>NC_050573.1:257108305-257783305 GCF_011100635.1 Trichosurus vulpecula
CCTAGGTCAGCAAGGGAGAGATGAGAGCACTTACAGTTTACTTCGACATCATGGCTCCGGGAAATTCATGAAGGTGACTTTTAAACATTTAGTCTGGGGGCTTATAGCCCCAGGAGTAGCTGCTGTGGCTGTTGTAGGCTCTGTGCTTCTCTCACCCAGCTCTAACAGAGTCCTGAGCTGAGAGATTTGCTAGTCACCTCAGCTGTCTGTGATTCAGACCTCCAAGCTTCCCATTCATTCTTTATGATTAGAGTATTAACTTTCCAATTAACTTTTAATGTATGTTTCCATGAACCTTCATTACATGTAATTTTTAATTGCATTGTGGTTTGAAAAAGGTTTAATATTTCTGTGTGGTACTGTGTAAAGCTGAGGAAAAGGTATACTCCTTTCTATTTCCATTCAGTTTTCTCCAGAGTTCTATCATATCTACCTTTTCTAAGATTCTATCCATCGTTCTTATTTTATGGTTAGATTTTTCTAGCTCTGAGAGAGAAAGTTTAGGTCCTCCACTAATGTAGTTTTACTCTCTACTTGCTCTTGTAATTTACTTTTTCTTTAAAAATTTAGATGTTATGCCATTTGAAGCATATATGTTCATTATTGCTATCTTATTTCACTGTCAGTAGTTCCTTTTAGCAAGATATGGTTTCCCTGCTTATCCTTTTTGATTAGGTCTATTTTTGCTTTTGCTCTGTCCGAGATCATGATCACTACTCCTGCCCTTTTCACTTCAGCTGAAGCATAATAGACAATGCTTCAGCCCCTTCTTTTACTGTGTGCGTGTGTGTGTGTGTGTCTGTCTGTCTGTTTGTCTGTTTCAAGTATGTTTCTTGTAAACAGCATATTGTTTTATATATATATATATATATATGTATGTATGTATGTATATTATATATAACATTTTGCTCTATGCTTCCATTTTTGAGTGTGAGTTCATTCCATTCACTGTTGTGATTACTAAGTGTGCATTTCCCTTATTTTCTTCTATTTATACTTTTCTTTTTTTTCCTGTCCCTCATCTAAAGTCTGATTTGCTTCTGACCACAGCCTTCTTTTATCTGCCTTCCCTTTTCTCACTTCCCTTTTCCCTTATCCCCTTTTTTTTCCTACTTCCGTGTTGGGTAACATACATTTCTATTACCAATTGTGGCATTAAGAAAGTTCAAGAGACCTAGTTTCTAGGTAACTTAATCATCTTCTTAATTAGGCTAGCATGTTTACTAATAAAATAGGTCAGTGGCACTCTTGAATGCTGAAGACCTTTCATCATGGTGGGTTCACAGTTTATATGCTCTTGGAAGAGTGAGTGTTTTTGAGGGTGGCAATCAGAACTGATAGGTTAATAATTAATGAGAACATGAACCTTATAATGAGATGTGGGCTCATTCTAATGAAGGTCTTGGTCACTTGAATCACCTAAGTCTTGATCAAAGAGACTTATCAATTTCCATATCACTTGTCTGACAAAAATCAACGTTTTCTTAGAACTGTCTGAGTAAACACAATGAAGCAGGAATCTTGCCATTAACCTAAACTTAGAATTTCTTTTACTTTCTTATTGGAACTTACCCTGGTTATTTCTTTGTGAAAGATTTCCCAAGATTTCCCACATTGCTTGGTTTTTGAATAAGGAAGTAGAAAAGAGGAAAAACCTTGGTCCAGATTCAAAATTATCTGTGAATACAAGAGAAAAATAATCATTTCTCTCATAATTGAGTGTGAGTGAGAATGTGTGTGTTTGTGTGTGTGTGTTTGTGTGTATTCCTTTTTAGAATCAATTTAGTTTTGAAATGTTAACTTCTCACCCTCACCATTTTCACCTCCATTGTAAAAGCTGTTCTTTGTACAACTCTTTTATATGAGATAATTATTCCCATTCCTTCTCTTCCTTCTTCTTGGTTTTTCCTCTGTCTCACTTGTCCATTTTTTTTTTTACATCATCCCAACATAATTAATTCACTCCTACACTTTGCTTCTATTTAGAATCCTTCTAATTGCCCTAGTACTTAGAAAAATCTATTCATCATCTTCCCATGTGGAAAGGTACACAGTTTTACTTTGTTGAGATTCTTATATTTTCTCTTTCATGTTTATCTTTTTATGATTCTCTTGGGTTTTATATTTGAAAGTCAAATTTTCTGTTCAGTTCTGGTCTTTAAATCAGGAATGCTTAAGAGTCTTGTAATTTCATTAAATGTCCTTTTTTTATTCTTTTTTAAGTTACATACTTGGTTTTGCTGGGTAGGTTATTCTTGGTTGTAATCCCAGCTCTTTTGCCTTCCAGAATATCATATTCCAAGCCCTTTGCTCCTGTGTGGCAGCTACTAAATCTTGTGTGATCTTGATTTTGGCTCTGCAGTATTTGAATAGTTTCTGGCTTCTTGAAGTATTTTCTCTTTGACCTAGGAATTCTGGAATTTGGCTATAATATTCCTGGGAGTTTTCATTTTGGAATATCTTTTACATGGTGACCAATGGATTCTGTCAGTTTCTGTTTTATCCTCTGGTTCAAGGATATCTGGGTAGTTTTCCTTGATAATTTCTAGATGTCTAGGCTCTTCCTTTCATCATGACTTTCAGGTAATCCAATAATTCTTAAATTATCTCTCCTCAATCTATTTTCTAGGTCAGTTGTTTTTCCTGTTATTTCACATTTTCTATTCTTTTGACTTTGTTTCATTGTTTCTTGATGTATGTGGAGTCATTAGCTTCTGCTAGTTCTGACTTTTAATGAATTTTCTTCGATGATTTTTTTTCTGTATATCTTTTTCCATTTATCTAGTTCTGTTTTTTTAAGAAATTACTTTCATCAGTGAATTTTTGTACGTCTTTTTCCATTTGACCAATTCTATTTTTAAGGTGTTATTTTCAGTATCTTTTGTGTCTCTTACTGAGCTGTTGTTTTTTCATAATTTTCTTCCTTTGCTTTCATTTCTTTGCTCAAATTTTCCTCTGCCATTCTTATTTTATTATCACAATCATTTTTTAGCTCTTTTCAAGAATTCTTGTTGGCCTTATATCCACTTCATAGGGATTTTTTTGAGCTCTGCTTGCAGCTATTTTGACTTCATCGTCTTCTTCTGAGTTTGTGTCTTTATCTTCCCCCTTATCATAGTAGCTTTCTATGGTCAAGTTCTTTTTGTTGTTGTTTGTGTGTTTTTATGCCCTATTTCTTGACTTAGGACTTGATATTAATATTGGGCTCTTTTCCTGGCATTAGGGTAAGGGATTTTGTCTTAAGCTTCAGACTTTTTCTCGCTGTTGTTTTCAGAGCTAGTTCTGGGGGGTTGGAAGTTTTCAGTATTTCCAAGGTTATGTGATCTGGGGAGAGGTGTGGTCACTGCTTGCTTGATCTGCACCCTGGTCATTACCCAGAAAAGGCCCTGATCCTTGCAATTGTAATCTGTCCTGCTCCTCAGGGCTACTCCTTTCTTTGGGCTAGGAGTGATGCTACTCCTCAGGATTGCCACTCCCTCTTGACCAGAAATGTTTCTCTCTGCCCTTGAACTACTACACAGAAGTTGATATAGACAGTGGAGTTACTGGATAGTATCTGGTCCTGTGTTTAGTGCTAGCACAGTAATCTCTTTCTAACCAGTTGTCTGCTCCTTATACTGTCTCTCATTTGAGAACTCCCAAAGCTGCTGCTGCTGCAGCTTCTGTCTCCACTACCTAGTCCCACGATAGTTGTTTCTTCTACATACACTTTGGGCCCACCTCCTCCCCCATGTGATAGATCTCTCTTTCCTATGTTTTCTTGGGCTGGAAGACTGTCCCATTCTAACCTTTGATTGTGTCCGCCACTCCTGAATTTGATTTGAGGCATTAATTTAAAGTTATTTGGAGGGGAATTTTGGGAGAGCTCGATTGAGTCCTTCTCTACTCTGCCATCTTCTGTCCTGACTTTTTGCAAATGCTAATACCAGTATCTGTATCCTTGGTTGAATTCCTTTCTGCCCTTTCTAGGACCTGACTCAAATCATCACTTCTAGTTTTCTTGAAAAAAGTCAGCACAGTATCTCTACTTCACAACTTCTTCTGTTCCCAACTCCTTACAAAATAATTTTTGTTTTCACTACTCTGGAGACTAAACTCCTAAAGATCACTAATTAAAAGACTAAATCTCTGGTGGTCTTTTTTTTTTTTTTCTCCAGCACCCAGCCTCTACCTCTCTATAGCAGGCCTGCACAACCTGCAGCCAGTGGGCTGCTTATGGCCCACAGGTACACCAAAGGATTTCAGGCAGCCCATGGAGAATATAAATGATACTTTCCTCTACATTTTTTGTAGATAACCAGAAATCTTTTGGCAACCCACAGGTTGTGCAGGCCTAATCTACAGTATTTGACATTGTTAACTATTCCCTCCTTGTTACTATCTCCTCCTTTGACTAATGACACAACCCCCTTTCCTGCTGTGCTCCTGGGTGTGGAATAGTGCCTGTGTGATTATTTGTTGCTAATGTGTTGATTGGTTTTGGTGAAATGTTTTTTTTTTAAAAAACTTTGGTGGGGGCGGGGTTTATAATGGAAGTGTCTCAGGATAAAGGAGAAAAGGAGTAATAAATAAAAAAGACAGTTAATAAAAACTTACTTTAAGTTCTACTTCCCTTACAAAGCCTTATCCCCCAAGACTGTAAAGATGTTTGCCTTCCCTGACCTCAGACAGTACACCTTTTAAAAAAAAAAGTGTACTTCTATTCATGATATGATTATATGTGTATTGACCATAGTTCCTACTAGACTATAAATTCCATGAGGCCAGATGATGTACCGTAGTTCAATTTTGTTTGAATTGGGTTGAACTTAAACATAAACATTGTAGGGTAAATTTAATAATACTTTATTTAAATAGCACTTTTTAATGATTGTTATTTCATTGGATCCTCACAGTATGAGGTATAAGGCAAATATTACTTATATCCATTTTACTGATAAATAAATGCAGCCTTATTTAGGCTAAATGACTTGCCTAGTATCAGAGAGTCCTTTTTCTATGACCTCATGTCTCTAATGACTAAACTGCTAACCATCAACAAAATTAAAATTCAAATATACAAATAAAATGATCATACATAAAACCACATAAACCTAATGTTATTTGTAATTAGTTTATACAACAGCATACAATATCATTATATGACAATTTATGTATATTACCTATAATAAAGTTAACAGTGATATACTGTTTCTGCATTTCCTTCTGTCATTGTCGTTTACAGTTACAGACCCAAAACTTTTCTCTATATCATAGTGGCACCCCTCCCTAGGGGAGGAGGAGCAGTTCATTTCTTTTCACATGAATTTTATTACTTCATTTACCCTTATGGAGTAGCTCATGATTATTTTATTAAATCCATAAATTAATTCGAATAGTATTGTCATTGTTGATTTATAAGCTCAACCCAGGCATTTATTGGATGCTGGCCCCCACATTAGCAATTGGTTATTAATTGTCATGTCTCTCAGAACTACAGAAATTTAAGGGATAATTGGTAAAGAGATGCATTTAAAGTTGTTAGAAATCACAGGTCTAAGCGAAACTTAAAATATTATTAAATGTTAATTAAATCAGTTAAACATGTGTAATCCTATGAAGAATTAAATTTATTGAAACTAGTAGCAGTGATTCTGTGGCATGATCTTGGCCAATTGTTTCTACGCGAGAATGCTAACCATATCCTTGAGCTTTTTCTAAATAACAACTATTGGTATTCTGTTTGGAAAATATATATCTGATGATTTTTTCTCCTTTTTAGAAGAATAATTTAACAAAAATTCAAATATTTAATAAAAATAGATTCAACGAGTACTGCTTGTTGATATCTCTTCTGGATCTTAAAGTCAAAAAAGTACAGCAAGTGTTTACTATATTGACACATATTGTCAACTTCACTTAAAGTTCCTTTAATTCCTGTCATCTTTCTTGAAATCTGATTTGAAATGCCATTTCTCATGTAGCCATATCCGATCCAATGTGGCATCTTCTGGTTGGGAGTTATTCTCCAAAGTTGTAGTTTAATTGAATGAACCACAGTCATCAAAACAGTTCTCTCATTTTGAACTGTTTCAGTTCAATTCAGCAAATGCTTTATCAGTCCTCTTGTTTGCAAAGCATTATACCTGCCTTCACTTTTTTATTTTGCCTTTGGATCTTCTTGCTTACAACTTCCTTTACCTTCGTTCAGTTTCAGAACCATCCTGGCTTGTGTTCACTTACTTAAGAAGCCACTGGAAAAGGCTTCCTGAAGCTATGTGTCTCATGTAAAATTGTGAACTTTAGGGGAGAATATATGTAAAAGCTATGTGACATTAGAAAATGTTTAGCATCTCTAACATGAGGTAATTTTTACAGTGAAGTTTAAATTGTTCTCCTGGTTCTGCTCACTTTAATTCATAACAGTTCATTCAAGTCTCTGATTTCTCTATAATTGTCCACTTCATCATTCCTAAGGCATTACAACTCAACATAACCAAAACAGAACTAATTCTCATTCCCCCAAAACACACCCCTGAATTTCCTTATTACTGTGGCAGTATCATGTTTCTAATTACCCATGCTCTTAACCTAGATATCATCCTTAACTCCTCACTCACATTCACTCCACATATAAATCTGTTGCCAAGTTCTAATGTTTTTATCTTTTCAACATCTCTCCTATAGTCCCTCCTTTCTCCACTCATAAAGTTACAACCCTATTTCAGACACTTATTATGCCTTGCCTGGTTTACATAGCCTCCTGATTAGTCTCCCTGACTCAAGTCTTTCACCACTCCACTTTATCCCTTACACAGCTGCCAAGGTGATGTTTCTAAAGCACAATTCTGACCATATCCTTCCCCTATTCAGTAAACTCCAGTGGCTCCCTATTACCTCCAGGATCAAATATAAAGTCTTTTGTTTAGCTTATAAAGCCCTATACAACATAGCCTCCTTCCAATACTTCCAGTCTTCACTCTACTCCCTACTATATACTCCCATTTATTTCCTCTGTCATGAAATATCAGTCTTGTTGCTGAACCCTCACAGATGATAATATATTTCTACTCTGTATGTTTTCAGTTGGCTGTCCCTCATGACTGTAATTCTTTTCATCCCTATCTCTGTCTCCTGACTTCTCCAGCTTCATTTAGGTCCTAGCTCCAATCTTTTTTCAAAGGGTTCCCTAGACCCCTGCTTCCCCCTTGCACTCTCCCTAGTGCATGCCCTCTGAGGTTACCACCAATTTACTCTATATATCTCATATATTCATAGTTATTTCGATGTTTAGAATGTATGTGATCTCCCAGAGGGCAAGGGACTATTTTTACCTTTCTTTGTAACCTCATTGCAGTGCACGTTGTCTCCCTCTCACATAAGTTTAATAAATCCTTATTGACTGAATGACTGATAACATACTTTGTTCTACCATTCTCTAATTGATGAGCATACCTTTTGTTTCTTTTTTTTTTTTGCCACCAAATATAAAAAAAAAAACCTGCTATAAATAATTTTGTTCATGCGGGTGTCCCTTTCCTCTTTATTTGATTTCTTTGGAATATAGGCCTAGTACTGAAATCATTGGGTCAGAGGGTCTACACAGTTTAGTATTTTGGGGGGCATAGTTCTAATTTGCTTTAAAGAATGGCTGCTCCCATTCACAGCTTCAACAACATGCATTGACATGATTCTTTCCTATGGCTCCATCAACAGTTGCCCTTTTCCTTTTTTGTCAGCATAGTCAATCTGATAAATGTGAATTTTATTAGATTGTGAGTTCCTTGAGGGCAGGGGATACAATGAAGCTCCCTATTGCTCTAATTTTATTATCTATTTCTAACTCTTTAGATTTTCCTTTAAGTATTTTGTTGCTAGTTGTTAAGTATTGATATTAATTCATTGTCTGTGGTTACATTCAGCATAATCATCCCTTTAATTAAGTCTGTTTTTGCTGTTATCTGGACTGAGATCATCATTGCTATTTCTTTTTTTTGTTTTAATTCAGCTGAGGCATAACAGATTTTGCTCAAGCCCCTTATTTTAACTCTGCTTGTGTCTTTGTTTCATGTGTGTTTCAATAAATAACATGCAGTTGGATTCTTCTTTCTAATCCATTGAGATATTTGTCCTCATGTGTTTTGGAGTTGAATTCATCCCATTCACAGTTATGATTATTAAATGTGTATTTTCCTTCATCCTGTTCTATTATACTCTTAGTTGGATCCCTGGAGATTGGTGAGGGAGGATTCTGTTTTATACCTGATGTGCTTTGATTGTGCTTTATACTTGATACATTGACGTCCTCTCCCTTGTCTCCGTTCTCTTCCCAGCAAACAGACCCCAATAAAAGCTTCTTTGCCTTCCCCCCCTTTTCAACCTGTCTTCACAATGTACTCTCTTGAGCTTAGTTTGTTTTGCTTATGAGTTATCTTTCCCTGAATCTAGCCTTCTTCTAATTCCTCACATTTCCTGTCACCTCCAGTTTCTCTATTGAATTGAATGCATTTCTATCCCCAACTTTTTGTGTGTATGTCTTCTGCCACCCTTTGGCCAGTTCAGATAAAAATTAGGTTCAAGTGACTGCTGCTTCCTCCCTCTTCCCTTTTTTTCATTTATGTTACTTTTCTATTGGCATATCCTCTCTATGTAAAGATAACAAGTTTCTCCTCAACTCTGTTCTTTTATTCAGGAAAGCCTAGATAGAAGTTCTCTATTTTATTAAGGGTCCACTGTTCTTTCAGATTATACTCAGTTTTTCTGAGTAAGTTATTCTTGGTTGCAAACTTAGATCCTTTACCTTTTGGAATATTTTATTACGTTCTTTGTGCTTCTTTTTTTTTTCTTTTTAATGGTAGCTGCTAAAGCTTATGTGATCCTTACTGGTTCCTCAGTACTCGGAAACTTTCTTTCTGGTGCTTTGTTGTATACTTTCTTTGACCTGAAAGCTTTGGATTTGGGTTATGACATTCCTGGGAGCTTCCATTTTGCGGTTTGTTTCAGGATGGGTTTGATGATTCTGTTTTCACTTATATTTATATTTCACATATATGTTCAGCAGCTTATTTCTTTTAGGGATTTAAAATGACATAGTTAAACTTTGTATTTTTATTTAAGGCTTTGCTTGTAGATGTGTTAGAGTAATTATCTTTTTCCTGCCCATGTAATAGTTATTTATTATGTGCGTCTTCTTGCTTGTTTGCTCATTCTTCCAACATTACTTCACAGATTACAACTTAATATTGTGACTAGCTTCTATGAAATTTTGGAAAGAGAAAATTTTAGGACACGGTTTAGTATTTTTCCATTCTCTGGGGTCTTGGTATGGTATCGAATGCTATTTTCTTCAAGGATAATGGATGTTTCAAGTCAGCTAAAAATAAAAATTCAATGGGCTCTAAGTGATCTGGTCACTGGCATGATCTGATTGCTGTCTTGGACTTTTCCAGACTCCAGCCCCCAGTTTGAGAGGCAGCACAACTACAGACTTGCCCCTGGCGGGGCACTCTAGTAGACAGATTATTGAACCCAGCCTCTGTCAGGTAGGTGAAAGATTCTACAGGCTTTGAGTAATGGAACTACTGGCCTGTCTATCCCTTGTCTGAGCCTACAGGTTAAATATGTGATTTCTGTGTCCAGGATCTGAGTCTACAGTTTCTCTGACAAAGCAATTGTATTGCCAACCCAGCCCTTTTCTGAGCCTGGAAGCTGAACCTGCTGAGTGACAGATTTCAATGTCAGCCTGGTCCTGGTCTGTGCCTGGGGGCTGAGTCCCTGGGTAGGTTAGTTTGCAGAGCAACTGCAGTCCTTTATTTTTGCCTGAGACAAAGTATTCTGCTTTGGGGTCAGAGCAATCATGTTGCCAGACCACCCTCGTTTCTGTGGTTCTTATCTTGGTCATTTGCTTCAGGGATAAATTTTTAACATTGTACTGGGAAAAAAGTCCTGTGGCTTCTTCTTAGACTCTCAATCACTACTCTTAGAACTTTGTTAGAGAAGCTGTGGATGGAGGTTGGCTTTATTGCTTCCCCTTATTCTGCTATCTTTGCTGGTCCTGTAGTACATCAAAGTTTAATGACTTGTGTGGTTCCTGGTTGGGTAAGAATGTTTTCTTTTTTTGCCTAAGGCCATCATATTTATAGTTGAACAAATATTAGCTGTATTTGCACTACTTTAGCTTTAGTTTTCACCTTAGTTTATATTAGAGAAGAATGGCACCTTTCAGAACATAAATATTTTTCCAGTTTTGCTGACAAGAGATGACCAGAATTTTTTCCTGTGACCAGCTACCCTTCTTTGTTTGCAGTTTCTGAACATTTCTGTTTCTAGACAACACTAAGAGCAGATGGTTTCTGCAGTCATCGCAACCTAATAATTTCAGGGATACAAGAAGACTCTACCATTGCCAAGATTAAGTCTTCATTGTTGTCCAGATTTCCTTTTGAGGGAAAAAAACCCTTTGATTCCTTAGTTGCAAAGATAAATTTTGAATTGCAATGGCCGAAATACAAGAGAGAGGGTGACATATTGACTTAAATTCACATGCAAACGTGACTGATACTTGGTTGGGAGCTGATTTTGATAAGAGGGCGATACTGTATACCTGGGGAAGGTTGAAGGTTAGAATAGAGGATGTGGGGTGGCAATCTTCTTAAGAAGCCTAAGGGTATTGAAGTTTTACCTACATACTTAGGAGAAGGTGGCAAATATTTCTATAGCATATACAAATTTATCTTAGTTTCCTATTTTTAACTTTTACCATCATATAATAATTTACCATATATTTGTCTTGTAATTTCATTATGGTATTATTAACAGTACCCAATTCTAAACTCTCCATTGAGCTTTGTTGATTACTTACTTATAAAATCTCTTGCATTCATTCTCTTCTCCTCATTCACACAGCTGCCAGCCTGGTTCAGATCCTCATCACCTCTTGCCTGAACAATTGCTATGATTTCCTAATTGTTGTACTTGCTTTGCCTCTCCTCTTTCTGCACCCCCCCCCTCCCCCCCCCCCCGCCATCTCTCCCAAAGCTCCCAAATGAATATTCTTAAATCACAGGTCTGACATTGTTGCTCTTCTGCTCAGAAAGCTCCAGTGACTCTCTATTGCCTCTATGATAAACTACAAATTCCTCTGTTTGGCATTTAAAACCTTTCACCATCTAGGTTCATAGGCTTGCTCCAGACTCCCTTTTTAGGCCTTTTAAATATGACTTCCTGCAAATGTGTGCTTCCTAGCCAAACTAGCCTCCTTGCTGTTCCTTCTACATGATATTCCATCTGCTTTGGAGAGGCTGCCCACCATATATATACATACATATATACATATACATACATACATATATATACACACACATATGTATATATCTGAAATGTAGTCAATGCTCACTTCTGCTTTTCAGAATCTTTCACTTCCTTGAGACCTCAGCTCTATTGTCACTTCATTCGTAAGACTTCTTTCAGTTTCTGCCGGTTGTTAGTGCCTCTCCCAAGTAATTCTGTATTTACTTTTTTATAATTATATGTGTACAGGTATATACTTATATATGTTTACTTTGCACATATGTGCTTATGAATAGCTGAATGTATGAAATATTATTTCATATTACTGTGGTATTATGTATTTATATATCTTGGTTCTCACATACCCAAAAACCCTCTAGTAATAGATAAAAACATGGATGTCAGAATGCCTTTTTCCCCAGTCACTTTTTTTTCTTGCTTATCTTCTAGGAACTTTAGTAGAATCACTGTATTATAAAGTTATTATTCATTTACCAAAAGTGAAATAACACAATTTTTTTTTGGTGCTAAAAATACAGAGCACTAATTCATGATACTTCAGAGTCCTAGACTGGAATGATTTTCAGTTCTACATCTTTGGTCATTTTACAGATTAGGAAACTGAGGTAAAGTGACGTGATCAAGGTGTAACACCTAAGAAGTGGTAGAACTGCAATACCAGCCCAGGCCTTCTGACTTCAAGTTCAATGTTGTTGGGTTTTTTTGTTTGTTTAAAAATATTTTTTATTTAATATTTTTAGTTTTCAACATTGATTTCTACAAGATTTTGTGTTACAAATTTTCTCCCCAATTCTACCCTCCCCGCCACCCCAAGATGGCATATATTCTGATTGCCCCTATCCCCTTACTTTCTTGTAGGGCAGAATAGATTTCTGTAACCTATATATCTTATTTCCCAGTTGCATGTAAAAACAACTTTTTTTAAACATTTGTTTTTAGAACTTAAAGTTCCAAATTCTCTCCCTTCTTTCCTCCCCACCCACACTCCTTGAGAAGGCAAGCAGTTCAATATAGGTTATACATGTGTGGTTATATAAACATTTCCATAATAGTCTTGTTGTGAAAGACTAACTATATTTCCCTCTATCCTATCCTGTCCCCTTTTATTCACTTTTCTCCCTTGACCTTGTGCCTTTTCAAAAGTGTTTGCTTTTTAACTACCTCCTCCCACAATCTGCCCTCCCTTCTATCATCCTTCCTTCTTATCCCCTTCCCCCCTACTTTCCTATAGGGTAAGATATCCAGTTGAATGTGTATGTTATTCCCTTCTTAAGCCAAATCTGATGAGAGCAAGATTCACTCATTCCCTTTTACCTACCTCCTCTTCCCTTCCATTACAACAGCTTTTTCTTGCCACTTTTATGTGAGATGATTTACCCCATTCTATTTCTCCTTTTCTCCTTCTCCCAATATATTCATTTCTCACCCCTTAATTTTATTTTTTAGATATCATCCTTTCATAATCAACTCACCATGTGCCCTCTGTCTGTATATATGTATATTCCCTTCAGCTACCCTAATACTGAGAAAAGTCTCATGAGTTACAAATATCATCTTTCCATGTAGGAATGTAAACAAAACAATTCAACTTTAGTAAGTCCCTTATGATTTCTCTTTCCTATTTACCTTTTCAGGTTTCTCTTGATTCTTGTATTTGAAAGTCAAATTTTCTATTCAGCTTTGGTCTTTTCTTTTTCAAGAATGCTTGAAAGTCCTGTATTTTATTGAAAGTCTGTATTTTGCCCTGCAGTATTATACTCAATTTTGCTGGGTAGGTGATTCTTGGTTTTAATCCTGGCTCCTTTGACCTCTGGAATATCATATTCCAAGCCCTTTGATCCCTTAATGTAGAAGCTGCTAGATCTTGTGCTATGCTGATTGTTATTCCACAATACTCAAATTGTTTCTTCCTGGCTGCTTGCAATATTTCCTTCTTGATCTGGGAATTCTGGAATTTGGCTACAATATTCCTAGGAGTTTTTTTGGGGGGGGGATCTTTTTTAAGTGGTGATTGGTGGATTCTTTCTATTTCTATTTTACCCTCTGGTTCTAGAATATCGGGGCAGTTTTTCTTGATAATTTCTTGAAAAATGATGTCTAGGCTCTATTTTTGATCATGGCTTTCAGGTAGTCCAGTAATTTTTAAATGATCTCTCCTGGATCTATTCTCCAGGTCAGTGGCTTTTCCAATGCGATATTTCATATTGTCTTCCTTTTTTTTTCATTCTTTTGGTTCTGTTTTATAATTTCTTGATTTCTCTTAAAGCCAGTAGCTTCCACTTGCTCCATTCTAATTTTTCAGGTAGTATTTTCTTCAGTGGTCTTTTGGACCTCCTTTTCCATTTGGCTAATTCTGCCTTTCAAGGCATTCTTCTCATCATTGGCTTTTTGGAGCTCTTTTGCCATTTAGGTTAGTCTATTTTTTAAGGTATTATTTTCTTCAGTATTTTGGGGGGTCTCCTTTAGCAAGTTGTTGAGTTATTTTTCATGATTTTCTTGTATAATTCTCATTTCTCTTCCCATTTTTTCTTCTGCTTCTCTTTCTTGCTTTTCCAGGTCCTTTTTGAGCTCTTCCATGGCCTGAGACCAATTCATATTTTTCTTGGAGGCTTTTGATGTAGAATCTTTGACTTTTTTGACTTCTTCTGGCTGTATGTTTTGATCTTCTTTGTCACCAAAGAAAGGTTCTATAGTCCTTTCGCACTGCTTGCTCATTTTCCCAGCCAATTACTTGACTTCTGAGCTTTTTGTCAGGGTATAACTGCTTTTTAGAGTAAAGAGGGCTTTGTCCCAAGCTTTGGGGGTTTTGTGCTGCTGTTTTCAGAGCTACTTTTATTCTGAGGTGGTATGATGCCTGTGCTCTGGTCTGTAAGTGCAAGGACTCCTTTCAGCTGTATAACCACCGGGAGGACTCCCTCTCCACAGCCTCCATAAAGCTCTGCCACACCAATGCCCCTCCTCCCGCAAGAACCACCAACTAGGACATCGACCCAGATCCAAGCAGGGCAAAGCAAGAGAACCTTGCCTCAGCACCGGCAAAGTGATCTCTGCACTCCCGCTCTGATCAGCTGCTTGATTCCTCTCACGAAGTGGGCCGGGAGCTTCAGAGGGCGCCACTGCCACTGCCACTGCCACCACTACAGCCCCCTCTGCCATCTGGAGGCTGCAGCCAGACTGTGTACTTCCCTCATCCAGATCCAGCAGGTTTCCTACTGACCTGCTCCATTGTCTTTGGTGTTTGTGGGTTGACAAGTCTGGTAACTGCCATAGCTCAGTGATTCAGGGACCTGAGGCCAGCTCCACCCAGTCTACTCTCGCCTGGTCTATCCTGGTGGGCCATGCTGCACTCCCAGCATGGTGCGATAGATCTTTCCAAGTGACCATCCAAGCCGTCTTGGGCTGGAGACTTGTTTCCCTTTGTTATTTAGTGGGTTCTGTAGCTCTAGAATTTGTTTAGAGTCATTTTTTACAGATGTTTGGAGGGATTTGGGGGAGAGCTTAAGCAAGTCTTTGTTTTCAAGCCGCCATCTTGCCTCCTCCCACAAGTTCAGTGTTTTTTCTTCTATACTGCAATGTTTTCTTCTTTTGTGAGAGAATATCTTAGGTTTTAAAGCTGGAAGAAACCAAAAGGTCACCTTGTCCAACCCAATCATTTCATAAATGAGGATGCTTGAAGTCAAAATAGGTTACATGACTTTCCTCAAATCACAAAGGCTGGGAAGAAGCAGAGCCAGAATTAAAACCTGGCCTGCAGATTCTCAATCCAATCCTCTCTTTCCCAGTGCCTTGCTGCTTCCTTTATGAAGCTGATTAAGGTGAATTAGGACATATCTAAGGAATATAAAATTGTGGAAACATGGTAATTGCTAATGAAATGTCAATTATAATCTTTAAAGAATATTCATGGGCTCTCACTGCAGTTTTAAGAGAATAGAGCCCTACATTAGGAAAATTATTAAGTTTATGTTTGGAAAGAATCACATTAACCATTTAAATTGTTAGCATAGTGACATTTCAGAAAGTCATAGTTCAGAACAAAGGTGATTGGTGTGATACAGTTAGCATTGTAGAAGTTGAGTATTTTGAAGAAGTTCATAGTTGCTCAAGTTTCTTCTTGCCAGTGTTTGACATCTCTATGTTCTGTTAAGTAAACAGTCAATGGAGTATGACCAATGCTTTTCTCTTAATTAAAAAGGAAAAATTGCATCTCAAAGATTCTCATGTGACTTCTTCATAAAAGATCTCTTTGTATTTCAAATGAGCACTGCAGTTGAATTTAAAGCCCCACAGAATAAAAAATAAGCCTTTCTAGAAATGTTTGTTGTTCCAGCTCATTAACACATTGTATCCATTGGCCAGTGTTTCTTAAAGGCCATAAAAATTAATAGTGTATTTAAAAACTGCTTTATTGGCATGTTTCTCCGGTCTAATTTAGCCCTAGTGTTTAATTGTGCTGTCTCTGTGGACAGGAATTATGAAGGCTAATTTTTTTGTTGTTTTATTTTCAAGGAATTTTTTTCCTATGGTGCTTTCTCATGCATTCACTGAAAACCACATATTTAGCCTCTTGTATATAGATACCCCAAATTCTCATACAGTCCTCTGGATGTATCCAGATTCGCTTCGCAGTAAAGTGAAATTCCCACTTGGAATTTTTGGGGGTCAAAAAGTACATTGAAACATACTGTTTGTCTCAGTAATCATTCCTTCAGGTTAATATCCATATCTAAATTCTGTAGTTCTATGTCAACTGTTTTGGAGAAGATGGTAACATGAAGAAGATGGAGGAGTTGAATCTTCAGCTTTTAGATTCTTGCTTCTCTTTGTTTTACTGTGCTTTACTGACATGAAGGAAATATTAGCTCACTTTGTTTTAGCCACAGGTATTGATGTGTATATGCATGTGTCATATGTCCCATTGTGCAAGATATATTATTAAACACTTCAAATCTTGATGACAAAGTGAACTGGCCTCTTAGATTAGATGGGGCAGTTTTGAACTTGAACCTCTAGTCCTCAATGGAAAAGTTTCCATAAAACATCCTATGTTGTATCCTCATTGGGCCTCTTTTTTCTCAGTTTTTCTTGTTTTAAAATTTTAATTTTTAGTTTACAACACTCAGCTCCACAAGTTTTTGAGTTCCAAATTCCCATTCCCTCCCCCTCCCCCAACATGACATGTAATCCAGTATAGGTTCTACGTATACCTTCACCTTAAACTTATTTACACAATAGTCAAGTTGTAAAGAAGAATTATAACCAATGGAATGAATCATGAGAAAGAAGAAACAAAACCAAAAAAGAAGGGAAAAGAAAAGGAGAGCAAATAGTTTGCCTCAATCTGCATTCACACTCCATAATTCTTTCTCTGGATGTGGATAGCTTTTTCCATCATGGGTCTTTTGGAGCTGTCTTTGAACCTTGTATTTCTGAGAAGTGCCAGGTCTATCAAAGTGAGTCATCACAGATACCATGTGTCTGTAATTGTGCATAATGTTCTCCTGGTTCTGCTCTCCTCAGTCAGCATCAGATCATATGTCTTTTCAGGTTATTGTGAAGTCCATTTGCTCCTCATTTCTTATAGCATGATAGAATTCCATTACATTCTTATACCACAACTTGTTTAGCCACTCCCCAATTGATGGGCATCCCCTTGATTTCCAATTCTTTGCCACCACAAAAAGAGCTGCTGTAAACATTTTTGTACATATGAGTCCTTTTCTCACTTGTATGAGCTCTTTGGGATACAGCCCCAGCAGTGGTATTTCTGGGTCAAAGGGTATACACATTTTTTATAGCCCTTTGGGCATAGTTCTAAATTGCTCTCCAGAATGGTTGGATCAGTTCACAACTCCACCAACAATAAACAGTGTCCCTATTTTCCCGCATCTTCTCCAGCATTTATCATTTTCCTGTTTTGCCATGTTAGCCAGTCTGACAGGGGAGATGTTGTACCTAAGAGTTGTTTTGATTTGCATTTCTGTGACCAATAGTGATTTAGAGCATTTTTTCCTATGACTATAAAGAGCTTTGATTTCTATTTCTGAAAACTGCCTGTTCATATCCTTTGACTATCAATTGGGAAATGACTTATATTCTTACAAATTTGATTAATTTCTCTAAATATTTGAGAAATGAGAACTTTATAAGAGACATGCTGCCCCCATAATACGATTCAATGCTCTCTTTTACTTTACTAGTTTTCTTCTTCATGGTGGTTGGCCTGTGCCTGGCTTTTAAAGAGGATCTCTGCTTCTGGAGTTCAGGGGGCTTTGTCTCAAGCTTATGTTGGGAACTAGGCTCCTGGTTACTGGCTTTGTGTGCCATGGCCTCTGGTTTTGTCAGCTAGAAATTATATACTGCTGCAGCTCACCTAGTGCTGCGCTGTAGCTGGCTGGTGTGTGCCAAGGATTGAGGCCCAGTGAAGTCTTTCTGAGATCCCTCTGAGTTACCCTGAAGCTCACAGCGAGAGGTGGGGGGAGGTGGTCTGGCTGATGGAAGTCTCCTCTTCCTCTAGGGCTGTGCTGTATAGCACGGGTAGCCTCAGCTGTTGGTCTGCCCTGGTGTCCACCAATTTCCCTGGCTGTGTGAAGGCCCGCCTTGGGTCCTGGTGTTGGCGCTTGCTGGCTCCACCCCCCTGGGACTAAGGAGCTCCCACTGATCCACTAAGGTGGTGCTTGCTGGGATGCTTTCCTTCTGTCACCACAAGAGGGGGTCTCCCTAACTTCCTGAGCTAAAAAACTACTGAATCTCCCTTTCTGACTCTTCTCTTCCAGGGTTTCTCCTCGGGCAGTATTCTCTGGGTTATTCAAGGGAGGGAGGATGAGAGCTCTTAGAGTTTACTCAGTCATCATGGCTCCCAGAACTTCAATATTTTCTCATTTTTAAAATGAGGACTCCTCGACTAGATTGCCTTCTGAGGTTCATTCAAGTTCTAGATCTGTGATTTCTTTGATTATCTTTGTTGTTGTTGTTCATTCTTTTTTTCTCAAAGAGGACCAATGACATCAAGAGGATGATGTCTTGACTTGCAGGGGAATTGGATTTAAGCAAGGCAGAGCTGTGCAGAGTCATCAGCCTCATTCTCTCCTCCAGAGTTATTGGAGTCTAGTGGTGAGACATAAGTCAGGATGACTGGCGATGGCCCCACTTTTATATCTAATCGTCAAATATAGGATGATATCTGTTGAGGATGACAGGGGTTGATAAAGAAATTCCTGACTGGAAGCAGACTCCTGTCCCAATGCAGAAATCATATGTCAGTGATTAATTGGACAAAAATTAGATACACTCACAAAGACAAAAATGAAGCTGTGCCTGTCTTCAGATTACAACCTATTACTTGGAGTTGGGAAAATACTGTGCCACAGACAGGTAAATAAATATTTACACAAAATAAATTAATAGTTTTGGGATATGGGGAAAAGCTAACCATTGTGAGTTGGAGGAGGCTAAGCTGAGCCTTGAAGGGAGCTAAAGATTCTAAGCCAAGGAGTTAATGAGGAGTGTGTTCCCAGCATGGAAGAGAGGGTCTGCAAAGGCACAGGGGCAGAAGATGGGACAAGTGTGTGGGAACAACAGGTAAGCCAGGTTGACTAGAATGTAAAATGTATCAGAGACAGATTTTGAATCCAGCTTAGGAAGAGGATATAGCCAGCTTGTGAAGGGCTTTAAATGGTGGAGTTTGCATTTTATCCTAGAAAAAATATATAGTCACTAAAAGTTCTTGAGCAGGGGAGTGATGGCAGCTATCTAGATGCTGAATTACAGAAAGGGGATTAGAAGCAGACAAAACTATTTGAAAGTCATTACAGTAGTTCAGGACACAGGGGATGAAGGCCTGAGTCAGGGTGGTGGTTGTAGGAGTACAGAGAAGGAGTTATGTTCCAAGTTCCCTATTTTTCTTGACAGTACCACCATTCACTTTCCCAGTCATCTTTTATTTCCTTTATCCTCCACTTAACAGTTACCAAATTTTGTTATTACCATTACTACATCTTTCAATTCTACCCCTATCCACACACATAAGCTGCCGCTTTTGTTCAGAGCTTCATCACCACTTGAATATTGCAAAAAATAACCCAATTTGGCTTTCTGTCTCCTATGTTACTCTTCTCCAATTTATCTTTATTTTTTTTTAACCAAACCTGAGATTTCATCATTATCGAGATCTCCCTGTGAGGAGCATTTTTTGCCAAGACCAATTGGCACCTCTCATCCCCAGTCTTCAATTCATTCTGTCCTTCATATAGCTGTCAAAATAATCTTCCTTAAGCATATATTTGGCCATTTAATTTCTCTGCTCGAAAGTCTCAAATGGTTTCCAGTTGTATATATGACAAAATAACTTCTTAGCTTGGTATTTAAAGTTGTACACAATTTGGCTTTGTCTTATCTTTCCAATCTTATATCATCTTATTTTCTTATGCACATTTTATGTTGCAGCTAAACTAGATTAATAGCTTTTCTCAGTTACAGATGTTATGCTAAGCACTGGTGATACAAAAAAAAAAGACAAAAACATTGCTGTTCTCAGTGTGCTTACATTCTTTGGAAGAGGGAATGCGCATGTAATGATGTGTGTGTAAGAGTAATCCAGTATAAATGCAAAGTAATTGGTAATCCTAGAGGAAAGACACTAGAAAGGGAAGGAGGTGCAGGAGAGACTTCCTATAGAAGGTTGAATTTAAGTTGAGTTTAGAAGAAAGAGAGGCTAGGAAACAGAGGTGGGAAGGGAGAGCATTTTAGGGATGGAGGACAGCCACCGCACAGTCTTGGGAAGAAGGGGAATTGAATGTCATGTGAGCAACAACTAGTAGACTAGTGTAGCTTGAAGGTAAGTAAAATGTTAGAAGACTGGAAAGAACAGGTTGTAAAGGCTTTCAAATTTTACATTGAAGATTGTACATTAGATCATGGAAGTAATAAAAGTTTATAGAAGGGGAGTTATGACAAGGTCAGACCTATACTTTGCAAATATATCTTAGGCAGCTGAGTGGAAGAGGGATTGGCGTAGGGAGAAACTTGAAGCAGGAAGACCAAATATTTAGGAGTCCAGGCAAGAGATAATGAAGGACTGTTCATGGGAGAAGGCCATGAAAGAAGGTCCCTAGATGAGAGATTTTGTAAAGGTAGAAAGGAAAAGATTTGATAAGAAATTGGGTATGTGGGGTAAATATGAGTGAGGAATCAAGCATGATATTGAGATTCTGAGCCTAAATGACTGAACAGTGGTGATGCCCTTGAAAGTATTAGGAAAATTGGAAAAGGGGGTAGCTAATTGTGGGGAGGGGTTTCAAAAAATGACTTCTGTTTGAACGTAGTGAATTTGAGATGACTGTTGGCCATCCAGCAAAGCTGACCAAGAGCTAATTAATTGGTGATATAGGATCGGATCTCAGGAACAAGATGTAAAGATAGATTTTGGATTGATCTGTAAAGAGATGATAGATATTTTGGTATGTGTGTTTACATATATATGTGTATATGTAGACACACATTTATATACATACATACGTAGATGCGTATATGCTTTGGGGGACACCCATAGTTGGTGGATATGACTTGGATGAAAATCTAGCAAAGGAGACTTAGAAAGAATGGTCATCTGAGGATTGTTTTTATTTTCATTTCTCTTATTGTTAGTGATTTGGAGCATTCTTTCATGTAGTTGCAAATATTTGGCAATTGAGAACTCTTTGCCCATATCCTTTGATCACATATCTATTGGGGAATGATTGTTGGTCTCACATATATCTGCTAATTGTTTATACCATCGATCTTCAACATTCACATGTTTAATTTAGGTGACTTCAAGCATTTCTGTGATTATTTATTAGTAACCTCATTTTCACTTTTGCTTTGGCAACTGCATATATTTATGGCCATGTGCAGCACAGACAAAGTATCAGAGTGTCAGAGGTGATATTGAGACCTCTCTGGTGAGTTAATTGAGGGGATTAGAATACCAGTTGATAGTGGAAATTGAGTGAACCACACTAACAATATTTCATTAAAGTCCTAGCAACCTCTCCCTTGGTTTTCAGAGAATGACCAAGGTAGAGAGGTTTACAGTAGTATAATATACAGTACAACACCTTCACATTGCCATCTGACACAGTAGAAGGTAAGATTCAGGTTAAAAAATTAGTTTTAAGAATTTTATTTGCTGTACAGTTTTTATGGTGTTGTAGATTTCATGTGTTTTGAAAAGTGAATGTTCTCTGAAATCAATTTTTTTTAAAAAAAATTGAGATATTAGCACACAAAAGGTCACAGAATTCTAGAGAATTGCTAGCAAGAAAGAATGTTTTGCATGTTACCAATTTTATTTTGTGTAAGGCATTTTATGGATTATTTCATGGTTACTATGTCAGGAAAAGGACATTATCAGAATGGAAGTTTTGTTATAAAGAAGTGTGTGCAGAAAAGTGTATTTTCAGCAATCTCTGGTAAAAGATTACTGTTTTTAGAGGTTGCAGGAACCTAACCCCTTATTTCCCTCAGGTCCAATGTATCAACATTTACTTTTTTCTAATATTTTCATAGTATGATATTTAATATTAAAGCCATATATTAATTTAAAATGTATTGCCAAATATGTTGTAAGGAGTTGATCTAAGCCTGATTTCTACCAGACAATTTTTCAGTATTTCCAGCAGCTTTTTATCAAATAGAGAGTTATTTCTTGAGTTAAAAAAAAACTCTAATGGGGTTTCCCTCATTCCCTACAAATTGTCAAAGGTGACAAAATGTGGCACTAGTCAGTGTTGGAGGAGTTATGTGAAAGGAATTTGAAATTATGCCTATAAATTGACTGGAATGCCTATACCTTTTGACCCAGAGATTTTATTATTGGGATTATACCCCAAGGAGGCCATTGATAAGAAGAAAGCTTATATACATACATACACACACACACACACATACATACATACATAAATACATACATACATATATATACACACACACACACACACATATATACATACACACACATATGTATACCAAAATATTTATAGCAGAAATTTTTGTAATAGTAAAGAACAGGAAACAAAGTAGATGCCTGTCAGTTGGGAAATGGCCATAGAAAGATTTACATGAACTGATTTAGAGTGAAGTAGACAAAGCCAAAAAAAATAGACACAGTGATTACAATAGTGTAAATGGAAAGAACCACATCCACATAAAAAATCGAAGTGAATGTTGCAAAATCATAAGAAACAAGCATGAAAGAAAGCTTGAAAGAAGAGGTATGAGGGCACACTCCCAACCTGCCCTTTTCACAGATGGGAAGTCCACAGCATGTTGCACATATTTTCAGATTTTTTTCAGTGGATTGATTCAGTGGATTTCAGGCTGTGTTGATTATTTCATTGTTTTTTTTTTCTTTTTACTTTTTTTTTTGGAGGGAGGAAGGCAGAGCAATAGGGTTAAGTGACTTGCTCAAGGTCACTTGGATGCAGCTAGTAAGTATGTCAAGTGTCTGAGGCCAGATTTGAACTCAGTTCCTCCTGACTCCCGGGCCAGTGCTCTACTCACTGCACCACCTAGCTGCCCCTACTTTTTTGTCTCTAAAAATACTTTTTGTTATATGGCATGTATCTCTGGGGAGACAAAATCTATGGTGATATTTTTAAAAAGATCAAAATTTTATTTAAAAAAAAGATGGGAGAAGAAAGAGTACACTCTCTCTCTCTCTCTTTCTCTCTCTCTCTCACACACACACACACACACACACACACACACACACCCCAAAAGGAAGAAAAATGAGAGGGTGATGCACATGTTGAAGACTGCAGATTAAAAAGATCAAGAAAAGGATGTTAGATTTGGCAGTTAATCATTGGAAGAATATTTGGATGAGGTGAAGAAATTTCATCACATCCAAGGGTCCTCTATTAAATGTCAACCTAGTTCATGTTGAAATGTTCATATTTATGGATGAAATTTGTGATTTAAAAAATAACTTTTATAAATTTTGAAAGAATATACAGAGTTCTGGTTTTGACATAATTAATTTGAGGTACATATAGGACAGTTTAAAAAAAATGTCTATTAGGAAAGAGATGGCCTGAGAATAGAGTTCAGTAGAGAGACTTAAAGGGCTATAGATATATAGATCTTGAAGTCCAAAGAAAGCAAGAAAGGCTCTTAGATATGGGATATCTTATGATGAACTTGTGGCAGTACATAGATAAGTGAGGGTCAAAATGGAGAGGTAGTCATCTGCATTGTTAAATGAAGTATTGATGTTCATGGGAGTTCAGGTCCATTTGAGTATTTTGAAGTGAATCTTTGCAGGTTGGTGACTATAATTCTGATGAAGAACTTGGAGTTTCTTTCCTACAGTCCTGTTTGTTCTGTTGATCTCTTCTTTATTCTCTGTTGCCAATATTTTGGAGAATTTTTTTGTGATTTTCTTAAATATAGAATTTCTAATTTTTTATGAAAGAACAACTATGTTCAAATTGTCTTCTGCATTCAAAGAATACAGAGATAGCATGAGATCTTCTAATTCTACTTTCTTTTGATTTTATTTTGATCTTCTTTCTTCCATCTCTGTTCTTGTGAGTTCTCTATGAAAGCTGTAATATCTGTTCATATTTCTACTTTTAAATTCTTTGAGCTTCTAAAATATGTGAAGATCATCAGTTGAAGGTACTAGCACTATGTAACCTAGAGAAGAGTAGATTTAAGGAAACCATGATAGTCTTTCAAATGGTTATTGACTTTTGTCATGTGGAAAAGTGGTGGATAGTGGGTGAGAAAATTGCCAAGAGCAAAGGTAAAAGACCATTTATGGGAATGGGTTAAAGAGGATTCTTGTTCAGGTGTGGGTTGGACTAAATGGCCTCTCATATTTATTCAACTGAGATTCACTGATGATTATACTTGTGTGGCTATAGATAATACAGGAAGAGTTGCTTATCTGAAGTGCTGACAGTTAAAATAAAAGAAAAATTAATTTCCTGTGAATAGAGAAATCTAATAGCACTTCCACATGCTCTTTATCTTTATTTTTAAATTTGGCATTATACTCATTGCATTGAGTCCCAGAATATTGCAAACATTCTTGAGTGAAATGTACCAACATGCAAAGAAGTCATTTTTATAACAATCCATCCTGGAGAAACAAAGATGAAAAACACAGCTTCCAACTACTTCATAGTTTTGCAGAGTAACCTCATTCTTTCCAGTTAGTTCAACAATATGTATGTTTTAGAGAGGCATCATAGGTGATGGGCAGATTGAGAAAGAGGAGATCATACTAAAATCTCAGCAGGGGAATTTTGGAGTGATTTTAATGATCTCCAAATCGTTACTGCCATAGAGCCCTTGTCTTTAACATCAGTGTTCTATGTGATGTTATGTGGACTCTCAGAAGAATCAAAATTATAAATAATCGAAAGGGCTAACAGAAGTTGCACAACAGGAATAATAACTACATTGTCTCATGTCTCATTAATGACTTAGATGCTACAATTGGCATAAAAGGCATTATTGACAATATACGCTATGAGTTTCAAGAAGTTACCAGTCAGTTTTTTCAATTTGGTTCTAGGTATCTGGCCAATTTTCTTTTATGCTAAAACTCTTTTTTTGTTCATCACTTTCAGGTATTCTGATGCTTCTTAAATTATCTCTCCTCACTTTATTTTCCAAGGCAGTTATTTTTCCTCTGAGATATTTCACAATTTCTATTTTTCAGACTTTTGACTTTATTATATATTGATGTTTCATGGAATCATCGGCTTCCATTTGGAAACTTACAAGGAGTTATTTTCTTCAGTAAGATTTTTGTGCTTGTTTTGGAAGCTGTTGTTTCTCTTTCATATCGTGTTCCATGGCTTTCATATGTTTTTGTTTTTAGTCTTTCTTAGGATGTTTTTAAAGTCTTCTAGGAATTCTTGTTGGGCTTGTTTTGAAGCTGCATTTTTCTTTGAGGCTTTACAAATTGTAGATGTTTTTCATCATCTGCTTATTCTGTTTGTCTTGAGCTTCCTTGTCACCATAGTAGTTCTTTGTGATAGGTTTTTTTTTTGTCCTTATTCCAGCCTACTTCCTAACTTGGACGTTTATGTTAGTGTTGAGTTGTGCATACTTTTGGTAAAGGTGGGGGATATCAGGCCTGTTGTGTCCTTATTACTGACTGCTTTTACAACTCAATCTGAGGGCCTGCAAGTTTTTATTTTCTTAAAGTAGTCTGATTCAAGGGGAAGTCTATTTGCTGCCCCTCTACGCTGAGCACTGCCCTTACCCGGGTTTGGGGCTGTTGGCATGTGTGTGGTTGAGAATATCAGTAGACTGCTGATGGACTCAGTCACTTAGTCAGATGGGAAGTTTTTCAGGTTTAAAGTGACTAAACTGCTGTCTCCTTTTTTATCTGGGACTCCTTTCTGGTTATTCCATTGCAAGCCTATGAGCTAGCCTAAATGCTAGAACCAAGTTCCTGCTGCTCTGTTCCTGGGATAAGAGTCACACAACTACATTTCTGGAACTTGTGCCTTGCTAGTACAAAGCTGGGGTCCATGCTCTGGAATGATGTCTCTACCATGGATCTGTGAACCAGAACTGGGTAATTGGTGATAGCTGCCAGATGGCACCTATTTCTGCACCCAGTGGTAGTTTAGGGATCCCCTGGGATCTGCTTTCTGCCCTGGTGTCCTGTTTTGGTCTTCTTTCTGTTCATAGCTACTGAAATGTTGCCCGTCATTGCCACAGCATATACTCCTGGCCAGCCCCTGTCCCCATCATCTACAGTTGGGTCTTCCTAGGTTGCCCTGGGCTGGAGAAATCACTCATTGTGTCTTTTTCTTGGCTTTCCTAATCACAAGCTGACCTCGTACATTTTCTAAATCATTATGGAGGTGTGCTGGGCAAGCTAAGCAAAAATGCTTCTTCTCATTTTGACTCTCCATCAGTAGCCATCTTGACTCTCCTCCAGTAAGATATACATGAACAAAGGAAGTGGGCTTATCATATACACTATTGCTCCTGGAATATTAAGGAACAGTAAACAAGCATAAAATACATTCCATAGAGAGTCCTTTGACATTGAGGAGCTTATGAATCTAGTTGGTGGGACACGTGAAAGCTTTAACACCAGTCATTTTATGATACATTGATGGATATATGATTTCACTAGTGTGGATATCCCTTTCACAGATCTATTCAATGTTAGACTAATTGCATAAATATATTAGGAATATGTAATATGTTGTGTAAAAATATAATTAGATTTATTAATAATATAACATGTAATATTTACAAATGTAAATAACCTCAACACAATTAAGCTTATTATATTACAATGTATGAATAACATAAAAGTATTTTTATATTTATATAAATAATTTACCACTGAAAAATTTTATCCCCATAGTCATGGATAAGTATTGATATTTAACTAGACAACAGCTATACCCAGCTTAGTGTTTGAAGGTTTCATTTTGTACATGAAATCATTATCACTTCATAAACAGAGAAAGGTTCCAATTAGCTAAATACAAAAAGCAAAAATAACTCATACCTGATTTTTTGAAGAAAAAGAAGTATATCTTTCACCTACTGAAAATCTTCTTTAAGACAAAAACACCACTACAAATTTGAGACATGGCTCAAATTCAAACAAAAAAAATTAATGAGAAACTGGTATTGAATAAAGGTATCCATCAAGTTGATATATGAATGCAAAAAAATGCCCTAGGAAAATGCAAAAATGGGATTCTTCTTTCTGGTGCCAGCAGAAAACAAAGATAACACTGCATAAACATAGCAAACTGAAGAGAACAAATGCAAACATCTATTACAAAAAGAAGTGTGATTTAGTTGATTTAGGAATTGTATAAATCAGATCTAACTAACATTAGATTTTCTTTAGAGGATTAGGGAAAGACTTGAGTTAAGAGTCACATAGGATGAAAAGAAATGGGAGAATTGGTATCTATATCTGTGAAAGGGGTACCAACACCAGGGAAATCGTGTCTCCATCATAAAGTATCATATAATAATTGGTGTTAAAGCTTTCATGTGTATCACTAATTAGATTAATAAGCTCCTATGAATGGCAAAGACTCTTTATGGTGTGTTACTTTATGTCCTGAAGAGAACCTATTTGACTTAAAAGACATTTTTTATTAGCACATCCAACATTTATTAATATTTATTTGTGGAATGCAAGGGGCTGTGCTCATATGAAACAATAATTACTTGTTCTCTGAATTCAAAAAACGAATACTTATTGATCAAATTCAAGTTCATTAGTTTCAGCACATCCTAGCTTTTTGGTTGCCTCCCCCGCCTCCTCCCCCTGCCCCATTTAATGCATGTGTGTATTTTGGAAAGGTATATATATATTTTTTTCTGTCATATTCAAATTTGTAACACTTTTAGCAGCATACCAACCTCTCTTTGTGTGAATGTTCAGAGGAAAAACAAAAGATGTTGGTTATGTGTGCATGGATTTTTTAGTTTTGTGGCAGAAATTTATTATCTAAATTTCAGAAAGCAATAAAATACCTAACATAGTTATGACAAACTTAGTATTATGATTTTGACTTTGAGGTTTACCATGTGGGAAGTAATATGAGGAATAGCCAGGCTTAATATCTGATTCAGGTATTAGTTATATTTAATTACTAGCATTCATAGTGATGATTTTTAAAAATCCTTTTTTGTTAACTGTTACTACTCTAGTGAAAATCATATATTATAAAAAAGCTTAAATTTTATAGTTATATTTTTTGAAAAGTTTTTTCACATATACTTTATAATTTGATCTTCACAAGACCCCCTTCACAGAGGCAGTACAAGTGTTATTATTCCATTTTACATCCCAGAAAACAGCCTCAGCCAGCTTAAATCAAGTTGTGCAAAGTAATATGCCTAACTTATTAATAGAGCTAAGATTCAAATCTAGTTCCTAATCCAGTGCTCTTTCTATCAGCTGCCTCACCATATGTTATAGTGGAAAGAATACTATAAATTTGGAGTTACCAGAACTGGGTTTGAATTCTGGTTCTTGTACTTAATATCTATTGTGAACTTTCTGATCCTTCATTTATTCATCTGTAAAATTTAATTCCTTTCTAGCTCCAAATCCTGTTACTCATTAAGCATTTATTAAGCATCTACTTTGTTTCAGGCAGTGTGCTAAGCTCTAGAGATACAAAGAAAGGCAGGGAAAAAAACCCTTTCTCTGAAGGAGCTTACTAATGGGGGAGACAGAATACATAAAAATGTACAAATAAAATATATTCAGGATAAATTTGAGGTTTTCTTAGAGGGAAGGCACTAAGATTAAAGAGAAAATGGAAAGGCTTCTTGCTGACTTTATCTGAGACTTGAAGGGAGCCACTAAGTGGTGGAGATAAGTAGAGAAAGAATAACAGCCAGTGAAAACACTCACAGCTGGGAGATGGAGTGCCCTATCTGAGGAATAGGAAGGAGGCCAATGTCATTGGGTTGTAGATGTGGGGGTGAGTAAGGTATAAGAAATCAGAAAGGTAGAAAGGGCATGTATAAAGGGCTTCAAAAGCCGAATGGGATTTTATATTTGATCCTAGAGATAATAGGGAGCCACTGTTGTTTATTTAATGGGGACGTTGGGGGTGGGGTGTTGATTTTCTTAGGCCTGGCACTTTAAAAAGATCATTTTGACATCTGAGTAGAAACCTGAGGCAGATAGACCAACCAGTAGGCTATTATAATAGGCCAAGTTTGAGATGTTGAGGGCCTTCAGCAGGGTGGTGGCAATGAGAAGAGGACAGTTGGGGACATATGCAAGAAATTACAAAACTTGGCAACTGATTGGATATGAGGATAAGAGAGAGTTGAGGAGTCGAGGATGATGCCTAGTTTGTGAGCCCTGGTGAATGGGAAGATGTTGGTACCATTCACATAATTGGAAAGTTAGGAAGAGGGGAGAGCTCGTGGGAAAACTAGTTCAGTTTTCAACCTTTTGAGTTTAAGATGTCTATGAAACATATAGTTCTAAATGCCTTATAGATAGTTGGAGATGTGAGACTGCCTAAGGAGAGAAGAGAGGTTAGAAATGAACAAATAAATCTAGAATCACCTTCATAGAGATGATAGTTGAATCCACTAGGGCTGATGAGATCACTAAGTATAATAGCATAAAAGGAAAAGAGAAGAAAATCCAGGACAGACATGGTTTGTAGGTATGACCTGGGTGAAGAAAGAAAATGAGAAGGAATAGTCAGAAATGTAGTTGGAGAATCAGGATAAAGTGTCACTAAAACCAGAGAAGAGAGTGATTGACAATATTAAAGACCACAGAGAGGTCAAAAGAGTGAGAATTTAGAAAACGTCATTAGATTCAGCAATTAAGAGATCATTGGTAATTTTGGAGAGAGCAGTTTCAGTTGAATTATGAGTTCTGCAGAAAAATTAAGAGGGGAATGAGAGAGAAGGACATTGAAGTAGCAATTTTAAATCACTTTTTCAAGGAGCTAAGCCACAAAAGAGAGGAAGGATATGGGACAATAGCTAGTGCAGATGGATTGATCAAGTGAGGATTATTTGAGGATGAGAGAGTCATGGACATGTTTGTAGGCAGTAGGGAAGCAGCTGGGCAGCTAGTGAATAGAATGCCAGGCCTGGGGTCAGGAAGAGTAATTTCCCTTTCAAATCTAGCCTGAGACACTAGTTTTGTGATGCTGGGCAAGTCACTTTAGCCTGTTTGCCTTGGTATCCTCATCTGTAAAATGACCTGGAGAAGGAATGGTAAACCACTCTAGTATCTTTGCCCAGAAAACCCCAAATGGGGTTACAGAGTCAGACATGGATGAAAAATGACTGAACAACAGGGAAGCAGTCGAGAGAGAGAGAGAGAGAGAGAGAGAGAGAGAGAGAGAGAGAGAGAGAGTGTGTAAAGTAAATGAGTGGAGATGATATAGAGAGCAGTGTGCTAGAGAAGACAGAATTGAACTTGTGCATGTAGAGAAAGGTTTGTCTTGGCAAAGAGAAGGACTACCTCTTCATGTGAAATAGGAGTGAAGAGGGAAATAGTAGAGGGAAGTATCTCAGTGATATGAGAAAGGGAGAAGGACCTCTCACTTATTGGGCCCATTTTTTTCCATTGACGTATGAGGTAAGGTTTTCAGTCAATGGATCCATTAGAAGTTTGAGAAGGGATGAAAAGATTTTGAAAAACTTATGTGGTGAGTAAGATTGTAGGTGAGTCAGGGCAATGTAAAAGTAGCTGCATTGAAGGCCCACATCAGATTACGTAGTATATTTTAGTGATTTTTCTCCAGCCTTATTCAACAGTGCCTGTGTAGAAAAGATGGCAATTGATGGTGAGAATAATCTATGGCTGAAGCTTGTCAGGGCAAGGTCTTCAATAGGATAAGTGGCAAGAGACTGTGTATAGCTAAATTGGTTCACTAGGGGTCAAGATGGGCAAAGGAGTGGAATAGAGTGTAGCCTGTTCAACAGTGATGGCCTGGGAAAGAACTGAGAAGTGTAAGAACTAGCAATCACAGTGAGGACAAGGAACAAGATTTGGGGTTGCAAGGCAGAGGAAGAGATGGAATGGCAGCAAATAGTTCATGAACGTGGGAATGACTATTTCTGGCTGATTGCAAGTTCAAGGGAGAATATCATCATCTCAGTATATAGGTAAGGTGGAGTGGAAGAATGGTTCACATGAAATGAGTAAATTGAGAAACTGAGAGGTCATGTTTTTGAGGGAGTCTAGGAAGAATATTAATATTAGGGAGTCCCCTGGTATGAGGACAGGAATTAGGGAAGAGAGGAAGACTAGAAGCCATGTACCCATTGAGAAAGGAAGGGGAATATCCTGTAGGTCAGTAAACAGTAGCCACCAGAATCTTAATTGGGTGATAAAAATGGTTTGTTTGAAAAGGTTACTGAGCGATGGTGATAAAGGGAGAATTTAGAAGTGGTAATGGGGAACAAGGAACAACTCCCCTACATTAACCATTGAGTCAAGGTTGTTGTACAGTTAGTGCTGGCAAGTATAGACAGGGAAGCTATGTAATTAGGAAGGAGTCAGGTCACGGTGAGTGAAAGAAGGTGGAAGGACTGGGAAAAGAAAAGGTTTAATAAGATTGCTGATGTGTTACCTACAGAGAGGCATTCCAGAGAGTGGGGAGACAGACCTAAGGCAGGGAGACCAATGAACAGGCTGGACGGAGGTCTAGATGTTCCCTGGCAGGGTAATTTATAAAGGAGTGTAGATTTTACATATATACACACCCAGCAACCTTTCTCCCTTCCTGCCCCATCCCATCTTAAGAAGGTAGAAATGATAGGGTTTAATTCTACCATTTTAATACTAGAAATCCATTTATTTTGTTACCTTCCCTTTTTCCTTTATCTTCCTTCTTTTGTACTCTCAGCCTCACATTTTCCTTAATTGGAATTTTCAGTTTATTTCTATGCAATCTCAGTTGAACATCTTTCTGATTATTGTGTCTGATTTTTATTGGCTTATTTTCTAGATGGGAAGTGATGGAGTTTTACGCCTCAGTAGTTCTGCCCTAAATAATGAATTCTTTGCATATGCAGCACAAGGATGGAAACAGCGATTAGCAGAAGGTAAATTTCCATTTTTTCTTACCCCTTGACATATCAAGTCTTAAAATCCTACTCTACGGACTCATCACGATATGAAAATCACTCACAACTTGCCTAGTTTTCTGGAACAACCAGGAAGAGAAGCTTTGGCACATCCTACTTAAATGGAAAGACAATGATACTGGATTTCGTGCTTGTCACTGAAGACCACCAACCTAGCTAAATTCTTAATTGCTAATTGCCAGGTTGTTCACACAGTGATTAATTTGGTGGGGGGGTGGGGGGAGTGGGCAGGTGGAGAGTTAGGAAGCTCCCAAAGGTGATCTGCTCAGGGTATCACAAAAACATAAATGCTGTCTCTGTTACATTTTACCTATGTGATCTTTGACCAATCACATTCTTTGGGCCTCACTTTCCTCATCTATAAAATGAGGTGTTTGAACTAGATGATCTCCAAATTCCTTTCTATCTCTCAATATGTGATCCTTTCATTCCAAGGCAGTCTGTTAAGGGGTTGCATCCTATTCAGTGACGGGAGTATCTGTACTAACAATATTATAGGTCTTTGAAGCCTAGAAGTATCTGATACAACTCTGTTTCCAAAATACTCTGGACTTTGTGTTCTTTCTCAGATTTCTCAATTTGTCAAAACTCTTCTGAATAATACTTTAACTTAGTACAAGTCAAATCCTGTTTCAACAAATTCTAAGGGGCTTTCTTAATGCTTTCAGTATAAGGAAGAGCATTGACTCTGAATTTTAGAGGACCTGGGTTCCAATCTACCTGAGATTAGTTTAACTTAGTGAACTTGGACAACTTGTTTAACCTCCAAGGACCTCAGGTTCTCCACTTGCAAAATTAAGAAGTTGAACTACTTCTAGCTCTCATACATTTCTATGATCCTGTGAGCCTGTTGTACATATATTTTTCTATTAAAGATTGTGTGAAGTGGGCCATAATCTAATCCTTGACCCTTGCCTGGTGCCAAGGATAAAAAGACCTGGATTGTTGAAGTTTCTGTCTGACTCCATCCCCTTATCCACTGCCTCAAGGTAGGCATCTTAACCTGTGGGGCCTAGACTATAGAAGCTTCCATCTTACTCCTTTGTTGTGTTGAAAAGAACAGTGGATTTGAATCTTCAGTCTGCTACTTACTATGTGTATGACCTTTGATAAAGTGGAAAAGGTAGAATCACTTTTATTCAAAGTGTTAGCATTTGTTTTCTAGGAGAGTTTACCCCAGAAATGCAGTTACGGATAAGGCAAGAAATTGAGAAGGAAAAGAAAACAGAACCTTGGAAAGAGAAATTCTTTGAAAGGTTTTATGGAGAAAAGTGAGTATTATTTTTTTCATTTCTTTTAGAGAGAAACATAAATATAATTCTTTGCTTTAAAAGCACACTCATGCTGTAGCACTCAATAAACCTTTGATAAAAGGCAGGCGCTCCTTTGTATAAGGAATTGTGGGTAAAATTATAGTGGCATGTCAGCACTCCCATTAAAAAACTCATTTTCAAGAGTGTACAACTTGTCCATAAAAATTCACTCTGGGTGGAAAATGGCACATGGGATTTTACCATAGAAGTCAATTTTGTTTGTTTGGTTTTTTTTTGTAGTTAATTTTTTAAAAAAATCCATTTTAATTTGTTTCTTGTGTTCACCTCTTATAATTTAGATTTTTGAAGTTTTTATTTTGGAGTGGAGGGTAGTTGTGTTTAGACTTCCTAAAGCTATTTCCATACAACATTTATATACACTGATGATTATGAAAGAAATTAAAATGTTGGGTTGAAATGCCTATAAACCAAACATTTTACAAAGGTTGTTGCCAACAGAGTCTTGTGAACAGTTCAGTCCATATGAAAGGTGGCTTTAGCCACTGAATTTTGACTATGGATTTAGGTTTCCTTCCAGGAAAGGAGTCTGTACACTGACTTTTAATTACTAGACTTGAACCAGAATTAATTGCTTATTTTATGTTTTAAAAAAATGCCAAATCCTTTTCAGGTACCAGGCTTGGCTGTTTTCCCTTGTAGCATGTGATTCTCCTGTGAATGGAGGAATACTGGGCTCAATGAGTTGATTTAGTAAACTTCCTATTTAAGGAGGGTGGTGGTCATTAGAGGCAACACTGATGAATAGGAAGGCCTACTTTTGAGAGCAACCAAAGGAGGATTGTCAAGGACAATTGGATGCCAAGTTGTAGCTAATTATAAGTAATTTTTTTAAAATTTTATTTTCCTTTTTTAAAAGAAATTTAAAAAGTATCAAATTCCGGGTTATACCAGGTGCCTACTCTAAAACAGCATTGAGGACTATGATTCAACCTCTGGGGAGAATGTTACATGCCAAAGTAACACACCGCTTAATTTTTGTTTAGTGCTATTCTTACTGGCAATAGCATCTTAATGACTGAGTTATCTAGAGTCTGGCAGTCATGTCACCATCCAAAAATTTAAGTCAGCTGGCTTAAGTTCCTTAGTTAGAATTCCTCTCAGGATGTGGCAGTGAACATTTTTTCCTTTGTAACTTTTTATCTTTCTTTGATGAAGTGCATAGGGAGAGGGTAAATTAGAAGAGGATATTTGTTCTTTACTGATCTACTTTGTCCTTTCCTGGCTATCTTCTAACTTTGCAAATATTTTATATCCTTGAGTAATTTTCCAAAAAATCTCTTGACCAATACAACACTAAGGCTTGTTTAGCCATAGGCTTTGAATTCTCCCCTCTCTGTATCTTCCCTTACTGGAGGGGTGTGTGTGTGTGTGTGTGTGTGTGTGTGTGTGTGTGTGTGTGTGTGTGTGATGTATATGTATGTTTATGTATATACGTGTTTATATTTTGCCATTAAGTTGAGTTTTTCTTTTCTTGATTATTTTGGCAGATAGACTGTCATCCATTAAAGGTCTGTCATGTTCAGTTCTCTGCCTTGAGTTTGGCATTTTTGTTATGGTCTCTCATGTGTTTATTTGGCTTAAAAGCAGACCAACTTTTCATTCTCATACTAGTGACCTGAAAGTAAGACCCTCAGGTCTGTTATCTTAGAGCTGTTGAATGTATTGTTCCTGAGGCAGCTCAGTGATATAGTTGATAGGATGCTAGGCCCACAGTCATGAAGACCTGAGCTCAAACATAGCTTCAGAAGCTACTAGCCATGTGACACTGGCAAATCTCTTAACCAATCTGTCTCAGTTTACCCATATGTAAGGGGTAAGGAGAATAAGTTGTAAGAACTAAATGAGATAATATTTATAAAGTTTTTAGCACACTATCCCTTCTACCTGCCTTGTATCTGCTTGCCTGCCTTCTGTCCATAAAATCTATTTGTATAAGCTTGATTTGATTTCTCTTTCCTTCCCTTTATTTTTTTACTTTTTATTTTTTTAATTAATTAATTTATTTTATTTAATATATTTAGTTTTCAGCATTGATTTTCACAAGAGTTTGAATTATGAATTTTCTCCCCATTTCTACCCTCCCACCCACTCCAAGATGGCATATATTCTGGTTGCCCTATTCCCCAGTCAGCCCCTCCCTTCTGTCACCCTACCCCATTCCCATCCCCTTTTCCCATACTTTCTTGTAGGACAAGATAAATTTCTTTGCCCCATTGCCTGTGTATCTTCTTTCCTAGTTGCATGGAAAAACTTTTTTTTTTTGTTTTTGAACATCTGTTTTTAAAACTTTGAGTTCCAAATTCTCTCCCCTCTTCCCTCCTCACCCACCCTCCCTAAGAAGGCAAGCAATTCAACATGGGCCACATGTGTATCATTATGCAAAACCCTTCCACAATACTCATGTTGTGAAAGACTAACTATATTTTGCTCCTTCCTATCCTATCCCCCTTTATTAAATTTTCTCCCTTGACCCTGTCCCTTTTCGAAAGTGTTTGTTTTTGATTATCTCCTTCCCCTATCTGCCCTCCCTTCTATCGTCCCCCCTTTTTTATCTTCTTCTTCCTTCTTTCCTGTGGGGTAAGATACCCAGTTGAGTGTGTATGGTATTCCCTCCTCAGGTCAAATCTGATGAGAGCAAGATTCACTCATTCTCCCCTCACCTGCCCCCTCTTCCCTTTCTACAGAACTGCTTTTTCTTGCCACTTTTATGTGAGATAATTTACCCCTATCTGTCCCTTTCTTTCTCTCTCAATATATTCCTCTCTCATCCCTTAATTTGATTTTATTTTTTTAGATATCATCCCTTCATATTCATCTCACCCTGTGCCTCTGTCTATATATAGATAGATAGATAGATAGATAGATAGATAGATAGATAGATAAGATAGATATATTTATATTCCCTTCAGCTACCATAATACTGAGGTCCCATGAATCATATACATCATCTTTCCATGTAGGAATGTAAACAAAACAGTTCAACTTTATAGTAAGTCCCTTGTGATTTCTCTTTCTTGTTTACCTTTTCATGTTTCTCTTGATTCTTGTGTTTGAAAGTCACATTTTCTATTCAGCTCTGGTCTTTTCACTGAGAAAGCTTGAAAGTCCTTTATTTTATTGAAAATCCATATTTTGTCTTGGAGCATGATACTCAGTTTTGCTGGGTAGGTGATTCTTGGTTTTAATCCTAGCTCCATTGACCTCTGGAATATCGTATTCCAAGCCCTTTGATCCCTTAATGTAGAAGCTGCTAGATTTTGTGTTATTCTGATTGTGTTTCCACAATACTCAAATTGTTTCTTTCTGACTGCTTGCAGTATTTTCTCCTTGATCTGGGAGCTCTGGAATTTGGTGACAGTATTCCTAGGAGTCCTTCCCTTGTTGTCATATTCTACATGAGAATGTATATTGTAAATCTGTGTGTGACACTGAAGCATTTAATGCAGCCCTCAGCAGCTTAACCATTAATATCATTGACTACATTGACATGTGATGGTCTTCACATGCCAGGTTTTATGTCCTGCCCAAACTAACTTATTTACTTTAGTTGGAATGCACTTAGAAGTTATATTATTCCATTTCTTAACTAACATAGGAATTCCCTCTATGACACCCATGATAATTTGAATATTTTCAGTAAGAGAAAACTCACTAGCCCACATGCAAACTTGCTACAGTTTTGAAAATTCAGTGGTAAGAAATTCCTTCCCTTCAATTGAAATAAAACTTGCTCCTGAAAAACCTACATTTTGGTTCTAGTTGTGCTTTATAGACCCACAGAAACATTTGACATTTTTCTGCACATTGAGTCCCCTGATGATTCATTGCTTCTCTAGGCTAGACACCCCCAGAATTCCCTTTAGACATTCCTTGTATGAAAATGAATTACAGAGGCAAAATCACATAATCTCAGAACAGAAAAATACCTCAAAGCCCATTTTGTCCAACTCTTATCTAAACAAGAAGCCCCTTTACAGACAGATCTGACCAGTGGTCTTCATTTGAAGACTTCAAGTAACAGAGAACCCAACTCTACTGCCTTCTCAGTCAACTCATCCCACTTTTGAGGGGCTTTGTTAGGAAATCTTTGTTTATAGCAAGCCTAAAACTCTGTCTCAACTTTTGCCCCTGGCTCCCAGATCTGACTTGTAAAGCTAAGCAGAATAAGTTTAATCCCTCCTCCACTTAAAATCCTTTCATATACTCTGGGATGTATCCCCAGAGTCTTCTCTCCTCCAGCTAAATATCTCTAATTCCTTCAAATGGTTGTTCCTTGTCATGATCTTTAAGATCTTTTTCATTCCGACCAACTTCCTCCCATATCCCTTCTGCTTATCCCAGAATCCCAGAATTTCAGCATTCTTCCAAAAATTTAGGGCCCAGAATTTATCTCAGCACTCTGTATGTCATTTGAAGTGAACAAAGCATATTGTTCCTAATAATTCTGGTTCCAACATTTCTCTTAAGTTGCCATTTCACACTCTCAAAATGTGCTTACAAATCACTAAAACTTACCAATCTTTGTCAGATTAACTGTAGTCACCCCCATCTTGTGCGTGTAAAGTTGATCTTTTGAACATAAGTAAAAAACTTGGTTTGGGTAAATTTGTCTCATATTTAGATGTGGCCTACTCTAACCTGTTGAGATCTCTTTGAAACTGAATTCTTTCATAGAGCATGTCAACATCCTTCCTCGCTGTGTCATTTTTCTAAAAGTTTTTCTAAGAATTCCATCTAAGCCTTTTTTCAAATAATGCATAAAATTATTAAGCAACACATGATCAAGCATAAAGCCTTGAGGCATTCCACTAAAGACCAACTTCCAACTTGACAGTGAACTACAGTTAGGGTCTGGCTATCCACTTTACTATATGGAATCCCAGAATCCCAAAGATGGAAGGGACCTCAGAAGCCATTTAGTTCAACATATAACTGAACAAGAATTTTTTCTTTCAAATATATCCAAAAAGTAATCTAGTTTTACTTGAAGAATTCCATTGAATGAGAACCCACTGTCTTCCCAAGGCAGGCCATTCCTTTTTTGCCACTTGGAATACTTTTTTTTGGTAGTAATCTTGTCACAGATCATCTTAGAGTTCTGTAAGTTAGTCCATAAAAGTCCATTATTGATATCATTATTATAATACTATATATTTGTGATGAAAAATATAGAGTACTGCTATTATCCAGAGAGTTGTTCTCCATCTTAACCACATATATATAGTATGAATGTCTTTGCCATATACTTAGCTAAAATCTAGATAAAATATTCCTATAGCATTCGCCTCTTTTTTTAGTCTAGTAATTATATAGTTTAGTCTGACATGACCTATTCTTGATGAAGCCAAGATGGCTCTTTGTGATCACTACTTTCTTCTTCAGAGGTTTTAGTAATCATCCCTCTAAGAACACATTCTTGAATTTTTACAGGAATTAAAAGTCCACTAGAATGTAGTTTGCAGACTATATTATCTTCCTTTTTTTTTAATCAGGACAATTACATTTGCCCACTTCCATTACACCAGAATCACTATTACTGTTGAAGGTAACATCATATTCCCAATCACCCAGGCTGACAATCTCACACTCTTTCCCCCCTGCCCCCATATAAAGTCTGTTGCCAAGTTCTGTTTTCTACCTTCGTAATATCTCTCTTCCTATTCAACATCTTTTAGCTTTGTAACAGCTGTTTGCCCCCTTCTTTCCTCTGACACTGCCATTACCATCCTGCTGCAGGTTTTCATCACCTTATGCTTGTACTAATGTGATAACCTTCTGGTTGGTCTCTCTGCCTCAAGTCTCTCCCCACTCATCTTCCTAAAGTGCAGATCTGACCAAATCACCACCCTTTATAACATAGAATATGGTTTCCTTTAATGTCCGGAATCAAATACAAAATCCTCTGGCTTTTAAAGCCCATCATAACTTGGCCCCCTCCTGTCTTTCCTTTTTTCTTACATTTTATCCCCATATTCTCTGTGATCGAGTGATACACTGATCTCCTTCCTCTTCCTATTGCAATAGCCTGCTACTTGGTTACACTGCCTCTAGTCTCTTCTTACCATAGTCTATCTTCTATTCAGCTTTCTAAAGCACAGATCTAACCGTGTCACACTTCACTCCCCATTCAGTAAACTCCAATGGCTTCCTATAATCTTTAGGATCAAATATAAAATCCTCTGTTTGACATTCAAAGCTCTTCATCACTTGCCTGCTTTCTCCCTTTCCAGTCTTCTTATACCTTATTTACTGCCACGTACTCTGTGATTCATGGATACTGGCCTCCTTGCTGTTCCTCAAATAAGACACTCCATTTGTTTCTAGATCAAGACACTTTATCTCCCAGTTCCTAGCATTTTCACAAGCTGTTCCCCATCTCCCAAATTCTCTTCCTTCTTACCTCCATGTCCTGCCCTACTTGACTTCCTTCAGTTCTCAGTTGAAATCTCACCTTCTACAAAAAGCTTTTCACGATCCCCCTTAATTCTAGTGCCTTCACTCTACTGATTAAATCCAATTTATCCTGTACATGTCTTATTTGTGTGTAGTTGTTTTCTTGTCATCTCCCCCATTAGGAGTTGCTTGGAATCAGGGACTGGGTTTTTTGTTTTGTTTTGTTACCTTTCTTTATTTTCTTTCTTTATTACCTTTCTTTAGTATCTCTAATATTTAGCACACTGACTGGCATGTGATAGGCACTAATAAATGCTTGTTGACTAACTGACGGCCTTTCCTCATGATCTTGCAAAGCAGTCTGTTAATAATCATATTCTTTCACTGAGATGTAAGTCATCTTGGCCTGGTTATTTGATTTTTTAAAAATTATTTTATTTTATTTTGCACTAAAAACAAACAAAATGAATAACCCCATACACACACACACACACACACACACACACATATATATATATATATATATATATATATATATATATGGCAGATGAGAATGCACTTGAAACTCCAAATCTCCATCATGTACAGCTTGCTCTTCCCTTTAAGTCCATAGCAAATCCAGCATAGAATTTTCAAGGCTGTCTTTATGGATTTCCTTCTCTTCTGTCCATTGTTTAAAATGCTTCAATGACTCTCCTTCCTTTTTTTTTTTTTTACCACCCTGTTCTTAACCCTCTCCCCTTTTTGCCTACTCCTCCCCACCAGTTGAAGAAAAACAAAACCCTCATAACGAATATTCATAGTCAAGCAAAACAAATTCACATAGTGGCCTTGTCCAGAACTCTATGTATTGTTCTGCATCTTGAGTCCGTCACTTCTTATTTAGGAGCTAGGTAGCATAATTCATTATTGGTCTTCTGGAATTGTGGTTCATCCTGGCATTCTTCAGTTTTCAGAGTTGTTTGTTTTTACAATATTGCTGTTGTTTAAACTGTTCTCCTGGTTCTTCTTATTTATCAGTTCACACAAGTTTTCCCAGGTTTCTCCTAAGTCATCCATTTCTTATAGCACAATAATAGTCTGTTTTGTTCGTATACTGTAATTTGTTGAGCCATTGTCCACTTCTCAGGCATTCCCTTAGTTTCCAGTTCTTTGTCACTGCAAACAAAGATGTTCTACAAATATTTTTATATATGTAGGTCTTTTTATTCTTTCTTTGATTTCTTTGGATTATTATGACCTATTTATTTTAACTCATGAAGGTGCTCTTACTATCTCCCTATTAATCTTGAGTGTCAACTCCCTAATAACCATTTTCATTCTATCCTTTACAATCCAGAGATTAGCCTCTTTGACAGAGAAAAGAGTAGCCAAGTAATTAGTCAGAGTCAGTCAACAAGCTTTTATTAAGGACCTGCTATGTTCCAGGCACTGTGCTAAGCTCTGGTGATACAAAGAAAGGCCAAAAATTGACCCTGCTCCCGAAGAGCTCAGCAGCAACACCTCTCCTTAGTCCATTCTCATTGTTTCATCCACCTGTTAGGGTCATCCTGTCCTTTCTTTTATTCTATTTTCATCAATGTAGCCTTAAAAAAAACATTGGTTTCATTGTCTTAGCATCTTAGCTCATTCAGAGAGAGTTGGGGATGGGGAAGAGGGAGATCCTTAGCAAATGCTTTTCTGATTGAAGCCCCTCTCCACTTCTTGCTTCTGCATTTCTTATCTGTGTCCTCTTTCTCTTTGGGTGACTTGTGGTTCCTCAGTGACACTCTTACTTCTTTTTCTGGCACCATTGTTCTTTATACAGATGTTCCCAACTATGTCCCCCTGCTTTGAATATGTCTTAATATTTAGTGCTGTTGACCTGTCCCATTACTTCTCTTCCCTCCCTTGTCTAACCTGTCCTCTTCCTTTAGACTCTACCCTTTCAGAGCTGTATTCTAGGTATGAGACCCCTTCCCTACATTTTCATTTAAGTTAGACATAATTGGTGTGTAGAAATTTGAAACCTTGGATTTTATTGCTTATTCCTTTCTTTGATCTGGTCTCCTGTGACCTTTTGGGTCACGTATCAAATGCTATTCTTTTTGCCTCTGTGAGCTTAATGTTTTCAAGTCTTCTCATCAGCCTAGTCTCCTTCCGGTTTGGTGATATCCCTTTTAAAATGTAGTACCCTGAACTTAACAGAGTACTTCAGATGTGGTCTAACCAACGCAGAGTATAGTGGTACTATTGCATAGTACCACTTTACATAGTACCTTAAATGTAAGATTTCATTATTATGGCAGTCTTATCTCACTGTTGAGTCAGATTGTGTGTGTAGTTCTCTAGATCCTTTTCATTTGCCCCTCCTTTCTTAGTCCCAAGGAATGGTGATGTTGATAAGGATTATTCCTGGATTCTCTTTCCACAGAACTGTCCTGCTCTAAATTTATCCTCTAGTCCAACCCTGCACAATCTGTGGCTCCCGGGTTGCTTATGACCCACGAGCATGCCAAAGGATTTTAGGCAGCCGGCAAAAAATGTAGAAGATGTTTTTCTGGGCCACAGGTTGTGCTGGCCTGCTGTGGTCAGTTATTTTTCACCTGCTAGGAAACATATAAGCCAGTTTACAAACTTATTTAAATCTATCTTTAGGTAGAGGTAAGGAAGCAAAGACTGATTTTCAAGATCTTGTCTTGGACTTTGCCCTTAATAGCCTCAGCCTTGATAATTTAAATAGATAGATAAATGATCAGAGGTCCAGTCTGTTTGATTTCATGAATACTTTTTTAAAAGATGAAAGTGTTTATTCATTCAGTTTTTTTCATTCCTGGATGTTACTACAGCTAGACTGCACACTCTCTGCGGCCTTTCTATGGGGTGTCCTCTGCTTGGTTTCTTTGCCCATTCTTAATCATTACACAATAATTTAATTTCAGTTGGCAGCAAATATTTCTCTGACATCTAGTACTACTAAAGTTATGCCACATTCATCTAAAAAGTATCTTGAGTACCATTTGCAATCCTTGACATAAGTATTTTCAGTTATGACAATACTTAAAATATAGTCTCCATTCTAAGCACAGACTGTTTATTGTACCTGACTTTTGTTATTATAAACAAAACAAAGCTAAGTCAGAGTCTAGTACGTTACCTTTTAAGAAAAAAAAAAACATAGGGAACTTGTTTAGTCAGTTTGCCTTCATACTTTCATAGCTCAGTCTTTTTTCTTTTAAATTATAATAGAGAATCAGTTTTTGAATAATAGCATCGACTAGGATAGTGCAGAATTCTCTATTGTCAGATTCACTTTGTATCTTAGAATACAGCCAAAGTAGTAGATTATGTTTCTTTGCCTTTCTCTTTTTCTTTTTGGTGGCTTGTGATTTTCTGTTACTGTTACTCCCATTCTCACGTGTTTATTTTTTCTGGCACACTGAGACTGGTGCTTATAAAAATTAGTCCAGTTAGTGTAAAATACTGACTTACCTTAATTTTGTCACCCATTATATAATGACACCTGTCTTGCTGTCACAGTGAAAAAATAGAAAACCTGACCTAGTAATGATTATGAAAAAGGACATGGCTAGTTTTAATTTACATTAATAAATGTGTACTGGAGGTATTGTGATCACTTCTTGACAGTGAATAGAAAAGCCAGACTCAGCTGGCACATACTGGCTATGCAACCCTAGGTAAGACACTTACTCTCCGTGCCCCAGGCAGTTCCTGAAGATAAAGTTGCATAGCAGATGTGGATATGAATTGATAGGGAGAATTTCTCCATCGGAAGTTCCTTCTATAAGTTAATTCATAGGTTGGGTGGGGGATAGGAAGCAAGAGAGGTCTATTTTGGGATGTGCCTACTCTGTTAACAGAACCATGGAGGGACACAGTGATGAATAAGTCAGAATCCTGTCCTTCATGAAGCTTGTTATCTTTGAGTATCTATATTCTTAAACCAGAGTGGTTTAATTTTAGTTGCAGTTTTAAAACCAGTGGGAAAATAGAGGTACTATAAATTAGCCCAAACAAATTAAGTATTTATTTAACATATATAGATTCAAATTTGGCAGGTCACCTGAGAAAAAGCCAAGTGATATTAATTGTCTATAATTGAATAGTAACTTAATGTCTATAATTTCTACTCAGGCTGGGTATGTCAAGAGAAGAATCAATGAAGCTCACTTCAGTTGAAAACAGTGATGGTGATGAAAATACTCCTTTGTGTGGGTCTTCATGTTTGCCTGGTCCCTCTACGCCATCATCCTTTGAGGAGCAATTGCCAAAAAGCACAAAAATCCCATCTTCTTCAGAAACTGATTTCTGTGCTTCCATGGAACAGGTCCCAATTAAGAATATCATGGCAGAATCTGAATCAGAGGACATCTTCATCCCTGAAGAATCTGTGATTCAGGAAGAAGTTGCAGAAGAGGTAGAAACCACTATCTTTGAATGCCAGGATGAAAATCATAAGACCGAACCAGAGTTTTCCGAAGAATCTGGGAGCCCCCCAAATCCGAGCGAAGAGGCAGTGATAGTGCCCGCTGAAGAAAATGTAGAGGCCTGTGTCATGATGAACGATGTCTTAGATACACTGCCTCTTGTTGAAATTAAGGTGGAAGAGAAATTGGAATCCCCTCAGGAGGAAATGGCTGTTGTTATTGATCAGCTAGATGACTGTGAATCCCCGGCCCCTTCTGCTTCCTCTGTGAATTCTGTCAGTGATACAGCAGATAAGGAGCCAGAGTCCACAAAAGAGTCCAGCATCCCAGAAACGCAGAGCATTCCTCCTGCAGAAGCACTGTTTCCCGCTGAAGGCATTGCTGTGGATATGGAGCTACAGAGTGATCCTGATGAACAGCTTTCTGAAAATGCTTGTGTCTCTGAAACATCCTTCTCTTCAGAGAGCCCGGAGGGAGCATCCGCTGCCCTGACATCCCCAGGTGGGGAAACACAGTCCACTTCAGAAGAGCCCTGTACTCCAGCATCCCTTGAAACAACCTTTTGTTCTGAGGTGTCCAGCACTGAAAACACTGACACAGATAGTAATAGAAAGCCTACTGATGAAAATCTTCATGTATCTTTGATGTCAGAAATATCTCCAATGTCCACTTCTCCTGGAACATCAGAAATATCCCTCATGTCCAATTTGCCTTTGACATCAGAAGCCTCCCCAGTATCTAACTTGCCTTTAACATCAGAAACATCACCAATGTCTGATTTGCCTTTGACATCAGAAACCTCTTCAGTGTCTTCAGTACTTCTGGCATCAGAGACATCCATTGTAACCAGTTTACCTGCCCCTTCAGAAACATCTCCAATTTCCAGTTCTTCCGTGAGTGAGAGGCTCATCCATCAGCCAAGAAAGTCACCTTCCATGTCTGAAGAGCCACTGTCCCCTCTTAAAGATGAAAATTCTACCCTTTCTCAGCCTCCAGGATCTGAGAGCCTTATGACTCACCAGATGATGCATCCTAGTACACCTGAAACTATCAAACTAGATCCACCACCTGTTACCCCTGAAGCTTCGACAGCTGAAGATATTCACAGTAAAAACCTGAATCAGCAACTCTGTCAATCTCCTGCAGAAACAGAGCAGTCTGGTGTGGCATCTGTTCCAGAACTCTCTCCTCCAGAAGTGACAAAAGTTAAAAGTCATAATGTCCCGCAAAGAACTGAAAAGAAAGGTACAGCCTCACCGTCCGAGGGATCTGTTTCATCTGAAGGCACCGTGGGTAAGAACAGTGAGCCTCCTCCAGCTAAGTCACATGACAAACAGTATACCTCATTAGAGAAAGCTTCATTTTCTGAAGGATCTCGAAGTAAAACACACAAGCAGGGGAGCACACAGACTCGATTGGAGAGTTCACATTCCTCTAAGTCCTCAGAACCTGCCAAGTCACCTGAAGGGATAAGAAATGAAATTAGGGAACCAGAGATCTCAAAGAGGAAAACTGTAGAACAGCACAGTTTTGGAATCTGTAAGGAGAAGAGAGCTAGAATAGAAGATGATCAGACAGCCCGTAGTACTTCAGCCACCAGTCCGATTGAAAAAGAGCAGCCTCCACGAGAGGAGCCCAGGGTACCACCTCTCAAGGTACAGTATTGGAACATTTAGAGTCATTTAAAGGGACAGAAAGCGGGGCATTGTTCCAGTCTCTTTATCCATTCAGGCAACTCTTTCCAAATCTGAAGTGAGTTTATCGAATTTGTAGATGATCTTGAGTAACCTAATATCATGTAATCAGGTCTGAGGCTGTTTTCAGTAAGGGTGAAACAGGAAGTAATATAGGCCATGGTGGGGAAAGATAGAGGGAGAGACGCACACTTTGTGTTTCTGAATGTTGTCTGTACTGAGTGACAATGAGATGGAGTGAAGGCCAGCTACAAAATGGAGTTAATTTGGTGTGGGAATCAAGAGAATCAATTCGAATATATTTCATGAACACTGACTCCATCTTGTAACTGCCACACATATTCTTTTCCTTCTCGTTTTTCTGCAAATCATTCCTGGGAAACTAAATGGTAGAAGCCACCTATTGTTTCATAAATGCAGGTGGATGCAATTAATCAGCATCTATCAATTTTGGGAAAAGAAAGACACTAAAACCTACTGATCCCCCTCCCAACTTGGACACCCCAATTGTTCCTCCAATTAGAAATCAGATTACCTACTTTTATGTCCTGGCTTGTATCCTGGATAATTATTTTCTTATAATTAATTGATTTTATTTGATTGTTTTTAATAAATAAATATTGGTCTCACTGTATTTGGACCACCTGGAAAGTTTATCAACCCATTTATTATGCCTATTTTGTTAAAAAAAAATCATAACTTGGATTGTTTCCATAGTTATTTATTAACCACCATAGTGAGTAGGTGGTAGCCATTGACTATATTTCACAAACAAAAATTATTTTCCTTTTATTGTATGTACCTGCTCTCTTCTTTATAAACTTAGGAAGTGGATGATTCTTTACTGTCCAGAAATCTGTGTTCCACGGTTTCCACTCTCAGTGAATGTTGATGATTGTGTGCAAGTTTCATTATTGCTGATTCACAACTGCCTGTTTGGGTGATGTGGGGCAGCTCTTCAGTGTCCTGCTTTTGTCTTCTATAAGCTAGGTAGAGCAGTGGACCTTGAGTCAGGAAGTCCTGAATTCAAATGTGACTTCAGTCACTTAATAAGCAAATCACATCTGTTTGCCTCAATTTGCTCATCTGCAAAATGGGGGAAATAATAGCACCTAGCTCCCAGAATGGTTGTGAGGATAAAATGAGATAAAATTTGTAAAGAACTTTTCAAACCTATATAAGCACTGTATAAATGCTAGTAATAGTAGTGTTAGTTGTTGTAGTAGTAGTAGTAAGTCAACTTTCAATGCATGGATAATGTTGCAAAGAACTTTGAGCAGCCTAAGTGATGAGAATTAGTGTAGATACATAAAAAACTACGCCTAGATTTTCATTTTTTCTGACGTAAACCAAGTTTATGGCGTCATATATTCATGTAGGTTTCAGCACTCAAATAGTAAAGTTTTAACGAAAGTGAGTCTTGCATAGCAAACCAAGAGAGAGAGGCATTACCTGAATGGACTGAGAATCCAGAAGGCAGCCTGGATGGTGAGGGGACTTAAACCATGTCACTAGAAATCAATGAGAGAAGGGAAAATAAGAGTATGAGGTTAGGGAAGTAGGGAACCAATATTGATAATAGACTTCATTTATATAAAGTATATATTGAAGGAGAACTAGCTTATTCTCTGTTTCCTTAGAGAAGAGAGCTAGGATAAAGGAGTAGGCAGGCCCAGAAGGTAGATTCTAATTTGAATAGTTGTAGCTAGGCTGCCTTGTTCATTAGTGAGCTCCTCATTAGAAGTGCATAATCCAGAGACTGGATGATCATTCACTCAATAAATATTTATTAAATTTCTACCACATACACAACATTCTGCTAGAATGATACACCATTTGCCAGAGAGGTTATCAAGAGGGTTCTTTTGTTGAATAAAGGTTGGATTAGGTGGCCTCTAAGATCCTTTTCAGCCCTGTGGTTCTATGAATATACATTAATATAAAGGACGAATTTTAGAGAAAATGTTTTTAATTTAATCAAAATTCTATATGCTTTATTTTGCTCTTATTTATTCAGTGTTTTTCATCTAAGACCATCTATGGAGTCTACTAAACAGGAAATTTCACTGATTGAGTGAACAAATGCTTTCCCCAAAGTCAGTAGGAGATTGGTCAAGTCAGGAATAGAACTTGTTTGCATGTTTTGGCTTTTAGACATTTTAGTTTATTCTCTGTTGCAAAAATATTAATTCTGTTAACAGTCTTTGTAATATGATGGAATCTGACCAAATGTATAAGTACAAACCACATGTTGATAATGCACGAGGTGAACACTGTTCCTTGTGATGGTCTATTCATATTCCTTGTGGCTAGATTCATTCTTTCTGTAGAAAGCACATGAAATCTATTTCTGGTTCATTTTATAGGTCTCAACTAGTTGGTTCCTCTATTTGGTAAAAATAGCTCCTCATCCATTGTATGCTCTTCCAGTCACATGGAGAACATTTAAAAACTTATACTTTTGATTTCTGAAGCTTTAAACATAAAAATGTAAAAGATGAATTACGTGTAGTAATAAGCCTTATCATAAGGTTTATTCAATATAAAAAAATAAGATTATTTTTCATTTTAGTTTTTTTCCTTCATGATTATGTACTCTAAAGTGTTACAACAAATCCATATATATGCAAGACCTGCAAGTAAAACAACACATGTTGAGCTTTTTTTCCTTTTTTTGCCAGTCATTAAACATTTATTAGACACTAATGTGTGCTCTGGTACTGTGCTAAACACATAAATATAAGTAGAAAAGATGCAGTCCCTGCCCTAAAGGAGCTTACGACCTAATAGGGAAGAAAACACATAAAAGGTACCAGGAAAAGAGTAAGGGGGAAGAGACAAAGGTACCTGCTGTAGGGCATGGTAGAGAAAGTCTGGAGCACAGCCTAGAGTGGGATGAGTGATGTGGCTGGGCTGGGTGCTCACTTAAATGGAGGTTCTGAGAGGAATCATCCATTCAGGAGAGGGTACTGGGGCAATTATTGTAGGTTTAATTTCTAACTTTATATGTTTCTCAAGTTTTATTTTTCCAATTTTTTTCTTAGTTAGATAAGTTAAGGGAAGAGTTTCAATGGATCTGAGATGTATTATTTTGATTTACCTAGTCACAGAAGCGCTGGGTATGGAAAGGAGTGCCTCTTGACAAGGGGAGTGAAGTGGCTTGATGAGTGCTTAGATGTTTTTCCCTCATTAAGTTAGGATATTATCTATAACAAGATGAACAAGCAAAACTAGTGGAAGATGTGTGATTCCAAATGATGGCTGTTCTGCTTGTCCATGATAAAGTCTCACAGCCATGCTCCCATTATATTGGGGAAGTATACAGCATTCCCCATAACTGCAATTTCATAAATTCATAAGACTTAGTTATTAATGTAGTGGAAAGAGAATACTGGATTTGGAGTCAGAGGACCTGAGTTACAATTTCAGCTCTTCCATTTACTACCTGGGTAATTTAACCTCTCTGAATGTCAGTTTTCTCATCTGAATAATGTAGAGTTTGGACTAACATGGTGTCTGTGGTTCCTTCCAGCTCTAAAACTATTTAATTTTATTGTTTACCCATTTGAATAGCAAAATCATTTCATCAGAATCTGGTAGGCCTCTACAGAATATGGTAACAAATGATTATAATGGAAAATTTCATTTTAAATATTGTTATCCAGAAGGAAGTTATCAGAGTTTTTGTTTTATTGTCACTAGAAAATGATGAGTTTCTGTGGGAAAATATTTTAGATGTTAGATTTAACTCATGTTAAGTCTTGGTCAAAGAATGAAATTAAGATGGTTTAAGTCTTAGAATAATATAGAGAAGGTGAACAGTGTGTGGACATTTTTTCTTAGTAAGAGCATGCCTTGTTATATTTAGAGAAAGCTAGATGACCCATATTTTTTATTAGATATAAAGCATGATACGTATAATTTCAGTTTATACTATTTTTTTTCTCCAGACCTATGATTTCAGTGGTGTAGGGAATGCTCAGTGAAGATCAGCAGCTGATAAAGATCAGCAAATGTTCTGTTCTTTATGGTTTTAGGTAGTTCTCTGGGGGCACTGAGTAGTGAAGTGACTTGACTACCATTAAACGGCAATTATGTATCAGAGGAAGGACTTGAACCCAGCTCTTCCTCACTCCAGAATTTTATTCTCTGTCCACTGTGATTAAAGAGATTTGTAATTATTGTTGTTGATTTTAATACCAACACTAACAGGCATGTAGTGCCTTAAAGTCTTTCCATCTATTTTCTCAACTGACCTTTATGGCAAATCTATGAAGTAGAAAACACTTCATGACCCTTTTTTTCCAATAAGAAAGGAGTGCATGACTCACCCACAGGCTAGATTTGAACTTAGATCTTCCTAACTCCAGGAATGATACTTTATCTTGTTCCTACACCCTGAATATGATAACTCTTTGTGTGTACTTTACTTTTTTTAATCCTCACAGAAACCTTGTGAGGTAAGTAAAGGCACTATACTATCCCCATTGTACAGTTAAAGGCACACAGTGAGTTATGCGAAGGTTAAAAGGCTCATCCCACCTTACATATCATTGGTGACAGAACTAGGGCTAAAAACTGTCCCCTGACTCTCTGTCAGTATGGTTTTTTTTGTTTATTTGTTTTAAGTAAACCACAGTAAGAACTGGCAAAACTCAATTAGCTAGAGAGTTAGTTCTTAATACCTAGAAAGCAAGGTCACTAATAAATGAAATACCCCTGAGAAGTTTAAGCCAACTACAAACACATTTTTAAAAATGGTTTGTTTTTCTAGTTATTTTCTGGTGTTAACAAGAGTACTTTTTTTTTTTAAGTGAGTGCAGTTCTTGGTTTTTAAGCAGATTAAAAGCAGAGAGAGAACACTTGATGAATGGTAGCAGATGACTATATCATTTTCATATTTGTGCTGAGCTGAATCAGCCTGTCTTTATGCCCTAAAGCCCTGACCATCAGAAGGATTCAGTTGTATCTTATACCTCTGTATAAAGAAAAATGTGATGAGAGTGCAGCTTGTCCTTCACTATGCAGTAGCTAAGTAAGAATATTCATTGTGGTGGAAAAATAACATTTCTGTTTCCCCCACCCCTTTCTTTTTCTTCAGATCCAGCTATCAAAAATTGGGCCTCCTTTTATTATCAAGAGCCAGCCAGTCTCCAAGCCAGAGTCTAGAGCATCCCCTAGCACTTCAATTAGTGGAGGGAGGAACACAGGTGCCAGGACCCTTGCAGATATCAAGGCAAGAGCCCAACAAGCTCGGGCTCAGAGAGAGGCTGCTGCTGCAGCTGCAGTGGCAGCTGCTGCAAGTATCGTCTCAGGAGCTATGGGGAGTCCAGGTGAAGGTGGGAAGACCAGGACCCTGGCGCACATCAAAGAGCAAACAAAAGCCAAGCTCTTTGCAAAGCATCAAGCTCGAGCACACTTACTCCAGGCAAATAAAGAAGCCAGGTTGCCACCACTTAGCTCAAAGGATGGGTCTCCTACTCTGGAAGTTTCAACCACTCCTGATGCAAAGATGGAAGGTTCAACTGGTGTCATTATAGTTAATCCAAACTGCAGGTCTCCTAGCAACAAGTCTGCTCCCCTCCGGGAGACTACCACTTTATTGCAGCAGTCACTTAATTCTGCTAAGCTACCAGAAACTGCTTCTGACATATCCCTGCACAGTTCTGATGAAAATATACCTATGTCACATTTGTCTGAGAAAGTTATTTCATCTACCTCTTCTGAAAATGGTGGTATGCCCCTTCTTTTTAATAAAAATTCTGTCCCTGTGTCTGTTTGCAACACTGCCATGTCGGGAACAATTAAAGAACTTCCCTTTGCAAGTTCTGTTGATAAATCCTCTCTTTTAATGTCTGTTGACAGTACAAATACTACGGGCTCTGCTTGTAACCTAAGTATGCTAAAAACCATCCAGGGAGCTGATACTACATGTGTAGCCATTGTACCAAAATGTATTGATAATGCTCCTGTTCCAACTTCCACAGAGGGTTCAGTCTTACCAAACTCTGTTGATGATAAAAGGTCGCCAATAGCAAGCAACAGTGCTAATAATAATTTAATCTCTAGTCAATATACCACTGTGCCATCTCCCTCCATTGGAAATAATTTGCCAAATCATGCCCCTCCCAGCTCTGTCCTGGTTCCCCCAGTGGGAGCCAGTGGCAGATTTCCTTCTGAAAAGATAGCCATGCCTGGGTGCGATGAGCAGGCCAGCATGTCTACGAGCACCACTGTGAGAGCAGCTCTGAGCTGCAGTGACCGGCTTGCGGTCACAGACTCCTCAGCTAAATGCCCATCTATTGCTATGTTTACTGGAAATGTGTTAACAATAAGCTCTTATGACAACCCTACCAAGCTAGGTACTGAAAGCCTGGAAAAAAGTGCAGGTGTCAGAAGTAGGACGAATCACTCTGGCAAACCTCAGCCCCCATCCGGAGGCTATACACCAGCAGCAGCGAACAGATCGATTCCCTGTAAAGTCATTGTCGATCACAGTGCCACACTGAGCTCCAGCTTATCACTTACTGTTTCCATTGAGAGTCCAGAGACTGGCCTAGATGTGCAGAACAGGCCATCGAGGACAGAAACAGCCTTACACAATGTGGCATGCCCTCAAGTGTCTGTTATCAACAGGCCTGAACCAGTGACAGGTGAAAACATGGAACATGGCTTGGGCTTCATTGCTACTCCTACAACAAAGCAGGATGGTGGCAAACCATTGAATTCCACCTCCACCCATCTCCGAGAATTGCCTCTTGCTTCTCCTGATAAAATAGGTGAGGTGACTACACCTAGTCATGGATTTGCTGAACAGTTACAAGGCCCCACTTCTTTCAAAAGTGAAGCAGACACTACCTGTAGCAATCAGTATAATACAGGTAACCTAATTTGTTGGAACAGTGAAGATGTGATGAGTACAGAACCCCCTGCAGCCAGCCATTCAACTGCTACAGATAAACATAAGGAGTACCTGGAGCAGAATTGCCCAAAGACGATCAAAACAGAGCATTCCAGCTATACCCATGTCTCAGAGTTACACCCTAGGAATCTTATGGCAAAAATTGCTCTTCCTGTGAAGTCAGAAGCCCCTGAAATTGATAAGTGCTTTAGAATGGACACTGAAGAGTTCTCTGTACCAGAAATTCCTACCCAGGCTGAGGTAGCCACCCCAAGTACACAGCAGACCCCAAACTCTAAGGCATCTGTCTCCAGCTCCGTGGAAGAGACTTTGTCGTTGGCCACAGAATCAATAAAGAGAGTCCCAGGTGGAGGAAGCTCAAGCTGTCGTCTGTCATCTGTAGAGGCCAACAATCCCCTTGTGACACAGTTATTACAAGGCAACCTGCCTTTAGAAAAAGCACTACCACAGCCCCGATTAGGAGCCAAGCTAGAAATTCACCGGCTTCCCTTGCCTCTGCAGACTCCCTCAGTTTGCAAAACAGCATCTGAGAGGAATATTGTTGAAACTCCTGCTAGCTCTCCAAATCCAGATGGTAAAGGCTATTTGGCAGGGACTCTAGTGCCACTGCAAATTAGAAAGCGAGAAAACCACCCAAAAAAGAGAATGGCCAGGACTGTGGGGGAACATGCTCAAGTGAAATGTGAGCCAGGAAAGCTGCTGATGGACACAGATGTTAAAGTGGCACCATGTGTCATCAACTCCAACATGAATCAACTGGGGCACAGCCAGTCTTTTAAGCAAGAGTGGATGAGCAAACACACAGCCCCGAGCAGAATTGCTCACAGCCCTGAGATGAAGCAGCAGAAGAGGCTGCTCCCCTCTTGTAGCTTCCAGCAGAACTTGTTCCATGTTGACAAGAATGGCAGCTTTCACCCAGATGCCAGTACCTCACACCGACAGCAGTTTTACCAAATGCCTATGGCTGCACGGGGCCCCATTCCTTCAGCTGCTCTATTGCAGGCCTCTTCCAAGGCCACAGCTGGTTGCCATGCATTTGCCTTCAACAGGCACCTGGAACAGAAGGGCTTGGCAGAGGTTGGAATTCCAACAACCTCTCACCAGTTAAGGTTGGCCAGTGTGTTATCACCCAGTATTCCCATTAAGGAAGGTGATGACATAGGCAGCACTGCACATGCCATCCAGAATAAATCCTTGGTGCATCCCCCCCCACCGCCACCCCTTCCTCCACCCCCACCACCCCCACCTCCCATACCACCTTCCCTTCCTAATGCGGATGTCCCACCTGATCAAAAACAACCACCAGTTACTATGGAAACCACTAAAAGACTTAGTTGGCCACAGCCAGCCGGCATATGTAGCAATATAAAATCTGAACCTCTTTCCTTTGAGGAAGGTCTGAGCAGCTGTGAACTGAGTATGAAGCAAGTGTCTTATGACCAGAATGAAGTGAAAGAACAGTTAAAAGCCTTTGGGCTAAAAAATGCAGATTTCTCTTCCTATATACTTTCTGAGCCACAAAAGCCTTTTACCCAATTAGCTGCTCAGAAAATGCAGGTGCAGCCACAGCAGCCACAGCCACCACAGCAGCTCTGTGGAAATTACCCAGCTATACACTTTGGTAGCACAAGCTTCAAAAGGGCAGCTTCTGCAATTGAAAAGTCCATTGGAATTTTGGGAAGTGTTTCTAGCACTGCTACTGGCCTCTCTACCCAGAATGCTCAGATTCCAGTTCAAAACTTTGCTGACAACAGCAATGCAGATGAGCTAGAGTTGAAATGTTCATGCAGGCTGAAAGCCATGATTGTGTGCAAGGGCTGTGGGGCCTTCTGCCATGACGACTGCATAGGCCCTTCCAAACTCTGTGTAGCCTGCTTGGTTGTCCGATAGGAGCCAAGTTCAAGGTGCAGTATCCCATTTCCCTGTGGAGGAGCCAAACAACAGAAACAGAAATAATGTAATTGCAGTGCTTTTTATCATTCTAATTTATTTTAGGGGAGATTATGTTCTTCACAGTTGAATTCCTTTCCTCCCTTCCCCGCCCCCTTTGCCTTATTATATATCTTAAAAAGGATGCATCACATCAGAAATGTCTCAGTGGCATGTTGTATGTGGGTTTTAGTTTTGTTTTGTTTTCAATAAGCTTGGTTGCCGTGATAAAAGAGAGTATTAAGAAGTGTGATTCTCAGCTTTGGAAATAATCTGCCAACATGAACACATTGTAAGGTAGTTAATCTGAAATGCCCTGAGATAAATAATTAGGACATGTTAATTTGATTTCTTTCAACAGAAAATGTAGTCAGGAGAGGGAGATAGTTATGGTTTAGAATTTTACCCTAAATGAACAATCACAAGAGTTAGCTGGCCTACTAATTCCTTATGTGAACCTACCTTTACTCTGGATTATGCCCAGTCATATTAACTGGGGGAGGGTTCAAACTTAAAAGGTGTGACTAGGGAGTTATTTGCTTGCTGAGCCTCACACAAGATATCAATAGAGGTAAGAGTTTAATGAAAACAACCATTCTTACTGATTTCCCCGTTTAGCCCTCCCAAACATTGTTAACATAGTAGAATAGCATGGCCTGTTAAGAGATTAGCACAGGTTTTTCCATCTGGGGAAGATAGTAGCCATCCTCAATCCTAAGTGAGTCTTACAGAGCCAATAACGTGACCTTGGCCACACCAATTTATTTTAAGTCCAGGGTAACCAACTCTTGGCCCCAATAAATTCTGTATACTATTCTTCGTAGCTTCTTGCATGGCCCTTGAAGATGAAAAAAAAATCCCTCCAATTAAAGTATTTCACAAATAGGCTAATAAATGGATAAATATGGCAAATGCTTTCCATTTTATTCAGTATAATACATTCATTAGCTGTTAGAATTTGAAGGAAAAGGTGGTAGTGGCTCTTCATCAATGTCACTTCTGAATTCTGGCTTCTCTACTTAGGCCAGGCTCTCTCTTTTAAGATGACATTAATGATGAAAGTGAATGTCAGACTAGAGGGCTCATTTAGTAGAAAACACTTTTAAAAAATGTTTCTCATGTTTTACTCTCTATATAAATATATTTGACTCTGAATTTGTAATCCTTATTTTAAAAATTACTTCTAGATAATGCATGCTTAATTTTTTTTCTTAATTTAATTCCAGACATTATTAGTGTCAGGGGAGTGGGAGTGCTTTTTTGAAAAAGGGATACTGTATCTTTGAAAAATGACCAGTACAATATGCATGTTGAGGACTCTGTAGCTACTTTCCAAAAGCTTTCGCTACCATCACATTTGAAAACAGTTGTAATTTGGGGGCTCTAGTCATGAAAACATGAAAAGCACATGCAGATTGTAGGAAGAAAAACTTCATGTACCCTTTTTACTCCAAATTAGCAAAAAAATTGGAGTGCATTGAACTCATCCACGGATGTGGCTGTGACCACTAAAATAAACACAAAAACATAGGAGAAATGGTAATTTATTTCTAGGTAGGACCACCTGGCTGTTTACATGTGGTATTATCTTAATAATGTAAATGCTATGCCATTCCCTTAGGGTTTGTCTTAAGAGTGGACTAAAATGAGCAACTTAAGATTCTAAAATGTTTTCCCCTCATATTTATTATGGTATTGCCAAATTCCTTTTATTATGTGATACAAGTCAGTTTTCATTAACAAAAATCGCTAATATGGAAAGATACTTTCTCTCTACAAATGCCTCCTTTTGTGAAGTAATTCAGCTTTTCAGTACTTTTGCTACTGTGTCTCCCATAAAACTGATCATTGAAGAAGTTAGGAGTGCACTTAATCCATTCCAAAGGAATCAGGATAGACTTCAGAAGATGCTCAAGCTCCTCTTGTGTGCCAAGCTTCAGTTTAGTGGTGTCTTTTGTATCACATCATATTGTATTTAATTTTTACAAGGGTCAGAGCAAAGAACTTCATTCCCCAGGTCAGCAGAATGACAAGAATATGCTAGTGTATCTTAGTGTGATCTTAGTGTGAACACTCCGTAGGAACCAGGAGTGCAACGTCTCCTGGTTTCAAACTCTTTGGCTACTACGTGGGTATGAGGCTCTGTTTACACCAGCAGATTGAAAAATACTGTAGCAGTGACTGATATGCAGTGTTGAGAGAAATTCCAGCAGAACATTTGCACTTTGTATGTGAGATATGAATGCAACTGATGTGATACTAAACTCATTCTTATTGGCTCAGTCATTTTTGTATATTGCTTGCAAGCGGCTTTTGGGGGATAAAGAAAAGTGTCCTTCTGTATCTTTGATTTTTCATTGACTAGGTTTTAAGAATCTATTGCTGGTTGTGTGTTTAGTCATTCAGTAGCCTAAATCTGAGCGCAATCAAGTTCAAATCTAACTTTTGCTGATTTTTGCCTGTTCTTGCCCATTCTGGTTTTGCTCCAGTTTAGTTTCCTAGCCTAGTGCTTATGCAGTTTGGTGTCACTGAGCAGCTGTGTTCACACACTAAAAAATAGTGAGATTAAAAAAGTAATAAGCAACACGAGGGGTCAGATATTCTGCGGGTATCTATTGAGTGCACATAGAAAAGCGGGCATATGCGAATTAGGCCAGTAGGGTTTCTCTTTACTGATTTGCACCAGCTGCCCCCTTTGAGTACAGATGGAGTAGTTGGCCCATTTCCTTCTTGGTTTATGTTAATATGAAGGTTTTGATATGTGCTGTCATACCTGTAGACTATTGCACCCTAATGTATCCCCATCAGGAAGAAAAATATTTGCACACTTGCCTTTTGTTTGTTTGTTTTGTTTTCCTTCTTAAAAAAAAATTCTTAAGTAGCACTTTTGGAGCAGGGGAAGGAAGAAAAGTTGCTTCCCCTACCTCACCCCCTTCATGATATGCATATACCTGAGGTGTATAATGACAGTAAGGTACCAAGGAGCATACTAAGAAGTGTGTCCTACTACAAAATTCATTTCCAATATGAAGATTCTTCCCCAGAGTGAGAAAAATAGAAAGTTTGGTGAACTGAGCACCCTATTTATATGCTGTTTACTTGCTGAGATGTAGTCCATGGAAAATGTAGGTTAACTTGAAGAAAATAGACTACTGAGGTTGAACCTCTTTACTCAGCACACTCCCTGTGGTAGCCTGTGTTGTAGGGGTGAGCTACGCAGAATGTCTGGTTGATTTCTGGACCCTAGAGTTCGTTGCTCAGTTTAACATAAAAGCAGAATAAACTGGTGCATATGGTGCTTTCCAATGCCATCAGGGGTAAAAGTACTCTATGCTGCAGCCTCATTTCCTTTGACAAACACATGCACAATTTCAAAGTTCTTGTAGCCTCTGGTTTAACAGTTCCTACAAGGTATGGTAAAGTACCAAGATAAACACTTGAATGCAGGCCAAGCTCAGAAGCTCCATCTCCACAAGATTCAGGCCCATGACCATCTCATTTCCCAGGTGTGAACTGCCCTATTGAAACTGCAGGACATATGTAGACATTCTGTGACAGTAGCAAAGTCGTCCAGTCGTCATCCATATGTTTTCAGAGAATGATGTGGACAGTCCTAGAGACAGTGCTTAGCTGTCATGGGCCTATGTAGCTAAAATGTTTCCTGAATTTAAAATTCTGTCTTCAGCCCTCATGTGTTGTCACTGTCAAACCAACAGAAAACTTTTTTTTAGTCTAATTTAAAGGAGCTGCTTTTTTTATAGCACATACTATTTCTCTTTGTACTATATTTGATAGTTACAGAATAATTTAGTCTGTAGAATAACTTTGTTGTATTTGTACTGTAAATGAATGTTACAAAGAAAGTGCTTTACTTGGTTGCCATAATTCTCTTGTACTGCTGTAAAATACTCTTCCACACTCATGACTCCCACCATTCCTTACTTCACAGAAACCTAATCTGATTCACATTTTCAGTACAGGGTTTTTTTGTGTGTATGTGTGTGTGCGTGCGTGCACGCATGTGGTTTTTTTTTCGTTGTCAGTATTCTGAATGTTTACATCTGTTTGACATTAGCCATTTAATGCCTTTTTTAAAAGGCAGTATTACTCCTACAGTATAACAGCAAAATGTGAAATCAACCCAAACATAACATGCATGATAAATACAGACTTGGGGTGAATGCCCCTGCACCATACATAGACATTTTATATCAATCAGCATACAGAAAAGTAAAACCCTCCTTCAGTCCTCTACCAAAGAAAATACCATTCCCACAGGAAAAAAAAAATAAAAACAAAACTCAGAAATGGTTTGCAAAATCCTCAGAAGGGGGTGCAGTTGATTTCAATGGGACTGCTACAATTTAATACTGTGTTATGCTTGCTTTGATACCTGACTAAATGTGACTGCCTGCAAGAAGCATTTTAACACTTTTTTTAGACAGTATTTTGTTTAAAATTCAGGGATCATGCGTTCTTTAATGGTGCTGTTTGTTTTTTTTTTCTACAAAAAAAGTGTTGCCTACAAAAGTGACTGCTCACAATACCATAAGTTAAATGAAATGTTTGTCTTTTTCATGTTTCTCTGTTTCCCTCTCCCTAAAGTAACAATTTGGGCTTCAATATTAAAATATTCTGAAGAAAATAAAGAAGTTAAATATAAATGCTTGTCAGTAGCTTTTTTATCTTTTGTTATTGCTATGTGTAGTTTGTTGATACATCCTACATCATGTGCATTACATTGGAAATTTGAATCAGTGAAGAAAGTTGGGAAGACGTTTGTGATATTTTTGAAAATGGCTGACCCTGAATTGTAGGGTTGATGGGGATGGAATAGTCAGTAGACTATAGCTTAGGGCTGATTTACAAATATGCAAACAAAACCAGACACTTTTGAATAAGCTATCTACACTACTCTCATCAGTTTTTATGTGTGTGGAAACAGCCTTTTATAAATATCTTGTCCCTTATTCTGAATGCTTAGCATTCAGGTTAGAAATTTTTTTCTTTATTAAAAACATTCTTGCTGTATGTATAATTTACACTTTGAAAATCCATGTGATAGAAAAATTTCCCCAAAGTGGCTCCATTTTAAAACTCTATCGGACACTCTAACAAGTAAAGTGAAGACATTTATATGCAGGGTAATACAAAAGTCTTAGTTTTAAGGCTTTAGGGCCACTTTGTATGAACATTTGTTACTGATACCTACAACAGATTGTCTATGCATGCCTTTGAGTAACATATGTTAGGTAGTAGTCAAAGCAATTAAAAGAGCTTTTCTATTGAATCTAAATTTAACTATTCTGTGCTTTTATCATTTGGAAATGTAGTTTTCTAAGGCTACCAGGTAGTGACTAAACATGTTTATGTTTACAGTAAAATCTGGGTACTATTTTCATGTGTTTCTCTCCCCCAAGTCATATTAAAACAAGATGGTGAGTCATTGGAGCTTTTATGATGTGTTTTGTATAGATTTCAATTGGTATTTTTATTTGTACCCTAAAAGAGAGTAAGTATCCAGCCTGAGATTAACTGAATGAGGTAAGAAAACTGCAACATTATTGCATCTAGAGCTGTAAGTGACTTAGAGTTACTGTAGTTAAACCTCTCATTTTTACAAGAGAGAATAAGGAAGCTTAGAGGGTTGGAGGCATTGTCCAAGGTCACACAGTTTGTTAGTGACAGTGCCCAGGATTTCAGCCCGGAGCCTTTGAATCTAAATCAAATGATTTTTTAAAAAAAACTTGCTGTATTGTTACTTATATTAAAATCCATCCCTGTCTTTTTCATCTTTAAAATAGGGATGACTAACACCTTCCTTCCAGGGTTGTTGTGAGAATTCAATGAGTTAATAATTATAATTAATACAGTATCTGGCCTATAGTAAGCGCTACCATCTCTCCAGGCCTCCAGTTGTAAAATGGAGACATTTGGATTAGGTGATCTTTAAGTTGTAGCATTAAATTTATGTTGTAAGAGAATTCCTTTACTTGAACCCAAAGTGGAATTGTCAAAACTAGAATTCAAGTCTTCTACTCTTTGATTACAATGCTTTCTGAAGAAGTTTTGTCTGTCTCCCTCCCCAAAGAATTCTCTTCAAATGTATTTAAGGTCCTAATATTGTAAAATTTAATTTCTGTAGTAGGCAATGTGCCTTTCATAACCTCATAGTTGGTAGAGTCCTTACTTTTGGTAGAGAGGAACAGGACTAATATGAACAATTAAAACCCATAAGTAATCTTTTAATTTAGATTGTAGTTAAACATGCACACTAGCAGCAACTTCAGGATAAATCATTGGTGAGGAAGAGGGCTGAAACTAACTGCTAGATTCCTTATTTGGGGGAAGGCTAGTCTGAATTGCTATTGCTTTTTCTTTAAAGGAAATAATATTTGATTTTGCATCCTTGTATCTTTGAAAAGAATGTCTAACTCGTCCAGGAAGGAATCAATAGTCTATTTTAAAAAGATTTGAACTGAGCACATTGTTTTGTACAAGTGAATGTTGCTAAAGTAGTTCTATTTCTAATAGCTGATGATTATGACAGTATTCACTTGTGAATTTTCCATAGGGCTTCCACACAATGTCTTGGTGGCTTTTTACCACATCTCTTGACATTGCACGGACACCAGTGGAGTATGTGGATTATTCATTGCTCACCTCTGGCTTTCTTTGCATAATTATCCCCACATCTGCTACAGGTCATGTATCACTCTGATGATACACTACTTTTCCTAAGCAATTCTTTATTGGCAAAATATTTTAATTTACTTACATATACCATGCTGTTCTCCATTGCTTTCTGGGTCATCCTTAACTTTGATTCAAGTCTTATGGTATTTCCTGATTTGTAGCTGAAAAGAACCACTGGAAGGATATTAATGTTTAAAAAAATGGTCCTGTATTTCATGAAGAAGCTTGAGATCATTAAAAAGCATTGTGTAATTTCCTAAAGGCACTTTAGCCCACTTTCATCCTCCAGTTCTGAGTCTAGTTTTGGGAATAGTTCATTATACATCTAGTTTACCTGTCCAAGATACAAGTACTGATGGATCACCTTTGTGGGTTGTTCATCCAACAACACAATACAGTCTAAATGATAAACATTCTTCATCCACTTGGTTTTTCCTATGTGAATAGTTAGAACAAATATTTTTGTGTTATTATAGGCCATATTTAGAGTATTCTGCATTGTTCCAGGGCTTGATGCAATCATCACAGTGTTATGTCCAAACAGGAATATGTGAAAGATGTTTTATCTTTAGAGAATCTTCTACTTGAATTATATTCTGGACATCTCCATGATAGTGGTGATTGCCTCAGGTGAGCAAAAGTTCTCTGTTTTATTCCTTATTTCATATTAAAATTCAGATATTATTAAGCACAATTATCTTGTTATATTGCAGGCAGTCATAATTTCATAGTCTTGGGAAACACCTTTTGGAAATAACATTTTGTTCTACTATTAAACTTTTATATTTTTCAAACACAACCCAGAGCAGCATCTTACATTCTTTGGACATTTCAGTCAGCTGGGATATCGTAAAGATGAAGCATGCTATGAAATATTATCTGCAAAAGCCTACCTGTACTTTTCATGCCTTCAACAGATATGCCACCTTTTTCTGTAGTTTTTTTTTTTCATAAAAATTGTGTAGCAGTTATCAGGGGTCAATAGCTTTTGATATTTTCTATGTTTTCTTCAGTGCCATTTCTATTTCTTGATAGAACACGTCAGGAATGTTAGAGTTCAAATGTAGTGACTCCACTGTCATTGATGGAGAAGAATTTGTGATAGAAATCTTCACAGGTCATTTCCATTATATAGGCCTTATCTATATTATGTATGTATATTGTCCACATATATGTATACATACATTTATTGTCCTTTCATTTCCATCCTAAAAATGCCTTAAAACTGACACAATTTTCTCCCCAAGCTTTCTGTAAACTGGTTTTTTCACCTATTGCTACATGGCATAGAGCATAGAGTCTTCCACAAATCTGTTCTGTAAGATTTTATGATAAGTTTATATTCTAATCCAGTGTTGATATTGATTGGCACATCTCTTGATAAGAAAATGAAGTCTTTGCTGACTAAGGCAATATCTAAGTTCTTGGTCTCCTGGTGGCAATTGATTTAAGTCAGCTAAACTTTAAGAAGTTGCAAAAGTTTATGTCAATATCTGTTTTTTAATCCACTTCCCGTTTTTCAGCATCAATAGCTTAATTAAATATGATAGATTTACATTGTCTCAATTGCACATCATATCTTATTTGTATTCTAATTTGCTGTTGATTTTTACTGTATCATATCAATAGTCTGAATGTACATAAACAGCAGGTACAGACTTTCAACCTTTTTTATTTCAAAATCATGTTTTTTGTGTTTTTTTTTAACATGTGTTGCACCACCCTCCCCTTTGACCTACCTTTGCATTAAAGTCACTGGGTATTACACATTTTTTTTTATTTGAAAGGTCACATAAAACTCTTTAAAATTTCTGTTAAGTACTCTGCAACAGACGTTGGCGCATAAGCTGCGATTATCTCAGTGATGATATTTTTGCAAATAAGCATCATGAGCACTGCAATACATGTTGACTAACTATGCCATGATGATGTTTCCCACTGCCTTTGAGTGCACAGTAATTTCAATTCCAAACAATTATATTTTCCTCACCAAGGGAACCCATGGAACATCTTTCCATCTAACAACTTCCTTTTGGTTTTATTTATAGCAAGACTATCAGTATTTATATGATTCAGTTTTTTTCAGTAGTATATACAGTCAGTGGACAGAGTCCCTTATGATTTCTCTTTCTTGTTTACATTTTCATGCTTCTCTTGATTCTTGTATTTGAAAGCCAAATTTTCCATTCAGCTCTGGTCTTTTCATTGAGAAACCTTGAAAGTCCTCTATTTTATTGAAAAATCCATATTTTGCCTTGGAGCATGATACTCAGTTTTGTGGGGCAGGTGATTCTTGGTTTTAATCCTAGCTCCTTTGACCTCTGGAATATCATATTCCAAGCACTTTAATCCCTTAATGTAGAATCCTCTAAATCTTGTGTTATCCTGATTGTGTTTCCACAATACTCAAATTGTTTCTTTCTGGCTGCTTGCAGTATTTTCTCCTTGACCTGGGAATTCTGGAATTTGGCAACAATATTCCTAGGAGTTTTCTTTTTGGGATCTTTTTGAGGAGGTGGTCTGTGGATTCTTTCAATTTCTATTTCACCAGACCATCAGGGCAGTTTTCCTTGATAATTTCTTGAAAGATGATGTCTAGGCTGTTTTTTTTTATCATGTCTTTCTGGTAGTCCAATAATTTTTAAATTATCTCTCCTGGATCTATTCTCCAGGTCAGTGGTTTTCCAAGGAGATATTTCCTATTGTCTTCCATTTTTTCATTCCTTTGGTTCTGTTTTATAATATCTTGATTTCTCATAAAGTCACTAGCTTCCACTTGCTCCAATCTAATTTTTAAGGTGGTATTTTCTTCAGTGGTCTTTTGGGGTGGTTAGAGACGTAGAGTTGTGGGGTGAGGCACTGGGAGACATGGAAGAGGTGGGGAGACAATTCTGTGGCAAAAAGCTCCAATATTATTTTCCTTTAGAAATGATGGTACTTTGAACAGGAAGATAAGCCATAAGCTTGGCCAGAGAGAGGAATTTCAAAGGCATGCAATAGCTGTGTTGTCTTCTGTACCTTCTGGTAACCTCTATACTGAGTACAATAGTTCTTTATGTAGATGTAGATAGCATTTTTCATCATAGATCCTTTAAAACTGTGATGGGTTATTGTGCTCAGTGTTTCCAAGTCCTTCATAGTTGCTTATCTTTACAATATTGCTGTTATTGTGTAAATTGTATTCCTGGTTCTTCTCATTTCACTTTGCATATAAGTTCATATAAGTCTTCTTAGGTTTTTTTCTGAAACCATTCTCTTCATCATTTCTTACAGCACAATAGTATTCGATCACACTCATATACCATACCTTGTTCAGCTATTCCCTAGTTGATGGGCATCCCCTCCGCTTCCAATTCTTTGCAATTGTAAAAAAAAAAAAAGCTGCTCTAAATATTTTTGTACATATGAATCCTTTTCTTTTTATTTTATCTCTTAGGATTTATAGACCTCATGGTGGTATTACTGGGTTAAAGAGTATTCACAATTTAACAGCTTTTAAGCATAGTTCAAATTACTTTTCAGAGTGTTTGGACTAGTGCACATTAACACCAATAGTACATTGGTGTATCAATTTTCTTACATCCCCTCCAACATTTGTCATTTCCCTGTTATGTAGGTATGAGGTGGTAGCTCAGAGTTGTTTTAATTTGCATTTCTCTAATTATTAGTGATTAAGAACATTTTTCCCCATTTAACTAGGGATGGCTTTGATTTCTTTCTCTGAAATGATTATTTTTAAACACTAACAAAGTGGGTTCCAAAGGTCACAATGGGAGAGTAGTGGAGGGTAAAATGGGACATTAAGCCTTTCCATAACTTGTGGCTATTTCATGAATGTCTTCCTCCTGAAACCTGAATAGTTGGGGTTTGTTTTGCTTTGTTTTGCACTGAAAGGCAAGGTCTTTATCATCTAGTGGCATAATAACCGGGGTGTGTCTGGAAGTGGAAATTTTTGTTCCATTTCCTCTTTTCCCCTCACATTTCAGCCAATAACTTTTCTGGATATATTCTAGTTACCCATTGACTGCATTGAATAGCTGACTATTATTATGAGAAGCCCTTGGTCTTGGAATTTGTGGCCTATGTAGACTGCTAGAACTGTTTCTGCTTGTATAGGCAGCGAACAAAAATGAAAAGACCACAAATAGGCTGTATTTATAAACAGTGCACTAATGCCCCCTACCAACTGCCTGAGGAGCGACTAGCAAGCATTGAGAAAGCTCACATTCTCTGTTTGAGAATTCTTTGTTGAACAGGGGCACCACACCACGTATAGCAAGCAGCGAAGGAAATTACATTTAAAAAATTCCTCTTAAAAAAGTCTCTAAGTGAAAAGAGGATGGAATTTACTTGCAATTTGATTCACGATATTATGAATTTTATAAATATCAGTGTCATCATCCTGTTACCATGGTATATAAAGTAATTACCTGATTTGAGGAAGAGCTTTTACGCAAGATGATGATAATGATGAACAGAGGCTATTAACCCCTTTCTGGTTGGGAGTTTAAACTTGCTTACTAGTGAGCAATCTGCTAGTTAACATTTCTTGGTGATCTGAGTACTTCTAAACGGTTGCTCTGATAGTAAACCAGTTATTTCTACATGTTTTGCTTCTGCCAAAGTCACCTGTAAGAGATCAGGTTTACATTATAGTGAGGTGACAGAATCAAGTTGACAATTCAGGTCTACAATTCAGTTGACAATAAAATTGAATTTTCACTTCTTCCCAGAACTCTAGTACCCTTTTCCCAAATGTCTTGTAAATATCCTCTGATACGGACTATTGGTACATCCATATTCAAATGGAATAATATTGTTATTTTTTAAAGAAGTGCTTGCACATCGCCTAGCATATAATAGGTGCTATATAAATGTTTATTGCCTTACTCGCCCCACATAACAACCTGACACCTCTATCCACACATTCCCTAATCTTAACCTCTCTACCTCTACAGATGATACCATCATTCCTCCCCGTCAGACTAGTAACCTTTCAGCCACCTTTATTTCTTCCCTATTCCTCAGCTATCCATCCAGTTGCCGGGTTCTGTTTTTCCTTCCTATGCAATGTTTCACGTCCAACTCCCCCTTTCTATACCTACTCTACAACCCTATTTCAATTCCCCATCTTTTTTCATCTAAATTATTGCAGTCCCTATTTTCAGTCTCTCCCCATTCTGATCCATTTATCATAACACTGCTGCCAATTGATCACTCCAATGTGCCCCCATTATCATGTCACTTCTATACTAAAGCCTTTAGAGACCCCTCATTGACTACCAAATAAAATATCAACTCTTATTTCTAACATTCCTGGTCAACAATTAGATTCTAAACTACACATTTAGTCATAGGCCAACCCGTTTAGTGAACTCTGTGCTACAAAGAAATTTAATTCCTTTTCCTCCTCTATTTCTCATTCTACTCTCCTGTTTCTGTGCCTTTGCTCATGATAGCCTTCTTACCTCAAATAGACTTTCCTTCTTACCTATACCCTTATGCCACCTCTATTTATTTAAATTCCCTCATTGAAGGCTGTACTCAAAAATCCCTTTCTCTGTGAAAACATTCCTGACCTCCTCCATACCCTCCGAAGAAGGAGCTCTCTCTACTTTCTCACAGAACTCTGATTTTGAGCATATCTTTTTGTACTTTATGAATTATTATTTATCTACTTCTTCATCAGCTTTACATTGTAAGCTTCTTGAGAACAGGACCTTTGTCCTATTCATCTCTGTGTCCACAGTGGCTGTTACAGTGCTTGGCATACAAAAAAAGACATAGTAAAGACCTATTGAATTGTTGAGGGATTCTTGCCTCTTCCGATCTCTGTGTCTGATACGTAAAACTAACTTATCACAACTTAATGCATTTGTGGGTTACATAGGTCTTAGGAAGTGGGAAAAAGTCCAAAAACAAAATCCAAAACAAAACTCACTTTTCCCACTGAAGTTATTTTCATGTCAAAGCTGTATCTACTAAAGATAAGAGCCAATAACAATGTCCATTTGTATTTTAAGCATACCATTGCATAATGATTTAATTAGTTTTGTACCTTCCTTTGCACTCTATCTACATGCACACTGATTCTGTAAGTCTGACCCTCACCAACCTTAAAGATATAAAGCTAGCAGTAATGGACAATAAGGGGAAATTTTAACTTTTTTTATAGCTATATTTTCTGTATGTACAGCCAATAAGAGGATATTCTTAGTATACTGGTTAACAATTTAAAAAACCTACCCAAAATATAATTAATTTTATTTAATATAATTAAATTGAATATAATCATATCAAAACATCCTAAATCACTTGATTTTCTCAATAGATGCAGAAAAAGCCTTTGACAAATTACAATACTTTTTATGCTAAAAAGCCTACAAAGCATAGGCATAGAGGGATCTTTTTTTCTTATTTCACAAAAAGCTTCTATTTAAAACCAAAGCAAGTATCATATGCAATGGAAATATACTAGAATATTTTCCAATAAATATAGTAGTGAAGTGATGATGCCCATTCACCCCACTATTATTTAGCATAATTTTCTTAGAAGAGTTAGCAATAATAAGATAAGAGAAAGGAATTAAAGGAACAAAGATAAGTAAAGAAGAGATAAAACTATCCCTGTTTGCTGATTTACTTTGGAAAACCCTCAGGGAATCAGCAAAGATACTAACTGAAACATTAGCTTCAGCAGAAGTTGTAGCAACAAAATTAATCCTCAAAAAATCAGCAGTATTTCTATAATAACAAAACATAAGAAGCAATAACAGAAAGGGAAATCCCATTCTGAATAACTACAAAACACATAAACCATCTAAGGGTCAACCTCCTGAAGCACACAAAAGACCTAAGAATAACCTAAATAAGTACTCATGACTGGGCTATGCAAATATAATAAAAATGAAAATACTAATTTATTAGTATTATTAATGACAAAACTGATTTATACTTTGAATACTATACCAATTAAATTACCAAGAGTATATATTACAGAGCTTGATAAAATGATAACAAAGTTCATTTGGAAAAATAAAAAATCTAGAATACCAAGGAAAATGATGAAAAGAAGGATTAAAAAGGAATAGCATTTCCAGACCTCAAACTACATTACAAAGCAGCAGTCATCAAAACAATCTGATATCGATTAGAGAATAGAGATTGATCAATGCAAGACTAGACAAGGGAGATTCAGAGAAATAGAACAATGATTCAGTGTTTGATAAACTGGAAAACACAAGTTATCCAGGGCAAAATTTCATATTTGATAAAAACTTCTAGGAAAACTGGAAAGCAGTCTGACAGAAATTAGATTTGGACCAACACCCCACGCTATACTCCACAGTATGTCCTAAATGGGCATGCAACCTTAATATAAAAGATTATACTATTAAAAAGAAGAGAGAAACAGATCACATCTCTTTCACAGCTATGAGAAAGATATATATTCTCAAACAAGAGATAGAGGCAATTACAAAAGATAAAATAAATAACTTTGATTACTTAAAACTGAAAAACTTCTATAAGACAATGTTAATACATCTAATATAAGAAGGAAAATGGTAGAATGAGAAAAGAAAATCTTTGTATCAAATTTCTCTGATAAAGGTTTGGTATCTAAAATATATAAACAATTAATAAATAACATATGACTAATAGCCATTCCCCAACAGATAAATGGTCAAAGAATATGAGTAAACAGTCTGTAAAAGAACTGCAAAGTAACCACTCCCAAAGTGAAAAGATTCCCCAAATCACTAATAAGAGAAATGAAAATCAAAACAATTCTGAGGTTCTACCTCATACCCTTCAAATTGGCAAAAAATGATAAAAAATAGCAACAGCCAATGTTGGAGGGGGAAATGTGAAGACTGGCAAACTAATACATTATTGGTGGAGTTGTAGACTGGTACAACCATTTTGGGAAGCAATTTGCAATTAGGTAAATAAAGTGACTATAATGTCCATACTCTTTGAACCAGAGACTCCATTAATGTGGCTTAGACCCCCCAGTGAAGCCATCAATTAGAAAAAAAGTCTCCATATATTCCAAAATATTTATAGTAGCACTTTTTTGTGATAGCTAAGATTTGGAAACAGAGTAGATGCCAATAATTTTGGGAGTGGATAAACAAATTATGGTACATGAATGGAACAGAATGCTACTGTGCTATAAGAAAAAATGTTTGTTGAAATGATCGATCAACAATAAATAAGCAAATATATCTTCCTTGGATAGAAAAAAAAAGATTTCCCTTTAAAACATTCCCAACTAGTGATCATCCAGCCTTTGTTTGGTGACCTCTAAGGAGGGGAACCCAACATTTTCTAAGGCAACCCATTCCACTTTTAAAGAGTTCTAAATTATTAAGTTTTTCTCATTGTCAACTCTGGGAGATAGTGTGGTATAATGAGTAGAATGTTGTACTTACAGTCAGGAGAAACTAGTTTTAAATCCTAACTCAGCTACTTGTTAGTTTTGTGACTTTGGATTTCTCACTTAGCCACTCTAGGCTTCAGTTCCTTTTCAATAAAAAAGGTAATTGTCTAGATAATTTCTAAGGATCTTTCCACTTGTACATCTGTGATCCTCAATTTACCATTTCCACCCATTGCTCCTAGTTCTTTGACTTCTGGCGCCCAAGGCTTACCCATCTTGCAGGTGACAGACCTTCAAATCCTGGTTCATCCAAGCCTTCTGTTCTCCAGATTGAATATCTCTTATCATACAGATTTGGGGAAAGGATCAAATGAGATGACGTGTAGAAATCATTTTGTATGGGATATAGAAATCTATCTTGCCTTACAAAAAATATAAGGGGGCAGGGGATCAGAAAGGAGTGGGGTGATAGAAAGGAGGGCAGATTGGGAGAAGGGGTAATCAGAATGCATGCCATCTTGGGGTGGGGAGAGGGGAGAGATGGGGAGAAAATTTGGAACTCAAAATCTTGTGGAAATAAATGTTGAAAACTAAAAAGAAATTAATTTAAAAAAGAAATCACTTTGTTAATCTGAATGCACCATAGAACTGCTACTTATTGATGACCAATAGTGCTTGAGAAGATAACCTGCTTCCAGTAACTGTGTCAAGTTCTCTAGCCCAGAGGTATCAGACTGATAAAGGGTAGGATACTGAGTGAGACTCAAACCTATTGCAGGAAACAGATTAAAATGTAATTGGGAAAGAGCTAAAAAAAAATTAGAATACAATATAGATAATTTGAATTTATAGTTTTCTATGTTAATATATAGCCTGCAGGGATCCATTTCTATTTGAGTCTGACACCACTGCTCTAGGCCACCACTTTGGAAGCAGATCAGAGCTATGTTGGTAATAATGCCTTATACAAGATGTTCCAAAAGTCATACTGCAGTTTTTAGTTGTTGATTAAATACTGCTTATTGCTAAGCTATTGTTTACAAGGGCATTGAGACTCTGGGGGCACTCTATATAAGTGCTAGCACTTTTAATTTCTCCAAGCGTTTTTTTTATCTCAACTAATCTAGGACATTTCATTTCTGTTATTTTGTGTCTTTCAGAAGTATCTCCCATCCACCTTGTTTGTACTGCCTCTGTTTCAGTCCAACATATATCAGTTGTTTTTGACTGACTTCAACGTGTTTATAATCTGGGGGGTTGCATAAGTAGATGGTTAATTATTGGCAGAATGACCATATCCTGGGACCTCACTCTTTGGTTAGCTTAGTCCCCAATAATGTAGCTTATGGGAAGGAGTGGGGCACGGTGAAAAAAAAAGGCCTGGATATGTCTGTAGTCAGAGGACCTCAGTGCAAACCTGGCTTTGCTACTTACTACTTATGGGACCTTAGGCAAGTTACATTATTTTTCTGAGTCTCAATTTGCTCATCTATAAAAGAAAGTGATTAGGCTAGATCAGTGGTTGTTGTAGTTTAGTCTCCAAGTTGCGTCCAACTCTTTGTGACTCCATTTGAGATTTTCATTGCAGAGATACTGGAGTGGTTTACCATTTGCTTCTCCAGCTCATTTTACAGATGAGGAAACTGAGACAGACAGGGTTAAGTGATTTACCCAGGGTCCACACAGATAGCAAGTGTCTGAGGTGGGATTTGAACTCAACTCCTCCTGACTCCTGGGCCAGTGCTCTATCCACTTCACCACCTAACTACCCTAGATCAGTGGTGTCCAACTAAAATAGAAAAGAAGCCTTGGGTGGGTGGGTAGGGCACATATTGATTTAGAAAACCACAAATTAACATTATGTTGTATCTATTTTTTATTTTTTATTAAACATTTCCCAATTGTACTTTAATCTGGTTTGTGCTGTGCTTAAGCTTTTGCTGGCCATGAGTTTGTTATATCTGGGCTAGATGACCACTACAGCCACTTCCAGGTCAAAATCCATGGTCTTATGATGAGGAGGGATGGGAAGGCCAGGAATGATACCTATTTTCATTGTGTGAGCATTGAATATAAGTCACCCATGTAATGCTGCTGAGAAGGTTAACAACATCTTGGGTGTATCATCATTATTATTAATAATCATGCAATAAGAAGTATTATGTTTGAATTGAGAGAGAGCATAGCTCTGAATTCTGTTTTGGTAAGCTGATATCCAATATATTGTGTCCAATTCTGGACCAGAACATTGAGGGACACTGATTAACTGTATGGTTGTCCAGAAGACATATGGTTTTGATGGGTCTTAAAACCATGTCCAAGAGGAATAATGAAAGGAATGGAAATGTTCATCTTGGAGAAGAAAAGACTTAGTAGGGGCCATGGCAGCTGTTTCTTGGTAAGTGAAGTGATATTATTTTGTCAATTCACTTTGGTTCATTGGAATTTTTCCAAAAGAAAGTAAAGTCATAGCTAACAAAACTGGAAGGGTCCTCTGCAGTTGGCTCTTGTCCAGACCTGAGCAGTCTTTTTTTATGACATCCCAAAGAAGTGGGCACATAGTCTCCACTTGAAGACCTCCAGAGATGGGGAACTCAGCTCCCCTCTATACAGACTGTTAAGACACAGAACAGCAGGACACCAATTTTTCAATTCAGATGAGGTCATCATTTCATATCAATAAATAAACATTTATTATGCATTCACTATGTACCAGGCACGGTGCCAAATAAAAATACAAAAACAACCCCCACCTTTAATTAATAAGTTCACATACTAATAGAGGGAGACAATATATATTTGGGAGTGGGGATCAGGGAGGGGGATTTTAGTCTGGCCAGTCACAGGAATGATGAGTCAATTTATAGGACAGTTGATACATCCTTCCCAGAAAAAGCAACCGTATCGTTGCTTTGATTGCCTTTCCCAGAGAAATAAAGGGGTGAGGGATACCTGTACACAGGTGATTGGCAGATGATGTGATGGCTGGATCTGAAGGTGAAACAAAGTCTGAGGTTCACATTTAGTGGGATGAGTGGGCTAGTCTGCACCCACTAAGTGACCAATCAAGACAGCTAGGCCTTAGGGTAGAATCTCCAAAGACAAGTGACTTAACTTTCCCAGAGACTGAGAAAATGGATTCTGGAGGTCTAAGTGGTAGAGGGCTCTGGCCCAGGTCCAGCATACATCTAGAAATGCCTTTCTAGAGCACTGACTCTATTCATTAGCCACACTGATATGTCCCTAAAAAAGAGAATCTTAGGGAAGCCATCAAGTCCACCTGTGAAACTGGATATGATTCCACTGAAAGTCTTAAACATTCCTATTGCACATCAAATGTAAATTCTAACTGATGTGGAGAAAGAGAAGAAAGTGGCAGGGAATACAAAAACAGGATGCCTATGGTGGGCCCAAAGGAGGGATACAGTCAAACATGGCTGAAAATGACTAAACAACTAGTGAAGTCTTAACATTCCAAGAGAAAGCCATTAGCATTCCTAAATTCCAGACTGGTCTCTTAGAGCATTAGTTCCCTGCTGGGGCTCCAATATGAGATCATGGTGTCATTTTTGTGACACCATTTAAGATTTTGTTGGCAAAGATCCTAGAGTAGTTTGCTCTCTCCTTCTCCAGCTCATTTTATGGATAAGGAAATTGAGGCAAACAGGGTAAAGTGATTTTCCCAGGGTCACACAGCTAGTAAGTGTCTGATGCCCAGATTTAAACTCACAAAGATGAGTCTTCCTGACTTCAGGCCTAGCACTCTATTTCACATGCCACCTACCACAGCTAGGAAGTCAGGAAGCTTCATATTCCCGAGTTCAAATCTGACCTCAGACACTTACTAGGTGTGACACCTTGGGCAAGTCACTTAACCCTGTTTGCCTCAGTTTCTTCATCTGCAAAATGAGCTGGAGAAGGAAATGACAAACCACCTCAATATCTTTGAAAAAATGAACAAGTGTCATTTTTCTTGGTACTAGGTGAGCACTAAACATTTTGGAAGTGGAGACACAGAAATCACAGCAGGGTACACTCAAATATATGTTGGTGATGAGCTAGATATTCTAGTATAATAGGGGTCTGGCCAACAGGGGCCCTGTCCTTTGAGCATGCACAATCTGTTTTTCCTGCTGACAACCCACATGGATACTTAGAGAGCCTGCTTCCAGAAATAAGTAATGCTATGTAATAGAGGGGCCTTATAACATTCCACATCAGATGAAAAGCCTTTAGTTGGCTGCTGAGCTAGAACTGAGGTTGCAGACCAAAGACTCCAGTGGAAGAACTCACAGACTCTCTCTCTCTCTCTCTCTCTCTCACACACACACACACACACACACTCTGAAAGTTTTCAAATGAAGAGAAAGGAATTCTGTATAGTTACAGATGGAGAAAGTTCTCCCTGACCTGCTTGCCACATGGCCTCAAACACATGGCACTTGTAACTTTTCTTTAACTTTTACTTTTATTCTTCCCTGATCCTAGGTGAATGAGACAGAATGATCTTGTGAGCTCTGAAAGGCTGGAAGAGCCACTGGTAGTCCGGGGATAGGAATCCATAGCTGAGTCTGCTGCAACCAAAGCAACAGAGAGCTTGGTTAGCCAGCACAGTCCTGACCAGCCCAACAGTAGATCCAACTGGCAGTTGAGACATTGGGTCCTACAAGCAAGGGAGTAACTCGTCCCTCAGCTCTAATCTACCCGATGGTGAACTTGGCGAAAGGCATGTTTCATGACTACCACTTTAAGTTTGAGCCTATCGTCAGGAACCAAGGTATAGAGGAGAGAGTGTTCTCTGGTTTGTTATTGTTTTTTCTTCTTTTTTTGTTGGGGGTGTTGTTCATTTGTTTACTTTAGATCTCGCTATATTATCTGAGCAAATATACTGAGTACCTTTGTGAACTCTGATGTAAATTGGTTATCAAGCTGATTTTGAGATGATGATAATTGGCTGAATAATATGGACGAACACAATAGATGGTGGATACCCCAAACCTTCAAGATCTCTCAGATCTTGAAAGCAGATATAGTCAAGATATGGGAACCTAGAACATCAGTGTGAGGGTTTAGAAAGTGATACCAGAGCTCACATGTGACAGGAAAAGACCTTCCATCATCCTGTTTTCCTAAACTTTGCTCCCAAAACTACCCATCCTCCCCATGCCAATGATATTCAATACATTCTTTTCAAGACTCTAACAGTTAGTTATCTAAAGTTTGTGGATGTCACACATTGAACTTCCACAGCATGCCCATTTTTAGGAGATATTGCTTTCTCTGAATTTCTTAAAAAAAAAGATTTTCCATAACTCAGCCCCTTGATACTCTTTTTCTATTTAGGAACAGTCCATTAGGTATTTCATTGTACATAAGCAGAATATAAACACTGTAGCTACCATTCAATATTTGTAAGGGGATCTGATGGATGGTACACCTTAGTGCCAAGGTTCACTGCTGATTCTGTTCCTTGAGAACAAGGCAGCTGTAAAAGCATCCTTATGGTGTGTTGCTATTTATCATCAGAGCCAGCTAAATTGTGAAGTATCGTCCACTGAAAATGTTATTCAACGGCACCTTACCAGTAAACATTCTTTTATAATGAACAGCTTGGGGAAAAAACGTGATGGAGGGGACGGGAGGCTGGGAGGGATGAAGAAAATAATACTATTTGTCATAACTTAATGTTGCATCAGTTTTTGCTTCAATAAAAGCCACATTTTTCAAGCAGAACAGAGTGTGAGGTAGAATGTTTGCTGGTCTCTGGAACAAAATTGTGGAGCTTTCTTTCGTCTGCAGAAAATGTGAATACTATAGGATAGGGCACGGGCTGGCTCTAGGGCTTTCCTTAGGTGGTGGAAATGTCATCTATAAACTTGTAGGGCTTAGATTTGGAAGGAACTTTAAAGATCATCGGGTCAGGCCTCTTTTTTTTTATATATGAGGAAACTGAGACCCAAGGAGATGAAGCAGTATGCCCAAAGTCCCATGGGTAATCTATAGTAGCAGCAGCATTTGAACTTGGGCTCCTCTGACTCCAAAGTGAGCCTCTTTTCATTACCTCACGTAATTTCTCCACATAGCATAACTTATTCTGGAGTTGAAGTTTCTTGGCCTATCTATATCAATGGATCAATCAATCAATACATGTTAATATTTTCTCATTTGTTTTTACAAAAGTCAAAAAAAAGTAATGCCCCGTAAATGTCCACTAACAACCTTTCTACTGTCGCACTTCATGAGGCAAAAATCTTTAAAGATAGCAAAACAAAACTTCGCTAAGATTTTGGGGGTCACTCTGTACTATCAGACTTGGTTGATGGGTTAATTTTACTGAACTACATTTCATTTAAAACAATTTTAAAGGATAGCTTGATGGGGAGGGAGAAAGAAATGAATGATGTTAAAAAGATATCCACACAAATAATTTTTAAAAATAAAGATATTTCTTTTAAAAGAGGGCTTTCCTCACAAAATGTCACAAGGTAGATATTGATAGTTATACAATGCTGATGAAAATCTCCCAGTAGCCCAATTTTGCCATGATCTTCCACAGGCCCTCATGACTGACAGCATCAAAGGCCTTGGTCAGGTTGATAACCATTGCATACACATGTGTGTTTTGCTCCTCACACTTCTTCTGGAGTTGGGCGGCCAACACTGTGTCCACCATTCCATGGTCCTTTTTAAAGCCATGCTGACTCTCGGGCAGGTGGCCACCTTCCAGTTGATTAACCAGCTGATTAAGGAGGATTCTAGCAATGAAGGATCTAGCCAGCAATGACCAGCAGAGAGCTCCCCCTGCGTTTGCATCGTCCACCAGTTTGGGTGAATAATTGCTATTGACGCAGTTCTTTATAGTTTGTAAAGTAGCCCTCCTTTTTGTCATTGTTTTTCACTTTCTTCAGTTGTGTCCAATTTTTCACAACCCCATTTTGGGGTTTTCTTGGCAGAGATACTGGAGGGGTTTGCCATTTCCTTCTCCAGCTCGTTTTACAGAAAAGGATACTGAAGCAAACAGGGTGAACTGACTTGCCCAGGGTCACACAGCTAGTGACTCCAAGCATCCACCGCATGACCTAGCTGCTCCCTACTTCATGTTAGTTGAGCTTTGCCGCAACTGTTTGAGGTAAGTACAAGTATTAATTATCATTCCTAATTTACATATGAAGAAACTGAACTTGGAGAGGATGATGGTTATGTGCACTGTCACAAGTGGGATTTGAACCCAAGCCTCTTCTCAAGGTTAGACTATTCACTATGCCACACCTCCCCTTAGCAAGGTTTATCAGCCCCATCTGACAGATGGGAAAATAGACCAAGGGGCTATTTGCCCACAGTCACACATTGAATAAATGGGCAGCTGGGATTCACATTCCAGGTTTCTGAATCCAAGTTCAGCACTCCTTCCATTACACCAGACTGCCTCCCTGGCTAGATTAGTTACTTCTTCATCTGAAACTTTTATATCTAGCTTAATGAGAAGCTGCTGGAACAATGCCGTTGGCAAGCTTGCAAGGAATGTGGTACGTCTTTATTGTTTGGAAAATCTTTGGCCCAAATCTAGTTAATGGGTTGGTTCCTCAAATTGAATATAAATCATTTCCTCCTTGGAATAAAAATTGTAGTGCCATTAAGTGAGAAGAAAAACTGAAGAGCCAAAGTCACTGTTGTCACATACCCTCTCTGAAGTGAAGTCTAACACTGGAGATAGAGGGAGGTTCATATGAATGATGGATAAAACAACAGTATTCTATCACAGGCAAGATTTTCTGTTTGTGTGTTTGATTAGCACTTTATGCCTCTGTGGGGAACATGGTTTATACAGCTTATATGAAAACCACTGGAAAGAAACAGAATGTTAATAATAACACAAAGTAGTTTGATACTTTTTTTTTGGTCCATAGATCAAGAGGTTTTTGCAATTTTGAGAGAAGGGGAAAGGGGTATTCCCTCAGTTGGCCCTGAATTTTATTGAATATCTCCATGACCTTAGCACAAGCAAAGTGGTGCTGATCACAGCCTCTTTTCTTAATCTTGTGTCCCTTTTTAGAATATTGATTGTGAGTGGACTAGGTTACAATCGGGGCATGTGCTGGCAAATGTTTAACAACCAGTTCTGAGGGGGAAATTGTACTCATGATATACTTTTAAGTTGAATTTGCATTATCAACATTATCACTTTCTTAAATCCCTTACAATTAAAAAACCCCCAATAAATCAAGACTGATTTGTAGCATTTAAAAAAAATTCTGAGGTGTAAATGCTCACATTGCAAACTTAATAATTGGCTTGATTCGAGCTGGCTCCAGCATCCTCCAGTCACCATTGATTCTGTATGCCCCCACTCTCTTTGTTCATCATCACCATCATGGAATTGAAAGCAAGAAGGGACGTTGGAAGCCACCCAGTCCAGCATCCTCATTTGGAAGATGAGAAAACTGAGCCACAGAAAGATGCTAAGGAATTGACCAGTCATGCAGCAATGCCCAGTCTGAGGCAGGCTTTGAACTCAGTTTTTCTGACTCCAAGTCCAAGGCCCTGTTGAGTATGCCAGGCTTCCTCTTACTTCATACGTGAAGACTCATCTGAACCCCCCACCTGGAAGTGGTCGTTGCTGCCACTCTCTCTTACAGTGCTTTTGTCTGGTCTCTGTCTTCCTCTTATCACACTCACTTATATAACAGCGCTTAACCGCTGACCTGATATACATCTATACTGGCCTTAAATGAGCCCGAGAAAGAATCGGAGCCAGGCGTCTAGGCAGTAATAAGCCTGGTCTAAGCACAGAAGAGATTTTTCTGAACAGTATGTATTGTCCTTATCCCAGAGGGGCTCCAGAGAACACGCTACAGAACAGGAAAGGGAATTTTGAATGGGCGTCCCTACTGTCATTCTCTTCTGTGCTTAGATCAGGCTTATTACTGCCTAGACCCCTGGCTCTGATTCTTTCTCAGGCTCCTTTAAGGCCAGTATAGATGTATACCAGGTCAGCATTTAAGTGCTGGGTCAGTCAGCAAACATTTTAAAGTGCTTACTATGAGCTAAGGCATTGTGGTAAGATCTGGAGATAAAAAAAGAGGCAAAAATACTATCTTTACCTTCAAGGACCTCACACTCTAATGGAGGAAAAAACATGGAGATAAATCAGTATACACACACACACACACATATATATGTATGTATACATACAAATATATATACACATACATATATGTATATATACACATATATATTGAATCTATATACGTATATACAGGAGAGCTATGACTGGATCTCTTTCTGTATATGCATGTGTGTGTGATTGTGATATACATACACACACACACACACATATATATATGTATGTATACATACAAATATATATACACATACATATATGTATATATACACATATATATTGAATCTATATACGTATATACAGGAGAGCTATGACTGGATCTCTTTCTGTATATGCATGTGTGTGTGATTGTGATATACATACACACACACATATATGTATGTATACATACAAATATATATACACATACATATATGTATATATACACATATATATTGAATCTATATACGTATATACAGGAGAGCTATGACTGGATCTCTTTCTGTATATGCATGTGTGTGTGATTGTGATACACACACACACATATATATATATATATATATATATATATATATGGAGAGACAGAGAGAGAGAGAGAGAGACAGAGAGAGAGAGACAGAGAGAGACAGAGAGAGAGACAGAGAGAGAGACAGAGAGAGAGAGAGAGACAGAGAGAGAGACAGAGAGAGAGAGAGAGACAGAGAGAGAGACAGAGAGAGAGACAGAGAGAGAGACAGAGAGAGAAGGAAGGTAATTTCAGAGGGAAGGCACTAAAGGTATGTATATGGGGAGTAGGGGGGAGGAGAACAATTGGAAAAGACTTCTCCAGAGGGTAGAATTTGAGCTGAGTCTTGAAGGAAACCAGGGCAGCTAAAAGATGGAGGTGAGGGGTAGAACATTTCAGTGAAAAGGCATGGAATCTGCAGATGGAATGTTGTGTCAGAGGAATGGCAAATAAGCCAGTGTAGATGCCTCTTGGAGCATTTGAAGTGGAATAAAATGTAAGAAGACTGGAAAACTATGAAAGAGCTGGTTGTAAGGGGCATTGTATACTGTATCTAATGCAGAGGTCATAGAGGACATCATACTGGATCCCTATTACCTCCAGGAGAGATATTATGACTAGATCTCCCTCTCTCTCTCTCTCTGTCTCCCTCTCTCTCTCTCTCTCTCTGTATCTAGTGATAATACATACATATATGTGTATGCATGTACATATATGTATACATATGTACATATATATGGACAGAAATGATGGAGATAATGAGTGATGTGGCATGAGGAAGATGGGAGGGGAGAGTCAACCTTTCATGAATGCCCCCCCTTTTGGGGGGGCAAAGTATGAGATGAGGCTCTTGGTACAGAGAGTGAGGACATAAGGAGGCTTGAGGGATATGGAATAAATAGATTGGAATATCCACTGTGGTGAATGGGAGAGTGAGGGGGGTAAAGCAGGATTGCCTTGTTATTATGAGGGCCCTAGTGAGATTACATAGTATAAATTTGTAATGGATCCTATTAGTACGGTTTCATGAATTTCTTTAACAGTAGATGAATTAGGAGGGAAGGAAATGGATGGTGGGAGTAACCCAGGGTAGAGATCATAGGATAAGGCATATTAGGACAAGGAGGCAATGGATTCTAGAGTGGAAGATAGTATTGAACTGGTTCACCAAGAACTTGGTATGGGAAATGGAGGCGAGTGTTGCCCATGTACAGCCTGAGAAAGAACTCAAGGGTGAAGGGATTGAAGGTCATGGAAAGGATGAAAAACAAGGTTAGTGTTTGTAAGCAATGAGGAATAACAGGATGTTAAAGTATCATGGTCACAAAAAGGAATTTCGGAGTCCATGAACATAACAGTGGAACACTTATGGGTGATGGCAAAGAAAGATCAAAGGAATGACCCTCTGTGTGTGTAGCAGAGGTGCAGTGGAGTAGATAACGGGGGATAATTATGTTGAGGAACTGTGAAGTTAATGGATTTGAGGGAGCATCAATATGTATGAGAGAAGGAGCTGGGGTGGAGAAGACAATGATCAAGGCAACGACTCATTGAGAAAGGAGGGGACAAAGTCCTGAGGAGCTAGTGGATAATGGCAATTACTGTGAGCTGGGGAAGTATTATTGTTTCCATGTATTTATAAAATAAAACTGAGAGGAGAATATTAAGAACTAACAGAAGCTAAAACAAAATGAGGTTAAATGACTTTCCAAGGCCATAAAGTTACAGACAGAGCTATAGCCCAGGGCTTGTGATTATAACAATATCTAATAATCCCTCCTGCTGTAAAATATAAGGCTAGGAATTGGAGCTGTTATTTCACTGGTATATGGAACTCCTTGGTCAACGGATGGACTCCTACCAATTCAGGTCACCATCGTCTTCATGTTTTTTAACGTTAGAGTATTATCTAGTACAGAGGGGTCAGATATGCAGCCCAAAACATTCCTGAGAGCAGCCATAACCAGATTAAAATGGAGTTGGGAAATATTTAACGAAATAAATACAAAATATATCAAAACATAGATAGTGCCATATGTTAAAACTAAGTCACAGGTAGCCTGCAAAAATCATTCTATATAGAATAGCGGTCTTCTTTTATAATTGAGTTTGATGCCACTCACTGAAAAGTTAATGACTTGCCCAGGGTCACGTAGACAATATGTTTCAGATGTATGAGTTGAATCCATGGCTTCCTGGCTTCAAGGTTTTCTCTCAATCCATTATGGCATGTTGTCTCTCTCCCATAAAATATATACAATACGATATGCATTACTGCAGATTCATTCACGATTTTTGAACTAGGGAAAACAGAAATGTTGAAACTGTCAGATTTCTGATTTTAAGATAATGGTAACTAAGAGTCTTGAAAGAAAACACTCCTCTCGACACCAATCAGAGCTGAACTGAGGAATATTTAAATTCATGCTACATTTATAGAAATAGAATGAGATGTCAAGTAGTGACAATTTTTTAAATAGGAAAAAAAAGAGCAATTAAAAAAATTCAGCCAGAAGGGAAAACTGATCCGCAAAGTGTCTTAATTTGGGGGGAGAAGTTTATTTTCTCAGTCATATATGACACTTTCTAATAGTAGAATGAGTTACATGAATTTTATCTCTCAAAAGACATTAAATTGAAAGAAGTGTCACAACGTTGTAAAACAGATGAATCAGCTGCCACAGCCCTGAGTGTATTTCTGGTTTGCACTTTCCAAATCGATGCTGCCACCCAGTGGCTATTCAACTTAAATTTTTTTGTGTATAAGATGCCATTGCTAATGAACTAATACAGCCAATTTTAAAGACTACACCTCAGCCAAGTGCTCTCAGCCTGCTCTGTAGAAGAGGTCATTTGCCAGCTATGACAGTGATCAGTTCTCCCACAACAAAGACTAGAAAGTCTATTTTTGATATCAGCTTTGGGTGCAAATACCAAACAACAGCCAATGGGAGTTCTGTTACCCTTTTTTTGTAAGACACGATTATCCTTAAGATACTACCTTACTAAAATTTGGACTGATAACATTGCTAGTCAGTCAATAAGCATTTATTAAATGCCTGCTTTGTGCCAGGTTCGGTGCTAAGTGCTGGGGATACAAAGAAGGGCAAAAGATAATCCCTGTCCTGGATGAGTTCATGATCTAATGACAAAGGCTCATTATTTGGTTTAAAGGGGCATTGGGAGAGACTATTTGAAATTGGGGCTGAAACCATGGGACGCAAGGTCACTGTTTACAAATCATGGTAAAGAATTACAAAGATAGTGGTATTATAAAGTACAACCCTCTGCCTCAGGGAGGGGCAGGCTTCTGGTGGTCTTCAGAAAAGGCCTGGATTGGTCACTTGTCAGGGATGTTATAGAGGGGCTTTTTATTAAGGTGTGCATCGGATTAGATGGCCTCCCAGTCTGCTTCCAGCTCTAGGATTCTGATACGTGCAAAGGCAAGTTTCCACATGAGAGTGATTTCCAGACAAATCTGCCAGCTGAATTGGAGCCACAGAGCGATTAGAGATGAAAAGGGATCTTAGAGACGATTTAGGAGCAAGGCTTTCATTTTAGGAGTGAGAAAACAGGCCCAGGGCGTAGAGGCAATTTGGTCCAGGTCACACAGCTAGGAAGTATCAAAGGTAAGATTGGAACTTATATCTTAACTCCACTTTCATTGTTGTTTTCTGGAATGCCCCCAACTCAGATTACAGTTAATAAAAAGAAAGGATGTAAATAAGATAAAAACATGACCTAAAAACCCCCATGGTAGGAATGCAAGGCTACATAACTATAGATATAACAATGTTTTTGAGTATTCCCAACGAAAGGATCTGAGATGTATAAACACTCCGAAAGGCAAATACGGGAGTGAAAAGACATGTAAAAAGAAAAACATAATCAAATAATCATAAGGGTTTAAATAAGAATAAACTTACATGCTAATGTGGGGAGATGATACATGTGTCCCCTCACCTATTATCATCAGGGGTCAGAGAGGGATTCTGTTAAGACAGGCTCTGGAGATGATTCTGTAATGTTTTGAGGATCTTAAAAGAAGATTGGAAAGGGAAGGGGAGAGGATTACACTGGGAGCTGGAGGTGGAGGGAGGGAAAGATGGGGAAAATGGTCTCCTCTATTCAGGATAGTAGAAGTCTGTACAAGAGAGGAGGAAGAGGTGGCAGGGAGCAGATGACCCTTGAACTTCATTCATATCTGAGCTGGTCAAGGGAGGGAAGAATACACATACACACAGTTGGGCACAGAAATGCATTTCACTAGATTCTGAGGTCCCTGAGAAGTGAATCTCTTCACCATGCTGCCTATGCCTTCATTATCCTTATCTCCCTCCTATGGCAACCTGGTGCCCAGTTCCTGGCACATAGTAGGCACTGAATTCATTCATTCATTCATTCACTCTCTTCCTCCCCCCCTTTCTCCCACCCTCACTCCCCTCAGGTTGCTGGCACAAAATACACATTTAATAAATATTTATTGAATTACAGAAATAATAGCACATTAAAATGTGCTCATCTAGTCCAGCTATTATGCGAAGAAGTGTTATCTAGACTTTGCTTGAAGACCTCACATGGAAGATAACTCATTACTGTCTAAAGTGGTTGATCTGACTTTTGCATACCTCTAAGTGTATGTATGTATAAATGTGTATATGCACACACATGTATACATATATGTGTGTCTATGTATGTATATATATTATATATAAATTTTCTCCTTATATCAAGTCTAAATTTGCATTTCTATAATGTCCATTACTTTTTGTACTGCCCTCTACAACCAAGTAGAAAAAAATCAAATCCTTGCTCATGTAACATCCATTTAAATTCTTGAAAGCAACTATCACAGAGAGACATCATTACATAGTAGCTCAAATGCCAAACTTAAAGTCAAATATTGGGGTTTAAATATTGTCTTCATTGCTTGTTACCTGTGTAGCCATTGACAAATCAAAACTTCTCAAGAGTTCAGTTTCCTCATCTGTAATATGGGGATAGTTATACTTTTAATACTTTCCACACAAGGTTGTCATGGGGCTCAAAAGCAATAAGCTGCGTAAAGTATTCCATGAATCTTAAAGTGCTATGTAAAGGCCAACTATTATTAACATCATGGCCTCCTGTCTTCTCTTCTTCAAACTAAACATTCTCTTTTCCTCCAGAAGACTCTCATGTGGCATGACCTTAATTTTTGTTTCTGAGTTTGTTTGTTTTTCAGACAAGAAGAATGATCTCTGAGTGAGAAAGGAAAGGCTCAAAGGGAGGTGAAATCCAATGTAAGGAAGACATAAGAGAATGCCTAGCTGATTCTAATGAGTTCAAATCACAGGGCCAAAAAGAAATACTCCTTCAATAATGTGAGATCTTGTGTAACATAAGGAGATCTATGGGGTCCAGAACATGGCAGGTAATATGTCCTCTGCCCTTGTTAGAACATAAATGGAGAATTGTGGCCACTTCTGGGTGCCATATTTTTAGGAAGGTCACTGATAAAATGAAATACATCCACTTGAGAGTGGTCTAGACTCAATGTTTCCAGTAGACAAAAAACCATACCATATGAGTATTAGTTGATAGAACCCTCAATTTTTGGCATAGAGAAGAGAAAATTTGAGGGAACACGATTGCTTTCTTTGGTTGTTTGAAAGGCTGTCATATTGAAGAACAATTTAACTTGTTCAGCTTGGAAAGATGGCGGAAACTGCAGAGAAGAATATTTGGCCTTTGTGTAAGGAAAACCTTCCTAACAATTAGAGATATCACAAAATGTAATGGGATTCCCCAAGAGGGGTATTCTCCTTCACTAGAGGTCTATGAGCAAAGGCAAGATGACCACTTTTGTGGGACATAGTAGGGGAAGGTCCTTGTTTAGGGAAGCTCAGACTAGTTAGCTATTGTTTCCTTTTTTGGAAACATACCATTGATGAGTTGTATGAATCACATGGCCTTTGTGGATCTGTGCAAATAACTTAAAAGATGTGAAATATTTGAAGTTCGAGTATCATATTAACTATTACAACAAGAATGCCAAGCATTAGTATAGTACTTGGTACTTTAACATACATTATCATCCAATGATAGTCTAATCTGTCACAACAATATTGTAAGAAGGTAAGGTGAAGACGCCTATTTTTTTTCCAAATGAGGAGAATAAGACACAGAGATATTAAGTAACTCACTCAATTTTATAGAACTATTTTGTGGCCAAGTCTAACTAAAAACAAGTAAAATGTGAAAATTCTTGTCACTCCTCTATTGCCACCTCCTTCCTTCCTTTCTTCCTTCCTCTCTTTCTTTCATTCTTTTCCCCCTTATCCTTCCTGTTTCCATAACTGCAAGTCCTACTCCCATGCCTTTTCTTAGCATGGATGTCTCCTGTGTTCACAAAACCTATGTCAGTAGGACACCAGCTCTGTAAACTTCTACCAAGCTGGAAAGATTCAATAAGAGCCTAAGGAAAAGCTTGACTAAATTTGGGGAGGTTGGTCACCAGAAGGTTGATTAATGGTAATTGAACATTTTAGATATAGCAACCCATGTAAACCACCATGGAGGGTTTGTGATCTGTATCGTTGTAGGCCCTGAAATCCCAGATGTTTTTAAGTTTTGAAATAGTAAGATGAAGTGATAAGAAATGCCTTTGAGTCCTGAGAAAATTTATTACTGACTTTCGGAGTCTGTCCTATTTCTAAAAAACCCAGCCTCCTATAATATTAAGTATCAGCTCAGAGAATTTTTAAAACTTACTTGTCACCATTTAAGTTGGTTTATTTTTGTTCCCTTAAAAATAATATTTAGATATTAGGTTGTACTTGAAGTCAGCTTTATTTGTGATCGTTAACAGTCATTACCATATTCTGGCTTGGAGTTTCAGAAGCCTTTGGATAACCTGACATCTGTCCAAAAAGGTCAGATGGTGGCAGCGGTGACAGCAGCAGCAAATTACCCTGACTGGTTCTACAGTTGGCTACTTCAATTTAAATGTTATCAGTCACTTCACGTTGTAGGAATGACTCTCTGGATGGGGTGTGGAACAGCTATGTAGGCAGAGACCTCACAAAGACTGCAGAATGCACACTCATACTTTTGTACCTTGCCAAAGCACCCTTCCTCTCCATCATCCTTTCTGAATCAGTATCTGTTCACAGGGCTTCTGCCCCCTCTCGCTTCACTGCTATAATTTACTCCACTGTCTTCTACCACAATGTTTTTAGGTAAAACACACCTGAACTTTCCAAAAATTAAAATATAACTTGTGTATTTTTCATACCTGTTAACAATTCTCTTCTTTTTACCTGGTTGTTTTTTTTTTTTTTTGCTCAGAAGTGTTTCACTTGAAAAGTAAATCAATTTTATCTGTTAAGACTGGCTTTAATTTATTTTCCATCACGTGATCCGTCCTCACACTGAATCAGATATATGCCTTCAGGTATTGCAATGGAGAAGCCATTTTGTATCTCTTGACAGGAATGTCCTATCTCCAGCAAATAGGATTCTCTTTAAATTCCCAAGAGCATTTTCCCATTTTGCACCATGGGTGGTGACAGGAAGATAGGAATAGGATCAAAATAACCTGTTTGTTTACACAACATAGAGATGTAAAAAGTATACTAAAGCTCTGTTTCATATTGGGTTAATTTTATGTTCCATCCTCAGAATTAATACTTTGGCATTTTTATTACCTTATAGCCAGCTTCTTATTATTCATGCAAATGGGATTTATACATAATCCCCAAACTTCATTTTGGCTCACAGTGTCTAACTTTCTCCCTTAGTAAGCTGTTTACCAGAACCACAGTATTAAATGGAACACTTGCTGATTTAAATTTCTCTTTCTTTGCTCTTTCCAGCTCATACCTAGGTAATAAGCACTGAAATATTTATAGGGTAGAGAGCAGGAAGACAAAAAAGAGATGAATCTGAACTAGATAACTCTTACACTGGATAACTAACCCCTTGTACAGTAAAGATTTTCTGTGTTTTTAATTTACTGTTTCTTTCTCTTTTGGCTACTTCAGTTTGTAAGATACAGATGAAGGAAACCACAGGGCATCTCATTTGGCCTCCATAGCCTATGTTTAACTCATTTGCCATGTAAGGGGAAGGGGAAGAAATGTGAGGTCCTTGGGAACAGTCAATGTTTTTACCTTTATTTGTATTGGGAGAGTCTTTATAGCCATATCATTATAACATTTAGATAGCAATCAAGATATACTTACATTCTATATATCCACATCTGTATCTATATATTCCTCAGTCTTTCTATTTCAGTCCCAATTCTGGGTCTTTAGGAAACGATGGTAATGAATTTGACTCTGTTTTTCCAGATCATGTTTGATATTTTGTCATCTCTTCCCCTTTGTGCATCCTAATGCCAGTTAATATGCCTTCCCTCTGTATTTTACCTGTGACAATATTATCTATCCTTCACCCAGGTCAAATTCTTCCTCCTTTCCTGGATCCTCCTCCCAAATTGTCCAGCTGGAACTTCTCTGTCACTTTTCTGACCTCTGTGCAAGGCACAGCTAGGGCAGCAATGTGGCACAATGGATAGAATGCTGGGACTAGAGTCAGGAAGACCTGAGTTCAAATATGGACTCAGGATACTAACTGTGAGACCCTAGACAAGTCCCTGTTTGCTTCAGTTTTCTCAGTTATCAAACAGAGCTAATAATAGTACCTAACTCATCGTGTTGTTGTGAAGATCAAATGAGATGATCTTTATAAAGTGCTTAGCACAGTGCCTAGCTCATAGCAGGTGCTATATAAAAGTTATTATTATTATTATTGCTATTGCTATTATAATTTCTTTGTTATTTCATGTCCTATGACTCTCCTTCTTTTTGCTAAGTTTTGTCCCTCCTCAGTTCTGGTCTAGAATAAATAGATGAAGGTCATCATAGTTCTCACTTCGTGGAGCTTATAGTCTACACTGGAGGTGGGGTGGTAACAAAGCATACAAATATTAGAATAATACATGGTAGATTGTGGTAGTGGAAAAGGAGAGAGAGCCAGGAAAAGCATTTTAGACAAAGTGAGGAGAGACATTTTTAGAAAAGGGAAGGAGAGATGTTTTTTATCTGGCTGTGGGTGGAGGTGTCAGGCTTCATGGGGGTGGTAGCATCTGAGCAGAGCCTTGAAAGAAGAAAAGGATTTTAGCAGACAGAAATGAGGTGGAAGTGCATTTTAGGCATGAGGAGTCACAGGCACAAATGTGCAGAAGTAATAAATAGTAGGTCGAGATTGGGGAACAAACGATATTAAAGTTTGGCTGGAACACAGTGTTTGAAGTGGGAGAAAATAGGAAATAAGAGTGCAAGGGGAAGTTGGAAGCAGACTATGGAGGTACCTCTCAATGCCAACTAAGGTGTTTATATTTTGTCCTATAAGCCAACGGTCCTCAAACTTTATGCGCTTAGAATTTATTGAAGATCCTAAGAGCTTTTGTTTAAGCAGGTTGTATTTATCAATATTTACTACATTAGAAATTAAACTAATGAATTTTAAAAATATTTCTTTATTCACTTGAAATAGTAATAAACCCACTATATGTTAATATAAATAGCATTTTGTGGATATAGCTATATTTTCCAAAATGAAACAATTAGTGAGAAGAATGGCATTTTAAAAATAATTTTTTTGCAAATCTCTTTCATTTTGGGCTCAATAGAAGGCAGCTGGATTTTCACATGTGTTTCTTCATTCATTCCCTCAGAATATGTTGTTTGGAATGAAGTGTACAAAGATAATTCAGCCTTACACAGATATATAGTAGGAAAAGGGAGGAGTATTTTAATAGGTAAATAGTGTCTTAGTACTATTATAAAAAATAGTTTTGACTTCATGGACCCCTTCAATGGTTCTTAGGGACTCCCCAGGGTCTTCAGATCATACTTTGAGAAACATGCTATAAACAATAGTTAGCAACTGAGGAGCTTTGAGTAGGTGGCTGATCTGGTCATATCCACCCATGTGTTAGGCAAATTATAATGGCATTTTGTAAAGAGGCCAGAGAGACTGGAGGCAGGAAAACCAATTAAGAAGTTATGACAATAGTCCAAGAGCAAGATAATGAGGACCTGGACTATGGTAGAGATTGTGAGAATGGAGAGAAAGAAAAGAGAGATATGGAATTGTAATAGAGAGGATTTAGCACCTGATGGGAATGACAAAACTCAGTTTTTGAAGGAACCTGAAAGTCAGGTCAGGTACTAGTTCAACATACACCTGAAGCAAGACTTCTTTCTATAACATCCCCAACAAATGTCAAAAGATCTTTTGCTTAAAGATTTTCAGTGAGGTGGAACAACGAATTCCCCAGGCAGCTCATTTTGCTTTTGTAGAGGTCTAATTGTTATGAAGTCTTCCTTTATACTGACCTAAAATCTGCCTGTTTACAACTGTCCTAACATTGCTTGTAGCTCTGCCCTCTGGGGCTGAGCAGAAAAAGACTACTCTTTCTTCCACATGACAGCCGTTTAAATACTTTGTGATGATCATCCACATGACACCACTAACCATGGATGTCCCCTAAGGCTCTGTCCTGGACTGTCGTCTCTCTCTATACTTTTTCACTTGTCAATTTCATCAGCTGTCATGGATTCTGTTAGCATCTCTATTCAGATGATTCTCAGATCTACCTCCTCAACCTTAACCTCTCACTTGACCTCCAGTCTTGCATATCCAACTGCCTTTCGGACATTTTAAACCAGATATCCTGTAGACAGCTTAAACTCAACACATCCAAAACAGAATCCATTATCTTTTCTAGAAAACCATTCCCTCTTTCAAAATTCACTATCACTGCCTAGGGTGCCAGACCATCTTCTCAGTCATTCAGGCTCAAAACCTAGTTGTCATCCTCAACTTCTGTCTCTCTGTGTCTCACCTCTCCTATATCCAATCTGATGCCAATTCCTGTCAATCCCATCTTTATAATATCCCTTACCTATACCCCCTTCTCTCCTCTGCCACCACCACCACCCTGGTTCAGGCTTTTATCAGCTCATGCCAGGGCTATTTTGATAGCTTTCTGTTTAGTTTCCCTGTCTCAAGTCTCTCCCCACATCAGCAGAACTTTGTCTCTCAGAATTTTCAGTCGCTATACCACCCTGTGCCTTTTCACCAACTGTCCTCCATGATTCTCTCCTTCCTCATCTCCACTTTCTAGCTTCCCTGGCTTCCTTCAAGTCTTTCTTCTTCAAGAAGCCTTTCCTAGTTCTCCCAGTGCCTCCCTCTGATATGACCTACAATTTATCTTTTTAAAAAATATGCTATTTCCATGTTGTCTCCCCCCAATGGGCGAAGGGAAGGGGAAGAAGTGTGAGCTCCTTGGGAAGTCTATGTTTTTACCTTTATTTGCATTCAGAGAGTATATCCATATCCATATAAATATATCTATATATATATATACATAAGCACATATTAAGTGCTTAATTAATGCTTGCTGACTTATCTGTATTAGATTTTACCTTATACATTTAACTCAGTATTCTGGCCAATTAATATCTTTTTGCATTTGACCCTGACGTCATCCAGTGTGTTAGCTCATTTTCTCGTTTTTTTTTTTTCATCCAAGTCATTGATGAAAATTGTTGAACATTTCAGGGAGAAGGAAAAGTTTTCTTGAATACTCCATTAAAGACCTTCTTCCAAGATAGCAGTGACCTATTAGTAACTGGTGTTTGGTTCTGTTCATTCAACCAGTTCTGAATCCTTCTTAATATCCTCTTATCTAGCCTACATACCTCCATCTTTTCCACTAAGATGGCATGAAAGACTCTGCCAAATGTCAAGGCATTCCCATTACCTACCAGTCCAGTAACCCAGTCAAAAAAGAAAAATGAATGAAATTACTCTGCTATGACATATTCTTGAGGAAAACATGTTGTCTGAAAGTGATTACTACCATTTCTAGAAGGTATAACTTGTACCTTTAACATGTTCAAGAAATTTGCCAAAATTTCAAATCACATTCACCAGTCTATAGTTCACAGACCACACTATTTCTCTCTTCTTTAATATAGGTGTGGAGAATAATAGTGAATGTTGGAGGGGTTGTGGACAGACAGGCACCTCAATGCATTGTTGATGTAGCTGTCAACCTAGGTTTAGCATAGCACCTACCTCCAAGGTATTGTGAGAACCAAATCAGATAATATTTATAAGATGCTTAGCACAGTGTCTGGCACATAGTAAATGCTATATAAATACTAGCTATGACTAGAAATATTTGTTGAATGGAGTGTTGAATCACTATTAATCAAGAGTTAACTGTGCATATGCCTTCCTCTTTTAATGAATTTTTTCCTGATGCATATTGTGGCTCTCCTAACCCATGACCCCTGTTGGTTGTTAAACTAATTACTTACATTTTGTAAAAGTTCATGCGAAAGCCTCTTTTTAAAAGGTCTTAAAATAATAACTCATGGTTTACAAAGAAAATGGATTAAGGTCTACCTAATATTGATTGAAAGTATCTAGAAGATTTCCTAGTCCATCAGAAAAATGGGGGCAATTGGCCCTACTCCTTATATAAAATACATATGTATTTTCCCACTGGGGAGCTCCTTGTGTTTCCATGGTGATGATTCATTTTTGACATCCAAGGAAACCCTTTCACAGAGATGAAAAGTGGCTAAATTTGCTGGCCTTCTATTTAGTGGTCTGGTTGCCCAAGTCAGCCATGGTTTTGTACCTAGATGGTTTTCATAACCTGCTACTGTCCTCTTGATTCTGCCTGTTAGAGGAAGGGAAATCTGATTACAGGAGGTACCTGGAATCTCATAGGCTTCCCCAGCCCTGGGGACAGGAAGCAGGAGGGGGTGGGGCTTGGCCTGTAGTGTTTCTTGCTTCATCCTGGTCACTGGTTGCCTTCTCTATGTTCTCAGTTTCCAATAAGCAGTCTCATGGAGTCCAAATCCATACCCTCACACACAAAAAGGAGGGTAGGAGGGGGCAGCCTGGGAGGCAATCTTTGCTCTAAAGGACAGTTTGCCTTTCCAGGCTTTTACTGCCCCCCCTGGATACACTCAAGTCTTGGCCATGGGGCTGAGAAGGGCACAGAGCCAACCAGTAGAAGGAAGTGAGGGGGAGGAAGGAACCCCACAAAGTGATACTTCTCCCACCCAGGGAGGGAATGGGAGTAGCTAATTGAGCCTCCTTTCTTCTTCCTTCCTCCACTCCCTTTTCATGGTTTTATGGCATCCCAGAGGAGAGTTCCTGCACTACATTTTACTTAGAAAATATTAATTATATAGCAGTTATAACTGTGTGAACTCTCTATAGGGAGAGGGTTGCAACAATCACAGTGTGAGCTGTTGTGATTTTGACAAACTCTCTTTTAATAGAATTTTAATCTGAATGAATATGTTGCTTTAATAATAGGAAGTATAGAGTTGGTTTCTTCCACGGTGTAGTACGTCACTGAAGTACTGAATTACAGGGCTCCCTTTGCATACTGGGCTGATGGGTTGTATCTAGGGACAAATACATCTTTTTGTTGAGCAGAAATTCCTGCTTCACTGGCCTCCTTCTTTCCTTGCCTACTGGGCAGGAGGAATAGTGTCTGTGTATGAATCTCTTGCTTCTCTCACCTTCTCTCCCTTTCATGCCCTACGATTTGTTAACCAAATCTCTCTCTCTATCCCTACCCCATCAGTAAGTAAAATTTGAAATTTGCTTTCTATTTGTCTTGGTTTTCTCACAGCTTGGATAGATACTGGGTCTAGACAATGAGCTGATCCCAGAGCTAGACAGGAAGAATAGAGTGGGCTGGACTGCCTTTAGGAAATTGCAAAGTTCTTTTAATAACCCCAAGTTTTTCTCTAAAATAATAGTCCAGCCTTCAAAATATCCATGTCTTCCAATGATAGCTTATGACTATCAGTAATGGAATAATGACTTTTGAAGAATTAATGCTACCCAAAAGGTAATGGATGGAAGAGCCCATGGTGGAGGGAGAGTGTAGAAAGGGAGGGGTTGGTAAAAAAATTCCAATAAAGGAGTGAAAAAAGCCAAATTCCTTGCCCTGCCTTCCCCCCTCCAAAAAAAAAAAAGACCCCAAACCAAGAAAATTCTAAAAAACAAAATGCTTGCCCACAATGATAAAATTGAAAAAGATTGGAAATAAAGATAAATACAAATAGAAAGATAACCACAGAAAAGGGGGAAGGAGGACCAGTCAAAATCATTATAATAAAACTTAATGCAGAATCAATACTTTTATTGGCTGTCCTCATGGCTTAGAATATTCTGTCTCTTCCCCTTTGCCTCCAGGTTTCCCTGGCTTTCTTCAAGATTCAGCTTAAACTCCACTTTCTTCAAAAGACCTTTCCTGGTCCCACTTGCCTTCAACTGCTGGTGCCTTCCCTATGGGCTTACCTTCCGATTACACCATATTTATCTTGATGCATAGTTTGGCGCATGCTCCCTCCCCCTCTAGAATATGAATTCCTTGAAGAAGGGCTGGGACCCTGTTTTTCCCTTTCTTTATATCTATCCTCAGATCTTGGACAGTGGCTGGTACGTAGTAAGTGTTTAATAAATACTCATTGATGGACTGCTTAATGGAATCTAGAATTTCCAATACACTTTTGTTTTCTGGATTCCTTTCTGTGTGCTTTAACCAGGCAACATAGCATTCAAGGTGCTTTCCTCATAACTGTCCTGAAAACTAGGCAGTACAAACATTATCATTCTCATTTCACAAACAAAAAAAAATAATCTGAGGCTTAGAGATTTCAGGTGGCTTATCCTTGATTGGACAGCTAGTAAGTAGCAGAGCCAGTAAGTACTCAAATCCATATATTCCAGTGCTAAGGCTAGCCCTCTTTTCCCTACTATTTTGCTCAGTTGTTTTCAGTCATATCTCACTCTTTATGACCCTATTTGGGGTTTTCTTGGCAAAGATACTGGAATGGTTTGTCATTTCCTTCTCCAGCTCATTTTACAGATGAGGAAACTGAGGCAAACAGGGCTAAGTGACTTACCCAAGGTCACACAGCTAGTAAGTATCTGAGGTCAGATTTGAACTCGGAAGATGAGTCTTTCTGACTCCAGGCTCTGCACTCCATCCACTGCACTGCCTAGCTGCCCCTTTCCCTACCATAGGCTATGTGCTAGGCATTGTGATAAGCACTTTACAGACAGTATCTCATTTTATCCTCATAACAACCCTGAGAGGTAGATGCAGTCATTAATCATATAATACACGTGAAGTAACTGAGGGATAGAGAGATTAAATGACTTGGCCCAGGTCATACAGCTAGTAAGTGTCTGAAGCCGAATTTGAAATCAGGTTTTAGGGTCTCTAGGGCCAGCGCTCTGTCCACTACACCATTCAGGAAACTACAAATGTTGATACTAGGAAATCGATACCCGCAACATAGGTAGAGAGGCATCAGAGAGCATCTATTTGCCCTTTGTGAATGTCCCCTGGTCCAGATTAACTATGTTCTTAGGACCTGAAGAGACTAGCAAATGTAACCGTTGAACCATCGTCAACAATGGTATATAAAAGACTGGAAAATGGAAGAATCACTGCAGGACTGGAAAAGAACAAATGTCCCAATTTCTTTTTTAAGGCCAGGAAGAAAATAGAGTCTGCAAATTATAGGCCAGTGGTCTTGATTTTGATACCTGGCAAGTATTTGAAAATAAATTAATTATTAATGGACATGCAGAAAAGGAAGAGGTCATAAATAATAATACATTTACAAAGCACTTAGAGATTTGCAAAGCACTTTACAAATATCCCATTTTATCCTTACAACAACCATAGGACGTAGGTGCTGCATTTACAGATAAGGCAACTGAGTCATACAGAAATTAAGTAACTAGTAAGGGTCTGAAGCTGCATCTGAACTCTGATCTTTCTGATTCCAAGTTCAGTGGTCTACCCAAAAGCCACCTAGCTGCCTTGGGGCACAAGCAATGAGCGAGGCTTCTTCAAGAACAGGCCATGCCAAACTAACCTTATTAGCTTTTTTTGACAAGGCTACTCATCAAGGAAATGCTGTAGGTATAGTTAACCTACATTTTAGCAAATTATCTGGCAAAGTATCTCATACTGTTCAGGTAGAAAAGATGGCGAGATATGGGGTAAGTGAACAGAAGGACTGGAAACTCCTTGTATGACTAGAAGCAAAGAGTAATCACACGTTTTAAGGCCAACTTACTAGGAAATTACCAATGGAGAGATCCAGGGACCTGGCCTTTGACCTGTGATGTTTGACTCTTTTTTTTTTAATCTCAGTGATTTAGATAAAGGAATAGATGGTAAATTTATTAGGTCAGCATCTTACAAAGGTTCAATGTACTATAATTGGGTTTGGCAAACTATGGCCTAAGGGTCAGACCTCTCTGAGGTCAGTTTTGGTATACCTGTGAGCTAATAATGTTTTTTATATTTTCAATGTTTTACTGTATTTAAAAAATACTAATCCACCATTAAAATAAACTCTAATTCTTAGCCTGAGGGGTTGAACAACACTCCCCATGGGGCAGATTTGGCCCTTGGGTGGTAGTTTGCCAATCCCTGGACTCTAATGTTGGACGAAATCTAACAAAAATGAAATTTAATAGGGATTATTATCATTACTATTAGCGGCTTAAATTTATATAGGATTTCAAGGTTTCCAAAGCACTTTGTATACCTTTTCTCATTTGGCTTTGTTAAAAGAACTTGACTTCACAAGTATAAGATGAGGTTGTTAATTGTCTAGCGAAGATATGGGGGTTTTAGTGGATTAAAAAATTAATATGAATTAAGAGTATGACATGGTAGTCAAAGAAATCTAATGCGATCTTTGATTACCATAAGAGAGACATAGATTTCACGAAGAAGCTGGTGATAATCATTCTGAACTCTTCTCCGGTCAGACTACACGCAGAGCGCTGGGTGCAACTCTGAGCAGCATGGCTTAGGAAGGACATCAGAAGCTAAGGAGATTACAGGGGACATCAGCTAGGTTGGTTTAGGTTCTTGAGTCTATGCCGCATAAGGAACTGGCTTAGCTTAAGGAAGAAAAGGCTCAAGTGAGAAGACTGTTTTCATATAATGCTAACTATGTGCCAAGCACTTAATTATTATTTCATATGATCCTCACATCAATCCTGCAAAGCAGGTGAGGAAACTGAGGTAGACAATGGTTAAGTGATGTGCCCGGGATCACACAGCTTATGTGTATTTTAAGTTGGATTGGCTCTCAGGTCTTCCTGACCCAAGGCCCAGTGCTTTATCCACTGAGCCACCTAGCTTCCCCATTTGAAGAAGCATCATGTGGAAACTATTATTTGACCCAAGGCGGCAGAATCAGAGGGAATAAGTAGAAGTTGCAAAGAGACATGTTTAAGCTTAATGTCAGGAAACTCTTCCTAAAACTTGTTGTTCAAGTATTTCTTGGCAAAGATACTCAAGTGGCTTGTCATTTCCTTCTCTGACTCATTTTACAGATAAGGCCCAGGGTTACACAGCTAGTAAGTGAGGTCAGATTTGAATTCAGGTCTTCCTGACTCAAGGGCTGACTCACTATCTACTATGTCACCTCCTAACAATTAGATCTACCTATAAGCAAGATTGGCCTTCTTAACAAGTGTAGAGTTTCCCTTTTGGGGAATCTTTAAGCAGAGACTAGGACAGGGGTGGGGAGCCTGTGGCCACAGGTGGCCCTTGGGTGCTGCACTTTGACTGAATCCAAACTTCACAGAACCAGTACCCTTAATGAAAGGATTTGTTCTGTAAAACTTGGACTCAGTTAAAAGGCTACACCCAAGGACTTAGAAGGCTACATGCAGCCTCAAGGCCACAGGTTCCCCACCCCTGGGCTTGGTGATTACTTGTTGGCTGTGTTCTTTTGGGGATTTATTTGGGGGTATGCATTGGACTAGATGGTTTTTGAGGTCACTTCCAGTGCTAACATTCTGTTATGATATTTTGAGGTGGTTTTGAGTCCCTTTAAGTCTCTTGCCCCAAAACATCCTTTTGCTATAGGAGTTACTGTTCAACTTCAGTTCCATATCTTGCAAGTAATAGGATTCTTGTATATTAAGTATGGAGAAACAATTGATCATAGCACCTGGTAATCAAGAGTAGGTAAAATGGGAAGCTTCCATGCAGCCTGCATTCTCTTGATGAAGAATAGCCTCATGGGGTCCTAGGTCTGTACCCAAAGGGGTTCCATTTATGCCTGGCATAGGAGAGAGCAAATGGTACATATCACAGGGTACTTGAATGGGAAGACACCAGTTCATTTTTTGGTGTCCCTCAAAATAAGTGTTTGAACTTTGAAACTCAAATCTCTGTTACCCATGAGCACCTTTTCACCATACTGCAGGGGAGTCTTCTGCTTCATTTGAATAATAATGATTACTTGAGGCCTCATGGGCAATATGCAGCTCACTACACTCTGAACCAGATTAAAATATAATTGGAAAATATTTAGCAAAATAAAAAAAATCTGACAAAACACAAATAATACTAATTTATGGTTTTCTAAGTCCATATGAGATCTGCATGGATCTATTTCTATTTGAGTTCAATACTACTAGTTTAGAATGGTGTTTCAGAAAGATCAAGATGTTTTGAATGAAGATGGTTAAAAAGTTATTGATTTGGGGGTTTGTTATTGTTTTAAGGTTTGGTCCATAAGACAAAAGTACATATTCTAGTTTTTTTTAAATACATGAGTATTGTCAACTGACCCAAGTCTATTGAAAAAAAAAATAGTTGTCTTGGTTTAATAGCATCTCTTAAGAAATGTTATATATTTCTTAGATGTCTGACAATGGAAAAAGGGAAAAAAATGGATTCTGCAGAAACATTTTCCCAAATCAATATAAATGATTAATTTCATTATCTGGAAAGTGATTCAGCTTCAGCCTAACTTAAAAAAATCATATGCTCTTATTTGATCAAAATAACATAAACCAGCCATTGGCAAAATGTAACCCGGTGCTTCTAAGTTTCAAAATAGGCTTTGGATCTTTTGCCCTCAAACCCAAAAGGTCTCTATAGTTATATGACTTTTCTCAAGGTTCATGTGTTTTAAATGAAAAAATATGCTTTTGATTTTTGTGTTCAATAAGTTATATTCTCTCTCAGGTCCTAACATTGTGATCTGGAATGTTACTTTTTTTCTGTGTTATGAAGTTATTGCTAGCTGTATATTGGACCAATGTGTTAGAAAGCAACGCAGAGTTAGTCTAAGAAAATTACAAAAATGTCTGTTCTCTTTGACCCAGAGATGGCACTACAAGGTATATATCCCAAGGAGACCAAATATAGAAAGGTCCAATATATACTGAAATATATATAGCAGTACTTTTTGTAGTAGCAAAGAACTAGAAATAATGTAAATGTCAATCTATTAAGGAATTACTAAACAGTTGTGATACATCCACAGTGCCTGGCACGTAACAGGCACTTAATAAATGCTTATTGACTGACATGAGGGTAATCAGTTATTACTGTCCCATAAGTGATGATAAATATGAAGAATATGGGAGGGGGAATGGGGAAGACATATGAACTAATGAAAGGTGAAATTGAATAATGGAGGCATGCTTTTGAGTTGTAAGCACAGGAGGAGTAAACTTCCCATCAGGTCCAGCTGTTAGATACCTGTCCTTGTAAAAAGAAACCCAAAAACCAAAACCAAACACCATCTTCTGGAGAATAAGATGGACAGCAAACATGACTGGCAATCTATTGCAAACTGAGAAAAATGATTGGAAGTAGAGTCCTAGAAGTTAGTGATGGGGAGAACGAAGTTGGCAGGGTCCGCTGACAGAATGATGGAAGGTAAGTGTTATGAGTATTTTTTATTTCCTTTTATTAATACATTTTTGTTGGGGGCGGGGTGTCAGGGCTGTTTCTTTTAGTTATGAGGTTATTAAGGTGGCCGAAACCTGTTCTATGGGATGTGAAAATCTACTTAAGGTCTCAAATATTCCTCACATAAGAAACCAGTCAAGGCTTCCTGAAGTAATTTGACTTCCCTTATTTGAGGAAGGATTCACTTGATCCTGACTCTGTAGGCATGTAAATTTCCTCTCTCAATCAACCCAGTGAAACCTTGAAATGTAGTTTAATCTGTATCCTAACTTAGTTTACCTACAGTGTCTCTAATGATATTTGTTTCTTTAGGGGATATATGAGATCATGATTCTGTTTAACTAATTTTGTCCAACTAAGAGGATGTACTAGATTGCTATATGTTAAAAATTATTTCTGTATCTCTCTGTGATTTCATCTTATAAGAAGCATCATTAGAATCCTAATCTTGGTTCAGAGTTATTATTTTTTTAATTCTGAATTTTGCTTAAGCACAATAAAACCTAGGTTTTTATCTTTACAATTTGTGTGTTGTGGTAGATTTATTTCAGCAGCAGTAACCTACTACATGAACTCAAAGAAGAGATATTTCTACAACAACACAAGAGATGCTAGAAACATGAATTTTTGCATAGATAGAGGGACTTTAGAAGGAAGGATTTATGAATTCCCTCCCAAGGCTATGTCTCATGTCACTGAGGCTGAACAGGTGTCTGAATGGAAGTGAACATTAGTGAATAACTTTGAACATCACTAGTGAATATTGGTTGAACATCTTTACTTTCAATTGGCATGAATCTAAATCTGTTCAGTCTCTGTTAACTTATAAAACATTCATGTTCTGAGTCTTTTGAAACCGTGTGCTTTTAAAAATTAGTGACTACCTTTGAGGAGTATGAAACAGTGGCTGACCATCCCAACTCACTTGGTGTGAATAATGAGCCAAAGCAGTGTGAGATACCCCAAAGGTTCCCCAGGTGAGGAGGGGTCTCTGACAGAAGGCTTATGTATATACAAAATTCCTTTTCACTTTGGGAGAAACAACTAAATGTTGAGGAACCTGGTTTTCTGGGTTTTCAAAAAACCCTATTAGCACCCTATTATTACCTGCCAGTGTCTTGAAGACACTAAGCAAACCTTGTTTCATTTTTCTTCCTAATGGATAATAATGTTTGTGTCTGTGTGACTTTTACTCACAGGAGAGTTTCTTGCCAGCTGTTTGCTCTTAGTCTCATTGTGAGTGGGATGATGTATGAGGGAGGAAGTTTTTCATGTTTGCTTCCTGGGTTCCATGTTCAGCTCCTTATCTCTTCCTGCCTTAGGAGTCCATGCTTCTTCTCTATGGCCACAACCCATGGATATATCTCCTGATTCTTATTCACCTCCATTGAAAGCTTCGCTCACATGCCACCTCCATAAAGTCTTTCCTGATATGGCATGCTGTTTGCACTGCCACAATACTTTGTGTTTACTCTGAAAATGCTTTTAAATTGCCTTTCATGTACGTGTTATTTTTCCCATTAGAATAAAGGTCCTTCTGGACAGGAACTGTTTTCTTTTTTGTCTTTTTATGTCCAGTGTCTGGCACGTAGAAGGAACTTAATGGCTTAATTAATTGAATTACTGAGTCTATATATAGATCCCTGTGTAAGGATTAGTTGATTTACTCAATCCTATCCCACTCAAAGTAAGTGGTAAGATGCCCAATCAATCTCGCATAGGCTTTAGACTAGATAGAGAAAAGTCTTTTAAACTGTACATATGTTGGAACTGTAGTGATTATGTATGTAAGCATTGTGTTTGAACAGGTTGAGGAAACTTGACCAAACTCCAGGAATCTTCTATAAAACATCAAGCTACAGTACTGGTCATTTGGGAAGTTGGAAGTGTGCCTTCCAGCATGCTCATGACAAGGACCAGTCTGCATGGGGGAGGGACCCACCTTACTTCCTTCCCTGAAACATATACCTTTGGCTGGAGGACCTTGTGAGCTTCAAAAGATCTGAAGAGTTTTGGACTTCTCATCCTCTCACTGTATCTAATCAGAAGACAAAGACAGACTATATAAATTCACCATACTTAAGGGGAACTACCCGAGTATCCCACAAATGGGAGAAAAGGACTTCCAGAAGGCAAGAACTGTGGATTATTCCTTGTAACAATAATGTGGCTTGCAGCTGCTGTAGGGGTGTAAGACCCAACAAGACCAGCAGCAAGAGCTGCCAGCATGGGTTCTTTGATCTGCTTTCCTAAGGAAAGCAGCTTTAAGGGGTTAACAATCTCACTTTAATCAAACATACAAATATCATTCACTTAGTTCAGGAGGAAAAGCCAGCACCCTGAACTTCAGAGCAAATACAAATAGAAATTGCAAAGATCAACAGACAGACCTTGTCTGATTCGAATCACAATTCATAGTTACCAGGAAAGCATCAACATCTGGGTTTACAAGGGGTGGGGCTCTAGCAGCTACCCACAGTCTCCACACCAACACTCTTCCAGCAAGTTAGAGCCCCAAAGGAAAATCGCCAACTTCTGAGTTTATATACCCTGTTCAGGGTCAAAGGGCATCACAACATGCGACTCAAACCCATGTAAACTAGGCTTTCCCTTGAGTTAAGGAGGTCATCAGAGAAACAAAGGCCAGACTCATCAAGGACACTTGATTAAATAAGTGCTCCAAAAGAGAAAACAGTAAAAAAAAAAAAAGTCCCACCTTAATTACTGATACACCCCTTTGCCAACCAGCCTGAGCCCACGGTGCTCAGAATTCTGTATGTACATACAGAAGTTTCTCCACTTTTCTTCATGTGCTGTGGGTGGCTGCAGGGCAAAGGAACCTCTATCTCCACATAGCATATAAAGTGACACCATTCCCGTGGTAACCCTCAACCCAAGTATTATTACCTGTAATTTCCAGAGTTCAGTTTTCTCTCTTGTCATGTAATAAAAAAAGAACATGGGCTCTTGAGTCAGAAGACATGGGTTCAAATCTCTCTTCTTATGCTTACTACTTGCATGGCCTTGTCTAGGTTATCTCTGGAGCTCAATTTTCAAAATGAGGGGGTTTGACAAGATGGCCTCTGGGGTCCTTTCCAGCTCCAGATTGGTGATCTGAATGTAGTCCCTAATTGGCATGGCAGTTAATTAGCTGTCCGCCCCTCCCCTCCAAACTGTAAAGATCTCGGATTGTACTGGCTGAGTAGGAATCCTAGTTATTACAGAACATTCTGGGGGTGTTTTCTCAGGGGGAGGGGCAGAGGAGTTGGTCAGTGGAAGTAGAGGTGGGATTTGGGCCTCTGCTACAGAATAAGGTCACCTTGTTCTTTTTTCTACTTACAGAAACCAGAAGCTTGTTAATTTTGTGTCATTGACTGGTCAGCAGTAATGTCTGCTTTTCTTTTCTCCATCATGGGCTTATTTGAAAGAAAAGGAAGTAGGATATTAGGGCTGAGTCATTTTTCTAGTTATCATTCCCTTCTGAAAGGAGGGTAGATGGTGGGAGGAAGCTGGATGGAGGGAAAAATGGGAACCAGAAGTCTAATTACCTAGGTTCTCTTGTCTCCCGGCTGAATCCGGTGCCCTCAAGAGGCTGAGAACATTCCCTCCCAGAGAGGGCAAATCAATACTGATAGACTTCTAATCCCGGAGGCCACTGGAGTGGGAGGAGGGGGAGGTGAGCAGGCTGCTACCTGGATGTCATCTGATTGGCTGAGAGCAAGGTCAGGGGGTTTTATTCCAGCAGGTGCAGAACCTGTTTACTTAACAAGGCTGGTGGCGGCAGCAGCTGCCGCTGTTGCTTCAGAGCAATTAAAGAATGTGCTATTTATGAGGAGGTTGCCAGGTGCTGGCTGTCCTCGACGTTGTGACAGGCAGGGCAACATTTCCTGTAAACACCTGCCAGCATCCAAGACAGACCTGTGCTAACGGGCTATTATGTGCCTACCATTCAAACTTTTGTGGGTTTTAGCTGACAGAGTGTGGAACATTGCTGATTGCTCCAGCCAAACTGTTGAGGAGAGAGGATGTGGAAGGGTTTCATTGCTTGCCACGGACAGGCAAATTTGGGGTGACATGATATTTTTGTATTTTTTTGTTAGCTTGTTTTGCCAGCTGGAGTAGGGTGGGGTAGACAATACCTCAAATGAGAAAAATTATCGTGAGACCTAGGATCAAAGTTCTACAGCTGGAAGATAACTCAGAGACCATTTAATCCAGTCCCCTCATTTTATGGATGGGAAAAACAGAGGCCTAGGGAGGCTGAGTGATTTATCAAGGGTCACGTAGATAGTAAGCTTCAAAGGAAGATTTGAAACTAGGTCCTCTTACTCCAGAGAGTTTATATACTTTCCACTATATTAAACTGTCTCCCCTTAACTCCTAACAATTCATATTTATACCATAATTTACATATTATAAAACACTTATAGTTTACAAAGTACACTCCTTAGAAAAAACTTGTGAGGCATGTAGAATAAGTATGATTATTCCCGTTTCATAGGATGAGGAAACTGAGGCTCAGAGAGGCTGAATTTTCAGATTATAAGGTTATGAATAATATTAATATATTATATTATATATACTTATAATAATAATATAAAGTTATTTTGGCCCTATAAACTTATCATTCCCTTTCCTTTTAGTTTTAATTTTCCTCACCCTTTCACAAGTAAACAATATCTTCTATGTCATGTTAAACAAAACAGGCATACTTCCACCAAATGGAGCAAAGGAGCAAAACTAGTAAGTTTTTTAAAGTGATGTTTCTTTCTTATTATTGAGGCAAGATGCAATTGTTGCTGGGACTTATAGTGGCTCTTGGTACAGCTCCTCCTTGCTTTATGAGCAGTAATGTAATACAGTTGTGTACCCGGTTCATTATTGGGGAAGCCTGACTTTTCAATGGGCTAAGCTGGTTCCCAAGACACATCCATCGTCCAATAGTCACCGCAATTATAGTAATGTTACCTTTTGCTCTAATAGTTTCTGAAAAAATAAAGGTGGGGGAAGTGGGAGTGGAGGAGAAAGTAACAAAAGGTATTACACACACACACACACACACATATATATATATACATATATATAAAATTAAGTACGGAACAGGTCTATTCGCACATAGAAAAGGGTACTAGACATGAAAGAATCATAGTGTGAATTATAGAATGCTTAATCTATCATTTCTATTACAATCAGTTGGGAGAGTAACATCCTAGCCTCCTCAGTACCTAAATAGTTTTTGCAAGGGTCCTAATTATCCAATTCACCTCAGGGATTTTTTTTCTGGTGCCCTTCCTCCCCTCCTCCAATGCTAATTCCTTCTGCTCACACAGTTGTTCCAGTGGCTTCTACTCTTTAGTCTACACCTACCATAGCTGACAGGTAGAGACCTGAGGAAAAGATAGTCAGGGGACCTTAGATCTGGTTGAATGTCCCAGCTCTAGATGACACATGGGCAAGATTGCCATGACCCTGGGATAGGGAGGGACCCTCTATCTCCCCATCCCTCACTCGTGTTACATCTTGTCATATGGTTGCCTGTAGCCATAGACTAGTCTGAGGGCTCTTCTTTAGTTGGCTGCAATATTCTATGCCATTTTCGCCATCGTGGGCAGGAAGGAAAACCGAGGGACCTCTCAAGATCTATCATGTTATTATATGATTGCGATGGAATATTATTGTGCTATAAGAAATGACAAGCAGAATGATTTCAGAAAAACTTGGAAAGACTTACATGAAGTGGTGCAAAGTGAAGTGAGCAGAACCAGGAGAGCACTGTACACAGAAACAGCTACATAGTACGATGAATTGTGAATGACTTAGCTGTTGTTAGCAATGCCATGATCAAAGACAATCCCAAAGGACTCATGATGAAACATACTATCTGCCTCCAGAGAAAGAATTGCTATTGTCTGAATACAGACGGAAGCATGCTATTTTCCCCTTCCTTCCCTCCTTGTTGTTTAAGTCTTCATGTACAAAATTACTAAAATGGAATAAGCGACCTAAGAGTCCTTTCAGTGCTGTACCACTACAGGCCTGGGAGCAGACAGGACACTAGTCATATTCAAAGGCCCAAACATGAGTCATCTTGTCCTTGGAGCTTCTAAAAGTTTCCAGGGGATCTCTGGACACATGGTCCCTGAGATGGTCTCTATGGCCTCATTCAACTTTCTTACACTACTCCACCAGTTTAAAATTTTCCTGACCCAAGCAAATTGCCAGCATTTTAATTTAATTTTGAAATTTTGTCCATCTGCTCAGTCTTTCAAGAATGTTCTGAGGTCCCAGGGAGGCTCATTGTCCTTTCCTTTGCTTTCCCTGTGCCATGCTTGAAAGAGTCCCAAAACAGTCAACACAGCACAGAACAAATTTACAAGCAAAGATCACATTTACCTTTCAGATACAGTTGTACAAAGTCAACAAAAAAGTGTTTTGCAAAGTTTATCAGACATTTTGTTTGCTTAGTAACTAAAAAAAACCTGTTCCATACAAATAAAGAAAATAGAAATTTAAAAGCTAAAAATTGGAATAGAACAAAATAGCAAAAATGAAAAAAAATTGGAGAAAAGGAAAATTGAGCATCCTCTCTTAGAGAATGGATCTCTAATCCCACCCAAGATCCCAAAATACATAGAGCTCTCCCCATAGGGATTTGAGGATAATTGGAAGTAATCTTATCATGCTTTAAATGAAAAACCAAGTTGTCTTGGATGAATATCCATAATTTGATTCAGTCAAGAGCAAGACAGCAGAATGTCTGGAAAAAGCCTCTAGGTACCCCTTTCATACACAGAGTATACCCAGATTTCTCCAACAGGATTTCTTTTGGGTTACTATGGTATAGAGCACCACAAATTTCTCTACTGAATCATGGTCATGCAGGAGCAATCCTAATGGAGTTTGAAAGTCACCTAACAATAGGGTAAGCAAGCTCAGTTCAAAAGAAAAGGCATAGGGATACATGGCCTTTGACCACAGGTGGAACCACCAAAAGAGTTTACTGGAATTAATCAGCCCCTCAAAAACCAGACAAGGTCTTCCATATATTGCATAGTGGTTAGAGGCAGTGTTCAACTGAGGTCATAATAGTGGAGCAGCCTTTGGTAATCCTTGTCCTTTACCTGCCATCATGGTTTGCAGAGGGTTCAACTACTGGGGAAGCCTGACTTCTTAGTCTTACTACTCTATATACACTATGTAGTCCTTATAAACTCTCGGTATCTTTATCTCAGTTAGAACTTTCACTGGCAAGTTGAGTTCCCCAGAATAAGGGAGAGGGGTTGAGAATGATTATCTAATATTATATATCTCACTTGCCCCCACTGGTGTGCTTCCTGGCATGATTGTCAGCTGATTACCAATTAGTTAGCTAGACTCAATCATATTTTAGAAAGGCATATTTATGGAATGACTAAACAAGTTATTAAATATAATTCTGGTGGAATTCTATTGTGCTGTAAGAAATGATGAGCAGGGTGTTCTCAGAAAAACCTGGAAAGACCTACATGAACTAATGCAAAGTGAAGTGAGCAGAACCAGGAAAACAGGGCATACAGCAACAGGAATATTGTAAGATGATCAACTGTGAATGACTTAGCTATTCTCAGCTTACAATGAGACAATTCCAAGACAATTTCAAAGGACTGATGATGAAAAATGCTATGCATCTCTAGAGAAAGAACTGATGGAGTCCAAATGCAGATCGAAGCATACTTTTTGAACTTTTGGGAGGAGTATTTTTTAGTCTATGTGTTCTTTTACAACATGACTAATAAAGAAATCTGTTTTGCATGACTGCACATGTATAACCTATATCAAATTGCTTGCCTTCACAATGAGGGGTGGAAGGGAGAGTATTTGGAACTCAAATTAAAAGAAAAGAATGTTAAAAATTGTTTTTACATGTAATTGGGAAAAATAAAATGTCAAATCATTAGAAGGGGCATTTTCCAAGGTAGTATAGTAAGAAAATGCAATATCGAGTATCCCTTTCAAAAGTCTGTGACATATTCTCTAACTAGTACATATGAAACACAAGGGAAAGGGTACTGGGGCTTAGCATACGTGGCAAAGGGGTAACTCACCTCTTAGAAGATCTTAAGGTGTTTTCCATAGCTATGGTGGTTTTTGCTGGTTACTTTGGAGAGTTATGAATTTGTATCCTTGGTTCCTGATGGAGGCACTATTACCAGTGCTACCAGGGATGCTGCTAGTAGCCAAGGAGAAGATGAAAAGTCCTCTGGACCTCTGAGGCTTGCAAGGTCCTTCCTCTAGCCAGGCAGAAGGAAGGGAGGAGCTGAAGCTGATCAAAACTGAAGCCAACACCGAGATTGGGCACTCTCCTTCAAAGAGGCTGTAATCAAGCAATTCCTTTCCAATTCTCTCCATCTCCAGATGCTTGCTCACCTTTGAATCTTTCTTGGCCAAAATTGTCTTTATATCTTGTAGACACTACTTTTGTTGAGCTGTTTTTCAGTGGTTTCTGACTCTTTGAAACCCCATTTGGGGTTTTCTTGGCAAAGATAGTGGAGTGGTTTGCCATTTCCTTGTCCAGCTTATTTCACAGATGAAGAAACTGAGGCAAACAGGGTTAAATGATTTGCCCAGGGTCACACAAGTAAGAGGGAATAACCAAGTTTCCTAAACCCATCCCTTTTTATAATATCACTTCCATTTCATCCACAGGCTCCTCAAAGACACCTAAATTGATCAAGGCTTTTCACACTTTTGGAATGCATTTGATTGATTTGGTTCAATCAAAATATACTCCCACTTGGTTAAGGCACCAGGGGGTAGCATTTATAACTTACTTTAGACGAGAGTAGAGTCATTTGATTGATTTACTCAATTGACCTCCACCTTTATTTTTGCAAATAGATAATTTTAGAATTTATATTTTTGGAAAGGCATATTTCATAGGAGAAAAATAGTCTCTTCCTCTGAACTTCCATCATCTATACCTTTCTTTCTATAGATTTTCTACTTGAAATTTACTTGAATCTTGTATCCTAATTAGACTAAGCTTCTTAAGGGCAAAAGCTGTGTCTTACTCACCTTCGTATCTCTCTCTCTCTCTAGGTCCTGGAAGAATATTTTGCAAATAAGAGGTATTCCATATATTTTGTGAAAGGGGAGGTCAAAGGAAAGATGGAAATATTTAGTCATTTGGCTCACAGTCTTGACTTACTCTGTTTCGTTTTTTGATGGAGTAATGCGAAAATAACAAGGGTAACATAAATGCTTTTCTTAGCAAGAAATGACCACCTATCAGTGAGGAATCATCCTAACAGCTGAATAACTGTGGACTTTCATAAGTCAGAAGAAGCCCCTTATTTTTGCATAAAGGCCAAGACAATTTTTTCTTTCATGTAGAGCTAGTGCTGGGCAAAATCCTGTTTAGAGGACATAAAATCCTCCCCTTTCTTCGCCCTGTCAATAGTATCCCTTACTCCAGATCTCCAATCTCCTGCTCACTAACATTTTCTCCATAGCTAAACCTACTCTCAGAAAAGAATTTAATAAACTCATTCACCCAAAGATGCTAATTATTTGTATCCTTAAGATATTCTCTTTTTTAAAGAAGAGGTTCATTTTGACCCCCAAAAAGAGACACTTAGCCAAAGAAAGGAATCTCTAACTAAAATTTCACCATCTAAAGGATGCTGACCTTCTTGCTGCACAGGCACATAACTCTAGTGATTTTGGGGGTGAATTTACAATTTGATTCTTTGATTTCATTTTTGGTTGCAGTCTGCCTCAAATATAAAATTAGTGCCTAATGTACCATAGGGAGGCAGCACAGTATAGTAACTAGACTGTTAGATTGAAGTAAGGAAAAGGAGGGTTTGTCAGCATGCAAACTGGTACTTAAAACAAATGAGACTTTATAAATGTCAGCTATTATTCACACTGATATGGAAACTGGATATATTCCTTGGTCTTTACAGTTTGAGGTTAAAAAAAAAAACCAAACCTCAGTGCATACATATTCTGTATCATGGTTAGAGATTGGACCCTGTGATTTTACTGATGTAGGGAATCCACAGTGAAGAAATTGCTTCTCCCAATGCAGATTGGGTCCTTCTCTATTTTGGCCAAGGTCACATAGCCAGTATGTCAATCATTCAATCAATGAACACAAGTGCCTACTATGTGCTAGGCACTATGTTAAGTATCATGGATACAAAGGAAAATAAAAGACAGACCCTGCTCTCAATGAATTGACAGTCTAATAGGGGAGACGACACGTAAACAACTATGTACAAGCACACTATAAGGAGGATAAAATGGAAATAATCAATAAAGGGAAGGCATTAGAATTTAGAATTAAAGGGAATCGGGAAAGGCTTGAGATTTTAGCTGGGACTTGAAGGAAGCCAGGAAGGTAAGGAGGTGTAGATGGGGGTCAGGGGTGGGGAGGTACACACCATTCCAGGCATGGGGGGCAGCGGAGGTAAATGCCTATAGTGCAGAAATACAGGACAAGAATCCAGGTCTTCATGGCTGTGCTTCTATCTGTCATGGGGGATACCACACTGCTTCCTTCTAAAGACTTATCTTAAAAGAGTTTTGTCATGAAAATTATGTCTCTGAAACTTCCCACCTCTCCCCCGTCAGGAATGCACTTTACACTGTCTTCTTATAATTTCTTAAAACTCAAAGTTAGTTTTATTAAGTATCTTGAGCTTCTTCATGTGACCTTCAGCTTTCTACTTCATCTGGAAAGGACTTTCATTAATATACACCGTTTGTGATTAAGGTAGCATTTAAAGGTGATCACAGCCTAATCCAGAGCTTATTATACTTCAGAGAGAATGTGCAGCCTCTTGCCCAGTGTTTCCATATTGCTGCCAGGAATCCACATTGCTTTTATTAAAGTCTCTTTTAAAAATGTGTTAAGGAGCTGATTTTTTAATCAAGAAAAGCGTCAGGTGGTAAATGTGCCTTTTATATCAAGACAAGGATGACCTTCTGCTACTGCTAAATGTAGGAAAGGTGGGGCTAGAGGAAGACTTGGGAACAGGGGAGCCCTAGACAGGCTTCAAATCTAGCAATGAGAGTCCCAAGAGCTTATTCCATGGTGTCACCTTGATCCCTGCAGAAAGAAAAATGTTATTATATAGAAGTAGGCAGACCTGTAGGAGTAATAAAAGGATGTTTACATAAGAAAAAAATTGGGTAGGAATCTTGGAGAGGCATGAGGAAGGGAAGGGAGGGAGAAAGGGAAGAACTGGATCTTAAAGGTTCTAAGGACAGACACACACACACACACAGACAGAGGCAGAGAGAGAGACAGAGAGAGACAGAGAGACAGAGAGAGAGAGAGAGAGCCAGAGAGAGACAGAGGCAGAGACAGAGAGACAGCCAGACAGAGATGCAGAGAGAAACAAATACAGAGAGAATGACAGAGACAGAGATAGAATGAGACAGAGAGAGCTATAATTAGTTATAACTAGCCATAGCTACAGTTGGAAGGTTCAATTGAGGGAGTCTCCACATAGTGGAAAGTCCTACCATAGAAGTAGTAATGCTAGGAGGTAGCAGGCAGATCACCAGTCAAGGCATGGGGATGTTTCCATAGAGAAGAAGCCTATGCCTCCAGAAGGAAAGTACACTATGCTGGGGATAAAGTATCCCACCCCCTCCCACATGCACATGCTGATCCTCTGGGCCAAATCATAAAGGCAGAGGAAAATGGAATTGAGACAATGGAAGGATGGAATTGACATGGAGAAGTATGAGACCATAGATAGTGGTGAACAGGGAAAAAGCTTTGGTTTAGGTAACCTGTCTCTCAGAATCACAAGGTTTCCTAATAAAGCTGTAGGGTAATGTGTTGTCAAGTCTTTCAAATAAAGGATAGTAATGTTGATTTGATTATTCACCTCTGAACAAAGCAAGAGGGAGAGAGACACTGAGACAGGGACAGAGACAGAGATAGAGAGAGATAGATAGAGAGAGAGAGAGAGAGAGAGAGAGAGAGAGACAGAGACAGAGAGAGAGAGAGAGAGAGAGAGAGAGAGAGAAACATGCATGGCAGACACATGGTCCCTGGTCCATCATGATAGTAAAGGCAAGCTTGGTAGAGTACTAGGGCCAGGCTGGTTATAGAGATACCATTTTTTCCTATGAATTACTCCAATGTCGAGTAGATTATCTCTTCCAGGGTTGGGGTAAGGTTAGGAAGTCAGGAGGGTCTTTTTCATGTACTAGTGTTCTGTGTGGAGTATAAAAATTAAGGCAACAAGCATTTATTAAGAGCTTACTATCTATTAAATGCTCGGGATAGAAGTACAAGAGAAAAGAAAGACAATTCCTGTCTTTAAAAAACTTAGTCTAATGGTGGAAGATGCCACAAAAAAGGAGCTGGAAAGCAGGGGCTGGAGAGCATATAGGTGGGTAAAGATAACTGGTGCAGGGGCACAGTCTCGAAGTCAAGAAAGACAGAAGCCCAACTGAGAAGGGAATGAAGGGTGGCCAGTCAGGACCCCTCAAAATGGAAGCCCTAGGAAGAACTCCCCAGTGAGAAAAGGGGGCAAATATAGCAGAGGTATATTCCAAGGTAAGAAGACCACAGCAGAAGATAACTGTTCAGGGGTGAGACTGTAAATGAAACATGCTGTTGAAATCTAGAAAATCAAAAGTGCAGCCCGCAGGGCTGGTGGGAAGATGCACAATCCTCAGTTCTACTCAAGGCAAAAGTCTATGGAGTCAAAATTCCTTGGAAGATATAACTATAAAGAAAACTGTTCAACAACCCCAATGAGGAATAAAATAGTGAGATGTATATTTCCCAAAGGTGTTAGTCACAGTCATGGAGAATATCCAATGGAGACCAAATTGAAGAAGGATTGCCTGTACGGTATTGAGGTCTTCCAGAATGCTCTTGTTTGTGGATGACATTATTCTAATTGGATCAAGCCTGGAACTTTGCAGGGCCTCCTAAATGAAACCCATAGTCACTCACAGTATTTTATTTTAACTATCCAAAAACAGAAAAACCAAATCAATGAAAATTTCTTATTGCCCATATCATGATACACAATTATTCCATGGTGTCACCTGGATCCCTGCAGAAAGAAAAATGTTATTAGATAGAAGTAGACAGACTTGTAGGAGTAATAAAAGGATGTTTACATAAGAAAAAAATTGGGTAGGAATCTTGGAGAGGCATGAGGAAGGGAAGGAAGCGAGAAAGGGAAGAACTGGATCTTAAAGGTTCTAAGGACAGACACACACACAAACAGACAGAGGCAGAGAGAGAGAGAGAGAGACAGAGAGAGAGACAGAGAGAGACAGAGAGAGAGACAGAGAGATAGAGACAGATAGAGACACAATTGGATAGGCAGTCTACATAGAGTAGGTCCATCAGTCCATCTATCTTGGGCAGACATAGCAAATGAAAAATAATCTGGGTTCAAATCAAGTAGCAGAGGAGTGAACCTTTGGGAGATTAGAGTTATTTTAATGACTCCAAACCTCCCTGAAACAGAGGCTATTATTTTTTTTAAACAATATTCTTCCAGGGGCAGCTAAGTGGCACAGTAGATAGAGCACCAGCCCTGGAGTCAGGAGGATCTGAGTTCAAATTTGACAGCAGACACTTACTATTTGTGTGACCCTGGGGAAGTCATTTAACCCCAATTATCTAAAAACAAACAAAAAAACCAATGTATTTTCAGAGATGCTGTGTAATTACAAGTTATAGAATTTCATACCCTCTAAAGATCCGAAGCTGAGGATTACTCAAAGGGACCTGGAGAGACACTTGATAAACCTAAGTGGGCAGCAATACTTTACAAATGAGGAATTGCATGGGAGAAATGGCAGGATACCATTAGAGCCATGTTTGAACCAGATAAAATACTTACTAGTCACATAGAGAGATCAGAGAATGTCCAATGAATAGCCTGTAGGCTTTCCTGGCATCCACATAATGTCAAGAGCTCTGGAGGACCCCCAGCATGTTAGGTTGACTTCCAACCCCCTCCATGGAACATTTATGAAAGAACTTGGAAAAGAACCCCATAGCATGGGCAGGTATGGAGGATAACTGTATTAGTGAGCTCACAGAGCCATCAAAACACTGAAGCAAAGACAAGAATGGTGGAATAGTAAACATTTAATTAAGGTAGACCTGTTCCATAATCACAGAGAGTTTACCATTGAAGACAGTACTAACAACTCACATTTCCACCCAGCTTATAGGATCATCGACTTAGAGCAAGAAGGGAGCTTAGCGGTCACTAAGTCCAACTCTCTCACTTTACAGGTAAAGAAACTGAGGCTGAGAGGGGTTTACTTGACCAAGGTAATTCAGCTAAGCAGATTTCAGCTAAGCTGAATTTGAACTCAGGTTCTCCTCATTCCAAGTCTGCAATGACAAGCTGTTAAAATGCTGTAAGATTTACAAAGCACTTTCCTCATGAAAACCCATGAGATTTAAGGAGCATGTTTTGTAGATGAATGGTTAATGCACTTCTGTACAGATTGATTGGGAGTGTGGTAGATAGAATGCTGGATTTGGAATCAGGAAGACTTGAGCTTGAATCCATCCTCAGACACTTACTTAGCTGTGTAACCTTGGGCAATTCAATTAGCTTCTGTTTGCCTCAGTTTCCTCATTTGTGAAATGGAGATATAATAGCACCTACCTTCCACAGTTGTGAGAATCAAATAAGATGATATATAGAAAGCATTTTGTAAACTTTGCAATGCTATATAAAAACTAGCTATTACTACTTTTACTATTATTAATTTTACTGTATTTATGACAAAGGAAAGTGCCACGAAAATGCAGACAGAGAAAAAAGCAACCAAAATAAAGCCCAAATCTTTAAAGTTACTAAAGGAACCTATTTTCCATAACTGGATAGCATTGTTCTTTAAAAGATTCCAGAAATTGTTTTTCAGGAAAAAGATGTGGCTACAAATGTGGGCCCTGATATTTCCTACCTATCTGACCCTAGACAAGTCACAAATGCTACCTGAGGCCACTTACCTCATAAGGCTGTTGTGAAGAAAATACTTGGTGAATCTCAGCTCACTCTATAAATGAGACATGATTATGATTAGCTCAGTAGAAGCTGAGGAAGCTATATGATCTTGCTAAAATCATGTCAGTTCTCTTAGCTTCTCTTAGTCTCAACTGTAAAATTGGAGGGTAAGATTTGAGACAATGCAGTATTTCCAATCAAAATCCCACCCATATCCAATCAGTTGCTAATTTTTGTTTTTACCTCCACAATTTCTCCTGGATCCATTCCCTTCTCTCTACTTACTTAGCCTTCACACTATTTGAATGCTAGGAGTAGGAGTTTGGGTTTACTTAGTAGACAATGGAGAACCAGTGACTATTTTGGAGCAGAAGAATAGCAGAATAGTCTATGCATATGAAGTGTGATTCTGGCAGACATATGAAGAATGTATCAGAACAGGATGGAGCGAGAGGGAAGACCCGTAAGGAGGTTTTTATAGTAATCCAACAGGTAGTAATAAGGACTTATAAAGTTATCCCTTCCACATAGTGGGGGGTGATGGGGTGCGGTGACCCCACAATCTGGAAAATCTGTATAAAATTTTTGGCCCTCCCTTCACACTAGAGAAGAAGTCTGAATTTGTTCTTTTTTCTTTTATGGGGTATTTACAGTGCTTTATTGTACAATTTGGGTTAAATATTTAGTAATAGGCTACATGTAGGTCAATTTTAAATAAAAATATTTTTTCTTTATTGTCTGCAGCTTCAGCAAAACTTCCCCCCCCCGCAAATTCTCATTTAATTTCTTATACTTATCCCATCACATATCAAAACTACAATGGGGAAAGTCTCGATGTAGAAAGGATAGCTGTACTTGGCCAGTGGCAGTAGGAATAGAGAGACAGAAATATAATGGGATAAGCTCCTTTATAGAATATAAATTCCTTGAGTGTGGGGCTTTCTTCATCCTTTGTATTTGTATTCCCCCATACCTAGCCTGACACATAGTAGGCACTTAATAAGTACTTGTCGATTCATTGAACAAATATGTGAGACATTTCACAGATGGAATTGACAAGATCTGGAAGTTCATGGGATATGAGATATAGGGGAGACGGAAAATGTCAGTTCCCAGTGTTATGAAAATGGGAGACTTGATGACTAGCAATGTTACAGACAGAAATAGTGAAGGCAGAAGAATGAACAAGCTTGGGGGAAAGATAATGAGCTCATTTTTTTTGGCTGAGTTTCAAGAGCTGATGGGACATGTGGTTTGAGATGCCCGTTGGTAGCTGTAGATGGGAGTAGATGGATCAGTCCTCGACATACAGATTCGCAAGTCATCTGTATAGAGGTGGTCACTGGAGCCATAAAAGTAATTGATAATGCCAAGGGAGAGAGTGTAGAGAGAAAGGAAAAGAAGGCCAAGGCCAGACCCTTGGTTAGTATCTACAAGGGGTAAGAAAGGTTACAAGGAGCCAGGATTGGAATCAGAGACCCTCACTCTCCTGGTTCTCCTAATCTCCCAGAGAATAGCCAAGGAGTGGGTGAGCACTTGTGTCAAGAACGGCAGGGAGCTTAAGGGTGATGACTGCAAAAAAAGGCTATTGGATTTTGTGACTGTGTCAGGGACTGTTTCGTTATTGTCCTTGTCCCCTTGTATTGTCCCCACTGCTCAGCACTGTGGCTGACAGTGCTTAATATATATTTATTGACTGATTATTAGTGACCTTTGAGAAAACAATTTTAGTAAAGTGCTAGGCCTGGAAGTCCTGTTACAAGGGTTTGAGGAGGGAGTGGCTATTCAGACAACAGAGGAATAATGTGTGGATAACTTTTTCAAGAAGCTTGGCAAAGAAGGGAAGGAGATGATGTGCTAGTGGGGTAAACAGAAGGCTTTTTTATTTTTGGTGAGAACTATACTTGCTTATTGATGCATGCCAGAGAGGAGATACGTGACAGAACAATGATTACAGGAGAGAGATCTTAGAGAAGGCAGAAGAGAATGGAGTCAAGGGTCCCATAAATAGAGGATTCTCCCTTAATGAGCCACGGGGCCATCTCTTCTGTGACTATCGTGACCTTCTGGAGAGGGTGATGACTCGGAGAAGGTTTGAGAAATGGGAGAGGGGAGATAGGGGAGGTCCCATTGGACAGCCTCAATCTTCTCATTGAAATAGGAATCTAGATCACCCACTGAGAGTGTGGGTGGGAGGGTGAAAGAAGAAAATGTTTGCCACATTCACTGTGGGTGTTTCAGGCCAGGTGCACACTGATCCCAAGTGCAGGGCTAAGATTTGGAGAGATTGAATCAATGAGGCAAGTAATTAAAAACAAAACAAAGTTCTTTTACTAAATACAAAACCAAAACAGAACAAAACAAAACCCAACACTCAGCAAAGATATACTTTTATCATTTCAGCCATCCAGGTCCCCATCCATGAAGATGAACCTAGGATAGGTGACAACAAAAGCCTATTCTCATGGGAATAAAAAGTCCATCAAATTTGACAAGTGTCATCTTCTTCTCAATACTAGTGTACATATATAGGACTCACCAACCATCAGGCCTTAGTGTATTTAGTCCCCATTCTGGGTCTCCATGACTCAGGACTTGTTACGTGCTCATTACATCCTTGTGGAGCCTAGGTCCAAGGTCAAAGCTAAAGGAATAGGCCTAAAATGGTGTATAGTCAGATAATAAATTACTAAGGGTAAAGTAGAAGGATAGGCAAGCAGCAGAAAAGCCGGATGTTACATACCATGATTCTGCTGTGAATGAAATCAGTCTGATTTCATTACTTTGTCTAGGGGATATCAGCCTCCTATAGACAGGAGAAGAGGAATCAAATAGAGATTACTCACTGATGATGCTTTTCAAGTTGGAAATTTCTGGAAGATGATGTGAGACAAGGTATATTAGGCAGTAACTAGAAAAAAAAACATTAAAGTGTAGGCCATAGCATCAAGGAGTCACATGGTCTCCAAATTTTGGAGTTGGAAGGAAACTCTATGCAGGTGACTTCCAAATGTTCATATATCCATGTGTCCATACCCAGTTCCCATCTTTCTTTTGAGTTTTAGTCTCACAACTCCAATTGCCTGTTTGGCATCTTCACCCAAGTGTCTCAGGTAGCTCAAACTTAAATTGGACCTCATTGTATTGTCTCCAAACCCAACCCTCCTCATAATTTCCCTAATTTTTGTTGAGGGCTCCACCATTCTTCCACTCATTCACTTCTACTTAGTTCCAATCCACTCAGCTACAAAATCTTGTCAATTCCAGCTTCTCCACATTTCTTGTACCCATTCCCTTCTCTCTACTCAGACCACAACCAACCTAATCCAGTTTCTTATCCTTCACTTAAACTATTACAGTAGACTCCTAACTGGTTTCCCTGCATCCAATCTCTTCCCTCTCTAATCCATGCTCCAAACTGCTGTCCAATTACTATCTCTAAAGTGCATATCTCATCACATAAATCCCTACCCCACCCCACTCAATAATTTCTGTGGCTCCCCTTTACCTTAGGATAAAATACAAAATTTTCTGTTCAACATTTAAAGCACTTCACAATCTGACTCCATTAACCCTTACTCTCCATCATGCACTCTATACTCCAGCCAAACTGAACTATTTGCTGCTCCTCTTACATGATTGCTCATCTCTGCTCCTTGGCATGAATTTGTTCTTGTATCTGGAATGTTTTCCCTCCTCACTTCTAGATTGTAAGATCCTTGAGGGCAGGGACCATCTTTTGCCTCTTTCTGTACTTAGTACTTAGCCTAGTGCCTGGCACATAGTAGGCTCTTAATAAATGTTTATTGATTGATTGGGACCCTCAAATCCCTTTAACATTCAAGTCAAGTGTAACTTTTTTTCCAATATGCTTTTGTAATTTCTCCAGTGGCTACTGTCCCTTCTCTCCAAATCTCTGTGCATTCATTTTATTATAACATATGATAAGCAAGTATCAAGTACACATCCTGCATATACTTCTCTCTGAATATGCTGTATTTCCTCTAAAACAATACAGGAAACAACTTTCTTAGTTTTGCCTTTGTACCCCCAGAGCCTAGCATAACATTTGACATGCAGAAATCATTTAATAAATGTTTGTTGATTGAATGAACTCAGTGGTCAGAAAGACATCCTTCCTCCTTGCCTTATGAACTGGAAGAGTTGTAGAAGGCATGGCATTGCAAGGGCTGAAAAATCAGAGGATCTAGGAGAGTTTATTCAGAATAGAGAAGGGAAAGGGTGAAGTAGAATGGTCTAGGCCAATGGTGTCAAAATCAAATAGAAATGATTCCTGTGGGTGACATACTGACTTAGAAAACCACAAATTAATGTTATCTATGTTGTATTGCATTTTAATTTATTTTGTTCAACATTTCCCAATTACATTTTGGTCTGGTGTGGGCCCACTTCAGTTTTATGGCCTATAGACTGTGGGCCCTGAGTTGGATGACTCTGGTTTAGGGAATGAGTGAAACAAGTTGGAGTGAGATGAGGAAGGGGTAGAGATACTTGCTAAGGTCTTGTCCAGCTACAAAAGACTACAATTCTATGAAGTATCTATATATAGCATATTTCTAACTCATTTCTAGACTCTCATTAGAGTTGTACTGTTGATGTTAGCGTATCTAGAGGACTGTAATTTTGCCTCTCTACTTCCAACATGTGATGTCGAATTACTGAGTTTCCCATCTGTAATAATCATGATAGCAGATGTTTTCCCTTCAAAAGACAATGTTTAGATAAATGGAGTATTTGTACTTCTTGACATAAAATATATAGATAATATTTTTTTATCATATACACATCCTGACTACTCCATCTAAACAAACCACAGAGCAAATAAGTAGCATTCTCACTTAATAATTTGGGGATTAAATAAGAGGGAACAAGTTCAGAAATGATCAGTAGTTTGCTAAAGGAGACAATTGATGAGCAATGGGTGCTTCCACTAATGCTTGCTTGAACCATTTGGTTCAGGTTATTCTTGTTTCATCATCAGAATGGGCTGGTTGAGTCAATTAGTAACTAGGCTTTTTCTGTGTAGGATAGGGGAGATTCTGCAAGAAGGAGAGGTCACATTCAGCTGAGATAGCCTTCAGCCACTGGTCATCTAAAAGGGATTGACTCAAGTTCGATGAAAAGTCTTGATTTCTCTGATCACTTACACTGAAGTGAGTCTCAGATACAAAATGGTGAAAACAAGGGTTTTAGGGGCTTTGACTTCAGCAACAGCAGTAGGCAGCCTAATAGTCAAGCCACTGGGTTGTATATGAGGGGCTACAGAAGTTTCAAGCATGTTGTAATTGAAGTGCACAAAAGTAACATTTGGAATTGAGGAGGAGGTCCAAGGCTGCCCAAGGGACAAACTTTCAATAGGCCTTTGGTGATTTCTTTTCAAAGGTCCATAATTCTATAATATCAAATCACGTTAAACACAGATAGGCTCCTTTGCATTCACACTGCATGTTTCCATTGGGCTGGAACCAATTACCCTATTTTATGTAATTATAACTTTAAGTAGTATGAATTCAACTACATGTTACTACTTCATAGGATTCATTACTCTCATTCATTGGGACCTAGCTGTAAAGTCATTTCTATTTAACTCATCTGGTTTCACATTTCTGTTATAACCCAATGAAAAACAGCTAACTGGACACGTGATAAACATTCATCTCATATTAAGGCTCTTCTGAACTGAAATTTCATATGTTCCTTATGGATTGCTTACTCAATAAAGACAAAACAAAAACCCAATGAAACAAAACAAAAGATGCTTACATTGTCTCAGGAGGTTGTTGTCATAATAGGAGTGACCAAGGCCTAGAGCTTTGGGAGGTCATTTGCCCAGCTCACTGTGGTAATTACCAAGATTTCTGCTCATGTTTTGGGAAGGAGCCTCAGTTCCTCAGTATACATACATATGTCAGTCATCGCAGTCCCTAGGATGTGATTTAGATAGGAACTCTGGAAGTTTGTCATCCCTGATCCTTAGATTTCCTGTCTTCTCAGTTAATCCCTTCCTTGTTAAGTACTTAAAACCTTTATAACCTGACCCCAACACTTAATAAATGTTTGTCAACTGCTTCATTGGTTTCCAACCTTGTTCCATCCTTACTTTTATGTGCCTTATAATCCAATCAAACTGGCCTTCTACTGAAAAGAACCGTTGTATGTTCTGGTAAGAAGGCCAGTGTATATGGAATGCTGTGTATGCTCTTCATACACAGCACTCCACATCTAATCCTTGGGCCTTTGCACAATAGCTAATGTTGATTGGGTGATTGAAAATAGGATTGTATTTATGTGCATTAATCTCATAGCTGTCCCCATGAGTTAAGTCATAGAATCATATATGGGGACCGTGTAATGCAACAATCTGATTTCTGTGTTTGTCAAAACTATTAGATGCGTTTGCTTCTCTATATTGTTCTAATCTGTTCCACTGATTGATTTCTCTATTTTTAACCAGTACCAAATAGTTTTAATAATTATTACTTTGTAATATTTTGAGAGTTGCCGTTGCTAGGCCCCCGTTATCCCCATTGCTTTTCATTACTTTTCTGGTGATTCTTGACCTTTTTTCCCCCTCCACATGAATTTTGTTATTACTTTTTTCTAGTTCTACAAAGTAATTCTTTGAGACACATATTTTGGAAGCAGCCATTCAAGGAATTTTTTTGCTTGTGATTATGCATATTTTTTTCAAGAAGTGGGGGTAAGGAGGCAGGGATGGGAGGGATGGAAAATAGATTTCTGTTAAATTTTTTAAATACAGAGGTAGAAGGATGCTGCAGATGGGAAATACTGCACGAACTTTCAAATAACTATATTGTTGATTTTAATTGACTGTTCACTTTGTTACCAGACGCCTCTCATGAAGCAAGTTGTTGTTCAGTCTTGTCTGACTCTTCATTACCCTACTTAGGGTTTTCATGACAAAGGTACTGGAGTGGTTTACCATTTTCTTTTTGAGCTCATTTTACATATGAGGAGCTGAGGCAAACAGGGTTAAATGACTTGCACAGGGTCACATAGCTAGTAAGTGTCTGAGTTCAGATTTGAACTCAGCTCTTCTTGACTTCAGGCCTGGACCTCTACCCACTATGTCACCTAGCTACGCTAATGAAGTAAGAGTAATCTACAAATGTATGTAATGGAAAACAAAACATACCCACTCTCTTATTTCACAAATAAGCACAGAGAATGTAGATGGCTTATTTTATATCACATAGTTATCAGCAGAGCAGGCTGGTGTCTGGTATGTTCCACATTTTTAGTAATTATTTGGATGGAGTCATAGATGGTATGCTTAACAAATCTGAAGATTATACATATAGGATGGATGGCTCTCCTATTGGCTAGTGAAATCATTACACAAAAATATCTAAAAAAATATAGAAAAGTGCTGCTGACTATTCAGTTCCTCCACAATCATACAGATGTGGATAATCTCTCAAATGATGTACTTTGTATACAACTGCATTCTCATTTTGTGTGATTCTTTCCCATGTCATCTCACACCTCCTCCATTTGGCACATACCTGATGTTTTGGGGGTATCCTTCCTAGGCCTTTTAACATTTATGGGTACGTTAGCATTACTTGGATCTTCAGCTTTTATTTTTTGCTCTCCTTTTCTGATCATCTATTTCTTTGATGATCCCTTTTTATGCTATCTTGAAGGTAAATAATTGTTGACAATATATTATGGTATCCTCATGTCCATCATAGGCCCTTCTGTTGCTTTCAGAGTCATGTGAAATTCTGAATCCTTGGATACAGAGATATTGAACAGCATAGGGGAGAATGCTGATGGTAAAAATGTCTTTTTTTTTCTCGTGGAACAGTTTGAGATCCCTGAAAATGCTGTACAGTTTCCCAAATACATCTCATCTCTTCCTCCTATGTCCTACTTATTGCCAGTTTGTAGTGTCTATCATTGAGATATGTACTGGTAGACTAATTCAATAAGATTTCCATCCAATTACGTTATCATAGACTGGAAAATAGGCACTTGGGTTTTTTTTTCTGTGTAGATTCTTAGGTTTATTCTATTCTAAGTGGCCGTGGTTCTCATTAGGTAGGCTCCAAAGTATTCTTGGGCTTGGCTTGATGCAATTAACACAATATCTGGCATTAGGACACCATTCTCACCCTTGGGAATTCCAAAAAGGTACCCAGGGTTCAAGGGACTGTGCTGCTTACCATCTAAACATCTTAGTTCATAAGCTTCCACTGATATATGTACTGGCTAGCAAGCAAGAAGACACATTAGTCTGACAAAAAGACTCTTAACCAAGCAGCATAGCAAACAAAATGACAACAAATCTTCTTCTTATGCATATATATGGACACATTCCCACTCCCTCTGTAGGGGAGGCTATATATGCACACATGTGACCATAAAACCATGCAGGGAGGATACATACATAGGAAGAATGTGACATGAAGTAAAATGCTCGAAAAGGCAAACACCAGGAATCAGTTTGACTAGGGCACACAAGGAGGGGATAGATGTGGCCGAGATGTGGCCAGGTTAAGACATATCTGTGATGCTACAGGGATGCTGATGTCATCGTGATTCTTTGTGCTACCCTCTTTTGGGCCTCATATCCTTGCTGCATGGCATGACATCTTTTCTAGTTGTGTTGTGTTAGTCCTGGACATATTTGTATCCGTTAGATATTGAAATTTTACAGGGCATCACTTTGTCTCTGTTGAGAGTTGTTCAAATTTTCACTATCAGCCTCTGTTCTTTACCTCAGCAGGGCCGTTTACCAATCACGTCAGTGCTCATCTGCTAAGTTGCATTGACTAGAAAACTTCTCTCTGATGAAGGTGGTTTGGAAACTCATTTAATCATAATCAGAGGTTATAAAGCCAGACCATCGGCTAAGTTCAGCCAAACAAAAGCAAGGCAAAGTGACCCCCAAGTTTAAAAATAACCTATTATTTGGACTAATTGTGTCTGATACTGAATTGAAGCCTGTTATCTCAGGCAACTATCTAACTTAGGGTGAGAAATCCCTTATAAGTTCTATTTATCCTCTTACAGAAATCCTGTCCCCACAAAATTGATTTGAAAAGACTCTGCAATAGAAATCCCCTTGGAGTTTTGTTGAAGCTGTGGCTATGAAACCCACATCCTAAGATGTTTGTTGGATTGATATGCTAATGATCGTGCAAGAACAAAACTGAGCAAAGGAGGCAAAGTCATTGTCTCCCATTCTCCTTACTTATATTCTTTACTTTATTATTTTTAATGTTAAAAATCAGAATGCCATAATATTTATGCTATATCATTGCTAGCACAACACTTTACTATCTTTTTAGAAATATTGCAAAAAATCTGAATGGTTTCATCATCTGTAGGGAATCCCTCCCTCTTCTCTTTGGACTTTGTGTAGGACATTTCCTAAGTCACTGGTATATACCTTTTGTAAACCTATTTTGTGCTTTGCTTGATATTGAAAATAAGCATTTTTTAAAAAGTTTTTTTTGTGTTTATATCTATTAAGAGATGTTAATATGAATATTATTAGTATGTAGACATAGTGGTGCAGACCAATAATCTCTGCTACCAATGAGGTTGAAACTGGTGTATCATTTGAGCTTGGGAGTTCTGAGTTGCAGGGGGCTAAGCCAATAAGATGTCTGCCCTTTGTCTAGCATTAATGTGGTGAGCCCAGGTCAGGAAGGAAGAAAAGGACCCCTGCCTAATGAGGACCCTGCCTGGGTTCGTAGTGCAGCTGGTCAAAGCTATCATGCTAATCTGTAATGGGATCAAGATAGTGAGTGGCTGCTCAAATTCCAGCCTGATAAAGGTGTTCAGTGGTTTCAGTCATGTCTGACTCCTCATGACCCTTTTTGGGGTTTTCTTGGCAAAGATACTAGAGTAGTTTTTGCCATTTCCTTCTCCAGCCCCTTTTACAAATGAGGAAACTGAAGCAAACAGGGTTAAGTGACTTGCCCAGGGTCACACAGCTAGTAAGTATCTGAGACCAGATTTGAACTCAGGTCTTCCTGACTCCACTGTGCCACCTTGCTGCCCTCCAAAAAATAATAAAATTATAGTAATGGACTCTAAACTATACTTTGCTCTATCAGAGCAAATACTTTTTTTTTGCGGGGGGGGTGGTAATCAATAAATGCAATAGTTCTTGTTTGTATATTTTCAATTGAATAACTGTGAAGATGAGGTTTGCTGTAGAAAAGCATCACTAAAAGCTTACTTTCTTCTTTTTCATGTTAAGGATATCCTCCAAATGTTCAGAGACTTTTATCATAAAAATTTTTATAGAGTATAAAAAATTAACTTATGGGTCTGCAGTTTAATTGCTTTGTCTATTCTCTTTCATCTTCTTTTTTATGTTCTTTTGTTAAAAATCCCTCTCTGAGATTTCTTGAAAATCACTCCATTTGGGTTTTCAAAAGCATATTGTCTCCACCATAGATTTCTTTTGTGTTGCCTTCTATTGTCATTCACATCGCTCTTCTAGAATTTAGCTAGGTGTTTTTATTACCTTAATATTACTTTATCTTGTGTTTCATCTTCCAGGTAACCATTTTCTTTTGTCCTATCCTTTCTAGCTCAAAGATGATTTTACATGACAGGGAAAAGAAACAAAATAAATTGACTAGTCCTGCCTTCTCTCAATAGTTCATTATCATCCTATCTTCTGGAGTAGCAATTTCATTTCTTCTTTTATCCTTCTTTTTTCCTACCAGTATAACTAAAAGCCATTTTGGAAAGTGTCTTAGTCATTACTGGCTTTTGAGTTTTCATTCTCCTGGTATTTTTTCTACAGGACCATGTCATGCTTTAACATTCATCCTCTATTACCTCCCTTTCCTTCTCTCTTCAATACATGTCTTTTAAAAATCTACGCTCATCATTGACACATTGAGATCATCTGTAGATCTGCATCTACATCAGTTTTCTTGTCTTCCTTTTTTATTCCTCATAGGAATTGTTTCTGTTTATATCCTCATAATTTCATTATTGAGAATTTCCTATTCCATTGGGCTCACCTCTTCTATAGCATTTTATGCCACAGGATCCCAACTATTCTTTCTTTCAGCCCTTTGAAATATGCTTCACCCTAATCAAGGGTATAGATCAGTGTTCCTTATTTTCTCAGTTATTCTCTGTTTCAAATTCTAAGAGCAGTGACTTCCTCCTAAAGATCTCCCAAGTTAATTCAGCAATCAGATTCTCCTTGTTGGTCAGAATCAGGTCCAGAATAGCAGTTCAAAACTCTACCCACCCCTCCATGATGACAAAGTAAAGGCAGGGACTCCTCTGCTACCTTAAACCCCTCCAAATACTTTTAAAAAATGACTGAACAAATTCTAGAGCAGCAGAACCCATAAAAAGACAGAGGAAACAAATTTCCAGTCTAAGACAACTGGAAGGTCAACAGAAAAGGTCTGTTGCACTATGGTGAGAGAGGAGCACAGTCTAGCACAGGCCTCACCAGCACAGACTGGGCCCCAGCAAACCCAGAGCAGACTCCAGGACAACTGAATAACTGGCAGCAGTGGTGGTTTCCAGACCTCTTGGCCAGATGCCAAAGACAACTTAGAAGGTCAGCAGGAAAGGTCTGTCCCACCTGGGTGAGAGTGGAGCACAGTCCAGTGCAGGCCCAGCCACAGCAAACTAGGAACAGGCCTTGGGAGTGACTGAATTAGCAGCAGCAATGACTGCTTCTGGAGCTCTGAGCCCACAGACAGTAAGGGGATAGAACGACTGGTCAAAAGGAGATTATAGGGGTCCTTTTGTTAGCACTGAGACAGGACTCTGTTGCTTTGCCCATACTTGGATCTGGGTTGCAGTCCTGGGTGGCAGTCCCCAGGGCGAGCAGGAATGCTAGCATAGCAGGGCTTGTGGCTATAGTGGAAAGGGGACTCTCTTCACAATTCCAGGGCAAAAAAGAGCACTTGTGATCACTCACAGACCAGAGCACAGGCCAGGAGAGGAGTAAACATCTTTCCTTAGATCATACCACCTTGGAAGAACTGAAAACTTACAGGTCCCTAGAAGTATCTCAAAACTCTACCCACTCACCCCCATTTTCTTCCACTTTTTGAAGAAAATTAGTATTAAAACAAACCAAGAACTTCTTAATGGCTCTGCTTGAGAGAGAGAGAGAGAGAGAGAGAAAGAGAGAGAGAGAGAGAGAGAGAGAGAGAGAGAGAGAGAGAGAGAAAGAGAGAGAGAGAGAGAGAGAGAGAGAGAGAGAGAGAGAGAGAGAGCACACATATGCTATAGGAGATGTCTGGATAATTCAATTCCCCCATCATTTGATCAGAACAATATTATATATTATACCTCCATTCTAGATATTATGTTCTCTGAACTACTCTGTTCTCCTCTTTCAGGCCAGGTGGTCTATAGTTTATTCCCATGATAATATAGCTGCTTATTTTCCCTCTGGTGACCCTTACCTGGATGCTCTCTGCCATGCTTCCCTTCTTTGATGCTCCCCAATGTACCCTGTCCACACTAAGGGCTGGTCCTAAAGTAAGAGATCACATACAATTACTTATACTGTATCCGACAAACAAGACTGACTTCTCTTGCGCTACTACTCATTTATCATGCTTCCCAAAGCTTTGATTTGGACATTAACATTGAGTTTGGGTCAGACAAGAAAATAACCTCAAAGAAGAGGAGATGGTTGGACTGCAAAGGAAAGAGAAAAGGTACCGGGTTATAGATTTATGAGACAAAAAGACATCAGAAAATACTAACTCTCCTTGCACAATTGTTCTTAGAAAACATGTCAGCAAGCAAAGGGCTATCTTTAGCCATCAGTAATACACTAGAATAGCTCTTATGGGAAGGGGAGCAGTTATAATGAGGCCAATATGGATATTGCCACTTGTTTTTCTGTTTCAGAATAACTGAATGCTGAGTGGCAAGAGCTTAAAGTGAATAGAAATTTATCCAATTCACAATTAAATGAAAATGATGTGGGCCCAAAGCCAGAGAATATTCTTTGATTGGAATTTTTTCACTGCCCTATATTTAACCAGCTGGATATTTTTTTTTTAAAGCACCATCTTATTCAACCTTTTGAAATGAAAGCTTTGGCTTTTAATAGGAAATCTGTATTTCATCATGAAGATATAACACAAGCGCTTCAAGTTATCCTCCATGGAAGTAACCTCTTTTTGGTACTATGTGCTTAGTATAGATTTAAGTTCTGGTTATATTCTCTTTATTTCAGCTGTAAAAATTTGCATGTAGACTTATTCCAAGATTATGATGCCATATTCCTCCACTCCCAGGATGCTTCATACTTTTCCATTCTCTCCCGTTGGATTTCATTTACCTCATTCCACATGAAAACATAGCATGGCAAAGAAGAGAGAGCATTGGACCCAGCATCAGAAGGCTCAAGAAGTTCAAATTCTGGTTCTGATCCTTCCTAGCTATGTGGCTGTAGGCAAATCACTTTGCTTATCTTGGGTATCAGTCCTCTCATTTTAAAATGAGGATGAGAATACTTGGACTAAGCACCTCGAAGGGTTGTGGTGAGGAAACGACTTTGCAACTTATGATACCACATGAGGGGTGTGTGTGTGTGTGTGTGTGTGTGTGTGTGTGTGTGGTTTCTCCTTCGTTATCAAAGAGGACCATGACATGACTTGCAAATGATTTGGATTTAAGTGAGGGAGTCACCAGCCTCACTTTCTCCTCTGGAGCCATCTGTGTCCAATGGCCAGATGTAGATCAAATCAACTGGAGATAACCTACAATGCATTGGGAGACCTTGGCCTTTTTAAGCTAAGTTCTTTCTGAGTTCTCATTTTGACTGAGGCAATGTCCATTCAGTGATTAGAGCTGTTTAAGAAATGCACCAAGGGGTGGCCCCTTTAATTTCCCTCCCCACCAAAAAAAAAATCAAACTGGTAAGGGAAGACCCTCAGGGTTACTGGCCAAAAGAGAAACAATTACTACTTATATTCACTTTGAGCCTTCAGGGCCCAAAGTATAACCATGAAGTGGTACTTGGGTAGGAACCTGTTGTTGACCAATCAATGAGAGCCAGAGTAAATTGGGTTTAAGGCATGGTAATTAAGAAAGAAATCTAGCCAGTAAACTAACTCCAAGATATCTAGGTAGGTTTCAGTCTTCAAAATTTACCTTCCTTTGGGCAGAGTACCCACAGGTAAGGACATGATAAGCCATGAAGAAAGAAGAGAGGAGAGAAGAGGAGAGGACAGTAGAGGACAGGAGAGGAGAGGACAGGAGAGGAGAGGGAAGGACAGGAGAGGGGAGGGGAGAGGAGTGGAGAGGAGAGGAGTTGCCAAACTGGAACTGGCCAGTTGGGTCCCCAGTGGGGCAGCTTGTACCACTCATGGGTTATTGTTTATCCTTCATTCTCAAAGAGGACATGTAAATTTGCCCAATACCTAGTGGGGCCAGTGAATTGTCTGGCATTATCTCCTGTGCATCCCTGTTTCAACAATCTGGCTAGCAGCTGGTGTGGGGGTGAAAGACCAACACAAGCCCAACAACAAGAATGCCGCCAAAGCCCAGGTTCTTTTGATCTGCTTTAGTAAGGAAAGCAACGTTAAGGGGTTGACAAGCTTACTTTAATTCAGCATACCAATACCATTCACTTAGTTCAGGGGAAAAAGCCAGCACCCTGAACTTCGGAGCAAATACAAACAAATTACAAACGTCGACAGACAGACCAAATACAATTCATAGTTACCAACATCTAGGTTCAGCCTGAGAGCTCATAACAAGGGCGTGCCCAAAGGCACGCCACCACTGCTGTGGGTAAGAGCTCAGAAAAAGAGAAAGCCAACCTCTGGTTTTATATCTTTTTCAGGGTCAAGGGTAGTCACACATGTGACTCACCCATGTGACCTAGAATCATCACAAAGAGGCGACTTAAACCCACGTGGTCTAAAAGTCTCTGATGTCCCAAACATGTCACTCAAACTCATGTGTAAACTAGGCCCTCCCCTGAGGCAAGGAGGCACCAAGGACACCCAAATCTAATCAAGGAAACAAAGGTCAAACTCTTCAAGGGCACTTGGTTGAACTGAGTGCTAAGAGTCCATTTTGTTTACCAACACAAGCCCCAGCTCTGGGTACTTTTTCTAACTCCTATTCTTACTGGTAGGTTGGGTGCCCAAAGGGCAGGTAATTGTTTCTCCCTCAAGTCTCTAGGAATAACCTTGAGGATTGCTGGAGGATGTCTAACATTGTAGCTCCTGAGTCCCCACCTAGCGTGCTCTCCAAAGATAATCAGCCAGATTTAATTAGCTTTTAGAAGAGGGTATTTTACTAAACAGAAATAGCAGGGACAGTTGGTACAACCTCCTCTTCTCTCTTCCTCCCCCCACTAAATTGGGGATATTCTCCCACAATTACACATAAGGTCTTTGGGAAAGTGAGCTCAAACTCTGAGTCTATGTGGCAAGAGTAACTTGCAGCTCCTAGTTATTGTAAAACCCTTTAATAGAGTCATCATGAAGTTCCTTTAGTTCTAGCTCTTTGCTGGTCCCTAGGTCCAATGCTCATGCAGTGTCCTGAAGCTGCCTTATCTTGGTGGGTCTCATTGTCTTTAGGGTATATCTCAGTTCTGTATGCCACTTAGCCATCACTGCTATCTATGCTGGTAAGAAATCCAAATCTTTTTTTTTTTTTGAAGTTCACAGGGTCATCCTAGTATCAAAATGGGGAAGGGAGGAGAGAAAAGTCAATCCTTCCTTATCCCCAGGGCAATTTCTGCTTCTGATCTGACTTGCTAGGATATATGGATGCCTGTCTCTGATTTTTTGGATTGAGGGAATTGTGAAAATTGTGACATCTAAACTGATTTCATCTTGTGACAATTCTGGATCTAGCTCTGTTCCCTTTCTATTCAATTATGGGAATTGTGAGACAACTTTATTGTATTGTTTAAACCTAGCCCTGCATGTCTGGGAAACTGGACTACCTTTACTTGTTGCTTAGAGACCCTTAACTAAGGATCTAGGTTGTGCTGACCAGAAACCCAATCAGATCCAAAGACTGATGCAAGAAGTTTTCTCAAAATTATATATCTCAAACAACCCATATGTCTTATATGAAAACTAGCCTCATACTGGTCGATCAGTTATTGTTTCTTTATTCTTTTAATTGAATATAGACACTTGGGGGGAGTGGGACACCTCTTTTTATGATTTCAAAGAATTACACTTGTTCATTCTTTCCCCCTCCTAATGCTGAAAGTCCCTAATCTTTCCTCTAATTAGAAAACAGATGACCTAATCTTATATTCTGGTTTATATTCTGTCATTTTTTAAAAATGCATAAAAATCTGTCACCTCCTTTTCTGAAGTCCAGTGCCAAAGCCGAAGAAAGTGACTGGTCTCGATTTGTTATCCAATTGGCATACTTGGCTTAATAAATTGATATGCTCATAAGCTTGAATCTTTATTTCCTCAGTTATTTCAGATTTGACCTGTCACACAACTGATCCCGATAGATTTCTAGTGTGGCAGCATTTGGGTCCACATACAATAATCCAAGTACTTTATGCCTCCTAAACTCATTTAGGCCTTGTTTGCATTCAGTGTACACTTTTGCTTGAGTAATGGATTCAATGGAGATACCTAGGACTTGTTCACACCTAGTTTGCCTATTTGATTGACTAACAGAAGAGAAGTTTAGGCCTTCTGTAATTTCATTAATTGGTGCTGGGGCTGTGGAACATCCCTCTTTCCATTTCCACCCCACCTTTATACTTGTATCTTATTCTTAGAGTTTGTAGCACCTCAACCAGGGTGCTGCCTCTCAAGAGTCCTCTACATGGCTGGGTATCATGGAGACCATTTTAACTGGTCATTTAGGTTTTACTTGTCTCTCTTACTTGTAATTGCAGACCATTACTCCTTTCCACTTCACTTGAAGGAAGGAATCATAGCCAAGTGAAAGTTCAGGGATTCCCAGTACAGAAATAATCAGTAAGTAGCTTTGGGCCCTGGGCGATGTCATGTGCTCAGCCATGCGGAGAGGAGGGCGCATCTCCTGCTATGTCTGGTGGGACATGACAATAATGGTTTAGATCTATAGGAGGGAAAGGGGAAGAGAAGAGAGTAAGCCTATGTTAAGCTCCTGCTATGTGCCAGGCATATGGGCAGCTAGGTGGTACAGTAGATGGCATATGTCCTGAAGTTAGGAAGACTCATCTTTCTGATCTCAAATCTGGTCTCAGACACTTACTAGCTGTGTGATCCTGGGCAAGTCACTTAACCCTCTTTGCCTTGGTTTCCTCTTCTGTAAAATGACCTGAAGAAGGAAATGGCAAACCACTCCAGTATTTTTGCCATGAAAACTCCAAATGGGATCACAAAAAATTGGACGTGACTGAAAAATGCCTGAACAATAACACACAAAAAAACCACATGTGCCAAGTGCTGTGCTAAGCATTTTATAGATATCATCTTATCTGATCCTCATGACGTGCTGTGAGGTAGATGACACTGGGGTCCTTATTTTAGAGTTGAGAAAACTGAAGTTGAGTGACTTGCCCTGAGTCATACAACAAGTAAGTATCTGAGGCTGAATTTGAACTCAGATCTTTCTGACCCCAGCTCTATCCACTATAATGTCTAGCAGCCCAAAGGGATCTGGGGTCATATAATCCAATCTCAACCTTTTCATTAGGAAACTGAGACCTGGAGACAAGTGATTTGCCTAAAGTCACAAAGATAATAACAGATCCAGATTTTGAATTCATGGCCTCTCACCACTAAGCCAAGCCTGTTTCCTCCTCATCTTTACCACCTCCTATGGCTAATAAGTAGAAGATAAGAAGAATAGTTAATATGATAGTTCTTATTTTGATTTGCTGTTATTATTTAGTTGATTAGCCATGCCTAACTCTTTTGCAAACCAATTTAGGGATTTTTTTTTGGCAAAGAAACTGGAATAGTTTGCCATTTCCTTTTCTAGCTCATTTTACAGATGAGGAAACTGAAACAAACAGGGTTAAGTGACTTGCCCAAGGTAACACAGCTTTTATTTACTGGGGGCAGCCACATCAGTATCAACTTTAATTGCTGAAAGAGCCTGCTCTAAGTTTCCTTCTGGAAGTCTCGCTGGACCTAGGGACGTTGCTGTGGCTGTTTGTTGTTGTTGCTGTTATAGTTTGTCCTTCATCCTTGAAGGGGACCACGACATCAGGGAGATGATGACGTGACTTGCAATTTAATTGGATTTAAGTGAGGGAGAGCTGGGCAAAGTCACCAGCCTCACTTTCTCCTCTGGAGCTAACTGGGCTAGTGGTGAAATACAGATCAGGACAACTGGACGTGGCCCAGAATACAGTGGGGGGCCTTGGCCTTTTCAAGCAAAGGTCTCTCAAAGGTCTTAGTTTAACCGAGGCAATGCCCATTCAATACTGGTGTGTTCCTGCTTTTTTTCCTTTTGGAGTCACTCATACTGTATCCCTCCCCTTTCACAGAGGGCATTATACTTCCCTAGGTCCAGCAAGACTTCAAGAAGGAAACTTAGAGCGGGATCTTGGTGCTCTTTACCTATTTTCAGAATTGCTTTAGCTTTTGCCCCAGATCCCATTTGCATGTGAAGGGCAGAACCCATCCTATTCCAAAGATGACAAGAGCGAGACTAAAGACTTCCTTTACTGAAAAGCTCTCAGGCACTTTCTTGTTTAGAGGCAGAGATTATGAAAAGTGCTTCTTCCCTTGATGGATTGTTTTCAGGTAACACATTTCTCAGCAGAATGGCCTTGAATTGGACATATTAAACACTTTGCTTTGCCACACTGCTGCATTCCTAAAGCTATTTTCTTTTTCTAAGAAAATCTTGCCCCATTCCTGTGTGACCTTGTAGTGAAATCACAATATAGTACATAGGATCACAATGACTCATGCCTATCTGCCGCTTTATGCTTCCATAACATTTACATAGATTTTCTTGCTTGATCCAGGACCTGAAGCTAGGTTTAGAATTTGTTGATCCCTCTATCACCCAGGATACAATGGGCAAAGGAGGACATTTTTTAATATTGATTTTTGGAAATGAACATAATTTCAATGTAGAAAGAACCAATTTCACTTTTCATGGAATAGGGGCATTTACTAAAGTTATATGACAACGAGCCACCAGACAGAGGTTTAAGCTTGCTGATCATACCCAAACCCACAAAATCAGCTCTTACCTAGGCAATACAAATGTTAATCTCATTTTAAATTGAGGACATTGAACATCAGTGAGTTTCAGTGGTTGGCCTGCTCAAACAGGTAGTCAGAGGCAGACTTGTGAATCAAACCCAGAGGGTCAAAATCCAGGACTTTTCCTCCTCCCCCAACCTTCTACATACTGCAGTCCATTCTATCCCGACACTTTGCTTTGGACTGGATTTGGAGTACTCATTCTGACACTGCCTTCTCTGGCTGCCAAGAGCCTAGAAATGGCTGCCAATAGAGGTCTGCTGGACAAATGCTCTGCTTCTAATTGTCCTTGCCCAAGCTCCCCGCAGGGGAATGCCCCCTTTTGAATTCACACTCTAGCTTGGCCATAATAAAATCCCCCAACCCCACTGTTCACATAGAGTGAACAAAAACCCAATCCCTGCTGCTTGCTTAATAACTCATATTAGCAGCCTGTGATTGCAGTTTTTAGCCTTAGCCCCTTTTCAGATGACTGCATTCATAAATTGATTGGCTGTGCTGACAAAAAACAGCTGTTGAGGCCTCAAGTCCCACACTGGGACCACAGGACATGTGTCAAAGAAATGGAAGGGCCGTTTGATGCTGGATATGCTTGAGGCTGTTGACTGCCTGAATGGAGGCGAGAAATTAGATGCTCTGGCTTGAAAAGTTAGCCTATCATTTGGCCGGATTCCTAATGTGTTGCACAAATGTTCCCAGGTGCCCATGCCCTTGAGGAGCAGGGTTGCAGTGGCAGAGGTTGGACCATTAGAGTGTGTGTGAGTAACTGTCCAACCTCCTGTCAGCCCAAGCAGCCATATGTGTACGATTGCCGAGGACCTAGGCTCACAACATTAGTGGAACAGGAAACACTTCTGTCTGTAATGTTGCTTAATGATGGATGAATTTACTCACTCCTCACTTTCTGAGGTAGTTGAAAAACAAAAACGAAATCACAACAACAAGTGTTGAAAATGGCCTTCTTTTGCGTAGCTCACAGTGAGACATGGAAAAACAACAGTGAGGGTGTGAAAAGTCACTATGGAAACAGTGACTTTTCCAGACAGTTCCTACATTAAGATGAATACTAAAGATGGAACAAATATATCATTCTCCAGTGTGTTCAAAACACATCTCCCTGACCACTGCTACTATATTTGTGTTGTCCCTCTCTATTAGAATAAAAGCTCTTTGTGACCAAGGACTAGATTAGTTTTTTATTTGTATCTCTAGTGTTTCACACATAATATGTGTTTAACAAATCTTGTTTCATTCATTCATTTTCTGTCTGCTTTTTCTTGTATTTATATTCACTGCCTATTTCAGTTTGAAAACACAGGAAGAAGAAAAGTCAAGGGAATTTGGGGGTCCAGTGTAGATATCATGACTTTAGGGCATACATTATAGAACCGTGAGGAAAATTGATTTTCCCTACACTGACTAATACTGGTGACCAAACCCTGTAGAAGCTTGTGGTCTATTATCTTGTAGGGAGACTCCAAGAGTAAACCATGAGCTGGAAGGGACTTCAAAAGGTCAACTATTGCAGCCTCCTGTCTTCAAACTCTCAGATTCTATGATTGTATAGGATGCAGAAAACAAACTGAATCACATCCTGTTTGCTTTTTCTGTGAAGTAATTAATGCTTAGTGACAATAGACGTAATAGTTGTGTGTCACAGAAGAAGCCATATCACAGGATAACAAAGCAAGAGTGACAGCTGAGGGTTTGTTAGTGCTGTTCAAAGGATAATGACTGACCCTGCAAAACCAAAGTCACTTCCAATCACTTCAGGAGATGGAGGAGAATTGCATCAATTTGAGTTATACTATTGAATTCTCATGGTATTGCTAAGGAACAGAATTTGTGAAAATAGACACTTGTGACCTACTATGCATTATATTTACCACTATTGTTCTTGTTGTTTTGGGCATAGAATAAAGGTAAAAGACAATCCAATAAAAGGAAAATGAATCTCTTGTCTAGCCTCCAGGAGCCCAGAAAGATCATACCCATCTCACAATGCCCTATTCATGTATCACTTCCTCTATGAAACTTCTATACCAGCCAGAAAAGATTTCTTTCTCCATTGAACTTCTGGAGTTCTTTCTTTATTCTACTCAGGTGAAGATTACACTCAATTTCAGAGTTGGAAGGGAGCTCAGAAACCACCTAATTCAGCTCACACATTACTGAGAATCTCCTATATAATGTAAACCCAAAGTACTTATTCAGCCTTTGCTTGAAGACCTTCAGTGAGGGAAAAAAAACTCTCCAAACTATTATTCCCAAATCTAGTGGATATTTTGGGTAAAATCCTCTTCCTTCTTGGCCTTCTCTGTAACCTATGACACTGTTGACTGCCCTCTTCTTGATTTGTTTTCATGACACTGCTCTTCTATGAGTCTCCTATCTGTTGGACCACTCCTTTGCTGAATCTTCATCCAGGTCATGCCTGATAACTGTGAGTATGTCCTTCAAAGCTCTGTCCTGAGCCCTCTTCTTTTCATCTTCTGTACATTTTGTTCCAAGATCAGGGCTTTTTCTACTCTCCCAACCTTCTGCATAACACAGTGCAGTGACTTTGCTTTGGACTGGGTCGGGAGAACTCATTCTGTCAGTGACTATTCTAGCTGCCTAGTGCTCAGAAATGACTGTCAAGAGAGGACAACCAGTTGATTCTGTGGGTCCAATGATAGTTGGAGAATTGTGAATTCATCGAATGACTAGATTCAAGTAGTCCTTAATGGATAAATGTCAACCTGAAGATCTATCATCTTTCCTGTTTTAGACACTATCAATAATACAGCCTAAAATGTCATGAGTTTTATTGTCTGCCATATCATGTTGTTCACTCATTGTGAGGTTGGGATCCCCTAAAACCTCCAGATGAATTCCTGTCTAGCCTCACTTCCACTGGCTTGAGTTTTTGAATCCAACTGTAAGACTTTAATTTACCACTTTTAATGTAATATTATTGTGCTTGGCCCATTGTTCTAGTCTCTTTAAGATCTTTCGGGATCATGACTGTGTTAGCTGTTTCTCAACTTTGTATCATCTGCAAATATGGTGAGCATGCCATTTATCTTTACATAAGTCACCGATAAAAATGTTTAACAGGGTCAAGCATAGAAAACTCTAGTACTCTAACTAGAGATTTCCTCTCAAGTTCATATCAAATAATAAATGATTACTTTTAGATCCTGGCCATTCAATAGTAATTAATCCATCTAACTATTCTATTTTTGAGCCAACATCCCTTCATCTTCTCCACAAGAATAGAACCTAAAATTTAAAGAAATTATGTTTACTTCATTTCTATGGCCAATCTAATAATCCTGTCAAAAGAGGAAATAGGGTTAGTCTGGCATGTCAAGTTCTTAACAAACCCAGTATAGCTCTTTGTGACCACTTTTTCTTTTCCTAGATGCTTACTAATTGTACCTTGTTAAATGCATTAAAATATAGTCATCAAAATGTAAGTTAAAAAACACAAATTCATGGACCCTTCTTTTCCTTCTTAGTGAATTTGTACATTTGGAATTTCATTCCTAAGAGCTTCCCTTCCTTCATGTACTGATTTTATAGAATACACACACAGACACAGATACACACACACATCCATATAAATCTATAGAATTTTAGTCTTTAGAACCCTATCTTCAGAATACCTTGAAATTTGGTTTCTTCAAATCTAGGATGTGTGTCAGAAAATCTTAGGGTTCTTCTTCTCTATTATAAATTCTAAGATAGATTAGTCATTCATCTCAAGATTCCCAACATTTCCTATACAGCAACCAGTTATACTTCTGTTGGTGAGAATCAGATCCAGAATAGAATTTCCCCTGATTGGCTCCTTTACTTTTGAAGGATGAAATTATGCCCATCAAGTCTATAAATTATTATTTGCTTTGCTTTTGGTGGAGAGTATAGACATCTAGACAATTGAAATCTTCCACTCCTACTCTCAAGCTTCTGGCTTGTTATTTCTTTAATTCCTTGTCTATTTTCCTTATGATGCAAAGATGGCCTTTAGTGTAATCCCACAACAGTATTGTGTCTGTTTCTGCCTCTGTTTTTTTTCCAATATGTTAGAGAGTTCTGGTAGGAGTTCTGTAGTGGAATGCTTCAAGGCTCTATCCTTGGTCCTGTTTTTTTTATAATGTGACTTGTGTAAAGGCATGGATAACTTGTTTATCAAATTTGCAGATGACACTAAGGTGGGGGTGATAACTTATGTTCTGATGACAGAATAATGATTTTTAAAAAGACCTCAATAGGCTAAAAGGAACAACCGGATCTATAAGATTGAATTGAAAAGCACAAATCTTGGGTCCAACATTTCAATTAGGAAATTCAGCTGTATTTAGAGTTAGAGTAGGAGGGTTTGCTAGACAAAAATTCATGTGAACAATACCTGAGAAGTTTCAGCAGATTTCAAGCTCAATATGAGTGAACAGGGTATCAAAATATTCAAAATCTGACATAATCCTAGAGTGAATGAGTAGAACTGTGGTATTGATCAGGAAGCAAGTCATAATCTCTCTGCACTCTGTACTAGTTAGACCAAATTTAGATTATTGTTTGCAGTCCTGGGGGCCATGTTTTAGAAACCATATTGGTAAGCTGTAGAGCGTCTAGAGGAGAATAACCAAGGGAATGACAGGACTGAAGATTATGCCACTGAGGATCAGTGGAAGGAACTGGAGATGTTTAGCCTGGAGAAAAGTAGTCTTCATGGGAGAGGGATATCAATGCTGTCTTCTATTATTTGAAGGACTGTCATGTGGAAAATGTTCTAGACTTCTTTTGCAAGGCCCTACATGGAAGAACTAGAAATGGGTGGAAGTTGCCGAGCAGTAGATTTAGCCTTGATAGAAGGAAAAGCCTCCCAAGCAGTTAGAACAGTCTAAAAGTGAGGTAGATTTTTTTAATTTTTAAAATTTATCTTATTTTTAATTTGTAGAATAAAATAAGCATTTCCACAACATAGTAGAATACAAAATCTCAGTAGATTTTTTTTGTATAAGGCAGTGAGTTCTCCATCACTAGAAATCTTCATGCTTTTGCCAGATGAACATTTGGGGATTTTGTTGAGGGAATTCTTGCTCAGGTACTGGTCAGTACTGAATAATGTTTGAATTTTTAAGAAACTCAGTGATTCTAGGTTCTCACAGATCTCTCTCTGAAATGAAAATTGTATGTGTGTAAACATGCATGAATATGCACATGTACATGCAAACGATTCCCATCCACTGGTTGAGGAGAGAGTGAAGAGCAGAAAAAAAAATATTTCTTTTCTCTCTTCATAACTGCTGCGGAATTTTCCCCTCTTTATCCGTTTACATCAAAAATAGAAAAGGAGAGCAAAACGAAGAAACAATTAAAAAATAGACTTAGTAAAGAAAGAAGAGATCTAATTTCAGGCTGAAAAACAGTGGCATGGGTTATTTATTTCCCATTATTTTCTCCTCCAGCAGGGGTCATGATGTAGCAGTTTGTAAAATCACACACCCAGAAGGGGTTAAGGGAGGAGGAAGATAATGTTCATTTTGAGTTGCTGCTCTGGTAATTATGAAGCTGTTATTTCTTCCTCAGGAATATGATTCTGTTTAACTTTATTAGGTCCCTAAAAGAGGGATACTGATCATCTGAAAAATTCTGTGCTCCAGTAAGTCAACACCTCCCTCACCTTTTGTCTTCAGTACCTTCTTGGTTCCCTTGCTTTGCATTGTAAAAGTATTAAGATTTTATTTCCCCTCTTGGGTAAACAAGCAAGTGGACACTTACACTGCAAATGAAAACGTTACCTTTCCAGTTTGGGACAGGAAATATATTGTTTATTGATCACTAACAAAACATTACCATCTGTGCAAAATGCAGGATTCAACTGGATAATTCCCATCAGGTCAAAGTATGGATGGAAATTTTATGTATTCCTGACGTGAATTTTAATGTTTGTTTCCTCATCTCTTTACCCAACCAACTAAATGTGTCCCAAGGACCTTAAAAAGAAGCTAGCAGATTGAAAACGAGGTCCTCACAACATTGTGCCTTGCTGCATTTAAGCACTATTCTCCAGAGGAGCACTGTTTGACCAGCATTTCTAATTTTGGTATATTTCACTTTGCTCCTGAGGAAGGAGATATGGACAGATAGATTAATGTAGAACTGGGGAAAATATGGAGAAAAATGTTGAGCTCTCCTTTTTTCCTTTAGCCTGGCTACAAGACTGGTAAAGGAATATTTCTATATTTTTAAACCTTTTTTTCACTAGATTTTTTTTTTACTTTTACCAGATTCAGAGTTCCAGAGTTAAGATGGGAAATAGCTCTCTGTGATTTCTAAATTTTATTTTGTCTCCTCTCCTTTACATTAAAAAAAGTTAGGTCTTACTAATATTCTACTGATTTTCTTTATATACTGATAATGAAGTTGCACCAGTGTTATTTGTACCTCTGCCCCCAATTTACAGAAAGAAATCATGAAAACTGAGTTGTAACTGGTCATATCTTGAGTCTGAGCACTGACTCCAACTCAGACCCTTTGACTCCAAATCCAATATTCTAGCCATGCAGCATTACTAACGAGCCCAATAATAGCATCTGGTACATTTCTGGGAACAGAGAACAGGGCAATTTCTCATTAAATGCTTTCTGAGTAATTTTTGCCATGCATATAACTGTAACTCAGAGTTCATATTTCTCTAGCACCTCAAATTTCATGAATCATATTCCAAACAATAACCCTACGAATGCCTTGCCCACAATCCCAGAGCTCAGATGTGTTGGGGATAGGATTGGAGAAAACATCTTGTCCCTGGGCATTTCTTCTGTCTCTTCAGTGACAGTAGATTGCAAGCTTCTCAAGGTCAAGGACCATGTCATTTATTATTTTGTGTCCCTCCCAGAGCTTTGACTACACAACAGGTATTCAATGAATACTTATTGAATTTTTCTTAAAGAAATTTTTATTAGAGAAAAACAAATTCCAGAACAAGGAAAGAAGGAAAACTATTCTATGGTCTTGCTTGTAAAGTCATGGTCCCCAGAAATGGACAGTCATGATATCTTATGATAGTTCATAAATTGATCGAAGCCTAAGGAAAAGTAAAGTTAATTTTATCCTACATTGTACAAAACCACCTCCTTGGAATCCTTCCTATGTACCAATATTCTTGTGAAGTATCTCGGCTTCTGGCTCCTTTTAATCTTTCAAAAATTTAATACCAAGAAATTCTTTTGGTTTTAGGATCAGGGTGGTTTTCTTAAACAAGGTATTGGCTCTTCAGTAGTGATTTATTTTTGCCTTTCATCAAAGAGTAAAAAATGATACTAGATTATCCACACAAAGGGGTTGGGGCCAGGGAAAAATGTTATTGTATTGCCCAAGGTTAGTCTTCTGAGCTAAGATGGGCTTTTCATTCAGTGCCTCTCTGAGTGACTGCATACCCAGGATTCATTACTATTGTCAGGATAAACTGCCTTTATCTGTCATATCACTAGCAAAAGCGTTGGGATTCAGAATGGCAAAAAGCTGCTGCCAAGGAGGGCTGTGCATGGGTCAGCTGAACAGGATGCCCCCACATCCAGTCTTTGCTTTGTGTGCTAGCAAAGGTCCTAATACACAAAGCTCTCTTGCGTGTCTCAGCTGCTCCTCCTCCCTACCCCCACTTCTGCCTCCCTCTTTTGCTCCCCCCAACAGGGTGTTGTACACAATGACCCTCTTCCCACTAAGACAGGCTGTGTAGTCAGCCTCCCTGGGGAGCTCATCAGAAGGCTCAGAGGCAAAAGGCAGCCTGAGCTACATCCCTCCTGCTTGGGGAATGGAGATTGCTGTTTCCCAAACATCCAATGGCCTTGGGAATGAGGACAGACCAACTCAACTCCTGGAGCGAAAAGGAACCACACAGAGAGAAAGCCCAGAGTGACCTAAGTCACTGGAGACCTTGACAAGAGTCAAATTTTCTCTTTCATTCTAGGAACTCATCTAAAAATTGCAAAGTTGACCTTTGGCAACAAGTAATAACTATAACTGAGCTTGATAGTAATGAAAGGAGAATAATGCATGTGGCAGGGGGACAGAACATGGTATAAGTCTCTAGTTGTTTTAATACTGGCTTACTACAATGGAGAAGTGGAGGAAGAGGCCTTGCATTTCTAAATGGCTGCTCTGAAAAATGAAGACCTTTCTTAAAGAAAAGAAGAAAATAAAAAGAAGGGGTGGGGGAGAGTCTAGTTTAAAGGAGGAGGAATTCCATGCCATTTTGCTTTCCTAGAAAAATAATGGAATCACGTGGAATCGTCATCTCACCACTCAAAAGTCTTTTCAGATATGCCAAGGGGGCATGAAGGAGTTCTCTGAGAGGAGACTCTATGGTCCACTTGGTGCCTATGATCATCAATCTATCAAACAGTATTTTTTAAGCACCTATTCTAAGAGTCTACAGCTAAAGCAATTCTAATCATTCTTAGACTTGTAAAAGTTTAAATTTGGGGTGTCTGCCCTTCCAGTCTTAAAATTCTATGATAGACAGATTGAAAGCCTAAAAAGTGAACTTTTTGTCTAGACATCTTCATCATCTATTTTCATGTTTTATCAGACAACTTGAAAAAGGAGTCACTAGAGTTGAGCGTTTTCCTTAAGATTTTGCATAAGATTGTTTAATGACAAAAAAGGTGAAAACCATCAATATTCCTCTTCCACTACCCTGTACCTTCCAATTCCCCAAAGAGAATGGGTGTCCCTTATTGCTGTCATTGATTATCCTTCGTTCTCAAAGAGGACCAATAACATCACAAAGGCGATGTCTTGACATGCTCATGAATTGGATTTAAGTGAGCAGAGCTACTCGAAGTCATCAGCTCCACTCTCTCCTCCAGAGTCATCTAAGTCCTGTGGCAAGACATAGGACAAAAGACTGATGATGGCCCTGTGCAGTGCATGACCTTGGCCTTTCTAAATTAGGACCTTTTTCAGGCTATAATGTGTCTGAAGCAATGCCCATTCAATGACTAAGGGCTAGGTAAGAATTGAGACAAAAGATCGCCTAATTGGAGTTTTACACAGCCAATCACAGCACACAGTATATAGAAGACCAAGATATTCCAGTCCAGCTTTCCAGGGAACCAAAAAATTATATTCATCTGATATAGATAGGATTTTGGTTCAGTATACAGCAAGGGAAAAATGCAGAAGCCTACTCTATAATCCTTCATCTGACAAAGGCAATAACTTGATATACTCCACCATGTAATCTCTGGCCCCTGGCTACCAGTCCTGCCTTTTCTGAGTGCCTTAAATAAGTGGAACTGGGGAAATTTATCATGGGCTCTTCTGTGTCTAATTCACACCTGTTAAGAGTAGCAAGTATGAGAATTTTTTCAAAAAGGACTAAGTCTGTATTCCTTCTAGGCCTCTGAATAATTCCATTTCTCCCTGTGGCTCTGTGCTTTTATCTGGATTATTGCCAGTGGGCCTAACAGTTTTTTTCAATCTTCTCTTCATTCAACAAACAAATAGAAAGGATTAAACAGCGAAGGAAAAGAAAAAGACATAGTGATTGGGGGAAGAGAGAAGTCAATTTGACTCAATGAAGAGATTAAAAAAATCAGTTTTTCTAGCAGAGATATATACTCAGGGGCTATTTTCTTAATGAACTGCATTGAATGAATGAATTTAATGAATCTCATTGATCACATGAAAGCAGGAGTAATTTATTTTTTGATCACATTTACCTGAGGAGAAAAATAAATTGCTACATATTATAGATAGGATAGGGACCAAGTCTGTGATCTCCTTGGAACTCGCAAGTGGGGAAAATTCCATCTACCCATTTAAGTTGGCATCCCCTTTACCTTTCCTGTCTGAATTTGCCTATAGAATTGAGACATTAAACCACTTGCCTAGGGTCATACAGGCAATATGTTTCACAGGTATGACTTGAAGCCAGGTATGCCTGACTTCAAGGCCAGCTTTTTTTTTCTTATGCGTCACTGCCTCTCTATGTTGCCTGTTTCACACTATATTATATATATTCTTAGGCACCTAACCCTTCAGGGAAGCAGAAGAAAAGTGCAAGGTAGTTTACCTTAAAGTGAGGATTTCTACCTAGCAGACCCTGTGAACACAATTGGGTCAATCCTATGTTCAAGTGCAGCTTAACAGGGCTGACCCTCCCACTGGGAATTCTGGGACTAACCTAACCCTTAGAATGTAAGATGGCTCTCTTTTCTCTGCTTCTCTGTTCCTCTGTCAGAAAAACTTCCTAAGAAAGTAGTATGGAGAGAGAAGAGCAGCTAGGTTATTGCTGTTTTTTTTTCCCCATTTGAAAATTATAATTGGTTCTGATCCTCCGCCCCTTTTTTACATTTGCTTGCTTTCTAAGATATAATTTGAATTTAAGACATTCCGTTAAAATGCCATTAAATGAATTCCAAGGGACTCTCTGACATTTTGATAATTCATGTGAAAGCAATTTGAAAAGAACAAAGTGCTTAAAGCAAATGTCAAATTTGGCCACTCCTTGATGTATGAACGACTTTTGAATGTCATATAGATGTATGTATACATACCCATATCTAAACTTATATATAGTGGTCAGTTCATTTTGTAATATAGGCTGCACTTTAACTCTCGCTTTATCCTGACTTCATTGCAATGATTATGGTCCAAAGAAAGTGGGAGGGTGGCAGGGGGAGGTTTTCTCAGTGTCCTAGCAATCCTTTATCTTCGTATATTAATGGCAGTTAGGTTCCAGGCCTTATTGAAAAGATAGCAGCAGAAGAGAAAAAAAATCCTTGTTCAAGGCTGCACAATTTCAAATGCACTCAGTATTTGGCTCTCAAATTACCTTAGAGCGGGTAAGAGTCCAAAAGAATAACAGTGTATTTTTACTTCAAAAACAAAAATGTAACCCAGTAGACATTAGCAACTCCCAATCCAAACACCCCTTTTCTCATGTCTGTAAAATCTTTAGGAGAAGCATCTATGTATACTTCAAGGGCATCTGAGATAAAAGCATGGCAGAGAACAGGAAGGCATTCACAAGTCAATTCTTACGTAGTATACTACGGCATCTTCACTTTTATAGAACTGACTGAAGGGGATAGTGAATTAAGAACCCACTGTCCTTGTTTATTGATTTTAGGAAAGCATTTGACTTAGTAGGGCAAAAGAGAGCCTTGAAGTTTTTCCTCAAATGTGATATTTCTGATGAGAAATACTCAAATGGACCTGTGTTCTCATTGAATCAGGAGTTTTCTCTATTAATACAGATCACACTCCATCTATGTCTGATCATCCTTTGTCCATATTATTGAAGACTTCATGATGAGAGTGACCATGTAAATTACTTTGACCAATTTATCCTCTTGGATAGAGTGCCAGGCCTGAAGTTAAGAAGATGCATCTTCTTGGTATCAAATACTTACTAGCTGTGTGATGCTGGGCAGGTCATGTAACTCTGTTGGCCTCAGTTTCTTCATCTGTAAAATGAGCTGGAGCAGGAAATGGCAAACCACTCAGTATCTTTGCCAAGAAAACACCAAATGGCGTCATGAAGAATCAGACATGACTGAAATGAGTGAATAACACTGAAATATATTTGAAGTTATTTGTTTGCCAGTGTCATGGGAGATCTCAGATGTTAAGGTTTCCCCAAACAAATATTTATTACTAACGATAGTATAGTACCTAGTACTTTGTAGGTACTTAATCAGTGCTTATTGATAGATGCTAAGCTTCTCTAAACACTCCTATTCACAGATTATAGCATCATAGAGCTAGAGGGGGCCTCAGAGGCTATCGACTTCAATTCTGTCATCTTATGGGTCAAGGAAGAGGTAAAGCAACTTACCCAAGATTACCCTGGTAGTAAGCATCAGAAGTGGGATTTGTGCCTTGGATTTTTGACACCAGAGTCAGGGCTTTTTCCACTCCTACTATTGGCATTGTATTAATTGGATGACTGACACATACTGGTTGTGTGACCCTGGTCAAGTCACTTAACCTATCAATGCCCCAGGAAACTCTCTAAGACAAGACGTTTCAGAGAAGGTGCTGACCTGCATCAATGGAGATTTCCTTACTAGCTCATTGAGTTGAAATTATAGATCTGCACTCTCTCTCTCTCTCTCTCTCTCTCCCCCCATATGTATATGTGTGTGTGTGTGTGTGTGTGTGTGTGTGTGTGTGTGTGTGTGTGTGTTTGGATGTGTGTAAATGTATGTTAATATATAAATAGTGCAATAATATATAAATAGTGCAGATGGATAGTAATCTGAGCTCAGAACTAAGTAGTATGAAGAAATTAATCAATAAACATTTATGAAATGCCTATTATGTCCAGAAGGACACTGTGCGAAGCATTGGGATTTTTAAAAAAAGAGGCAAAAAACTTCCCCCTGTCCTCAAGGAGCTTATAGTCTAATGATTCAGGCTATATTGCCTTGGGAGAAATGGTATACTACCAACTGCTTAGTGCTACAAAAGATGTAAGCCTCAGTATTCTCTTGGTGATCCTGGATGGCTATCAGGGATGGGATACAATGATCTCAGCTTAATTAAAATGACAACTCAAATTGAAGAGGAAGATCAAATGCAGGGTATAAGTAAGTAGTCTTCAGCACAGCACCAACAACTTGAGTCAACCAAGAAGAGGGAAAGGCAGTAAAGGTGAGGCACAACAGACTGATGTTCTCAGTATTACTATGGTATCTTCACGATGGAAAAAAAGAATACTAGGAATCTATGCATTGTGCTTAGTAGATCCACTATACAGAATTTATGATAGGAAAGACAAGAGTTGCATAGGATGAAAAGGCTTTGGAGGAGTTGTAATGTGTGCTGATGGAGGGTTATATCACAGTTATATCACTGATCACTTAAAGTGGAGAAACCTCCAGGGCAGGCCACCGTAGACCCATTGTACCTATAGTATCTGTGAACTTATACTATTAATACTGTTGAGTTGTGTCTGACTCTTTGTGACCTCATTTGGAGTTTTCTAGGCAAAGATATTAGAGTGGTTTGTCATTTCCTTCTCCAGTTCATTTTACAGATAAGGAAACTGAGGCAAACAGCGTTAAGTGACTTGCCCAGCATCACACAGCTAGTAAGTGTCTGAGGTCAGATTTGAACTCAGAAAGCTGAGTCTTCCTGAGTCTAGGCCCACTGCTCAGTTCACTGTGACACCTAGTTGCCCCACCTGGCATATAGTAGGCAGTTAATAAATGCTAATTGACTGACTGGCATGCCAGCTCTGGAACCTAAGTACAATTTGTAACATTACTTTCATGGGAAAAACACACTCTTAATTTACCAGTAACTTTCTTACAAACCAGGAATTCTTAACTTTAACGTGTCATAGGTTGTATATTCTTATGAAATCTAGGGATCCCTTCTGAGAAGAATGTTTTTAAATATATGAAATGAGGAACACTTAAGATTATAAGGGAGACCAGTTTTATTGAAAGACAGTTAACACACACACACATACACACACGCATGTATATATATATATATATATATATATATATATATACATTTTTAAAGTTCATTGACCATAGGTGAAGCACTGCTGATATTGAGATATTTTTGGTGCAGTTGTATTTCTTTTAATGATACCTATTTTAATCAGGATACAAGGCTGTATACTATATCTAAAAATAAAATCATCTATTTGAATAGATGTATCCTTAAGGACTCAGCCGTTTAATATTTCACATCTTCATTGGTTAGGTATGACTTAGATATTTCTCTCTTGTTTTTCATAGTTTTAAAAGAAGAACCTTTCCCTCTTTCATGTTTATATACCTGGTCTTTACTAGCTGTGTACATTTGTTATTGCTCACTTTTTATCTCGGAAAACATAAATGAAGGGAAATAAAACTAAGGCTGTTTAATTCCTTAATGTTTTGTGTATTGTTTCCTTCTCATTTAAACAAATTGAAGATATTTAAAATAAATAATTATTACTAATACAAATCTTTGAATTAGGCTGAGATATAAAATCAAGGGCCAAGTCATCATGAAGAATGCCCAAGCATTTTGTTCTTAACTTGGTGCTTGAATTTATCAGATGGGCTTATTGCCTTTTTGAAGGGGGCAAAGGGTGAACATTGTGCTGTTAACCAAGTACTAGGTATTTGTCCCAATAGTAGTATATGGTGGAACAATTGGACTTGGAGTTGAGACACCTGGGTTGAAATTCTATCAACAATACTTACCAGTTGTGTGTCCTTCAGAAATATATTCAAGCTGTATTAGCCTCAGCTCACTCTGTAGAGTAAGAGTAATCATACCTGTAGTATTTACATTATAGGATCAAATGAATTAGCATTTTATAACCCTATCCAGATGTTCCAAATGTATTGATGCAGTTTTAAGCTATTAAATAAGCTTAAAAGTTTTAAGTTTTAACAGCTTAAAATTGCTCTAAGACTTTTGGGACACCTCGTATAAATATCAATGAGTACTTTTATTCACTGTATTAAAGTATACAGGTCTATTTATCATTAGGCATGTAAGCTGTAATTTTGGAATGAGCAAGTTTATTAGAAAGACTTAGTGTTGATTGGGGTGTCACAATTTAAATTGCAAGAAACTGTTACAATTCCTGAACAGATGAAAATAAGTCTTCTTGCCACTAAGTCTTTATCATTCAAAGGCAAGGACAGAGTTAAATGCCACTGGTTTTCACTGACAAACATGTAACTGGGTGTACTTTACTTAGCAAGAGAAACCTTTGATTTGTTCTGGTATCATTTGTCCTGTCAGCTCTTTGGGATTTAATTCTTACTAATTCTTTATAAATGTGGGTACTTGTCCTGCAATAAAAACAATGAGTGTTTATTGTTTCCCTGTGCAGAGCACTATATTAGGTACTGGGAAGATATGACATTTAGATAAGACAGGATTCCTGCCCTCATGATGCATCCAGTTTAGCATATACAAATACTTCTAATAATATATGTAAGTGCATCCAGAGAGATACAAGCAAAGTTCTGTATGAGGGATCAAGTGGTAAAGGTCATTACCAAGTGGAAAGATTAGTGTAGACTTACAGGAAGATCTGAATTTGAGGCTTGCTTCGTTTTTTTTGAAGCGATGGATAGTGATTTAACAGGTAGGAAGGAGAGAGAGAGAAAAGGCATTTAAGGTGTAGAGAACAGTGTAAACATTACATGGAGGTGAAAAAGGGTGAGCTGGGTACAAGGGGTGGTAAGTTTGGAACAGTTAAATCAGAGCTATTGTTGTTTGTCCTTCGTTCCGGAAGAAGAGCAAGACATCAGGAAGATGATGCCATGACTTGCAAGTGAATTGGATTTAAGTGAGGCAGGGCTGTGTAAAGTCACCAGCCTCACCTTCTCCTCCAGCGCCATCTGGGTCCAGTGGCCAGATATAGATCAGGATGACTGAAGATGGCCCCCTAAATTGGAGGATAGAGTATCTGGAGGGAAATACTACAAAATAAGGTTGGCGAGTTATGGTGGTGCTAAATTTGGGAGGGTCTTGAATGTTGGCCAAAGGAGCTTGAATTTTGCTCAGTATCATCAGTAGAATTTCAGCCCAGTTAGTTCTCTCTTGATTCTACAACAAGGAATCATTGAAGGATTTGGAGCACAAGAGTGATATGAAATATCTATCAATATATTACTATATATGCATCATTACATCAAGCACATCTGTGAATAACTAATTTAAATCTATCACTTACCTTTGACACAACCCATAACATGCCCTTTCTGACTTCTTGGCTGTCCTCAAACCAACCTGCTCTTTTTCTTCATTGTAGTTTTCTGCTTATGTCTACATACTCTCATCTCTGCATCCAGGCTCCCCTCATTTCCTTCAAGTCTCAGCTAAGATCTCACCTTCTACAGGAAGCCTTTCAGAGTCCCTTTCAATCTGAGTACTTCCCCTTTGCTATTTCCCTATTTATCCTGTACATAGCTTGTTTGTACATAATTATTTGTGTATTGTCTCTGTCATTGGATTGCGAAGTATTCCAGGGCAGGAACTGTCTTTTACTGTTCTTTGTATCCCCATAGCACAGTGCCTGGCACATAATAGTCACTTAAAATGTTTGTAGATTGACTGTCTGATACCATACACACAAGACTTAACTAATTCTTCTGAAATACTTCCCTTTGGGGTAGTGGGGAGGGGGGCAGTGGGAGAGGGGTGCTAACCTGAAATAACTGTCGGGGGAAAGATCTTGGTCTTCAGTAAGCCCTACCATTGGGCCATGGAATGTCTTCTAGTAAAACGCAATTTCAAGGTAGTGAGATTTCACTGATATGTGTTCTTTCCAAAAATACTGATTATAGCCCTTTATAACCGAGTACGTAATCTAGAAGTGGAGAAGCCTGCTCAGTCACTGAGTTACTGTGACTGAAAAAAATAATCTTCCCATAGCCATCCTGGTAACCCTTAGCAAATTATGTAAGTGAAGACATATTCTATCACTTCTGGGGTGGCTGGGATCACATATTTTCACGTTCATTATTCTAAGTAGCACACCCTGCAACACAACTCAGCAAGGCTAAACTGAACATCTTTAAGAAATGAAAATGTTCAAAATGATTCACAGAAATTCATAATCGTATTACCTCTTTTTATCTATTAAAGACTTCTGACAAAAAAATCAGAATTTTGGGAATCTGCAGGAAGACCTGGGAGAAAAAGATGGACTTTTTAGAGGGATTTAAACTTCTAGATCTTCCCCCCACCCCACTCACATGGAAAGAAAGGGAGAAAAGTGATGTGTTTGAAATAAGCCCTGGTAAATTCTAAAATTTACTGAGGTGACTGCAGAATTTGGTGAACTACTAACTACTTCTATCTGTTGGTATATTTCCTTGCTTTGTAAGTACGTTTTCTTCCTATATGAAATGAATGAATGAGGTGTAACAAGAAACTACCACTGCCCACTTAATTGGCAGAAAAGGAACACACTTTAAGTGGTGCTGGGTACGTTAGATACTTGCTCAATCCCACTGGATCACGACCATGAACCATGAACTGATCCTTCAAGTTGATCTGTCCGTCAAGGATGTTATTCTACCCTAACAATGGCGACTAGAATAAAGGGTAATGTCCTCTTCTTGTATCAGTCTCATCTGCTTAGGGAATCCAAGACAAGTTTTTTAGGCTATATTTTTAGACTCAAGCCCAGAAGGCTTCTTAGCTGGCACAGGGAAATTCTAGTGGCATCAATATCCTTCTTTTTTGGGAAAGAGAAGCAGCAATCAAAAAATTAAGACAGTGATTGGACTTCTTCATAATTTTTGTGACTAAAAGCTTAAAAGAATGAAACTCAAATAAAAATAGTTGAGCCCCATCACGACCTACTTGCCCCTCCCCTCTGCGTGCCACCTTTGATCAGATTTAAGGTGTGGCTCTTTCACTAAAATGTTTCCATTCTCTTGTTAAAAATAAAGGAAAATAAACATTGCAGCAATTGAACATTAATTCTCAAGCAACCCTATAATAATAAAGCCATATTCAGGCAGAGTTGAGAAAGAAAGTCCTTCCATGGGGTTTTTATAAACATGCACAAATATACTGATTTTTAAAACCTTGAAAAGGACTTTGACAGCATCCTTTTAATTAACTACAATCATTTATGCCCCCGTGGGGAGTCTTCAGTTGTTTTTAGTCTTCAAAAAATATCTACGAGGAGCAGCCCACATATTGGCAGCTGATATGCAGCCCTCAACCATTTTTTATTTTGCAATGGAAGGAAAAACCCTATAGCAAACAATACAGTAGAATTATCCTTACATGACAAAATGACAGAAATCAACTGTTAATTGCGACATTTTAGGATTGGTTCCCAGCTATGGTTTATCAAGAAAAGAACTATGAAGTGTATCCTATAGCTGCTTTCTGCCCTCAAAAGATGAGCTTTGTTGTTTCATCAGCTGTTTTTTTTCTTTCCTTCTTGTTTTGGGAGCTAAGCTCAGCAAAATACACATTAAAAACCCAAGATGACTGATGGGTAGATGGAGCTATTTTGTTTCTGCTCTATGGAAAACAGGGTAAAAGCCAATCACTTTCCATATATTTATGGTTAAAAATGTCTGCCATTATGGGGCCAAATTCAGTTTTCCAAAGAGGATTTAAAAGGCTGAGGAACTCACAGGGTTTTTGTCAGCATGTCTCAGGGACATCAGTACCTAATGGCAGGCAGTGTCAATGAGCAACTACTACACAATATTTTTATATTTCTCCATAAATCCATTTCTTTAGGCCTCTGCCTAATTTCTTTCTGATCTCACACTTGTGCTAATATGCACACCCCAATCAAATGTGTTTCAAGAGAAGAGAATGACAAGCAAGTTAATATTTAGCTTTCCATTATGAGTTTATAGTCCCCAGTGATAGAATTGGGTTTTGAAACTGTTTTAAATAAGTATTTAATAAATGTTGACTAACTGATAATTGTCATTAAGAATTCTCCTACATTTTTAGTATGAGGCTTTCCACTCATCTTGAATTTTACCTAATAACATGACAACTATGGCAAAATCCCCAAATTACTAGAGCCCTTGGACCCCAGATCAGGTGGTAGATACCTTTGACTAAAATTAACAGCCCCCAGAGGTATATGTTTTTCCAAGGCAATGAAACCAGCCCCTATGGAAGAAAGAGAACACCCCTGTTAGAGGAGACCAAATATCACCAGATGGATCCATGCCAGCCTAATTGCGTTACCCTGCAGGTTTGAATTATTAAAGCTTATAGTGATGTGGACTTTCTGATTTATCTTTGACTCTATTTCTGCTTTTAAGAGAATTCTTCATTGGGGTTATGCACTAGGTATATAACATCCTTTTGTTCCTTGGTTACTTCTTTAAACATAGGATTGACTTGTCAGTTTGTGTGAGATAGGAGTACCCAGTTCTATTTAGCATTAAAAAGGCAAAATGTTCAAAACCAGATTAGGCACGAGAGCACTTGGAAAGTTTATAAGGTTTCACAATCATGTTTAAACACAGAAATCTGTTTATTTAACCAAACAAAACAGAAGAAATTATACCAGCCCTCAGTTTTTGAATTTTCATTTAAATCTGTGAATCTTAAATCCACACTTTGAAATGTTTGCGAATCTATGTATCTCCAAAATACTCATATTTCAATAGGTTTTTTCACATTTATATTCACCAACAGTATCACAAAAGTTCTTGTTTTTTTCATCTTTTTTTTTAAAACATAACTGTAAGCAACAGTAATTCTAGAAACACTAGAGGAAAAAAAGCATAGCAATGTCCACAGGCACAAGAAAAGTGCACATTACTGGGTCACAATCACAGTCATTACTTGAAAAACTCTATGGAACAAGTAGATAGGAAATCTCACTGATGCCTTAAACTCATCCTCAAAAATGGAGTTACAGACTTTTTTTACATGAAATAAGGCAAATTCAGGAATGTACAAGGAACTTGTTTATCCAACCAAATTTAAACAACAGAACAAATAGTACTAGTAAACTAAAGGACTCATCTCTATATATTTAAAAATAGGCTTGCCTTAGTGCACAAAGAAAACACCATTTATGTGGATCCAACACTAGAAAATAAGAAAGCAGGGCCAGGGCCAGGGAGAAGCAGGGTTAGAGTTCACTATGAGTCACAGCTGCATCCACTGAGAGTTTGTAGAACATTGGAAACCGGTTCTGAGAATTCTATAAAGCATATTCAGAGAGCAAATGGCCTTTTTGTTTTTTGGAAAGTATCTCAGAAAGAAAGATGGAAAGGAAACTACAGAAAAGAGTGCAAATTTTCAGATTGTCACTTGCAACCATTTAACATTCAGTCATCTACATCCAATCACTACCACAGGAACTTCTACAAGACAGCAGCAGCAGCAGCAGTAATTGGGAGTGAGCAGCTGTAACAAACCAAGGGGGTGATTTAAAAAAATGATATGTGTTTATATAAATAGATATTATTAAAAAAAACAACCCCAAACAAAAAAAATCTGACAAAAATTAAGAAAAAAAACAACCCGCTCTGTGATGACCATTGCCAATAAGAAAGCTGCCATGTTGAATGGGGTGACTTCGAAAACAGAGTGAACGCAAGTAATGCAGGCTCCTTTGGGTAGTAGTTTCTGATGTGATGATTTACAGAATGTTGATATATGGATTTTCCAGCATCAAGTGTATTTTTCTTTTGTAGTAAGAATTTGGAGATAGAAGAAGAAAAAAAAAAGAGGATGGAAAGGGGACTTACAATAGTTTCTCAAAACAGTTTTTTTAGGACCAGTGAAAAAGTTACCAAAGTAAAAATGACAATTTTGAATGAAAAAAACATTTTTTTTATAAAAATTACATTTTCTTTTTAAAATACAAGATCCTTTTAATTGCTGTTTTATCCTGTACCAACAGGAAATTTGGCATTGTTTTCTGCCATATACTGCAGCTTTCGGTCCAATGAGTCAGTAGCATATTCCACAATATTGCACTTGCAGCTTGAACCAATGGAAAGGACCACAGCATCTTCTGTTTCATCTGTGAGTTAGCATTCTACAGTCACTTTTTTGATATTTATGCTGATAGACTAAAACAGAAAGCAATGGGCTGGACACATGAAAGTACCTCGAAATGATCAGAGGCCAGAGTTCCCCTGAAGCACCTTAACACATCACCTTAAGGATCAAGAACAGTGTGGCTTTATGGTAATTAACTCTCCTAAAAGACCGTGCAGTAGTAATACCTGAAGCATCTGTTCTGGGAAACCAACATGTCATTAGTGGAAACTCCAAGATGAGACCCAGTGAGTGCCAAGGTCATGGAATTCAGTTCTGCTGTAAAATAAGGTTTTCCAGTTCATCTGCCGAGCGGAGTAAAAAGGCTGCAGATTCTCGGTATCCCGCCACGAGCTGCCGCACAGCATTGATTTCAGTTGGGCTCAGCTGGGGTCTGGAGCTCGAAGTGCTGGAGGACCCAGAGCTGGTAGCTAATTGTCTCTTCATGCTGAGATCGGTGGGACCTGGAAATCAAGAGCCACGAGAAAAACAATCAATAACCTCTGTGGTTCCATTGTACCTTTCATCTAAGGATCTCACTGAACTTAATCTTTACTTTTCATTAGCTGCTAAATAACTGATTGCCACACTTTTGCATACTTGCAATGTCCTAATAATGTGGTGTATTGAAAAGAGCATTGGTCCTCCAGCCAGTAGACCTGGGCTCTAGCTAGTGACAACGAAATCAGCACTTTGAATGAAATCAGACAATGAAAAAAGCATATTGTGCATTGGAAGGAGGGAATCCACCCTTCAGTGGTGGAAGATGTCTTTGAATCCTGATTTTGCAACTTATTTGGGGCAGCTAGCTGGGAAGTGGATAAAGCACCTGGCCAGGAGTCAGGAAGATTCATCTTCCTGAGTTCTAATCTGGCCTCAGACACTTACTAGCTGTATGACCCTGGGCAAGTCACTTAACCCTGTTTGTCTCAGTTGTTTCCTCATTTGTAAAATGAGCTAGAGAAGGAAATGGCCAACCACTCTAGTATCTCTGACAAGAAAACCCTAAATGGGGTTGAGAAGAGTCAGAAACTGACCGAGAAATGACTCAGAAATTTGCAACTTATTGCGTGGCCTTAGGCAAGTAACATCACCTCTCTGGGCTAAGCTTTCCTTATCCATAAAATGAGGGGATAGGCCTACATTCTATTAACAAGCATTTATTAGGTGCCAACTCTGACCAGGCATCTGCCAATGATACAGAGAAAAAGCCAAAATATTGACTATCAAGGAGCTTAGAGGCCACTGGTTCCTTTCAATTCAAATTCTAGGATCCTCTATAAAGTAGCTGCATCCTTGGTTTGCTAGATTCCGCTTGCTGTAACGTTACACCATATATTTGGGGAGAGGCTGTAGCGTTTTCAAGACAACTTTTTAGAGGTTTTTAATAGGGGTGTCATAGTTGGTTACTCTTAGCAACTTCAGCCAGAGGTCAGCCAAAGAAGAGAGAAGAGGCTTCAGATGTGGCAGGCGTGGAACAGGCAGGGCCCAGAGAAGTAGCTTCCTTGGAATCACTTAGGAAAGGGGCATTCTCAAATCGACTACCAGCAGCTACCAATTTTATGAATTACCTTGGCCTTTCAAAGCTGTGGTTTTGGAACCTATATTACATACTCCCTGTTGTACAACAGGAAGAATAAGGTGTATTTGCATGGAATAGGACCTCCACTTATATGGTGCTTTCCAATTTAGGAACTAATTTCCTCAGAACCACCCCAGGAGGTAGAAAGTGCAAATGTTTTTATTTTCATTTTACAGACAAGGAAATTGGGGCTCAAAGAGTTCAGTGACTTGCCCCAAGGTGGTTCTGAGACTCAAGGTTCCTTCTACTCTGCTTCACTGCCTCTCCTTAGAAGAATCTAAAGCAAAGGAACTCCAGGAAGTCAAGTTACAAACATGAATCACAGAACTGCACTAATCCAAAAATCAGTAACAATAAAAGTAGCATCATTGACCTTGACCTAGAAGGGCCCTTAGCAATCAGCTGGCCTGATTTCTTCAATTTATAGTTAAGGAAACTGGGGAGCAGGATATTAAATGTTCTCCTCAAGGTCACACAAGGACTAAGTGGCAGAGTCAGGATTTGAACCCTGGAACCTCCGATCCCAAATCCAGGACTTCTCCCACTAAACCATAACAAACTAGATAAGGTCACTGTCCTGCTGTGAACAGGGTGACCTGAATGAGCTCTCATTAATTGTGAGATCATTTCCTCGATTGGCAATCCATTTAAGTCAGTAATATCCATTAACTACGAAACTGAATGGAGCCCCAGGGCCAGAACAAATCTCTCTCTGAAAGGGAAAAAAATGGATGGCCTTTCCCCTCAGTAATAGAGATATTGACAAGGTCTTAATACACTAGCCCTGGCTACAGAAGGTATGGGTCCAAATCCTGTGTCTTATGCTCACTAGCTCTGATTTTGGACAAATTGTTTGCCCTTCATGGGCCTCAGTTTTTGGAGTGATTGAACTATGACTTCCCTCCCGGATGGAGACCAGTGAGCTGATGAACTTTCTTTCATAGGAGAGCCTCGCATGTAGTGCTTTCTTGCCTACTCACATCACTAGGATGATCTTCATTTTCATAAGCCTTGTGCTGATGAAGAATAGTGTTCCAGCTTTGTTTGGGGGACTTCCATCTTATTCTACTCTTTGGAAACCTCTGAGCTATTTATGCCAGCATTCTGTAGACCAGGGTGTGGCCTTCCAGAGAAGGCTGTGCCACTGTTCTGCAATTTTAACTTCTGTCCAAATGAGCACTCAGTGTGTGGAGAACATTGAGTACTCTCAAAAAGAAGCCATTTCCACATGTGTGGCAGACTTGTAAACCTCATGGCCCATGGACCTTTTGCTCCGAATATGGCCAACAAAATTAAAATCTAATTAGGAAATGTTTAACAAAATGAATCAAAATACAATATAACATAGGTAATGTTAATTTTGGCTTCCCAAGTCAGTTATGTGGCCCAAACAGATTTGATTCTATTCAAATTTAACACCATTGATATACAGTATGTAGATGCTGGGGAAGTAAAAAGAGTTTGGCACAATCTCTCAGTGCCTTATTCAACTGAATCCAACAAAAGCATACTAAATGCTAACTGTTCTTGTATAAAATGATGGGGAAGTGTATGAATTAGGTTTGGGTAATTTTTTTTAAAGGTCAAAATTATATTAATAAAATACTGGCATTTCTCAGCATAATGAAATTGTTTTTGTGGAAAGGTGAGAGTCATAACCATTTATGCAGGCCTGTTCTTTTAGTATGTATTTTGTTTTGTTTTTGGTCCTGACCTGTGTTTTCATTGTTATAAGGAATTAATTCTTTGTGAGGAAACCCCCTCTACCTGTGCATATCAACAACAGGTCTGTAATTCATATATAGGTTTAGAGTTGCTTGGGGCACAGAGTTTAGGTGACTTATCCAAGCTGCAGAGCTTGAACTCAGGTCTTCCTAACTCGGCAGCCAGCTCCTTATCTACCTTCCAGTCTTCCTCTCTTCAGGCATATTCTTAGTGATTATGATAAAAAAACCCTCAAAACTGGATACACTGCCTGAAAAGAAACTAGATTAGATTGTAAACCTCTTGAGGGCAGGACCATATTTTTCTCATTTTGTAAACCCCAAAATAACTAGAATAGTGCCTTATGCTGAGTACAAATACAGTAATTTTTTTCAAACAAAAGAGAAAAATTCTCTTTAATAGTAAAAACAAAATATATTTGAATAATCTTATTTATAAGAACAAGTCATTTAAAATCATCTTTATTCTTATTATTTCCAAATATAAAACTCATTTTGAGACAGTGTGTTGTAGTAGATAGAAGGCTGTCCTTGGAGTCAAGAAGAACTGGGTTCAAGAACTACCTCTAATAGATACTAGCTAGGGAACCATCATCAAATAATTTAATCCCATAGTGCTCCAGGCAACTCTAAAACTAAGTTACATCTGAGTTGGTGATCTACTATGGTAAAGGGAGTTTTCACACCAGGAGTTCTGTTGTGATTCAGTCATTTTCAGTCAGTGTGACTCTTTCTGACCCCATTTGGGGTCTTCTTGGCCAAGATCCTGGAGTAGCTGGCCATTTCCTTCTCTAGCTCATTTTACAGATGAGGAAATTGAGGCAAACAGGGGTAAGTGACTTGCCCAGAGTCACACAGCTAGGAAGTGTCTGAGGTCAGATTTGAACTCTGGAAGATGAGTCTCCCTGAAGCTGAGCCCAGTGCCCTACGCGTTTCACCACCTAGCTGCCTAGAGTTCTACACACTGATGAACTGCTGCTCACCCTGCTACCCCTCAGAATTTTTTTTAAAAGCCTATTATTAGCTTAGGAGGTAGCAGGCATACATTTGCTTTTTAAAGTCTATTACACTGTAATGACTATATGTACATATATATATGTATATATATATATGCGTATATGGTATAGAGATATCTAGGTCTATCTATCCACAATACAAATAAACTTATGCACATACTCTTGTAAAGGGTGTCCTCAAACAGACACCTGGTAAGGCCTTCTGGAATGCCTCTTTAACAAGGTGCTTAACATCCCTTGACAAGATCAGCTCTTTCCAGGATCACTTAGCCCTAGCAATTCTAAGATCTGGATACTAAGATCAAAGGATCACAGAGTTAGAGCTAGAAGGGGCCCTAGAGGACCCTCCACAAAACCCCCTTACTTTATAGATGAGGTACCTGAGGCCTACAAAATCATAATTTTAGTTTTATATACTTTAAGGTTTGCAAACTGCTTTACATTAAGCTAACTCATTTAACCCTTACAACAACCCTGTAAGTAGGTATTATCATCCACATTTTCTAGATGAGGAAAGTGAGGCACACAGAATTGAAATAACTGGCCCTGAGTTACCTATCCAGTTAAACATGTGGGGCAGGATTCAAATTCAGGTTTTTCTGACTCTAGGTCCCACACTCTGCAACCTAGCTGCCTCACAAAATGGAAAATGATAGAGTCAGGATATGAACTTAGGTCTTTCAATTCCAAATCCAGCTATATATGATCATCCTTACTAATCTCTATAATTTAAGTATTTTGCTCATAAAATAATTATTCCTTGGCCTGGTCTACAAAAAAAGTTCTGTGACTGAGTTTAGAGATTCCCAATGTATCTGGGACTGGGGCTTAAGCAGATTGTGGGCCATCATTTGAATTTCCTCTATATCTAAGCCCATAATCTGTGGGAATGTAATAGAAAGTGTAAAATGTAGTATATACAATTAGACACCCTTGTCTATATGTATGGATTCAATTATAATCTCTATGCTGATGATTTTCAAATCTACTTACCCAGCTCTAACCTCCCTGCTGACTGCCAGCCAGTCTAGCATCTCCAACAGCCTACTAGACATTGAACTGGGATGTTTCATAGAGATTTTAAACCAACATGTTCAAAACTAAATATCTTTCCCCCCAAACCTGCCTCTCTTCCTCCAGTCTCTCAGGCTTACAACTTAGGCATCATCACTATCACCTCCTCCCTTTCTTTCACTCTCCATCGCCAAACTTTGATTTTAACTTCCTACCATCTCTCGTGCATAACCTCTTCTCTGATACAACCACCACCCTAGTGAAGGGCCTCATTACCTCATGCCTGGACTATTGATGTTGACTTCTGTTTGCTCTCCCTGCTTCATATCTCTCTCCACTCCAGTCCTTCCTCCCACTCAGTTGTCAAGATGATCTTCCCAAAGTATGTGTTTGACTATGTCACTCATGGCACTGCCTCCCCACCTATCCACACTAATAAGCCCCAGTGGCTCTCCATCACTTCTTGGATCAAATATAAAACCCTCTGTTTGGCAATCAAATTCTTCACAACCTGCTACCCCCTTTCAGTCTTCCTACAACTTCCTCTCATCCATGGACTCTGCATTCCAATGACAATGGACTGCTTACTATTCCTTCCACAAGATGCGGCATCTCCCAACTCTGGGCATTTTCATTGACTGCTCCTCATGCCTGGAATCCTTGCCTTCTTCATTGCTGCCTCCTGGCTTCTTCAAGTTCCAGCTAAAATCCTGTCCTCTATGAGAAGCCTTTCCCAATCCCCCTTCATGCTAGTGCCCTCCCTCTGTTAATTATCTTCATTTATCACTGTAGAAAGCATGTTTGCACATTGTTATTTGCATGTCATCTCCCTCATTAGACTGTGAGCTCCTTGAGAACAGGGGTTGTCTTTTGCCATTCTTTGTATTCCCAGTGGTTGGCACAGTATCTGGCACATAGTAGGCACTTACTCTTTATTGACTATCGATTGTCTATTCCGAAAAACAATAATGCTTGATTGGTAAATGATACAAATGCTTTACTATCCACACGTGTTGTGGGGGCCCGATTGGGGAAAAGCCACAATACACAGTAAAAAGTGAAAAGCCATTAACTTAAACTCTGTAAAAGGTGGAAGCTTAGACATAGTGACCTGTTAAAAAAATCGTAACTTAGATACTGAATCACACAGACACTGAGTCATAACTTAGACGCTGTGACCGGTACATGACTGGTACACGACCAGTACCCAACTTTGAGTACCCAACAGTGCTGGGTAAATGTCTGGATGTCTGGGAACTGGATTCAATACTAAGTATAAACTAAAATATTAGCCGAAACTTTAAATAAGCAGAAAAATCCAAAATACCTACCAATCTGCAGTGAAACACCCTATGGCTCTTCCTCCCTTTGTCTGATTTTTATAATTACCACAGGGACTTTGTGGGGTTTTCATGGGGATCCACTGAATTGTCTGGCAGCTGCCCCAGATTGCCCCTGTTTGTAAGTATTTATAATGATTGATTAAAGTCCTCTAATCAGTCTGGAGCCTCTTGGCCTCTTCCTTTGGCATCAAACTCACCTCATGGTAATGCGGAGGTACAGGGTTCCCTAGCTAGGGGCATTCCCAACCTTACACTTTATTGGTTCAATGTTTTCTTTTATAAAGTGTGTTTCCTGGAGGTGTGTATATCTTGTATTTGCTGGGGCCTATCTCCAAGAATAGTTTGAAAAAATGAGTACAATCTGACATCCCCATAAAGTCCAAAACATTTTTATGACAATAGCCATGTTTTTGTTTTTATTCTCCTCAAAGGGGAGAGAACATGGCGCAGAGGATAGAGCGCCATCCTTGAAGAACTGGGTTAAGGTCTTACTCCCCGACACACACTGGTTATGTGACCCTGGGCAAATCACTTACCCTCCTGGTGCTCTAAGCAATTCTCTTTGACTATGAGTTGCAAAGAAGATGCCAGACTGTAGTGAGTGAGGGAGCTTCCTCTTCTGGAAATTCCCCCCAACAAAGGAATACCAGGGCCACTCTCCGTTCAATTAGTTTTACCTTTCCCACTAATAAGAGAAAGTACTGAACCACATCCTTTCTCCCAGAGTCTGAATTTCTCACAGAGAAGGCTCACCTTAGAGTAATTATTCAGGTAATCCTTGTTAGGACCAACTACTGCAGTTCAGCCCTTCTCTGAGGATTAGAGAACCATTATTTTGATAAGTAGAGACATTTCTAAATATTCCTTCTTTTTTCAGCTATTGCTTCTCCCCAGCACACTCAGAAAAGGGTTTCTAAAGCAACGTAAGCCTGCAATAACCGACTGAACAACCAAAATGGACAACCAAGAGGCCTGACATGCAAAATAATGAAACCATTACAAGATGACAGGAAAGCTGACAGTCACTCTGTGAACCATCTAGTCTGTGTGCTAATCACCTAGAGAACAACTGCCACATTTCCTGTTAACATACTGCATTGCCAAATTAATGTTGTTTATTTGTTGGGATCATTATAGAAGGTGATGATTACAACCAAAAAAGGAAAACAAAAACAATTTTTTTTTTAAAAAAATGACCATTCCTGCTGAAAATCTTGTGCTGTAATTTTTTTCTTGGGTTATGTAGGATCTGCTTGTCATGAATATCCCTCACCTAAAAAGTGGCATCCAAGCGACTCTAAATGTCGTGCTTTTATAGGGATTCACAGCAAATGCAGTAACTCTCACTCTCTCTAGAATGTGAAAACCAAGCCCTTTCTGGATTTTTACTCCTCTCCATGTTTGAAGAGACATATTGCTTTGCAATTTTAAGAATGGGCAAAAAATGCTTAACCCTTCATTATATTTATCGCAAATGTAATATAAATAGAAACTCAGATTTTATGTCTAAATGCCTTGTACTTACACAGCTCTAGTAAAACCCTTGAATAAAGTGCCTCTGTATTCCCCAGTTAAATTTTCACTTCTATTTTTATTTGACAACATATTTCACGCCTTTCTCACTATGAGGCATAGAGAGGTGGAATCCATCTATAATGATAATAGCTAACATTTATGTAGTGCTTACTATGTATGCTACTTACTATATACTTACTATATATGCTACATATACTGCTTATTATTTAGTCTAGTCCATATACTGGACTAAATACTTTATGATTATTATTTCATTTTATCCTTATAACAATCCTAGGAGGTAAATTATTTTGTACCTCATTTTATAGTTAGGAAAACTGAGGCAAACAGAGGTTAAGTGATTTGCCCAGAGTAAGAGACAGAGTGAGGCTCCATTGAACTCAAGTCTTCCTGACTCCAGGCCTAGCACCCTTTGCAATATGGTGCCACCCAGCTCTGCCTAGGTGAGCTTTATCTCTCAACTCCATCCTCATGAAAGACTCCTTCAAGATGTAAGGCCTAGGATGGGATGGGGAACTTGCAGCCTTGAGGCCACATGTGGACTTCTAGGTCCTTGAGTGCAGTCTTTTCACTGAGTCCAAGATTTACAGAACAAATCTTCTTATTAAGGGGATTTGTTCTGTGAAGTTTGGATTCAGTCAAAGGGTTGCCCTTGAGGACCTAGAGGGACACATGTAGCCTCGAGGCCACAGGTTCCCTACCCCTGGCCTAGGATTAGGGCTAGGGCTAGAGCCCATTTTAGGAAATTCTAAGATGAAGAAACTCTACAAATGCATGCCAGTATCTCTGCTACTTATAGTCTCTCTATGGGACACAGTCACTTACATTTCATAGAATCATGAACTTAGAGTTGGACAGGCTCTCAGTATTCACCTGCAGCATGAATTCTTTCCACAGCATTCTTAACCAGAAGCAACTGTGCTTCTGTACAACTCCAGCGGCAGGGAACTCCCCACTTCCTGAAGCAGCCCATTTCAGGATTTATTGCAACATATTATTTTCAGTTTCAAGATCTATTTATATCAATGCATCTCACATGTCTCATTAATAACCAAAGGTTCTTTAACTTCCAAATATAGAAATTCTGGGAGGCCCTTATTCACCTTTTTGGATGATCATTTAATCTCATGATTACATGAAAAATAAAACTACCACTAAAACGTGCTGGACAAATGTTTGTTTGTTCTATAAATTGGAAGATTCATTGGGAGTTATATAATCTAAGGAAGCATCCATTATTTAACGTGCTGTCCATAGGTCATATGTATATGATAGCAATTTATTCTGGCAATGCTGAGAAAGCACTGATAGCCCTGAGAGGCAAGGCTATGTGTGAGTTATCTCAGCAATAATCCCTTTGGAATTGTTTGTTACCAGTAGTTAACAATCAGTTTGATGGTTAATAGCCTTCTGGGAACCAATAATGTCCTAATAAATCCAACACTGTCCCTCACAATGGTCATTGCTATTGTAGACCATGACTTATAGCAGAACTGGCTTGGGGGAGGGGAGGAGCAGTTAAATGTTTTCAAATGGTTGTGGTAAAGCATAAAGTTGGCTTTGTCTTTCTTAGCAATTTACCAAATGCTTCTATCACCTTCCACAAATTGACAGCTGCTCTGTTGACATATATGATGTGGTTTTTATTCCCACTATAAATAGAAATATAAATAAATTATATATATATATTTGTATATAGTTTTTTTTAATTGTTCTACAATTCAAGTGGATAATAATTAATGAATCTCTATTTTTAGGAGGCCATGGTTATTGGATGAAATGAAAGTTACTGCTGCTTCTTCCTAATCTGTTTCTTAAAACTTACTCTAGCTCTAACTTTCTGATATTCTGGAAGAAAATAGTAATAACAGAACTGCCTAGGACATTTTAAGTTGTGCCTCCTCTAGGGGCAGAAGGAACCCTCCTGGGTTTCCTGTCAGTCCTCAGTTTCTTTAAAAAAATTAAAAGGAAATCAAAATAAAGAATAAAGCAGAAGTAGATGCTTCTTTAAGAACTTAATTTTCCTCAGAAACTAATTCTGAGTGAAAGAATGAAGAAAAAAGAAGGGCAAGAGGGCAAGTGGGGTTATCTAGCACGTGTCTTAGAATGCTGGGAAGCCTATACATTCTATTTTCAATTATCCAAATTAATGGAGGGGAACATTAGCACAGATAATACAAAACAATGGATAAAGTGCCTGGAGGGGTTCCTTGTCACTGTAACAACCTAGAGACCTTGAGAGATACAATGAGCTAAATTTGCCAGGGATACAGGAAATGAGAAAGCAGGTTTCAGGAAGAGTCTGGGCATGAATGCTCTAAAACAGTCTTCCTTTTCTTCTCTTTCTTCCTCCCTCCCTCTTCCTCCCCTCCCCTCCTTTCCCCTCTCCTCTTCCTTCCTTCCTTCCTTCCTTCCTTGCTTCCTTCCTTCCTTCCTTCCTTCCTTCCTTCCTTCCTTCCCTTTTCCTCCCCCGCTCCCTCCCTTCCTTCCTCTCTCCCTTCCCTTCCCTTCCGTTCCCTTCCCTTCCCTTCCGTTCCCTTCCCTTCCCTTCCGTTCCCTTCCCTTCCTTTCCCTTTCCTTCCCTCTCCTTTCCCTCCCTTCTGTTCCTTTCCCTCCTTCCCTTCCCTTCCCTGCCCTTCCCTCCCCTTCCTTTCCTTTCCCTCCCTTCCTTCTTCCTATCCTTCCCTCCTTGCCTTGCCCCGCCCTACCTCGTCTCACCCAGGCCAGAAGTACACCAGCCATTCCAAGGCTTTATCCTATCAGCATGAGATCTTTGATCTACTCCATCTCTGACCTGGGTCAGTTTGTACCTCCCTTAGCTTGGGCTCCCCATGTTGGTAACAGACCAGGTGTGGCCACTTTATTGGCTTGAGCCTTGCTGCAGCTCAGAACCCCAGAGCTCAACCTTTCTAGCCTCTCTGATAGCAGGAAATACAGGTGTTCTCCAACAGGCCCAGCACAAATGGTCTCTTTTCAAATTCTAATCTTATTTTACTAGATATCCAAAGAGTAAGTTAAACCCCATCTTACTGATGGATTAAAACAAAGCAATAAATACAAAATTTTTTGTATGTACAAATGACAAGGATTGCTGCTAAGGTGAAGTTGTTGAGGGTAGATGAACTAGACATTCAGGGGATTCAACAGGTGATCCAGCCTTCTTCCTTTCAAACTTTCATGCTGCTGACAGCTGGCTAAGAGAGAAAATAACTATTTCAAGGTGAAGTGAGAAAACTGATAGAAAAGCTGCTTGAAAACCTGCTCAAGGCAAACCACAGTTATAATGGAGTAGTTTATCAAGAATGGCCCTGGAATATAAAGATAAAAGGTTGAATGTATCTTATTGCAAATTTATTTAGAAAGAATGGATTCTGATTGTTATAAGACATTCACAAAACAAAGATGGTAGGAGCTAATTATAACTTATTGTTAAATAGATCCATTGAAACATTTCTTTGAATATGGCCTTACATACAAAAGTCTTATCAAATATGGTTACCCTGAAACCTTAGTAATCCCTTCCCATGATACCACATTAAAAAAATTGGGCTGTATACTGTCAGAGACATTTAAGGGTCAGGTGATGTGTCCCTTCTTATAGTGACGTTCAAGGTCATTTTAGATACAGAACACATGTAACTGTATGGAATACCTTCCTAAAGAGAAGCATTTCAGTCAGCTTAAAAGAGTCAAGGAGTCCAAGATCTGGAGGATTACATCAGGAATTACATTAATTAGGTTAAATTACTTAATGTGCTTTAACATGGTAGGACACATTCATTGCATTGAATCATGAAACATGACTCCTTTCTATTAACTGCCATTCAGATATTGAAAGCACACTCATTTCTTAAATATATCCACAGATCCGAGTTTGATTAATTGATAGAATGGATTTAGCCACCAGAATGTACCCAAAACATTGATTATCTTTAATAGTTGAGTATGAAGGGTAGCCTAGCATAGCATTTCCTGCAAAATGGAACACCAAAAAAAAAACCAAAACAAAAACTAAGCATTTTTCAGGTATGGAAATCTATATGACAGCATTCAAGGTTCAAACATTGGAAAGGAACTGGAATTTATTTACAAAGTTAAAATGAAAAATAAGAATTTCTTATCATGGCTATGTTTGGAATTTGAAATTATTGTTTCTGTTTTTGTATTTTTTTTGATTGAATTTGTGATTTCATTGGTACAAGGAATTCTTAATAAGGAAATTTGCCCTATCAGTGGATATCAGATACCTTCTCCGAAGCTTACAATCCTGGTTCCCTGAGGTTAAGTGAGTTTCCTAGAGTTACAAAGCCAAAATATGTCAGAAGTGGGATTTGAACTCTAGAACCCTTCCTGACTCCTAAGATAGTCCTCTCATGGCTGTCTCTTGTGTTGGTGGACAGATGCTTTCCTGGGGCTAGAACAAATAGGTAGCTGCTATACATTTGTCCAGGAAAGGAGCTGGTACCCTCTGCCTTAGTTGAGTCCATTCAGTTGACAAAACCCAGGCAATTGGAAGCTTATGAATGGGCATTTTCATTTCCAGACAGGAAGAGAGATTTATCTTTCCTGGGCAAGAGAAAAGCTGCCTCCTAGGACCTTTGCCCTGCACAGCAGACTTGCTGATGAGACCAGTGAAGCTCAACTCATCTTCCAAGATAGGTCCCTAGAGAAACTTATTTTATTTTGAGGGAGTTGGAGAAAGACACAAAAGTAAGGTAAATACAATGAGGTCACATCACTTGAAAGTACCTAACCTTTATATTATAGCCAACTCTAGAAGAAAGAATCTAGAAAGCTAGTGAAATCTCCTTTTCTTTCCTTATTCAGTGACTAAGGACAGTGCAGCATTCCCTAGAGATCTTCTTGTACTTTAAAGATACATGAAGAATCAAATTTATTATGCAGTGGAGAGATGGATTTTATGAAGACTACACCATAAAACCCAAGTCAATATTGCACAGTATAAACAATTATTCTTGTTGGATACTTCAGTTAGAGCTGAAGTAAACATGCCTCTTTAGTTCACCTTCTCCAAGGTTTTGGAACCAATTGCATTATTAAATAAAGGAGTTTAATCAGATAATTTACAATTTTTCTTTTTACTTATCTTTGGAGGTAGCTTTTTTCTTCTTCCATCACCGTTCCGATGAAGCATTAACCCCTTTGCTAATCATTGTAATTGACTGGAATGGAGGTTACCATCTACCTACTACTGGCTTTGCTACTTAACTACTTCTGTGAACTTTGCTAGGTCATGTAAGCACTTCAGGCTGATTTCCTTATCTGTAAAATCAGAGGGTTAGTTTACACTAGAATCTAGTCATTAGATGATCTCTAAGGTCCTATCCAGCTCTGAATCCTACAATCCTATAGATGCAGGGTTTACATTTATCTTTACAGGTATGTAAATAGCTCACCAATTGGCATTGTTCTAACTTCTCAATAAACAGCATTTTATAAGTGGGAAAAGCTGATTGAGCTATGATCTCAATGGCAAAAGAGGAATGAGAGCCCACATTTCTCTACCATTGTGTGTATGCACACACATATGTACATATGTGTGTATACATACATATACATGTGTATACATAGACACATATATGTCTGTATACATACAGACATATATATGTCTGTATACATACAGACATATATATGTCTGTATACACACACACACACACACATACATATCAATCTTAAGTCTTTCCTAAACATTGAAAAACTTCCCTTGATCTATTATTACCCTATGGGCTATCATCTTGGGACTCTTCTCTCCAATTCGGTGTCAAACTACAAAGAAAGTTTATGCATTGTCTTTACTTTCTCACAGTTAAGCTCACTTTTCATTTGTAATCTGGCTTCTGTTCCTTCCACTTTATTAAAACCAGTCTCTACAATGTATTTTAAATGCCCCTTTCTTAGTCCTCATTCGATTTGATGCTTTTGTGGTATGACATTGCTAATCGTCTCTCCCTGATACTCTCTCTTCCCTTGGCTCCATGACACTCTCCTGGTTCTCTTCTTTCATGCCTTGCCACTCCTCAGTCTCTTTTGCTGGGTTCATCTTCCTCCTTCTGACCCTTGAGTATAAATGTCCCCTAAGGGTCTATCTTCATCTCCACTTCTCTTCTCTCTCAATACTCTCTTGCTGGGAAATCTCATTCATTCTCATCTCTTATTATTGCTTTTTTGTAGATTACTCAAAAATCTATACAATCAGCCAAACATTCCCACTGACCTCTAGTCCTGTCTTTCCAACTGCTTATTGGACATATCCATACACATGTAGTACTAGAACCTCAAACTCAACTCATCCACAGCTATTCTCCTCTCTCATCATAACTTTCCTTCCTTCCAACTTCCCTATTTCTATTTAGGATTTGTTCACTTTAGGTTATTCACATTGCCTCCACCCAGGTTCAGAGCCTTGTGCCTTCTAATGTGGATCTTAGTTTTCTCCTCTTTGTGCACCTTGCACATATTAGGCACTTAGTAAATTCTAGCTGATTGACTAGCTGAACTCCCTGCCTCCATTCTTCCCCCTGTTCAATCCATTTTATATTCACCTGACAAAAAAATATTTCTAAGCACAGGCCTGCCCGTGTCACTCTCTTGTTCAGAAATCTAGCGGCTCCTTATTGCCTCTTAGAAAAAATATGGACTTTTCAGCTTGACACTTAAAAGTCTTTGTAATTTGGCTCCAACATGACTTTAAAGTCTTATTTCATACTGCTCCCCTTCACCAATTCTTTATTCCAGTCAAATTGGCCTTTTAGCTGTCCCTTGATTTTTTCCTATTCTTTCCAACTTTCGTGTATTCTTCTGGGTCATCCCTCATGTGTAGAATATAGCACATCTACATTCTCACCTATAGGAATTCTTTTCTTTAAAAAATCAAGTCGGGTACCATCTCTTCTATAAAACTCCCCTGTCATCACACAGATAAAAGTGATTGCTCCCCATCTCAGTTTCTGTAGCACTTTTCGATCCTTCCTTTGTCCTTTTTGTAGTTTAATTTCTAACATTTTTTCTATATTTGTATTCTCCTCCCTTATAAACACTTTCAGTGCAGAGATAATTTTATCTCTGCCTAACCCTATGTCTCTGACATAGCAGGTAGTCAATAAATATTTGCTGAATTGAATTGGAGTTACATATTTCTATGTTCATTTGGATAGATATAACTATACATACGTGTGTAAAGATCTCCTTTTTCATGTTCCCAAATCTATTAAAAGTGAGCAACTGGTTTAAAAATGTTAAGGTTGAAAAAATGAGCAAAAGATCCAAAATTTTTAAAAATAAAATTCTTGGAATCAATACAGTAGCGAGATATTAAGAAACCAAGTGAAGAAAACGGATGTATAATTCACAAGCCCTATAATAATAAGGATCAGTACCTGGATTCACAAGAAATATGATTTACATTTACATAGAGCCTTGTGACTTACTTATAAAGCTCTTTCCTCAAAACAGCTCTGTGAAGTATATTATTTCTGTTTTAAACATGAGGGGAGACAGAAGCTCTGAAAGATTTAGGGACTTAAGGGCACATAGCTAATATGCAGCAGAGTTTGGACTTGAAGCCAATTCTTTGGTCACCAAATCCATTGTTGTTCTGCTTTGCCATGATTTCATGGGTGCAGGGCACTGCTATAGGACCTACCCCCACATCAAATTACTTCTATTCCTTGCTAGCTATTGCAGTAGACTCATAGTCTAGGTCACTGTTGCACCATTTAAGGATACATTCCATCTCACAGCTAAAAATTCTCTGCATACTCAACAATTCCAATTGATGGAATGTGGTCTCTGTATGAGCTCCTTGAGGGTATAAATGACACAGGCCATATATTGAATCCAATTGGATGCCACGGAGAGGGATCTTTGACACAACTAACTGATTTATATGCTTTAGAATCAAGTGACAGAATATACATTAACAACAGAAGTATCCCTAAGGACTTCAGAGCCCTTAGAGTAACAGAGGACTGGTTTCTTGTTTTCTTGTCATCACAGCTGCACAATTTGAATGAATCTCCTTCATATGTCAATTATAACTCAACAATATATCTCATATCCATCCCTTCTTTCCAGTTCCACTACTACCATTCTAGTTCATTTCAGGCACTCCTCACTTGGCTGGAGTCATAGCTGGTCTATTTGCCTCCAGCCTTTCCCTCTTTCAATCCATCCTTCACTAAATTTTAAAAATAACTTTTTTAAAGCATAGATGACATCTGATTATATTATTCCTCAGCTCAAAAACTTCAGGATTTCTATTGCTTAGAGGATAAAATACAAATTCCTGAGCCTGACAATCAAGACTATTCAAAATCTGGCTTTAACCTACCTATTCCATCTTATTAAATATTACCTTCTTTTGTGCACTGTACATTCCTCTAAACTGAGCTACTTTTCACTTTCCTGATCTTTCCTTGTTCTCTCCAACTCCTCTACCTTAATGTAGGACATTTCCTTACATTTCCATCTATTGACATTTTTCTCTTTCTTTAATGTTCAGCTCAAGTTACTCCTTTTGTATTTAATCTTCTCTGATTTCTCTAGCTGGAAGTAATCTCTTCCTCTTCAAATTTCACATGTAATTTTAGTAAATGCCTTGACTTTGAACTAGTTGGGTCTATTGGCTGACTATTTAGGGAAAGCACACTAGTGGGGACATGTGAACTATAGTTTTGAGAATAAAGACACACTCTCTTTCCCTAGAACCTGAGAATTAGCAGTGTCAGCTACCCTCCTCTTGGGTCAAGGAGGGCAGTTAAAAAATAGCATTGTAAGTATCTTTGAGGTGGTGTTACACTTCCTTATAGTAACCCCATGAAGGAAGTAATATAAGAAATATTGTCCCCATTTTACAGTTGAAGAAATGAGACTACAAAACGTTATGTGACTTTTGGTCAATCAACTAATGTTGATGTTCATATTCAAAATCATGTCTCCTAAATCCAGTATCAGTGTACTGAATTTATCTCATTCTACTAGATTAGATGCTCCTTTTAGGTAAACACTATGTTATTTTCCATCTTCATACCTGGAGTGTGGAGCACAGATGTTTTAATGATTTTTGCTTTAGAATTCATTAGGAGTATTGCTAAAACATTCATACTATATACTTTCCTTCATGACTTTAATTTTTTGTATAACTCACAGAAATTTCATAGTAACGATTTTGGTCATTAAGCAAAAATATAAACATATTTAGCCTATCAAAACATTGTCAAGCTGCTATTACTTTTGTTTATAACAGTTGCAATGAAAACTCCAGAGAGTATATTCTTTTATATTTAAATTTAAATTATGGTTCTCTCGTATTCATCTTTTTTTAAAAATTCGTATAGGTAGCCCCCAGGGATGAAACAATATCAATTAATATCAGCAACTGTCTTGCACCTAACTTATGGTCTTAGAGAGGTTATGTGACTTTCCCGGTATAACACAACTAGGCTATGGCAGAGCCACAACCTGAACTCTTCATACTTTACATCATGTTACTTCTCATACGTTAGTTTTAAGATATATAAATCTTCAAACTTACACATCCTATTTTTAATTCAAAACATTAAATTTTTAGACACAAGAAAAATTAAATAATTTTAGAAACTTCTATCTACCTTTGTGGTAGATTGCAAATTGAGTTTTGCCCTCTTTTGCCCTTACACAGAAAGCAGTTAGAATGCGTGTAAAAATTGTGTGATGACACAAAAGGAACACAATGTCACTGTTGCATCACTTCTGAAATTGCAGGGGAAAAAATCCACATCTCCCTCTAGGGATAGTACCCTCAGTTCTTTATTAGCCATTAGCATCTGTCTGGCCCCTTGCTCTCTTTCCAGTGTGAATTTAGGATTTATACATCCTGGGAGCAATTTCAAAGGATTGTGAAATTGGATGAGGAAAACTGCATTTTTATTTCAATACAATAAATTTCCTTTGAAATTCTCTTTCTCTCTCTCTCTCTATATATATATATTTATGCATTTAAAAAAACATTATTATTCTGAGAATTCCTTAGCCTTTACCAGATTGCTAAAAGGGTCTGTTACACACAAAACTGGATTAAAAACTCCTGTAATAAACCTTATATATGTTTGAATACTGCTCTCACCCCAAATCTCAGCCTGGCTTATTAACCCCAGTTAATGGTCTAGATTCTTATTTTCCTTCATCCAGTTTATGACTAAGAGTACACATTTATCTTATTTCATGCTAGTATCATGTTGCCAATGTTTTCTAAATGCTTAGCTTCTTACTACTTCAAGGAATGACTACAGATCAGCCTGAGTTTTCAGCAATCAGCTGAATTTGGCAATTCTGTCTTATATAAAACTGGGCTCTATGACCCTTGTATGTTGATTATGACTTATGTGCATGAATGTAGTTCTTCCTTTCCATATGAAATCAGCTGAACTGATGTTTAGAGACTTTAACATTATGTGCTTCTTTCTTGATTCTGACACAGAGTAGATTCCTACAGAGGCCAAGTATCCTATGCTGTATTATGGTCCAAGGTCATGCTTTATTTTAACAAGTAAATGGAATTTATTCATATATAAAACAACAACAACAACATGCATTTCTTGATTACACACAAACGTTTGAAATGCCTAGAAAAGATTTAATTTGTCAATGCAAATAGATTTTCATATATATTTTTTAAAACTACCAGCTCCTGATAAGATTTTCCTATCTAAAATACCATAAATTAAGTGTTAAATATTATAGGCTTAAAGGATGATGAAAAGACATCCTTAGCTTGTAGTCAGTAAGTCCTGTGTTGGTTAGAGTATCAATATATTATACTTTGTCCGAATTGACACCCAGAAAACAATGGTAATGTTGGAAAATAACAAGATGCATTAGAATATGAGATACTGAAGACACTTCTGATTCTCAATTTCTTTCCAAAATCAGCTCCCTTCTTTTGCTTGTGTTCCTGAGGCACTACTCTTTCGAACCTGAGAGGAATTAGTTCAGACAAAAACTTAATAATCCTGCCCTTGGAGACACTCTTTAGTTCTTAATGCAGTCCAGAGATACATGGCTTTCCTCTCTAATCTCTGCCAAATAACATTTGGAAGCATATTTCTGTCACCACGAAAGGGGCACAGTGTTCTAAGGTATGCAGTCATTTAACATTAATAATATTTTATTATTTCCCCAACTATAAGGGAAAATAAACCAAAAGAACCCCAATCCCATAATAATATGATTGTCAATATCATTTGTTATTTTAATAATTAAGAAGCTGTCAATGGGAAATAGCAATTTGTTTACAATACATTCTACACTCTATCATTCAACACAAAATTGCACTTTGAAACTGAAAGCGAAGCAAATGTAGGTATAACTTTTAAATATAAATGTAATATTATGAGTTAAATGAGTCTTCATTTCTCATAGAATAACCTGAGTGGAAGTGACAGTAGATTCTGGGATTGTCATAAGAGTATATATACCATGTTGCCTAGTACTGCATCACAAGCATGTAAGCAAATCATGAAGAAAAGTTTTTTGATAATGATTTGTTCACTGTTTAATAAGCCTAACTCTGCTCGTGAGTCCATCAAAATCTCATAGTCAGCTGATAAAGTTTGGCTTATCATTGAATCACCAGGCATATTCACAAACAATCTAATGACAGCCTCGGTTTTTAAAATAAAGTATCACAAGCCAGTTCCTATGGAACCTGTACCAGACATATTAAGCTTCATGGAGTACAGAGTGTAGCCTATATCTCATATCAACCACTTAAGATTTAATTATCTGTTAGGCTCTAGTGGTTCTAAAATTAAAAAGTTAATATAAATGATCAGATTACACTTTAAAAATATTAATTTTACTTATAAACCATCTCCTTAGCTAAAGCTATTGTCTTATTGTATGATATTTTAAAATGGATACATAAAAAAGATTATAAAAAAATTAATGGTCCCATTATGCCCTCAGTAGTCTAGGCAGGAAAAGACACACACACAACACTCACGCCTCTTTTTGCATTAAAAATAATAACAAAAAAGAACCAAAAGCCATATTACATAGTTTCACAAGTAATTATTTTTACTTGAGTTAACTATAGTGATAATGGACAAATTCTACTGCCATCACCACCCTGCTACTCACAAGTTTCAGTAAGTAGAGGATAAATTGTAGAAGAATTCAGTTTTTTTATTCATAAAACTTCTTTTAATTCGAGATGTAAGGTTTATTGGTCTGAGTCTAGGGCAGGACACACATTATAATCTTGGATCTGATCTAGGTTTGTTGAGTCACCTTTGTTTCTCTGACTTAGGTCCCTCACCTTTGAATTGGGGCTAGTTATATTGACCTTCATCAAAAAGTTACTATGTAAAGCAATATTGATTAAGGTCAAGTGTACAGAGAGAAGACTAATATTTTAGGAAAGAATTTGGCGATACTTACGACATCATTTTTTAAAAGGTGAGGCCCTGTTCTGCCCTATAAAACACATCATCATATTATCATGTGCTGCCAGTGTGGCATATCATAAGGAGAAGATGCTTCTATATTAAAGTTTGTCACTTCCTACATGTGGGACCTTGGGCAGGCCACTTTCCTGGGGATCTAGATAGCCTCTCACGTCCCTTCCAGATCTAAATCAATGCACCATATTCAAGAATTTCACAACCATTTTTTCCACCTTCAACATTTTTGTTAATATTCTGGAGAGGAAATAATAAGAAGATATGGGAAGATTTGGGCTAAAAAAATAAAGGGTAATTTGTAATTATGCAGTAGGCTAAGAGGTCTTTGGCAAATTTTAAGGCAAAGCTAACCCAGGAGGAATGTAAGTCAGAAGACCTTAAATCTGCCACTGATTGACTAGAGGGTGTGAAATTACTAAATATCAGAATAATAGAATTATGGAGACAACCTTTGGAACTCATAGAATCAAGACGAATTAAAGGAAGGCTGCTTTACACAGTGGGTAGCTAACTTTGTGATTCAGTACCCTAACAGGTTGTACAGTCATAAGATGAAAATAGATTCAAGTATCATGGATCCATAGCAGGCTATGGGAAAATTGTGATGTTTGGGAAGTCCCTAATCTTTTCATGATAAGGAAAGTAGTTATCATGCTTGCTTCCTAAATATCTCTAGGTTACATGGTCAGAGGCAAAATTCTTACTTAGATCTTTTATTGGTCTGATGTCTAATACTTCTATTTTCTCATATGTTCTTATGCCATTGTGTCCTTGAATAAGTTATGTAACATTTCTGTGCTTCAATTCCCCCAAATCAGGGATCACCTTGACTCTTTTATTTTAAAAATTCCCTATTTAATATTACTGTTTTTATAAAAATAGTTGTTATTATTTAGCATCAGGGGTTTCCACTTGTAGGGAAAAAATCTTTTTTATTTACTCAGTCAAATTTCATAGGGTTTGTTTTGAGAATTATGTGTAGTTCTACAATTGCATAATGATTTTGCCATTTTGAGGAATAGCAAGAGAAAAAGCACATTTGTAGGAATAGGTATTTGGGAGACATCTATATATTCTCTCTTCTCTCTCTCCAATTTCGAACAGACGCCACCCCCAACTGGACACACATACACAATCTGTAATAAGAACTCACCACTACTAGAAGCATCATTCAGATTTAGCAGTCCTCCTCCTAACCCTCTGTAACTATGGTAACTGTAGGTCCCGTTTCCATTGATATACAACACCTCCTGTGTGCTAGAGACAGCTGATGTTGAATAAGTGACCTGGGCCGCCTCTTGTTTATACTGTTTGTCAGCTGAAGCAGACTCGTCCTGAAAAGACAATGTTTCATTATAGGGTGTCAAATCATTGTTATATTTTACTTGGAACAGGACTTTTTTTATTGTTATCTACATTTCTGCAAGTGTTGCTACTGGGAGGGAAAAAAAGGGTATATTCAACCTGAATTCTTGTTTTTGAATGGCCTCCTTGCCAAGGAGCCAACAATGTGGAAGATCCATCCGAGAATGGTGACGTAGCACTTTGTTCTTTCCAGACAAACTTAAAATAACAATAAAAGAAGAAGACAAAAAAGAACAGTTTTTCCAAATCATCTCTTGAAGTCTTTTTTAAGTGTTGCATTAGTACTTGGAGAATTGGCTACAAATCTTTTTGCCCCAGAGACCCTTTTAAGTCATAGAGAAATGAAATGGCAAAACTGGCAATAAACTTGACATCTTCTCTGATCGAGAAACTGAGACTGAGTGAATTTCCTGCATTGCCATGGAAATGCAAAAGGCCCTAATCTATAGGGCATATCTGACTTTATTTGACTCCTGCATGTGGTAGCTTTTTGCTTCTAACTTGCTTTATGACTGCAGAGACAATATAAAACAAATCACTGGTGAATTCTGATGAGCTTTTTTAGTCATAATCTGAAGAATTTTGCAGCCCATTAACTTTATGGCACATGTTTAACAGAACAAGCAACTTTAAGACTCATTTTTGTGGCCCCAAATGCTTAGAGAGTAAACATGAAATAATGTGGCTCTGTGAATGCAGAGATGCTGTCACATTGGGAATGACCCCCAATCTTTCACAGGACAAAAGTAGATCCACAGTACATAGTACTAGAGAATTCTGCTTGTACTATTCCTTGATCCTGACCTGTGAAAGACAGATCATTTCCAGTCTGTCTCTGTTATTCTCACCCTGAGATGTCCACCTGGGAGCCAGGATTTATGATTAAAGTGGGACACATTTTTAGTGTACCAAAATGAGATTCTGAAATTAAAAAAGGAAATATTTCAAAGGCAAAGAAACTGTAAAACTATTCAGCTGACAGATTCAGTCCTTGGCCTTTGAGTTCCACAAAACTGAATTCTCTTCTTAAGGGTCTTGACCTGGAGTCAAAAGGATAGCCAGTTATTAGATTTCAAGGAGTCTATGAATTTGGATAGGAAAAATTACATCCTTATTTTCACTAATTTCTAACTGAAATTTAGCATTTCCTTCAATTATGAATAGAAGCAACAAATACTGTTTTGAGAAGGGGTCCATAGGCTTCAGCAGACTGCCAACGAGGACCATGACCAAAAAATATTAAGATTCCCTGGTCTTGGGGAACAACACTTTTAACTGGCAATGGGAATAGCATGCTCTGATCAAAGAATCCAGGTATCACTTCCTGGCACCTCTAACATTATTTTTAGAGGTATCTAGTAGCACAGTAGATAGAGGAAGACCTGAGTTCAAATCCAGCTTCAGATACTTCCTAGCTGTATGACCCTGGGCAAGTCACTTAATCCTTGTCTGTCCCAGTTTCCTCAATTATAAACTGAGGATACAATAGCTCCCAGGGTTGTTGTGAAGATAAAATGAGATAATGTTTGTAAAAGTGCCTGGCACAGAGTAGGTACTATAAAAAGGATTATTCCTTTCACTTCCCTTTCCTCATCTGGTGTTGAGGTTAGATCCTTAGTGGAGAACTCAAGATCAATGACAGTTCCCAGTCCCAAGGTAGATCCCATATCTCTTTTGAGATAGCCATGAGATTTTCATTGTCTAAAGAAAATGCAGAGTGGCATAGAGGAGAAAGTGCCAGTACTGGAATCAAGAGCTCTTTGTTCAAGCCTTAGCTCTGATACTTAACAGCCCTCTGTTCATGGTCAAATCCCTTCATTTTACTAAGCCTTCTTTTCCTCATCTTACAACCAGTATCACCACACACCCTACATCACAGAGTTGTTATGGGGAAAGTGTTTTATTAGTGGAAAGAACATTAAGTCCGTATATGAGTTCATGTCCTGACTTTTCCTATTTTGATGACCCTGAGTAAGTCAGCTGACCTCTGTGTTCCTGTTTCTTTAGGATGAGAGGGTTAGGCTGCATGGCCACTAATATCTCTTCCAAATCTACAATTCTCTGATTCATTGAACTTTAATGAGGCAGATCAGGGGCTCCATTTGGAAAAAAAAGTATGTTTCTATTAGAAATAAGGATACACATGATGTATATTCTACATTTCATTTCCTTGATGTGCTGTGCTCTTGTTGATGGTAGAAAGAGTTGTGCAATCTAAGGAGCTTCATCATCATGTTCCTGGGAGAAATGAGCTCCTGGTTAGGTTTCCTATGGTAAACAGGCCTGAGGGGAGGATTCAGACTGAAAGCAGTTCAATTTTAAAACCACTGAAAACTGCTACAGCTGGCATCAATGGCACAGAAACCCAGCATCCGCTGGCAGCTGTAGTCAACTTGATTATAAATGATAGCTTTACCTGCCATGATGGCAATAAACCTGGCCAACCAGATGGGCTGGTACCCCATATGTCACCTGCCACAATAGCTTAGTGTCAATTTCTAGAATCAAATACTGGAAGAGAGTATGGGGAAGATTTTGACAGGCCTCCCTCACTTTGTTCTGCTCCTCTGTGAAGCTGTTTTGGACTATTTTCACAACAAAAGAGATATCCACAGAGGACCAGCTCAGTCCATGCATATGATCTCCATTTCCTATGCCACTATAGCTGAGAAGCCAATGAGCCCTTGAAGAGAGATCTGAGTGGGATGAATTTCAAAGCAATTCTAAGGTCATAAAGGACTGCTCATGAACAACATCTTCATCTTTGAGGGTAGGCCTACAGCTACAAGATCTTTTTAAACAATGACCATTTATGATAAGGAGCCTTTTGGTTTCTAATATTAGGAAACTGGTTACTCTCTGGAAATACACCAGAACCATTTCTTTTGGTTGGGAAAAGAAAGCAAGTCATACTCATAAAATGTATTCACTGGAGGAGTGTCTTCCTAATGAGTTAAAACGTAGGCTAGATTTTTACTAGTAAACATTCTCTTGAATTCTTTGTATAGTAGAATTAATCTCTGTTATTAAGTTTGCTATTTTTTTTCAGATTTGCCTCTGGCCTTTTATTATTAAGTATTGTTCCAAACACAACAGTAACAACACTGAACAGTCAGATAATTAATACCATTAATAACCAAAACAGGCCTTGTAGGCATTCATTTGTATTCAAATACAGATTTGCATTATTGATGTTACTGGAAGCAGTTAAAGTCCACTATATGTTCCATTATATAACATATGAAATTCCAACAAAGAAAGAAACTGTCATGTCCCTTAGCCAGAGCTTTAATATAAATTTAATTTATTTTTATCTTGGAAGATCAGTATTATCAGTTATAGAGGAGAATCACTTTTCCCGCCTCTAATGACAGAAAAAAATTAATATCCCTTGGAGTCAAGTTTTAGCTTGGCCAGTAAGTTTCAACAATCATTAGTTTCCAATGTTCCCTGACCTGATGTTTTTGTTTCTTGAATTGGTGCGAAGATTATTTTCAAAAGAGGTTGACATTGCAACTTATGGATACAAACTTCAAGACTCACCAATGCAGAGACTTTTCATTCATCTGAACAGAAAATACACACACACACACACACACACACACACACACACACACATAAACAAAAACATGAACCTATGTCCCTTTCTGATTCAATTTTTGTACCATGAAAAATAAAGGATAGTCATAAAAAGACAAAAATATGAATGATGCTGGCCACCAAGACACAATCAACCGGAAAACACACTGAATGTTTCTATTCAGAAGGATCATTGCCTAAAAAAAGACATGAAAGACTAAACAAACTTAAGGTGACTTGTATAGTTACATTTTAGACAAACTGCTCAATACCATTTTGATATATGTCAAAGGGAAAAAAAAAACTTGTTTCCTATTAAAGTGTGAGTGAAGACTTGTAATAGCATGGTAGATTATTTATAGCAGGGGTCTGACTGAGAATGGTTTGGGTTGGTTCAGGATACTCCACTGCTCTCATGGTACTCTACTCAGCTAAGAGGCAGTGCCCAGAGGGAGAGTAAATTGGCTTGGCAGTCCAGCTTTGGCTCCCAAGTCACACATTGTCATTTTCTATGTTGTAATACATTCCTCAGAAATCTCTAAATAAAACTGTTATATAGAGAAGAATCTCATTCACTCCATTCTGACCTTTCAAGAAATGTTTTTTGTTGTTTGTTTTTAAACCAAAATATGACAAATGTTCCACAAGTATTGCCTCCTAATAACATTAGCTCCTTCATCGCTCATCTGTCTTCTTTTATTTCATCTTTTACTATAGTATTTAGCACATTGCACATAGTAAGTACTCAATAAATGCTCCCTCCCCTCCCTTTCTTCCAAATTCTCTCCCTCTCTCCCTCCCTCCTTCCTTCCTTCCTCCTTCCCTCCTTCCCTCCCTCCCTCCCTCCCTTCCTTCCTTCCTTTTTCATTCCCTCTCTCTTCCTCCCTTCTCTCTCCCTTACTTCCTTCCCTTCTTCCTTCCTTCCTTCCTTCCTTCCTTCCTTCCTTCCTTCCTTCCTTCCTTCCTTCCTTCCTTCTTCCCTCCCTTCCTTCCTTCCTTTTTCATTCCCTCTCTCTTCCTCCCTTCTCGCTCCCTTACTTCCTTCCCTTCTTCTTTCCTTCCTTCCTTCCTTCCTTCCTTCCTTCCTTCCTTCCTTCCTTCCTTCCTTCCTCCCTCCCTCCCTCCTTCCCTCCTCCCTCCCTTCCTTTCTTCCTTCTTTCCTTCCTTCCTTCTTCCCTCCCTCCCTCCCTCTCTAGTACAAGGAGATAGATGTCAAAGGACTCCAGGTATCACTGAGATGGGTGGGGTGTGACTCATGATGGCAATATTGATCTGATAGGTATATCAGATTAAAAAGAATGGGGGAGATTAAAAAAGATAGGGGTAGAGTAGCGTTGAATACCAAAAACCTAATAACAAGAGGAAATCAAAGAGCCATAGTGGGAGTAGGGAAGCATGGTAGAAACCATTTAAGTGAAGAAACAAGTGATACTGTCATAAGACAGTACTGTAGACTACCCGGATAGAAAGAGATGAAATATTTGAGGAATCCAGGGAGCATGCCTAGCATGGAGGCATGATGTAGTAGTAGATAGGGAACCTAAATTATCCCGGCATCTGGCAGAGTCTTCTGTCTGCCCAAAGCACAACAGCTAATGAATTCTTGACTCATGTTAATGAAAATATTATTGGTCAACAGACAGAGGAAATGTTGAAGGGTGCTGCTAGTCTACGCTAGAGTCTGAGAAGAAGAGTGATTGTCAAAGTAGAAATGAGACTCTTCGAGGAAAACGAGCACTCCATCTTAGAATCTGTGATAAGAAATGTGAGGAAGGAAAAGCTTAATTTGACAGTCATCTTTAAATTTAGGACACGGATGTGAAAGTCTTCAGGGAAAAGGTAGGTTAGATTCTGTGAACTCAGAGGTCAGCCTAATGCGGATAGAAAGCTATCGAGAATCAAATAATGAAAATGCAAAAAAAAAAAAAAAGATATTACAAACCCAATTCTACTAAGCGGATGAAAAAGGGGAGTTGTCTAAAAATATGCATATGGATACGTAGGATATTGATTGGCCAATTTAGGTTTTTAATTGCAAAATAGGGCGACTGTTAAAACACTGCAGAGCTCCATAAGAATAATTATAGCTCACATCTATCTAACTCTTTAAGGTATGCAAAGAACTTCACTTTGATTATCTCATCTGGTCCTCTCAACCACCCAGCAGGATAGGTGTCATTATTATTCTTGCTTTACAGGAGTGTAAAGTGAGACTCACAAAGGTTACTTGACTTGCCGGGGTTTCACACAGGACATAGGTGTCTGAGGAAGGATTTGAATCCGGGTCTCCTTGACTCTAGGCTCAAAACTTTATTGTCTATGCCAGCTGAGCCTTGTGAGGAAAGTTAAGGACAACAAAAAGTATTTTTTAAAAGTTTAATTTTTTTTAATACTAGAACTACGATCCCATGGGTATAAGGAACTCCTAGTCAGGAACTTTCTCTATCAAAGTATACAACCACCTTCTCTGAGACTTATATTAGAATGGCAGGAAATTCTTAAAATTGGTTCACAAGGTTGTCGTGGAGCTAAAATAACATGATATATGAAAAGCTCTTTGCAAACTTTAAAAATGTTATATATAAATATATATTACATAAATGTTAAATATGTGATATTTAACATTGATTTGATATTAATTTAAATGTATAATATCATGTTAAATGCAAATATTTAATGTTAACTAAATGTTAATTTAAATATATAACAAAATGTTAAATATATAATCTTATATATAAATCTGTAATGACAGTGATCCTTATTAGAGCTAAGGGTTCATATCATGGGGGGTAAATAGGTTCAATTCAGGTCTCCCATAGTTGGAATTCCTGCTCAGGGTGAGGACTAGGAACAGGGGATTAATTAACTGTTGTTTTGCTTTCATTTTCTCTGCCAAGGAAAATTATTACATTCCTGAAAAAGAGAGACTAGGAATGAATACGGAGCTGAATCTCAAAGGTAAGGACATCCAGAGTACCTCCTTGGTCACAAAAAAAACTCAAATCCCTTGACCTGGGAGAACTGCATTCCAGTACTCTGAAAGAACTGGCAGATGTAGTGATAGAAACACTGTCAGCAATGCCTGAAAGATTATGGAAAATGGGAGGGGCACCTGTAGGTGGGGAGGGAATAAGCATTTATCTAGTACTAGTAGGCACTTAATGTTTATTGATTGACTAATTATTATGTGCCAGGATACCTTAAACCCAGTTTGCTCTGAAGCTCATAGGTTGGACCACAGTAGGTCCCTGCCCAAGCTCCATTTAATGGCTGTATTTTGGGTCCTCCTGGCTTAGAGTGAATGTCAATGGTAACTCTTTCTCTTTGGAACAGCGACACTGAGGGTCTTCCCCTTCCAGCTTGATTTTTCCTTTCTTTTTTTCTAATTAAAGGGGCCATCCCTTGACTCACTGCTTAAAGAGGCCTATTCACTGAATGGGTGTTACCTCACCCTAAGGAGTACATGAAAAGGCCTGAGCCTAAAAGGACCAGGGTCTCCCATTGCATCCTGGGACATCTCCAGGCATCCTGATGATTATCTGGTCACTGGATCCAGACGGCTCTGGAGGAGAAAGTGAGGCTGGTGACCTTGCACAGCCCTCCCTCACTCAAATCAAAGTCAACTGCGAGTCATGTCATCATTTCCCTGATGTCATGGTCATCTTCACAAACGAAGGACAAACACAACAGCAACAATTACGTGCCAGGAACACTGCTGAGCATTGTACAAATGTTATCTCATTTGATCCTCACAACACCCTACGAAGCGGGTGTTAGGTTATTATTTCCATTTTACAGTTGAGGAAACTGAGGCAGACAGATATTAAGTAACTTGCCTAGGGGTCATGCAGCAATGTCTGAGGCTATATTTGAATTCAAGTCTTCCTGACTCCAGGTCCAGTGCTCTAACCACTGTCCTACCGAGCTGACTTCTATAGGACTATAGGGGGGAATATGAAATTTTCATAAAAGGGAAGAGAATAGAACTTAAAAAGTAGAGGCCAGTGACAATGACTTCAATTCCTGGTGAACTTGTAGGACATTTTATTAGAGAGATGGTTTGTGAGTTATTGAGAAGGGGAAATGGTGATGACTGAAAATGAGCTTGGTTAAAGTAGTACAATTCAACTTAGTCTGACTACATTTCTTCTTTCAACAGGGTCACCAGATCAGGACAAGACCGTAGGTGCAGTTTACATAGGCTTCAGCTATTAAGTCAAGTACAGTCAACACCAATGTAGCAAGAGGTCAGCCATCTAAAAGAATAATAGTTAACCTACAGAGGTACCAGGTTTCTTGTCAATGGAAGTCTGAGCAAAGGCTTGATAGTCACTGAAGGGAGATGTCATAGAGGGATTCTTGGTCAGGCATGGATTAGACTAGAGGTCCCATAATGCCCTTTCAAACTCTAAAATTCTTTTATTCTTTGATTCTCAATATTTTTTCCCCTCCACCTATCTCTGCTTATAAAAATTCCATATTTAAGGTGGGCCGTAGTACTTTCCTCATGTTATACTAATCGGGAATTTGAGGAGGAAGAGGGCATTAACTAGAAAGTTCTCACATCAGTGAGTTTTTTTGGGGGGGGGAGGGGAGTGGGTTTTAGGAATATTGGTTAAATTTATCTATGAACTGGGCTGACCTGCAGATGCTATTCTATGTCTGTCTGTCTGTCGGTCTATCTGTCTAATCTGTCTATTAGTTTATCTGTCTGCTCAGCTATCGCCTATCTATTCATTTACATGGAGTAGATTTGAAGGCACATGGAACATTTGTTTATCTACTTCTCTTTTAAAAGGCAAGATGAGTGAGGGAAAGGAGCCTGGGTTTCAGAGTTAGGGTACCTGAGCTATCCCGCAAACTCTTCTGCCAGTCATACTATGATTATGAGAACTTAGGCAAGTCAGAATTTCTCTGTGTCTTGATTTCCTCATATGTCAAATGGAAATAATAAGTAGGGTCTTACCAACATCACTGGTTCAGCAAGATTTCAAAATATGGATGTGATTTGGAGAAGGTTTTTTTTAAGCACTATACAGATGAACTATATAATAATGAGTATGGTTACTCCAAGATTTGTTTGGCTTTGCTGATAAAATACTGACAATACTACTTTGGAGTTCTCAAAGCCCCTTCCTACTTTTAACATTTTGTCTTCCTAGGTAGATAGGACAGATATTACTTTTCCCAATTCACAGATGTGACTTGTTCATGGTCATTTATATAAGGGAGAGCCAGGAGTAATATTCAGGCCTTATTCCTCCTTACTGGTTCACTCATGATTATCCCACACACCACACTGCCTCTCAGATTGCTAAATCATATTTCAGTCCTCTTGTATATACATGGCTTAGCTGTCCATTGACAAATTGAAGCAACAACTACCATAACAAAACTAATAATTCAAAACAATAAAAATTGCTTTGCCTTAGTTTTCTGTATAATCACAGGCATATCTTCTTTTATTTTGTTTCACTTTATTGCACCTGGAAGATATTGCATTTTTTTTTTTTTACAAATTAAAGGTTTGTTGCAGTCCTGCATTGAGCAAGTCTTGCATTGAGCATTTTTTTCCAATGGTATATGTTCACATCATGTCTCCTCTGTGTCACATTTTTGAAATTCTAGTAATATTTCAAACTTTTTCGTTATTATTATATTTGCCATGGTGGTCTGTGATCAACGATCTTTGATGTTACTACTGGAATTGTTTTGGGGCACCACGAACCATGCCCATTTAAGACAATTAACTTAATTGATAAATGGTGTGTATTTTGACTGCTCTACTGACCAGCCTTCGCCAGTCTCCCTCCCTCTCCTCAGGCCTCCCTATTCCCTGAGATACAATATTGAAATTAGGCCAATTAATAAGCCTACAATGGCCTCTAGGTGTTCAAGTGAAAGGAAGAGTTAAATGACAGGGCATATTTCATTGTTGTCTTAAGAAATTGCTACAGCTAACCCATCCTTCAGCAACGACTAGCCTGATCAGTCAGCAGCCATCAACACAGAGGCAAGACCCTCCACCAGCAAAAAGATTACAACATGATGAAGGCTCAGACAATGGTTAGCACTTTTTAGCAATAAAGTGTTTTTTAATTAAGGTTTGTACTTTTTTTGGACACAGTACTATTGCACACTTAATAGATGAGAGTATTGTGTAAACATAACTTTTATATGCACTGGGGAGCCAAAAAATTTGTGTGACTCGCCTTATTGCAGTGATCTGGAACTGAACCCACAATATTCCTGAGCTATGCCTGCATTTAGAATTTCTTAATCTGTTACTATTGCCGTGTGTGTGTGTGTGTGTGTGTGTGTGTGTGTGTGTGTGTGTGTGTGTGTGTATGCGTGTGTGTGTGAGAAAGAGAGACAGAGAGAGACAGAGAGACACACAGAGAAAGAGAGTGACAGAAACAGAGAGACAGAGACAGACAGAGAAGGAGAGGATTAGAGGGGGAGAAGGAGAGACAGAGAGACAGAGAGAGAGAGAGACAGAGGGAGAGAGAGTGAGCTGCCTGTTTACTTGAACTACCTGGGTTATTGCCTTAGTTATCTTTTGCTTTATTAGTACAGACTTGGCCAGAGACAGCACTTTATTTCATGTATAAATAATTGGAAAACATCAATATAGTATAGTCAAATAGCTTCTCTCTATCCGTTTGATAACAAGTGCTTCGCTTCCATAAGGAATGTGAGAAAAGAATAACTACCTTGCAATATCTCTTTGTGCCGGGGGAACAAAAATTGACCTGCCTGCCTACACCCATTGTGAATGGAGGCAGTACTTGGAACACTCAGAGTCTTCAATTCATTCCTCCCTTCTCCACAATTCATTTACACAGTTTGAAGCACTTTGTGTATTCTGTCCAATTTCTGACTGTAAAAGTGCTTTAAAAACCCACAAAATCTACTCTCTGTCCTTTTCCTAAAGATGCACACATATCCATTAAGATGAATATTAAAAGAAAGCCATATTGGAGCTAATTTCAGGCAGCCTAGTGATGAGATTTAGGTGAAGGCAGTATTATGCAAAGAAATACATATTTACATACATATATATAGTATGTATCATATATATTTCACACACACTTATTTTTTTATTGTTCCCCAATACACATGACCGCAGAATCCCAACCCATGTTAACAATTCACTCAATATGTTTTAAGTGCTTAGAATGTGCCAAGCTCTGAGACTGGCATTGTAGATGAAAAGAAAATAACAACCAAAACAACCAAACAGTGGCTATGCCAAAAGTGTAGGATCACAGGGGCAGAAATTTATACTATGCTTGCGGCAAAAAACAAGATATTGATTGACCAGAATCTGTTTATACCAATTTTCTATCACAAGTTCACAAAAACAATCATGTCAAAGTGCTTTAACAGTTGACAGCAATAATGATAATAAATAGGTCATGGTAATAATGAGTAATAATTGATACTTACTGAGTAAAGCCTGTGTATTGGGCTGGTTTTAGGGTAGGCAAGGTAACCCAGGCGGGTGTTAAGGAAGAACCATGTGGGGTACAAACAAATAGAACATATAGTTTTTGCCCTCAAATAGTTTATTGTCAATGAGATAAAGGAAGTGTAACATGTCTAACGATACATGGAATCAAATATAACAAGTCACACGATTGTTCTTGAGGAATGCAGCTTTTAGAGCCTTTTATAGCATGGGTCCTTCCTACCTTTCCAGTCTTCTCACACTGACTCCCCTCCATACACTGTAAGATACAATGATGCTGACCTCCTTTTCTTTGCTCAAGACATTCCATCTCCTCAGTCCAGGCATTTTTAGTGGCTGTCCCTATGCCTGGAACCCTCTCCCTCCTTATCTCTACCCCTTCGTAGAGGCAATGAGACCAATCAGAACGTCAATGCAAGACTGAAGCGATACTCAATCAACTTCAATGCTGGCTGTTGCCTCTAGAATAAAATCTTCTGTTTAACTTTTACAGCCCTATACAACCTGGCTCCAGTCTATCTTTCTGGCCTCATTTGGGAAGTAGATATCACTTCTCCTCCAACTCTCTGCTGTCCAGGCAAACTGGCCTTCTCTCTGTTCCTCACTCAGGCATCTACCTCCTTTCCCCCATGCCTTCCCTTCTTATTGCTTCCTCATAACTTTTCTCACTTCCTTTAAGATGAACCTCAGGCAATACCTTCTGTATGAATCCCTTCCTGATCTCCCCCAACTGCTAGCCCCCTCCTTCGCGTAGTATCTTGCATTGGGCTATTTTGGATGCATTGGTATATATTCGATGTACATTAATGCTGCACATGTTTTTATATGTCCTTTTGTCCTCCAATAAAAGATCAGCTCTTTGGGAGCAGGCATTGTTTCATTCCCTGTGCTTGAGACCCCAGCACTCAGCATAGTGCCTGGCATACAACGGGCACTTAAAAGTTACTTGTGGAAGATGGACCGATTGATGTTCTGTGCAAAAATCTGTAAAAGGAGAAATGAGACCTGGCAACCGATTGTCTATGGGAAGATGAAAGGAAATGGTGATGAAGTTTTAGGTGCTGTCAGTTAGGAGAATTGTGGAAGAATTTACAAAAATTGGGAACTTAAGAGGGAGAGGCAATTCTTGGCGAATTATAGTGAGTTTAGTTTTATTGATGTTGTTGTGTCCAACTCTTCGTGACCCTATTTGGGGTTTTTGTGGCAAAGATACTTGTTTACCATTTCCTTCTCCAGTTTGTTTTACAGATGAGGATCAGAAGCAAACAGGGTTAAGTGACTTGCCCAACGTTACACAGCTAGTAAGTATCTTAGGTCACATTTGAACTCAGGCCCAGTACTCTATCCACTGTGCCATCTAGCTGCCCTTAGATGATGTCCTTAGAAGATGAGAAACTAAAACTCAGGAGATGGCTTGGAGTTAGAGATCAGGATTTGGGGTTTTTTGTATAGAAGTAACATTTGAAACCACAAGAGTGGATATGGTTTCTGAAGAAGAGTATATAGAAAGAGAAAAGCAGAGGGATAAGGACTGAATTATGGAAAATATCCATGCTCAGGGGTTACAAAGAGACAAAGAAATGATCGGGGGTGGGGTGGGAGAGAGAGAGAAAGAGAGAGAGAGAGAGAGAGAGAGAGAGAGAGAGAGAGAGAGAGAGAGAGAGAGAGAGAGAGAGAGAGAAAGCACCAGGATAATGCAGTATATCTTAAAAGGTCAAAGGGGAGAATTTCACATAGGAAGATTTCATCAGTGTTGTCAGAGGTTACAAATGGGTCCAAGAGAATCAGAACCAAGAAAAGGCAAATATTTGGTCATTTTTACACAGCAATATAAATGTAAAATTTGACTGGCCTTAAAACAAAATAAAAAACTATCCAAAGCAACAATATAAATAGAATTTCATCCTCATAAGGCACAGACAAGTTTCATCTGAATAGTTACCAGGTTGTAACAACAATGCTGCTTGCCACTAATGTGGCTGTGTAAGGCCAATAATACCAGCACACAGGAGGACTGCTAGCATAGGTTCTTTGATCTGCTTTTCTAAGGAAAGCAACTTTAAGGGGTTAACAATCTTATTTTAATTAAACATACATATATCATTCATTTATTTCAGGGGAAAAAGTCAGCACCCTGAACTTCAGAGCAAATACAAACAGAAATTACAGAGAAAATATAAACAGAGCAAATAACACAAATCAACAGACAGGCTTCTAGATGTCTGACCAAAGGTATACATACATAGTTACCAGAGACAGAAGAACCAACATCTGGGTTTTCAAAGCTGGGGGGCTCCTTAATGGCTGCCCAGAGTCTCCACACCAACACTTTTCCAATGAGTAAGCCCCAAACAAAATGCTAAACTCAGAGTATATATACACTTCTTCAGGGTCAGAGTTCTTCATACCTCTTGAGGGTTTCACAGTTCTTTAGGGTTTCACACCTCTGGTGACCTAACTAGCAAAAGGGTGTGGCCCTTCCTACAAACAAAGGCAAGAGGCAATCAAAGACACTTGATTGCCTTAGTGCTGAGAAGTACTCCAAAACAAAAGACAACAAAAAGTCCCATTTTGCTTGCCATTACACAGGTATAATTTAAAGCTAAGTCTAATTTCATATTGTGCCTGATAGCTCTTCAGATCAATTTATATATAACAGATTATTAGTATTTCATCATAGGCTAAGTAAATCTTTTCCCTTTAATTTATTAAGGACAAAAATGCCAAATAAGAAAATGAAGAAGTCTGTTTGCATATGCTAAAACAACTTTGGAGGATGGCTTGCTCATCTAATTAAATGAGTTGTTTCAAAATGCTCATTGAAGTTCAAAAATTTGATTCGGAAAGTTTGAATATTAAATTCACATCAGAACATATTATTTTCGATCTAGGAAATATATCTTCCAAGTTTAACAAAATACTATCCAGTTTTATTTTTTTTACCTTGGGTTTTTAATATATTTCAAAAGTATGAATATATTCTTCTCTACTACAGATGACTTTCCTTTCCTCTTGAATTGCTTACTGATTGAATAGCCAATTCACATAGCCAATGTTTATCACAATAATATAGAACCTATTCTGTTAATTTAAATGACCTGCTCTCGATGAAGGCAATTTTCAGATTCTATTGCTGTTGAGTATTGCCACTTCCAATGATGAAAAATTTATTGTCTCTGACCAATCCTGCCATTATGAGCCTGGCTTTAGTTTTCAAGTCGTGTATGGGAAGTGCTTTGGTGCTGTCTCTTTTGGAGATGAATGGATTCCTTCTCATGATCTTTGGTAGGAGATTACTTAAATTCTTAGTCCCTAGCTACTGTTTTCATCTTGATGCATAGTGTTGAAAACAGAGTTGACATTCAATAGACACCTCTGAATACTTATTGATTTAATATAATTTCAGGTTACACAATACTTCAGGTATCTAGAATTTCTCTATCATGGCTATTCCTTCCACTGACACAGATTGCACTCCTCCATAAATTGACACATAGTCTTTAAGATTTTATTGACCCTCTCCCTCTTCGCCTTCCCTTTCTGTCTTCCAAAATAATCATAGCGCACAAATCTGAACAGGCCACTTCACCGTTTAAGAAGCTTTAGTGGCAAATTCATCTGTTTGATTTGCCCTACATCATCATATTTCAATTTAGTTTTCTAGGCTGATTACATTCCTCATATACTCTAAGGCCCAGTAGCCATTTTTTTTTGCTATAACTAAGTAAGCAGGCATCACGTTATAGACTTCCACTAACGAAGTGGTCTATATGACTTTGAGTCCCAGCTCCAACTGTCATCTCAATGCAGATAACTCCAAGGCCACCTCTCTCTTTTCTGAGCTCCAGATCTTTAATTTCAGCTTCCTGCTGGACACTTCCATTTGGATGCCAGAGTATGAAGCATATTCTAAATCTATAAAAATTTTGACTTTAGATAACAACCCAAAAGAAATAAGCCATTAGAGTAGAGAATAAATAGGAATGCGTTTACCTCCCAAAGGGGTAGCAATAAAGCATTTTGATCAGCAGGACAGAAGTTATAAACATTTTTAAAAAAGGAATATAACAATTATGGCCACACTGAATGCAGTTTTCCATAGTGAGTTCAAATGCATTTTATTCCCCAGTGGTTGGCTGCAGAAAATATTTCTATATGTTGGCCATCCATGGCTCTGTCGCTTAGTCTGAGACAAAACTGTACATTTAAAAAAATTATGAATAGCAAAAAAGCACTGAACAGGTGAAAAATGTTTATTTTTTTTTAAATCATGTAAATAAGTTGTTTTTAGACCCTCTTCAGTCTGACACCACCCTACCCTTTCTAGCCTTATGTCAGACACTTCTCCTGCATACTTTCTACTTTCCTGACTCCATGCCTTTATTCACTTCCATTCCCTAGGCCTGTCACGACCATCTTCCACACTTCCTTCCCTCTATTTCCATCTCAAAAATTCTAATTGATACTTTGAGACTTTGCTTGCTAGTTACTCTTCTTCCCTAATCCTCCCAGCTAAGAATGATTTATTTCTATAGATCTTATGTATGCCCTCATCATATGATATTCTGTGTTATAATTATTTGTATATATGTCGAATTCTCTCAATAATAATAATTTTACAATTTACAAACTGCCTTCTTCACAATAACCTTGTGAGACTGGTAGCTCAAGTTTTATCTCCGTTTTATAGGTGAGGAGAACTGAGACCAAGAGAGGTTAATTTCGTTGCTTGGCTAGTAAGTGGTAAATTCAAGTTTTGAATGTCAGTTTTTTGAACCTACTCTGCCATGACATGTCCCCTAATAGGTTGTAGACTCCATAATTGCAGGGACTTTTTTAAACTCATTCAACCTTTGTGATTAGGATGGTATTCTGTATAGAGTAGGTAATTAATAAGTATTTATTGAAAAGGCATTGTGGCATATGTCATAGAATTCAAATAAATTCAGATGTCATCTGGAAAGTGTCATTTCATGGATAAGGAAACTGAGGCATGGAGAGGTAAAATGACCTATCTAAGGTTACACAGCTAGTTAATGGTAGAATCCAGTCTAGAGCCTGAGCTTCCTCTTTCAACTTTCATTCTCACCCTGAGTTCAGAATTCAGATTACTTCTTTTATTAGAGTGGAAGAAATATTACAGTAACTTCTTAGGCCAGCAGGACAGATTAAAATTTTCTTTTCTGACAATAATTTTAAAGGAAACTTCTCCCTCTCATCCTTATTCTATTTTAGCTCATATTCTCTAATTCTCTAATACCATTGTTTAGCCATTATTTCTTTTATTTTCACCAACTGTAGTGCAGTCATAGTTGTGCTAAACTCAGAAGCTAAAAGGCTGATAATCTAAATGAAACAGATTCAGAATGATATAAACATGGGAGACAGAAAGGTCTTGAATGTTTAGCACTGAGTTAAAGTTTTAAAATTTACTAGAAATATACTTTATATAATGAAGGTCATCCCTTCACTTTATAAGCTAAAATTTTAAAACTTATTAATTCTATATGCTTTCAAAGAGCTTTAAAACACCTTAAATGAGAAAATCATAATATTGCTGGTACTCTAAAATACGAATTTTAATACCCAAAATTATATTTTGAAAACTATACTATGAAAAAATGAGCTATACTTTTTTACCTTAAAAGCAAAATATCACTAAAATAATTTATAAATAATTTCATTCATATAAAAAACTAATAGATCATTTTAGATACTCTGAATGATCAGTATTCATACTCCCATATATAAGTTTATGTATATGCAACACAATACAAGTTCAGTTTTCAGAAATAAATTAGGCTTGAAACTAATGAGAAATTTAGCATTCTCTGTGTATGTTTCTAAAATTTGGTCAACAGTGATTCCTAATTAATTAAAATTATGTCCCAGTTAATTCAATTTAGCAAAACTTGTATACCAGATGGTTTTTTTAATGGAGCAGGGATATATTAACCCCAATATCAATACTGAGAAAAAGTCATTAACCATAGAAATTATTAGATACACACTCTAATACACAAATGCTCAAACTTTTCTCTTGGCCACCCCCCCCAAAGCTTAATCTTTAAAAAGAATACATATGTCTATAGAATGCTCAGAGTTTAAGTATTTCCAAAACTCCATTTCACATTAAAGAATAGTTTTATCATTACAATTAGCTTTGGGTACACTACAATAGTTAATAATCACTTCATATCAGTTAACTGCCTCATAAAACATGGCCTAGAAGATTTCCATCTACGAAATTTGTAGTTGGTTGAGAAGCAGCCAAATGGGATATTGGATAGAACACTGGGCCTGTCATTGGGAAGATGTGGGTTCAAATCCAGCCTTAGACACTTACTAGCACATTGGATAGAACACTGGACCTGCCATTAGGAAGCCCTGGGTTCAAATCTAGCCTTAGACACTTACTAGCAGTATGACCACAGGCATACCGTTTAACTGTTGTCTGCCTCAATTTCTTGAACTGTAAAATGGGGCTAATAATACCAAGGTACACCTCAGGATTTTTGTGATTAAATGCAATGACATTTACAAAGGTTTAGCACAGTGCCTGACAAATAGTAAGAGCTCAGTAAAGGCTTGTTTCCTTCCTTCCAAAAAACAAGTGTGAAGCATCAACAAATGAAAATATATGTACTCTTCAAGGCTAATTCTTCAATAAAAATATTACTCTCCTTCTACCACCCCCAATTTTTTTCCGCATAAAATTTTCTAACTACTAACCTAATTTTGATAGAAAAAAGGAATACATATGAAGGTTCAGACCTGTGATTTCATCAGTGTAGGGAATACCAGTTGTCTTCTTACACTAATTCAGATACGCCAAACTATAATTTTAAAGAGTTTTCAGGTTAAATAACAGCCACAGTGAATCTGCTAGCACATATTAGGGGCAGGACTTGAAGCTAGGTCATCCCAGTTCTGAGGCCAGGTGCCTATCCATTGCATCATCCCATCTCTCTATAAACCTAGTTCTGAGGTTCTTCAATTTTCTTTCCCTTCCACTTTGAACCCACTCAGGTTCTGGCAAAAAACAGACAGGAAAATATAGCTTCCTGGATCTATGAGAGGTACCATCACCTCATAGACTCTCAAAGCAGAGACTAATCTTAGATGTTTTCTAGCCCAATCTGTCACAACTGATGAGGAATCCTCTCTAAAACACCATGAAAAATGGTTAGTCAACTCTGCTTGAAGATCTCCAGTGATGGGGTGATCATAACTTCTCAAGGCACGATCACTTTTTGACAGTTAACTGCAATTTCCACCCACTGTTCGTAATTTTGATTTATTGGACCAAACAAAACAAACTTAATTCCTCTTTTATATAACAGCCCATCAAATACTTTAATATAGCAAACCTATTCCCTCAAGTGTGCCCCTCTCCAAGAATTCCCTTCTCTAGGCCAAACAACCTCAAATCTTTCAACTAGTCTTTGTATGGCATATTCTCCAGTGCTCTCACTATTCTGCTTACCCTCTTCTATATGCATATCAGTTCGACAATGGCCTTACTTAATAATGTAATACCCAGAACTGATCTCTAGATGTAGTCTGACCAGGGCAGAGTTTGGTAGGACTAGCAGTATTTTTAACCTGGGCACTTTTCTCATATTGAAAAAAATCTACGTTTTTGTTAATATTTGTGACTCCTATATGACACTGTTGATGCACATTGAACTTTTGGTAGGCTAAAATTCCTACGGTTGTTTCATATGACGTATTTCCTAGTCAGATCTCCTCCTTGTCCAGTTGATTTTTTGAACCTAAGTGTAGGACTTCACATTTGTTACTATGATCATTTATCTTATTAGATTCGGCACATTGTTCAATCTAGCTGTTGACATAATTTGGAATTATGTAATTACATAATTATATAATCTAATTCTGTAATACAACAGGCTATCTATCCTTTCTATCTTGAATTAATCAGCAGATTTATGTCTTCATCCAAGTTACTTACGAAAATGTTGAAAAGAGTAAGGACAAGAACCAAGCCCAAGATAGTGGGAAAGAGCACTCAACTAGAGCAAAGTAAAATGTGCTTGAATCTTAGCTCCAGCCTCCACTACCTATGTAATCATGAACAAGTCATTTAACTTTATTGAGCCTTAGTTTCGTCATCTATAAAATGAGTACTGTACTATTTGTACTAGCTACCTTACAGGACTGCTCAAGAAAATCACCTTGTAAGCCTTAAAGCACTATGCAGATATAACTGATTAATATTATCATCCGAGGTAAGGTGTCTCATTGAAAATCTTCCAGTATATATAGGCTGGTGACCTCTTTTTGAAGCTCCTGTAAAGGCAATTCATGCTTCAGTTGTTGACCGGTCTGGATGATTGTTTGTCCCTTCAAATTCTGATTTTGTGATCTCTAGGGAGACCAGAAAGACAGCTTGTGAAGTGTGTGCTCACGTTTCAAGTATTATCCCTATTTTACACTAAAATTTCTGGAAACAAATAATGTTTTTCATTTTATCTCCACAAATAAAAAAATAAGCAAAAAAGAAATCAGATTTTTTTCAGTAAAATTTTTTACATAATCCCAGATAAATGGTATATATTTAGTCTATCATATATATCTCCTTTGTTCCAAAGAAACAAACTATTAAGTGAGTTCTTATGATTTTGTTCCTTTCCTATTCTCGATTATCAATTGTATAGTAAACACAAGGAAAGAAGGTAAAAAGAAAATATCCTTGGAAAGAACCAAAGACACTAAAATGTAATCTAGTTCCCTAGCTCTCAAGGTGGTAAGCCAAATAATTATAATTGAATGAACTTTGGAAGGTGAGAGATTTTGAATACCTTAACCACTAACAATGAATTTTCCCAGAAGCAAAGGCCTCAATAGGTAAATGTGCGTGTATATCTTATAGTTGTAATCTAAGTTCCAGAGAAGTGAAGTTAATGTAAAATCTTTAGAGAAGAGAAAAGATTTGTTAATTTACTAGGTGTTCAGAGTTTTTATCCAATTGCTTAAAATGCTAATACAGCAGAATCCTATTATAATGCTGATGTTAGGAGTCAAGGAGAACAATTGCCTTATAGACTGTTTTATAATGAAAGAAATACCCTATTTACTCTAAAGAGGGGCATGGACTGAACTACAATATAATACATATAATAATATGTATCATGACAAACCATTTTGTAAAGGGGTATATGCAATGACCAGCTTTTAGAATTTTTATTTTCCCTCAGATTTGTAAAATTTCACATCTTTCTTATTAATAAAATTATTAGTTGGAATTATTATTATTAACATTTTCCAATTAGTTAGTTGCAAACACTGGCACAGCAAGACATTCACAAACTTAAATGTTCCAAAAGGCCAGCTTCTTACACAGTTCACACACAATACACAAACCAGATATATTTCTTTTCATTCTTGTGAGGAGCAGGCTTTAAATAACTTAGGACAGGACCAGTGTTTTTGATGCCAAAGCTGTTGTACATTTTGTTATCTGAAGTGTTGGAATAGGAAGTGCATTGGCCAAGATTTTAAAAGCATTCTCCCATCTTGTTTATGTCTCAACTCTTCCTCTTCCACCAAAGAGTAACCACCAAAATCTCCATATTCTCTAACCTAGAGATTTTGCTATACCTTGGAGGCATTTGTTTAATGGCTCATTCTCTGGGTGCTCTGGCTACATAACTTTACCAACCAGGCTCACCTCTGAAGCAGAAATTAGGCACTATACAATCCTATGTTAAATAGAAGTCAGGTCTCATTAGGGTTGATTTGCTTTCCTGCTCACTTTTGTCTTCATAAAGGTGGAAGAACTTGACTAATTGAGGCCATTTCAATGGGAATGTCTTTGGCGGCAATCGTAGATGGTTTCAAGATATGAAACAGGTGTTCCCACATGACTCAGTGAACAAAATGAGGAGCAAAGTCATTCCTAATGTCACCTCTATATGACAGATTCCAGGATTGCAGGTTTCTGATGAAGAGTACCTTCAGTCCTGGAGTAAGCACAGTTCCATCTGGTTTGTAGATCTTGAAGGAGCTTTTGAAGTGGCAGGGCTTTATTTCTTCAGGATTGAGTAAAAGTTTTATAGGCTGTTATAATATGAATGGACTGGGAGTCAAATTTGCCTGTGCATTATGATGTTCCCAGAAAATTAGATATGAATTAGTCAAGCCAAGACACTTAAGGAAGTTGTGATTATTTTAATATCTAGTTTAGTTCATGTCTTTTCATATTATTGTGAATGTAAACAATAAATGAAGCCTGCATGAAACCTCACCAAATACTGGACACACAGACACACAGACACACACACAGACACACACACACACACACACACACACACTCACACACACACAAATTTTTGTTGTGGGTTGTTTCAGTCCTGCATGACTCTTCATGACCCCATTTGGGGTTTTCTTGGTAAAGATACTGAAATGATTTGTCATTTCCTTCTCCAGCTCCTTTTCTAGATGAGGAAACTGAGGCAAACAGGGCTAAGTGACTTGCCCAGGGTCACATAGCTAGTAAATGTATGAGGCCGGATTTAAACTCAGGAAGATGAGTCTTCCTGATTCCAAGTCCATAGTCTATACACCCCAGTCCCCCAAGACAGGTATAGATAGGATATTCCCAGAAAATTATATGTAATATTTATAAATTATATTAACAATAATTTGATTTAATAATTGATATTAATAATATAACATTATATATAAATAGCTACTATATATAATTTTCTGGGAACATCCTATCTATAGCTATCTATCTATATCTATGTCTCTCTACCTATCTGCTATTGTACCCCCATCCTGACCCAGTGAGGACTTTCTAAAAGCCGACTTAAGCAATAAGCTGACCAGAATATGTGTTGTTCTGTTAGTTCCTCTCTGCACACGGGGAGAAGTATTTGTTGATGCTTTCTCTTCCTCCTAATGTTGTCACTTAAATACTTATAATTAAGCACATTGGAGGTGGTGTACAGTCAGAAAAAGACATACAACCACTTGTCTCACAAATCAAACATAAAATATGCCACCCCATTTCCAATGAAGCTGGAAAAAATTCTGTTATTTAAGCAGTAGTAAAAATCATTTCAAAATTCTTTTCTTCTACCTTATGAACCACAGGCAGTATCAGTTGCCTTGAACAAACAATGATATTCATTTGCATCTAGAGTTGGCATACGCCTTAAGATAACCCTAAAAATAAACACTCTCTTACATGCCAGAGTGCATGTAACTAGTCGTGAGGAATCTAAATAAAAATCAAGCTGCTGCTTCCTATTTCCCTTGTGTTCCCCACACCCTCACTGGAGTTTGTGCTTGAGGACATACTCAGTAAATTATATGTAAACTGGTCAAACCAGGGCAATTCGAGAAGCCACAAATATGTCAATGTATGTACCATGAATATTTGTGCTATACTCCCATGAATGTGAATGATAAAGAAAGCAAGGATGAGAGATCTCATGGGATGACTGAAATAACAGGCTACAATGGTGTTTGTTACAAGCTTGGAGCTTGCCTTTATCTTACAATGAAAGCAGAAAGGAGGAGGAGCTAACCATGAGGGGGAAAGACTGAAACTATGAAGTATGGATGAAGTTGATGGATATTTTTCAGGGCAAACATTTCTGAGGTTTTAGCAAAGGTATAGGATAAACCAGTTTCAGTTGGCTAGTTCTTGTTTTCGGAGGCTGTGAGATTCTCTTTTGTAGCAGTGGGGGAGGAAACAAGGGGGCTGTTGGTATAAACACAAATACTAAATGTCATTTCTTTCTCCTATTCTTTCCCTGATCCAGGAGGAAAAACAAACCAATGACCATGGGTATCGTACTTCAACTTTACTGTGAGGAAAACACTAGCATTGTAAACTAGTAACAAAACCTGCTATAAACATGGGGCGCTGGGCGGCAATTCTTAGTTTTACGGCCCCAAATCCCAAATCAGTAGGAAGGCAATTCTTCACAAAACAAACGAGGTATAGAGGTAGGGGAAGGAACTCAGGTTCCTTGACTTTCACTTTGGGAGCTCTGAGATGGCCGAGGTTGCCCAGCTACCATTATATGACAGGGGAGAGCAGTAATCCAGCTTTAGGAGCCTTTCAAAGCTAACATCTCCTTATCAGGGACTCTGGTTACACATCAAGTCATACACTGCCTTTTCCAATTTATGAAAGGGGCACAGTGCAAAAATAGTTTTCAAATATGACCTTTAACAAAACAAACTCTTTGGAAACCAAGTTGTTTTTTTTTTCTGTCTGTGAACATCTCTTGCCTCCAGGTGGTGGTGTTGGATATGCTGATATGTATCCGCACTGCTCTTGATGGCTGGACGACAACGCACTGGGAGGATGCAAAGCAGGGGGATGTTGTAGCCTGTCATTTTGTGCTGTCTAGTTCTCTACATACATGACCATGCTCCAAATCACAGCCAGAACAGGGGACATCTTTTGAAATCTGGATAGCCCTTTCTAGCTCACGCTTCAAAAAGCAGTTTCTGCTTTTCTTTCTCTTCATTGTGGAGTTCTCTGTGCATTTTTTAGGATCATAGACTGTTTTTTAAAAAAGAAATTTACTTATTTTACAGGCATTTATAATTTCCCAATAACCTCCCTCCCAAACAAAAATCAAACAAAAATAATCCTCATTATAAACATGCAAAATCTAGCAAAACAGATTCCCACTTTGGCCATGTCCAAAAATGTATGTCTCTCTGCATTTTAATTTCATCACCTTTCTAGAAAGAGGTGAATGGTGTGTTTCACCTTCTGTCTTCTGGACTTGGGGTTTATCATTGCATTTAGAATAGTAAGTTTAAAGCTGGAAGCCTCCATGGAGGTGAATTAAACCAGTAGTTTAAAATTTTTTGTTGGCAGTCTGATGAAGTCTATGAGTCCCTTTCCCAGAATGTTTTCAAATGCATAAAATAAGATGCACAGAATTACAAAGGAAACCAACTAAACTGAAATGGTTATCAAAGAATTTTTAAAACTGAGTTCACAGGAGTCAAGGATCCCCGATCTATGCCAACCTTCACATTACATAATTGAGGAAAATGAGGGCCGGAGTAGGTAAGTGACTTGTTCAGTCATAAGCAGTGTCCTGGTCAGAAATGGAACCCATATCCCCTGCCTCCAAAATCATTTTTCTTTCCAGTTCCCCACATCTGTAGCCAGCATGGGATGTTAGCGAAAGGTACTCCAATCTGCTGATTCTTTGAGTCTCTCTTAAGGAAGATCTTGTTGATGAGTCAGCAAATGTGATAATTGAGTTTCAATGATGAAGGGCCAGAAGTAAAATAAGGAAGAAGGTTTTTGTTTTTGTTTTTTTTTTTAAATTGAATCATACTATTTGGAATTCTTTCTGGGATTAACATGTCAGCACTCCCATGCAAGTCACTTCAGATCACCTTGCCTGTTTGTATCTGGAATCCTACCAGGAGTAAAACTATCGAGTCTTCCTGATGCAGGCTTTTTTAACACTGCACCTCACTTCCTTCAGCTGTCACTTTCATTCATAGTTAAAGTAATGTGGGTTTTGCTATATGTGATGGGTAGTAAAGCACTAAAAGCATTTGAAACACCTCTTAAAGAGACCCAGGGTGAATTAAGGCTAGCCCCCACTATAGCTGCATCATTCACATTTTAATTATAATTTCTTTTTTATTGGATATTACAATTCATTTTGGAGGGTTCTGTTGCCTTTGATAGTTAGTATTAGTGACATTTTCCCATCTGTACTTAGCCCGTATCTATCAGAAGAACATAATTAAATTGATAGTGAGCTATCTTAAAGTTAGGTACAGACCTTGCATTTTAACATATTCATGAAGGAGCACATTTAACTTCAATGCATGCTACCCTTACTGAAATCAATATTTAGAATATGAATATAAACAGTCTTAAAATTATAAAGGCTTAAGGAGAGTTATGTAGTATAACATCATGGAACCTACTACATATCTATTAATACGTTAGATTTAAGGAAACTGATGCTGGTTTTTAGATAATTATTTAAAAGTCTATTTGACTATTCCCTTAAGTCCCAAATGGGGTCATGAAGAATCGGATAAGACTGAACAACAACCAAAACTTGCTACCCTCTAACTCTTCAACACAGCCTCAATATTCTATGAATTTGTCTTAAAGCATGACTCATTACAGTGTTCAATTGTTCTAATTCAAAATTTATATCTTGTAACACCAGTGTTACTAGAAACTGCTGTGCAGGTGTAAGACTAACAACACCAGAACACAGGAGGGCTGCTAGCACTGGTTCTTTGATCTGCTTTTCTAAGGAAAGCAACTTTAAGGGGTTTACAATCTCACTTTAATTAAACATACATATATCATTCACTTATTTCAGGGGGAAAAGTCAGCACCCTGAACTTCAGAAAAAACACAAACAGAAATTACAAGCAGAAATTATATAAACAGAGAAAATAACACAAATCAGCAGACAAGATTTCTGTCTGTCCATAGCAATACATATATAGTTACCAGAAAGAGAAGCACCAAAGTCTGTGTTTTCAAAGCTGGGGGGAGGGGGCTCCTTAACAGCTACCGAGAGTCTACACACCAACATTCTTCCAATGGGTGAACCCCCAAAGCAAAATGCTAATATCAGAGTACACATACACTTCTTCAGGGTCAGAGGGCATCACAATCATGTGACTCAAATTCACGTGACAGACTTTCTTGTGACTTAAGCAGGTCATCAAAGACTCTTGATTCAATAAAAAGATTCTTGATTCAAACAAAGGCAAGACTCAATCAAAGGCACTTGATTGCCTTAGTGCTGAGAAGAACTAGAACTCCAAAGGAAAAAAGAGAAAAACAAAAAGTCCCACTTTGCTTGCCATCGCATACCTACAAAGCTCTCCTCTCTCCCAGCTCCAGCTTCATATCTCCAATTGTCTACTAAGTATCTCCAAGGAGAGAGCCTGCCATTACTTCAAACTCAACATGCCAAAGTTGAACTCATTACCACACAACTAACGAGCTCCCTGCTTCAGAATTCCCAGTTTCTGTCAACAATCCTATTGAGTTATTTCTCTTCTCTTTTAAGAGTCCTGTATCCACTAGCTTACAGTCCTGTTAATGCTTCCTTTCCAATGTTCTTTTCTACCACATGTCCACTACTCTACTTTGTCCGGTTTTTTGCTACTGCTAACAGTGCTGCTATAATTTTTTTGCATATATGGGAACTTTGTTTTAAATAGGTATGCCTTGCCTCGTTGCACTTCACATTATTGTGCTTTGTGGATGTTACATTTTTTACAAATTGAAGGTTTGTGGTAACCTTGTGTCTATCAGTGTCATTTTTTTCCAACAGCATGTGCTCACATCATGTCTTTGTGTCATGTTTTGGTAATTCTTGCAATATTTCAAACTTTTTCATTGTTATTAAATCTATTACGATTTGTCATCAGTGATCTCTGATTTGTTATCGTAATTGTTTGGGGTACCATGAGCCACACCCATAAAGAGGCAAACTTCACCAATAAATGTTGTATGCGTTCTGACTTCTCCATCAAACAGCAGTTCCCATGTCTCTCTCCCTCTCCTCAGGCCTCCCTATTTCCTGAGACACAAAAATATTGAAATTGGGCCAATTAATAATCTCACAATGGCCTCTAAGTGTTCAAGTGAAGGGAAGACTCATTCAATGAGGCAAACTTCATTGTTGTCTTATTTTAAGAAATTATCAGAGCCCCCCCCCAACCTTAAGCAGGTCATCAAAGACTCTTGATTCAATAGAAGATTCTTGATTCAAACAAAGGCAAGACTTAATCAAAGGCACTTGATTGCCTTAGTGCTGAGAAGAACTAGAACTCCAGAAGAAAAAAGAGAAAAACAAAAAGCCCCACTTTGCTCACCATTACATACCTACAAAGCAACCACCAGCCTGATTAGTCAGCAGCTATCAACTATGAGGCAAGATCTTCCACCAGCAAAGACATTATGACTCACTGAAGGCTCAGATGATGGGTAGCTTCTTATGCAGTAAAGCATTTTTAAAAATTAAGGTACATAGTTTTTAGACATAATACTGTTGCACACATAATAGGCTATGGTAATAGTGTAAACATAATTTTTATACACACTTGTGACTTGCTGTAGTTTGGAACCAATACCTCCAAGATATGGCAAAATCTCTAGGTTAGAGAACATGGAGATTTTGGTCACTTTGTTAGCTTAATTCCTAATTGCTTTACATAATGGTTGAAGAAATCCACTGCACCACCAATGGAGTATTAGCATGCCTTTCTTTTCATAATAACTCCATCAACTGTTGAACATTCTCATCTTTTGATATTTTCACCAGTCTATATGATATTGGTCATAAACTGAAGACAATAGGGATACAAATTGTGTTTTTACTTAGTGCATTTACTCATTTTTATTGTATTTTTATAGCAAGAATATAAATATGAATACAGTTAATTTCCTTTATGTAAAATATCAACTTGTTGGTCATTAAAGATAACACGGGTATCAAGAGAAAAATTAGCATTAGCTTAACTGTTAAGAACTGTGCGATTCCCAGCAGCTTCTGTTCCCTTGTCCATCACTTTGCCCCATACTGCTGAAGCAAAGGGGGCCACTAAACATAATAAGCATTTAATAACTGCATGTTGAATGAATCATTGTTTGAAGGCATCCACTGAGACATTAAAATATCTCCATCTTTCAGGATTTAGTATGTAAGAATTTCTTCATTTTAATATAGTAGCAGGAAATTAGTTAATGATTCTTAATTTTGCTACGACATTATCTACTTTAAAGGTGCTTTTCAATTAATGCTCTTTCTAACTGAGAAGAGAGGGTATTGCTAACTTTGTCCTTTGACAAGAAAGAACAGCGTGACCACGACTGGTGAAGTAAATTATCCCACGATATAAATGGAAAGATAAAGATTAGTGCTCACTCAGACTGGTGCTATAATATGTGCACCCCGTGAGATGGCACAGGATGGTAGAGCCAGATAGACGAGTCAGGACGCTGAAGCGGGCACTGATGCTTTCTCTGCTACTGCTTCTGATAAACCAAATTACTTTTGATAAGAACATATCAGTCTCATGCAGGGGGACTGGTCTACTGTAACCCAAAGCTCATGTGAAAAATGACATCTGTGAACTATTGCTCTGCCTTGAGATACTCTCCCCTTAACTCGCCATCGAATGTTGGAGTGAATGTTTGGCAAAATTATTCATATTTCCGGAGGCAGAACAGTCAGACAACCAGCTAACATTAGTCCTAACGTGTACACTTCCTAAGCTTCCAGTTAACAATTACCAACATGACTGATTCTAAGGCAGCTAGGTAGATAGAGTTCTGGTCCTGGAGTCAAAAAGACCTGGATTTAAATTCAGCCTTAGAAACTGTTTTGGTGACCATGGGTAAGTCACTTAACCTCTATTTGCCTCAGTTTTCTCATCTGTAAAACAGGTATAATAATATCACCTACCTCCTAGGGTTGTTGTAAGGCTCAAATGGGATAAAATTTGTGAAATGCTTGTAAACCTTAAAGCACTGTATAAGTGCTAACTAGTATTACTATTATTATTATTATCAACTCTTTATATGCATAGTTTTTCAATCCTGCTAAATTAAGGAAAGAGAAAAGCCAGTCAAGGAAGCCAACTTCCCTTTGTTTCTGACTCATTTATTCTGGGCACTTGGAGTGTCCAGAGCATTGTCCAATGGTCAGATTACTGGGACAGGAGTAGCAAGGTCCAGCCCCTTTTCAAGATTCCATGACAGCATTGCCATAAAAATTTAGATAAATTACTGAGCCCTCTGTTCCAGTGTGACTACATGAAGAATACGTACAACTGCATCTGCCACACACAATGATTGGGAAAGTTTTAAATTTATCATTTACAGTATTTTGAACTCCATAAACCAAGATATTATATAAACAGGATATATCAAAATACAAATTAAAAATAGCTAGTGCTAATGAACTCTAGACGGCTATTCAACAAGTAATTAGCTCATTTTGAGATGAAGGTCTTTTTCTTGCTATTTCACTATGCCTGAGCTACTTAACCGCTTTTCCAGAACTATGGGTTTCAGGATTCTCACTGCCATGCATTTTTTTCATTTTTATATTTTCCCCCTAAAACAGTATTGTAACCTTAGTTTGGGGATCCCTAATCCCTTTTTCCCCCTGAATAAAATACGCTTGCTGAAGGTAAACAAAAACATGTCCAGACCTTTGGTTGGTAGCTGAGTTTTCTTTTTTCCTTGGGTTTGCCCCAGCTGATAAGACAGTGCAATAGCTCAGCTCAGGCTGCAGTGACACTTGGGGGTAAGAAATCACTGAGAAAGAGGGTCCCTTAAGAAATAACAGAACAGAACAGAACAGAAATGACAATAACATAAAAGCTTAGAATTTAAAAAAGAAAGGCAACCCAACTGATCAGAGCTTTAGAACAAGAGCTATATTTGGTTTCAGTCTTGACTGGCACTGCTTATTCTTATATTCTTGCTTATAGACTTGTAATGATACAGGAGAGAAAGTGTGGTACAAACTTAGGTTTTTTTGAGTCTAGTCTCTTTCAAGTGTATTTTATTGCACTTCCAAAAAAAAGATGAATAAAAATATTTGGTTAATTCAGCAAATCCTTGTGCATTTTAAATATGTAAGCTAATCATAAAAACAGAAACATGATTATAAAACTTGGTTTTGCAGCTTAGGGTAAACTGTTTTGGCAAAACAAGGGTTTTCTACGCAAGGAATCTTTGATTGCACGCCTTTCTCCACTGTGACCTGCTGTAGCATGATATTTAGTCTAAAAGAGGGACAAAATGAGTTTTTACCAAAGAGGTTTAATATTAGAAGTACTAGAAAGACTTTATAGCATGACTCTTTGACTTCAACTACCTAGCCCAACGTATTGAATCAGTTGTCACATCTCATAATTTTAATCCCTACAATATATATGTCTTATGCAACCTCTTCTCCCTATTCACACAGCAACCATTCTAGTTCTGGCTTGAATTTCTTGTTGCCTGGATTATTGCAATAACCTCATAATTAACATCCCTGTCTCAAGTCTGTCTCCACTCCCATCTATCCTCCAATTCCTCCTCCCATCTCCATCCCAGGCAATTTTGCTATCTGCCTTGGCACAAAAATCAATATTATTGTTGTTTCTGGAAAGAAATGTAAATCAATTACTCTGTGGATCAACTCGCTCTCCATGTGACTCTCCAGAACAGAATTGCCTTCTCTGGCCACCATTTTCCTGGCTGTATTAGAATTAGTCCCTCAATTTCTTGAGAGAAGTGACTTTCGAATTTTTAGATTTGTATCCCTAGCACTTAAGAAAATGCTTAGAACATAATAAGTGCTTAATAAGTGCTTGTTCAATTATTCATTAATTTAATAAAATAATTGTCCTCATCATGGTGAATATCAAATAGCATAAAAACTTAACTATATTTTAATGGAAAGGATATTATTCATTACTGATATGAGAATCACTCCTGGATCAGCTATCTGTGTATGAGATTATCAACTTTTCAGGGTAAAAATAATAATATAAAGCTAAAAGACTAAAAGTGAGAAAAATTAGTGTTGCATAATTAAAACAACCCCAAATTGACTAACTATGCTAGTCATCGATGATTGACAATGGGATATTAGTAATTGGAAGAAGCAACATAAAATAGTTATGCCAATTTCATATGAAAGGTTAATTGGCATAAATTAATTGTCATAACAAGAAGACCAAAAGAACCTAGAAAGTACTTAGTAAGTATGAAACTCAGCCAACAAGTGAAGAGATATGGCAGCCAATTCTAAGCACCAGCTTAGAATATAAACACATTTGTAAAATCTTATGAAGAAGCATGGTGCCACATTATGGGCAGTTGTCTCATAAAACGGAAGCAGTGGAAGGTAAGACTAGTTTAAATAAAACTGAGAAGAAAGCTTAGAAAAAGACCAAATAAGCAAAATCATTCAGAGGATGCTTAAGTATGAAACTGGGAGGACAACAGCAATTTTTTTTAAAATGGAAAAGATGTGCAAAGATTTAAAAAAATATAAACAGCTTTCACCATCAAGGATAATGGTGACCATTTCAAATGTATGTATAGAGAAGGCATAAATAACAACAAGGACAGCAAAGACTAGAAATTCAGCTGAGCTAGACTAAGTGCACAGAGGAGATTCATGCAGGAAGTGATTCCATTTTGAGGATATTGAAGTATCAATTCACAAGGTATCTAAAGATACTAAAATTGTTGGGGGAGGGGAGGAAATATCTCACACAAAAAGAATGTGTGTGAGAGAGTATGCATAACTGCTGACCTATATATCTAGTTCCCTGTCTATGTAAAATTTTTCTGGGAGTAATATACACATGCATGTTCTTCCATCCCCTATGCTAAACAAAACAAAAACAAACAAAAGAAACCTCACTCACTTGATCTCCCATTGCCACTAGCTATCATAGTAAATTTCTCATTTCTTCTGCAGCTAAATTCCTTGAGAAGACCATCCACAATTGGTGTCTCCACTTACTTTCCTCTCATTCCTTCCCTAACTCTTTGTAGTTTCATTTTTGATTTTATCATTCAACCAAAATTGCTCTCTCCAAAGTTATCAATGATCCCTTAATTTCCAAATCTAAATCCTCCTCCTTCACCTCTCTGCAGCTTTTGACACTGTTGATCACTCCCTTCTTCTTGATACTCTCTTCTACCTAGGTTTTCATGATATTGCTCTCTCCTAGTTCTCCTCCAGCCTGTCTGATCACTCTTTCTTCGTCTCTTTTGCTGGGTCTTCATTCGGTCATGGCCGATCACTCTGGGCCATCCTCACAGTCAGCCAGGACAATTACATGTAATACTCAATTGATGCTCTCTCTCTCTCTCTCTCTCTCTCTCTCTCTCTCTCTCTCATTGCTCCCCTCACCTCACCATATAAAATCTGTTGCCAAGTCCTGTTGATTTTTACGTTTGCAGCCTTTCTCATATATGCCCCCTTCTATCCTCTGACAGCCATCACCCTGGCTCAGGTCCTCATTACCTCACACCTGGACTACTGTAATAGCCTAGCTTGGTCTGCTTGCCTTGAGGCTCTCCCCACTCCAGACTCTCCTCTACTCAGCTTTCAAAGTGATCTTCCTAAAACACAGGCGATCCAATAACACTGGTCCTCTTGCTGTTCTTCAAACAATACAAGATATTCTATCTCCTTATGGCATGCATTTTTACTTATTGTCCCTCCTTCCTAGAAATCGTTCCCTAATCTTCTCTGCCTGCTGGCTTCCCTGGCTTCCTTTTTCATCTAAAATCTCATGTTTTTAAAGAAGCTTTTCACAATTCCCCTTAATGTTAGTGCTTTCCTTCTTACATTATTTTCAATTTATCCTGCATGTATCTTGTTTGTACACAGTTTGGTTGTTTGCATGTTGTCTCCCACATTATGTTGTTTATTCCTTTAGGGCAAGGACTATTTTTGTCTTCCTTTGTATTCTCAGTGCGAAGTACAATGACTGGCTCACAGTAGGTGCTTAATAAATGCTTGTTGACTTCACTTGGCTTGGTTGTAATCCAGTGTTATTGGATCACCCAGACCATTGTAGAATCTCTTGGATGAGTTCCATTACCTTTAAAAAAAAACATCCACAGGGGGAAAACCAAGTTGATCTTGAATGTCTACTGTAAAGATGATGACATCCAGTTATATAAACAACCCACAGTGTGCATCTATCTACATATATATCTTGGACAAACACTGAAAATGGATGATGAATTGGAGCCAAAATTTAACAGTGGACATGATTGGGGGTGATTTACCTTCGGGAAATTGTAGAGCTTCTTAAACTGTGTCAAATATTTCCTTGGAGAAAAGACACGCTTATTTACTTATAATATTCTACTACTGTTGTCATATGACAGTGTGTCACAGAATACCACTGTCTTAAAGAATTAATAATTAATATTATTCGGAGGAAAATAGAAAGGTACCTGATGAGTTTTAGCAGGTTGTAACATACAACAAATACAGAATTGGAAAAAGGACTAAAGTAAACGATGCCATCAAAGAAATATATTATTGATAAAGAATACTACCTAAAATGGTACATCATGCTACTAGCATATTTGTCATCATCCTGATCCTGTAACCTCTTCTCCCAAATTGTTGATTCTGTTTCAGAAATACTGGGTTCTGGTAGATAAGCTTTGGCCTCATCTTGTTTGGAATCATGGCTCCATACCACTTTCTGGCCATCTCTTTCTCCACCCCCTTCATAGTTCCCCTTTATGTATTCTGTTGTTCCATTAGAATATAAGCTCCTTGAGAGCAAGGGCTGTCTTGTTTGCTTAAATTTATATCCCTGGAGTTTACTACTCTAGCACATAATACGTGCTTAGTAATTATCTATCTATCTATCTATCCATCTATCTATCTATCCGTCTGTCTGTCTGTCTTTGTCTGAATACCTACCTACCTACTGACCAATATAAGGTGAGAATAAGAGATAACTGATAGAAAGCCACTGTGCCCCAGTGATGTCTTTGTGATCTCTATTAAGAGAAAGCAAGGAAGGGCTGAATATATCAGATGATTTCTCTGGGACAAACTTATGAGAAGGAATGGATAGGAATTGCACAGGATGGGTAGGCAGAGATGGTTTGCAATATGCCTCATTGGAGGGAGCATTCACTTGAATTCACAAATCCTTTCGAGTTACTGAGTTGAGTTGAAAGTGGGAGGGGAGTTGGCAAGTACAATAGGTTATTATTTGAAGTACATGCTTATTCGGTGCTTCACACGGCTGTGATTTTGTTAGCATGGGTATTCCTTCATCTATATGGATTGCAACACTTGCACAACTTAGTAAATGATCTTCATAATTTTCTGTGGCGGAAAAATTTATTATCCTGCCACCAGTCTGGTGATATACATCTCTACACTTAGCTAGATTGATATTCAACTAAAAGATACATTCTGGGCCTGTATTTGGAGCCTTTCTGCCTTGACAGGATTTCATAAAATTTGTTCTCCATTGATACAGCCTTCAACAGCATCACCTCCATAAGGTAATGGTAATGAGAGCAGGACTGTAGCGGAGGTGAAATCTATACAACCTTTAAATTCCCCAATCAGAAAAGCTTTTTGTTAAATATTTCAAGTAGCATCTCATACCTGCTCTTCTACAGTGGCAAATTTTCTCATTCCCCTCAAGGGTCATTGACTGGTGAGTTTCCATATCATAAAGACAAAACTCTTTTTGAATGCTACTGCTTTCCTGTACTAAGTTTAGGATGGAAGTAAAATGCACTGCCAACCCTCTGACATTATCCATGCAATAAAAAACACAGCCATAATAAATACAGCAGTCATCAGAAATAAAGTCTCAAGAAAACAGAAAATTACTCTTATTTACTTTTGCTCCAGAGATATAAGATAGGAGATATATGACAATAGCTGGCAGAAATGGCTGAATCAAGAGAGAGTTGTCTTTTTGTTAAGATTGTGGGGACATGTGGGTGTGTTTGTAGGCAGCAGAGAAAAGATTAGAGAGGAAGTCTAATGATGACAAAGGGGCAATCTGCTGGAGAAGACTGGAGGGCAAAGGAACTAGGGGGCATACAAAGCAGTTTGATTTGGCAAGGAGGCACCTTTTTATATGAGATAGGGGTAAAAGAGGAGATAGTGGGAAAAGACATCTGAATGATGTAAGATAAGGAGGGAGAAGGGGGAGCTCTTGGCAAAAGACCTCACTTTTTTTATGACTAATATAAAAGGCAACATTCAATTCCAGGTTTTTTTCTGACTCTGGGTCCAGTGCTGCTACCACTTTACCAAAGCAAAGCTTTACTGTTTTGCTTCAGAAGTGGACGTGCACAATGACAGATGAAGTTACCATCACAAACCTCTGTTCTCTTTCCTATTGCCTGAACCAGCCTTCAGAGAAGAGCTGAGAAATGGTAAGTTTCATTCGGCATTTTTAATGGCAGTGTTGAGGCTGCAAGTCTGTCTTCCCATATAAAGAATCAGGATCCTCTCTGTTTTGTTTAGATATGATGGCCCTAGATCCACCTATAATTTCTTTGCCCTTGAGGCATAAACCAATTTCCTGCAAAATGGCCTTGCAATTTTTTCCAATTTATTTAAGCATTTATACTCTATGCCTACATTATAAAATTATGACTGATTTCAATAGTAGGCTTCTTATAATAGTTGCTATTTTAGTTCTCACCATTGGGATTTTTTTTTGCATGACAAGTCCATAATAATGCCAACATTGTGGGATAGAACAGAAACGATGTCAAAAATGCCCAAATTATTTTCTAATAATCCATAAATGACATTGACAAACTCTCTCTCTCTCTCAATCTCTCTCTCTCTCTCCTTCCCTCCCTCCCTTCCTCTCTCCTCTTTCTCTTTTCTTCTCTCTCTCTCATATACATTTTATTTTATTATCTATGCCCATGTGTGAATTTATATGCATGATTATTGTTTGCTCATATAAATTCTCTCCTTAAAGTTGCAGAGAGAGACAAAAAGAGAGTAGGGCAGAAGAAAACAGAATATTAACCTAATAGAAACACAGACTACATGGGACACCCAGCTTACAGCATCTGGATTCTTTTGTTAAAACTGTTTGAGATATCTCACCAAGGAGCAACACCTTGGTTACTTGGTAACCACTTCTAGTGAATGGTGCTGTAAACTCTCTGGAGAGGGAGATAATTATTAATGCTCTTAAATTTTTAAAAAGAGACTATTTCAAAATCAAACACAAAACTAATAACGCATAGAATGGTAGCCTCTCTTAAGGAGCAACTTATAAGCAACTCTATTAATATTCACAAGTGTTGCAGTAGAGGGGATCTTTTTCCCCCCAGAGCAAGCAGTGGGCACTCGTCTCAAGCTGCCCTATTCAGTTTGCTGCTGCTATGACAACTCTCCAGAGGCAAATGTCAGGTCAGCTCCAGGCATATATGTCTAGGGCATAATTGCTTTGTCAGAGACCTAATAGCCACCTACGTTCGCTCTCTGGAACTGCTAAAAGCTTCAGTGCCCAAGTAACTAAGTGATGTAATGTTCTTTAGCCACCCTCTCCACCGTGTGCCCCATTCTATAACATCTAATTTATAGTTTTATTCTATTTGGCCACAGATTTAGATGCTTCTACACGTGTGCTGAAAAGTTAACAAGGGTACCATTCATAAAGCATCCGTTTTGCAGTTTGTTCTCCAGTAGGTCTTTATGTTTAGATATTATCATTCTTATGCTACAGAAAACCTCCTCAAATCATCTGTGTTCATAAACAAAACAATAAAAGCCCTATTGTTATTTCTTTTCTTTTTTCCTTAAAAACATTGCCTGGTCACTAAGCAACATTTAATTCAAGTCGATGAGAATTTATTAAGAGTGTCCTCTTATAAAACTAGAGCTGCATTCATTCTTACTGAAGAGGGATATGCAAAGAAGCAGGAAGACAAGATTTTTGCCCTTGAGATCTTATGATTTTAAACGGAAAATAATATATTTAAAAATACCGAGGGAACAAATTCAGTACAATATAGCCTATATTCGTGGGTCAGGGAGCCAGAGAAGGCAGGAGAGATCATTTATTCAACCAGTAGTGACTATATAATCAAAGAGAACTTTGGACTTGAAGTCTCAAGATGTGTATCCCCATTCAGGCTCCATCCCTTACTAGCTTTGGGGACCCTGTACAAATCACTTCCCCCTCTGTAGGCTGCAGTTCCTCGTTTGTAAAATGAATGACGAGGTCAGACAGACTACATGACCTCTGAGGTCTGGCCTGCATTAACATTGTACATGATTTCTGGGGACTGGAACACAGGGAGAGGTTTCATGAGGAAGGTGAGGCTTGAGCTAGGCCTTCAAAGATTGCATGATCATTGAATTAGAGAAGAGGATCAATCAATCAATTAATTAAAAAAAGCATTTATTAATCACTTACTATATTCCAGGCACTGAACAAAGTGCTGAGTATACAAAGAAAGGTTAAAAATACGGTTCCTGCCTTTCGTTAGTTCACATTGTAGTGGGGTAGATACCATGTAGATAATTAGATACATATAAGATCTACACAGAATAGATGGGAAAAGGCCATTCAAGTGGCAGGAAATGCATGAATAAAATCATGGAAGAGGGAGTAAGCTTAATGAATGAACAGTAACTCAAGATAAATATCTGAATGTTAAATAGCTACTCCACTCCTCCACTCCATTCTCCCAAATCCCAGGAATAATACCAGAAACACCCCTATTTGTATAGCCATTTAGAGTTTTCACTGTAATTCAACATACAGTTATTATATCCTGAGAGAACTCTTTGTAGTCCCCCCACCCAAAAACAAAACAAAACAAAAATATAGAACCATAACCTATACTTATCCCAGATTGGTTACATCATCAGAAGAGCAGGTCAGTTTTTTATACTGGCAATGAAGTGGCATCAAGTCAAATCAACAAGCATTTATTAAGTATCTACAATATACCAGGTATTATGCTAAGCACTGTGGTTACAAAAAAAGGCAAAACAAAAACAAAACAAAACAAAACAAAGCAAACATTCTCTGCTCTCAAGGAGATCATAGGCTTATGGTAGGGACAACATGCAGACTACTATATACAAATAAGATAAAAAGAGGACACATGGGGAGGTAGGGAAGGGAAGACACTGAGATGAAGCAGGACTGGAAAGTATTCTCGCAAATGATGGGACTTCAGTTGAGATGTGAAAGAAATCAGGAAAACCATGAGGCAGAGATGAATTAAGAAAATCTTTTTAGAGATTGGTATCTAACAAATGCTATTTACAGGAATTCACTAATGATAAAAAGAAAAAAAAACAGGTAAGGAGCTCTAAATTTCTCTTTTTCTTTCAATTGTGTCAAGAGTAATATACTGAGAGTGGAAGGCTTCCCTGGTCTCCAACAAACTTCCTGTGGCATTATTCATTATCAATTAGTATGAAAAAGTGGCCTGTCTAATTTTCTTACCCATTACAGAATACTTTTATCACTGAATTAGTTTATTAGAGATGCCTTTTTCCAGAAAAAATGGTCCCAAGAAGAAAATCACACTTCAGAATGAAGCAATTCATATAAGAATACTAATAACCACCAGCATTTATATGATGTTTAAAGTTTGAAATGTATTTTACATGTGTTAACTCCTTTGGTAAGTCATATAGGACCTAGAGGTCACCTAGTCCTACCTCACAGATGAGGACCCTCAGACTTAGAGAAGTTATACCTTCTGTTACAAAACTGAAAGACAGAAGGTAGTGTGGGAAATAGAATAAACAACAGATTGACTCAGGCCTTATGGGCATAATATCTTTTCTAAAGTTAGTTTAATCTGTAAAAAGAAGAAGCTAGGTAAAATGGTGCTAGGGGGTCAATTCTACAGGAAAAAATTTAAAAGTGGGTATTTGCTTAAATGATATTACAGTGAGATATTTCATGACTTTACAATAGGGGTTGGATATTATTGATGAATATTGTGATTGTGAAATCACTTTGGGGTGACCTTATTTATCAGTGTATATATACACAAACATTATAACGTGTGTGTGTATATGTGTATATACACACACACACACACACACACACATATATATATATATATATACATAAATGTGTGCATGCATGTATGTACGTATGTGCTCTGCCTTTAACACATGTTGGATGTGTGACCTTGGGAAAGTAGCATTACTTTTCAGTGCTTTCTAAGATTATAAATGGAAGTTGCTAGCCTAAATTGAAAGAAAGAAAAAAATTTTATCCCCTAGGAGTTCCCTAAGCCAATGAAATGACAGGTCTAGTCTCTATTGAGTCCTTAGAATCCTCTGATCCAACCCATCCACAAAAAGTGTCCCTACTTTAACAAACCTGGCAAATGATTATCCCCTCTCAGCTTGAAGACTTTTAAAAAGCTGCAGTCTACCAGCTCTCAAGCCATCCCATTGCACTAGGCTTCTGTGAAGTTTGGATTCAGTCAAAGGGCAGCACTTGAGGACACAGGGGGCCACATATGGCCTCAAAGCTGCAGGTTCCCCACCTCTACTCTAATTGTTAGGAAGCTTTTCCTGCCTTAAAGCCTAAATTTATCTCTTTACAACTTCTACCTATTTCTCCCACTTCAGCTGTCTGGGGCCTAACAGAACAAGTCTAATATCCCTCTTCTATGTAACAATCCTTCAGATATTTGAAGACAAGCTATCATGTCTCTCATGCATTTTATATTCTTTAGCCTAAACATCCCAAGCGTCTTCAAATACTTCCCATGGACCGTGAACTCAAGGCCCTTTGCCTTCCTGGTGACCTCCTCTGGATAATACAGTTTAACAATGTCCTTCTTAAGCCATGGGGCCCAGAACTAAACAGGACACTTCATATGAAGTCTGATGGGGGCAGAGGTAAGTGGGACTGTCACCTTCCTATAGCCTATACTCCTCTTAATGTAGCCATAGATAATATTTTATTTTTTGTCTGCTATACCACATTCCTGTCTCATACGGAGTTTATAGTCCACTAACGACCCCAGGCCTTTTACAGAAAGGCTATTATCTATGTATGCCTCCTCCCTCTTACACTTACGAAGTTGAATATTTTCTACCCAAGTGCAAGATTTTACATTTATCCCTTTTGAATTTCATAGCACAAGATTCAGCCCATATGCAAAATATAAACACGACTAGCCCTTTTGAAAGATGATAGGATAGTGCAGACATCGCCAGAACACAAAAGAGTGAATTGAACTTCACCAAAGTTACCATTTCAAAATAAATCTATAGAAATCATCAACCCTTCTGTATATTATCCACAAAACATGGCAAGAAGAGATTTTAAAAAAGTAATTACATTCAAAATAACTATAGAATGTGTAAAATATTTAGGAGTCTATAAATTAAGACACATGGGAGCTAGATAACTAAAACTACAAAATGTTCTTTATGGAAATAAAGTTAGTCCTAAATAATTGGAGATTTATTAATTGCTCATGGATAAGACAAGACCAATATAATAAAAATGAAAACACTGTCTAAATGAATTTATTTAGTGTTATACCAAACTGTGTTCCCATCTCAGACTCAATGCTAACTGAAAAGAGAAAAGATTTTCATGAACAAAAATAGCTGTCTGAGACTTTTCTTTCTAGAAGAATGACACATTTCAAAATCAGAGGGTTAGATATAGCTATTAAAGAATAAACTACTGATCATAACCCTGTAGATGAATTTGGGGGGGGGGGTTCAGAGAAACGATTTCTGAGCACAATCTATCCTCTGAATATTTTCTATGAGGCTGATGTGACTGTGGTGATGGTGATAACTTCTATCATGGTGTCAGTCCTCTATCAAATCCTATCAAGTTAAACGGGACATCTTGAATAGTCTTGTATGTGTTATTACTATAGGTTACCATCAAATAAGATCCTTTGTAATAGGAAAACATTATTTTCCTATGATATTTGAAGATATCCCATAACATATGAAGATAATGCTTACTGGGTGCAAGATAATTCATAGATGGGCAAAGAAAAATTGAACTGTTTCTATTTTAAAAAAATCATTACTCTAACATTATTTCAGAACCACAATTAGCTGAATATAGGAAAGCTATTCTACTGAATTTTTTGCATTCAGTAATGTATAATATCTACCACATGAGGTTAGCAAACCATTATAACCACTTCTACTTTTGAAACCAGAGTTCAAGTTTAAAATAATTATAATATATGGCTTCATAATATATGTGTGACTACAGCTCGATTCCCTCAATACAAATGATGGTGTTATGTCAAGGTAGCTAATATGTTTTAAAGTGAATAAATGAAAGAGAAAAGACAGGATAAAAGGTCGACAAATTATGTGGGAGGAATTATTAAAATGAATATACATTATGAACAAAGTATGTAGAACTGCTAGTTTATGCACTACATCTAAAATAATTTGGTTTTAAATAAGTAATACTAATAAAGCTATTGACACTTTAATTCACATTCTGAACCATATGCATTCCAGATATTGGCACTTCAAGTGTACCAACTGATTTTACCCAACTTTTCTGCCTCAACCAAACTGCTTTGCATGGCCTATTACTGACATATATCAATGATTCCAAGTAGATGTGAAAATGACACAATATCTTGCCTACAGAAATGAGGTTGAAATCCCAGCTGAGTTAGATTTAGGGTGCACCCTGACCCACTCCTTCAGAGCAGTGAACAAAAACTGTACCAAATGCCTACATCAAAAAAAGGATTCCAATCATTCTGTATCTTGGGGGGTGGCTACCAGGAAGGAGAGTCAATTTTAATGTATTTCTCTTCACATATCATAATATCAATTTGTACTACTCATCTTTCATGGGATTTGCTCCTGCTCTCCACTAGACTTAACAATCACCTTTCTTCCTTCTCTCCACCCATTCCTGTCTGTTGAAAATCTTAACCATCTCTCAAGGTCCAGGCTCAATGCTGCTTCCTCTATGAAGACAATCCTGATCCAAATAGATAGAAGTAATCTCTCATTTCTCAGACATCCCAAAGTAATTTGGCTATACCTCCCTGATGCTCTTTTATTGAATCAGACTTTTATTGGAGTTGGAAGGAACCTGAGATGTCATTTAATCCAGTCTATGCCTATATAAGAATCCCATCTTTAACATCCCTGCTTCCAGTTACGTCTCCACCACTAATTCACTACTAGTGATGGCAAACCCAACACTTTCCATATATGGACAGTCCTAGTTAAATTTTTTTATTTCATTACACCTATTAAAATCTGACTGCAACTTCTGCCAGTCATTTCTAGTTCTCCCTTTCTAGCCCAAGAGGTTACGGACCATGTCTTCTTCGTCCCTGTATTACCTGAAGCACTTAGCACAGTATCTTCCACATTGGAGAAGCCTAATAAACATCTGTTGACTTAGTCTAATTGAGTTGCGCATACCTATTTAACCAGGAAAATTGCAAATTATTGAGAATGCCTTACAGCAAATTACCTTGCTGAAATAGAGCTGTCATCCAAAAAAAAAATCAATGGAACTCAACTAAGCAAAATTTTATTTTTGTTACTTCTATGAGACATCATTTATGAAGCAACTTTGATTTAATGATGAAAAAGTTATACTCATTCTTCTTTGAGTTCCACATACTCTGTGTAAAAGCCTGGGAATTTATAGCTGACTTCTGGTGACTAAAGGATGGGCAGGGATAGTTTAAAACAATGAATAAACCAAAATCACTCTAACTTTAAAATGAATTATTAATAATTATTCCACAGTAGATTTGTCTTTTTTGATTTTTTAAGTTCATATTAAAATTATTTTGCATTTCATGAGTAACTTGATCTGATTGCAAGGGGAAGAGGCCATCATATGATAGACAGTAAGGGAAGTTAAATCTAGCAATAAAAAAGTAACCAAAAAAGAGAGAGATTACATAAATATTTATGGTTCTTGGCTCGTAATCATCTTCATTTAAAAAAAACTCACTCAAAAAATAACAATGTTTTTATTATGATAGGCAGTAGCAATATATACATACAATTGTATGATTCACTAATCTAGTACTCATTTTTTGGAATATGGCCTCTTCTCTCCCACCAAAATATAAATATACATAGATACGAATGAAAAATACTTTTCTTTTGTTCTAAGATTTCATTTCTATCCCTACCATCAAGATGATATTTTCACCTTATGGCAAGAATGAGATTCAACATAACATAGACACCTCACATTTTGGAGATGCGAATATAAATAATATAATTAGTGCTCCAGTAGAATTTCATTTCCTCAAGGGAAAGAACTATATTATTTTTTTCATCTCTATATTCCTGGCACCTAGCAAGGTACCTTGAACAGGACAGACAGTTAATAAATGCTTTTTGAACAAAATTTTAGCTTTCAAATAGACAAATCTTAGAAATATGATGTGAGTAGAAAAAAATGTCATAGGTATCCATAGTTAGAGTACAACAAATTCATAAATGCTACTTCTGTTTGCCCTTCTATTTTAAGGTAATTTAAATAAATAAAATCTTTTTGTTTTTTAGAGATTGACGTATTTGAAAGAGTTTTTGGTAACCTTAGCTACTTAGTAGAAAATTAAAAATTATATATTGTCTTTCCTTTTAGAAGATGAGTTCCTTGAGGGCAGGGACTGGATATTTGCCTTTCTTTGTGTCCCTAGCACTTAGCACAGTGTTTGACACATAGAAAACATTTAATAAATGTTGACTGACTAGAAAACTAGAATGATTTCATTTTAGTAAGGGTTTTAAATAAGACAGAGAGCTGTAAGCAATTTGCCTTTTGAATGAAAGATACAAGAAATGCAATGCATAAACTTACTTTTTCCCCTTTCTCTCTGAAGACATTAGTCAGATATTTTTTTCTTTAGGGATAAAATACACACAATATGTGTGTATTAGAAACACCTATGCACATGTTACCCATGTGTTATATATCACATATCTACAATTAATTTTTAAAAATCCTATCTAGATTTTCTTTCCTTTTCACATTTCTGACTCATATGGATGCATGTGGTTGCAAAAATAATACTGCTACTATCTGAAATACTTGGAATGTTATTTAACACAGCCAACGTTTTAAAGCTTAGATCATTATTGTGCTGCTAAATGTTTAACAAGTAGGTCTGGTAAAGTGAAAAAGGTACACACGACACATTTTAAAGTTTAATCTGCATTATTATTTTCCCTATTACTTTTGTAAGTCTAGAGAATCTACAAAAATATAATCAAACTCTGATTTGTAGCACTTATCAGTTTTCAAGGTGTAAATGCTCACACTGAAAATTCAACAATTGGCTCTTGCTAGTTGATTCAAGGTATCTCCAGCACATTCCGAGATTAGACTATAGGTATAGAAATGATCCAGTAAAAACCATTAGCACTGGCTTGCTTTAGTCAAGGCCTAAGACTATTCACAATGGCCAAAGAGTACAAGTTCCCAAAAATCTCTTTTGAATAGACATAGTGTATTAGTCCAAATTAATACCAGGTCAGGTATAGACTACCTCCCTAAACTGGTATCTTTTTGAAAGGAATGCACACATGTATACATATATTCAATCTACATTGGAAAAAAAATAACAGAGTCTAGGCTATACTCAAGTATTCTACAAACTAGATCTATATCTAGTCAAATAATAGCAGCTGACACATATGTGTATATATACTCACATAATTGTTACATATCATAATATATGTACACACACATGTACACACACATATATACACATATACGTATGTGTATATATATGTATATATATGTGTATATATGTGTGTATATATGTATATATGTGTGTGTGTATGTGTGTGTGTGTGTGTGTGTGTACATATATATATAATGTACATAGAGGGGCCATTAGGTTGCACAGTGGGTAGAGTGCCAGTCTCAGAAGCAAGAATATCTGAATTTAAATCTTGACTCAGAGACTAGCTGTGTGACCCTGAGCAAGCCACTTAGCCACTGTGCACCTCATTTTCCTCATCTGTAAAAAAGGAAGAATACCAGTGCCTAACTCCCAAAGTTATTGTGAGGATAAAGTGAGATAATATTGGTAGAGTGTTTTACAAATGCTAGCTGCTGCTGCTGTTGCTCTTGCTTTACATCTCTTTAAGGTTTACAAAGGTTTTACATATAGAGTATTGAGAAAGCTGCTTAGGGACAACGAAGGAAGAAACTCTTTGGGATCACTCAGCAAGTGTGTGTACTTGGGAGGTGAGGAGGTGACTGTAAGACCACTCCAGCCCCTCTGTTCCTCATACTACACTGTCTCTCAATGACGAAGGTACTAAAGGTAGTATTGTCCGCCTTTGATCAATGAGGAAATTGGGGATACAAAGAGCTTCAGTGGCTTGCCCATGGTCACATGGCTGTTATGTTTCTGAACCGGGGATTTGAACCACAGTCTTTCTTGACTGTGAGAAGTTTAACACTTCTCCCTTCCCTCGGTCACCTGTCAATTGGATACCAACAGAGTGATCTATGTCGTTGGTACATGTTGTGTCTAGTCAGTTATGTTTCTCTTTACTAAAGAAGTATACATTTTCGCATCTTTCTGAAATACAATGAAGTGAGTAAGGAATAAGTAAAATACGGGCATGCATTTAGGATTGGAAGGATATGTTCTGTCCAGTTTCTGTGATTATTTTTTAATATTTCAATTACAACTATCCACAAATAATATTTTAATTATGGTCAAATATTGTGACTTCGGTCTGAATGAAATCATGGCTTGTTCTCAAATATCTGTTGGGGTAATTATTCATCACAACTGCACACAATATTAGAAAATGTATATTTTTTTCTGGTTCTTGAATTAATGTTTTCCAAGGTAAACTTTTCAACCACTTCAAATTAACATTTTTTTTAATTGTTGAAGGAACCTGAATGATTATACTACCCAGATCCATTTTTGGTCTATTAAGGGTTAAGGTAGATTATCTGAATTGTCAATGTCTTAATTAAAGCTTTCCAATCTCACGAGCTCACTTGGCTGAAGCCTGGTGTTGATGAGGTCAAGATCTTTTGGTCCAAAACCCATTTTGTGTTCAAATGGAGAAAAGAAGTCTTTCATTGCAACTGAACCCCAAAGGAACATTTTAGAATTCTCTGAGTGTATAAGAAAATCAACTCTAAATGAACATTCTTCTAACAAGTGCAAACAGCAAACTCTTTGTATATGGGCAGCATATTGAAAAAAATAATTAAATTTGAAAACATATTTGATAAGACCTACAGGGACTCTTACTTGGAGATTCCCATATTACTGAGCCCAAACACAAAATTTCAATCAGTTTTATAGTAATACAGTACAGAAAAGACATTTAATTATAGCAGCATGGAAGATGAAAATTAGTTCAATTCTGATGATAAAAGGCTTCAGGGCTAAACAGAGAATAGAAATGACTTTTATCTCACTTTATTAATGGGGGCAATAAATGGCATGCTCTTTGCTACTTTGTGCAATGCTCTAAAAACAGCCACATCTAGTTTCTAGTAAATTGTAAAAAAGTAAATTTCACTGGCTAAGTTTTGCAACACTTGACTCGGAGGTGAGAGAACCTATTGTACCTGGTCTTGCTGGTATTACTTGAGTCTCAGGCCTTTGGTCTCCTGGTGCCTGTCTTAGGTACTCACTCTTCCTTCACAAGTGATTTTAGGAGTTAATTAATATTCAATTAATCTGTGAAATATAGAATCTATCCATACTGTATCACTGCATTAGGACATAGAGAACATGGCAGTCTACTGCCCTTTGCATTGATATTTGCATTGAGTACCAATATGTATACCAGAGGTCCAAATTCAGCCTGAACATACTCTGATTCTTTTACACCAGGGTATTAAGCTCCAGAGACGCTATCACAGTACTCTGAATTACTTAGGCACACTAACTCTCTCTATTGACTTCCAATGTGAAATCTCCCATCAGTAACTCACTTGCTAAACCTCTTACAATACACTGAGGCTAGAGTCTCCCATAACACCTAACACCAACATATAAGGTTCATCCTTATAACTAATAAGGAGGCTCATAAAATTGTGGACAGCTTTGTCCTGTCATAACACAATGGTTACTGTGGTTCTACTTTACAACATAAGCATCCCCAAACATTTAGTAATGATAAAGCAAATGTCCTAGTCACTGTACACTATTAGCACTGTAAAAATATGTCTACACTGTTTCATATGTTTAATATTAAGAATACTATTGCCTTCATTATGGACCATGCATCATGTTCCTGTATGCTAATAATCTCAAAATCTATAGAGTAACAGGATCTCAGAGATGGCAGGCACCTTAAAGGTTACTGATTCTAGCCTTTGTTGAACAACTTTCTCTACCTCTCCAGTAAGCTTCCATACAATTTTCACCCAAAATCTGTCAGTTGTGCTAACTTTCAAGGGAGACCATTTCTCTTAGGTTTAGTTCTGCTCGTTATGAAATTTTTACATTTATTGAGGGTAAATTTACCTCTCTGCAAGTTCTATTTAGTGGTTCTTCTTCTGCCTCTTAGAGCCAAGGAAAGCAATATGACAGACCTTCAAATCCTTGGAAGAGAGCTAGCTACCTTGTCTCCAGTTATATCTTATCTAGGCAGCTAGGTGGTTGATGTAGATAACAGTGCTGGGCCTAGAGAGTCAGGAATACTTGAGTTCAAATCTTGCCTCAGTTTACTAGCTCTGTGACCCCAGGGGTCACTTAACTGATGCCTGCCTCATTTTCATCTGTAAAATGCTTATTAGTGATGTGACCCTGGGCAAGTCACTTATGCTTCATTTTTTTGCATTGATAAAATGGGGATAATAATAGCACCTCGTTCTCAGGGTTGTTGTGAGGATAGGATGAGATATTTGTAAACCTCTTTCCAAATCTTAAAGTGCTCTATAAATCCTATTCTCCAGGGTAACATCCCCAATCCTTCAATTAATCCTCACATGGTGCAGTTCTCGATTATATCACCTATATAATGAAATAAGGGTTAAAATTGATTGTGGGGAAAGGGAAGAAGGTATATGAAGGGTAAGGCCATAGATTTCAAGAAATAGTTTTAAGCTATCCATTTCAATTTTTCACTTAAAGGTTTTTTTTTTTTTTGCTTTCAAATATGCCTGTTTTGTAAAAACTAAACGCTCATTAAATACTCTACGCATGAGACTATGGAAGAAAACTTTTTATATAAATGTAAATATATATGTACACATACACATACATATATGCACTTACATACACAGATATATATATATATATATATATATATACATACACATGGGTGTGTGTGTATGTGTGTGTATATATGTATACACATAGAGAGCTACGTTGCATAGTGGATAGCCTGGTGTGGAGTCAGGAAGACTCATCTTCCTGAGTTCAAATCTGACCTCAGACACTTCCTAGCTGTGTGACCCTGGGCAAGTCAATTAACAGTGTTTGCCTCAGTTTCCTCATTTGTAAAATGAACTGAAGAAGGAAACGGCAAACCACACCAGTATCTTTGCCAAGAAAACCCCAAATGAGGTCATGAAGAGGACACTACTGAAACGACTGAACAACAAAATGTATACACACACACAAACACACATACATTAGATGTAGAATAAAAGCTTCTGTCACAACCAATGGTCCTTTATCAAAGAAGTGTTTATACCTGTAAAATCTTCATTAACAATCTCCCTTGTATTCATTAGTGATTTTTTTTTACCTCTCATTTCCCCAGCTCAACTCTTCTTAATCCATTCCTTATAACTAGACCAGGAGAACATAGGTAAAATTCCAGAGAAGAATATGATGTTTACTCTTGAGAATTATAAAAAAATCAACAGATAGGAAGTATATAACTGTATTTTAGTACAAGTAGGTATAGTTGTTCTTTAAATTCCATAGGTTCTAGCTGTCTAATTATGTGCAGTATTGGGAATATGTTCATGTACAAATTTCCAAGTAATTTTTTTATTTTTAAGTTTTAGCAATTCACTTCTCTGACAGCAGTCTACATACAAGATGCCTCAGTTTTTCAGTGTTTGAATTTTTCCCCTGCTGACATTAGATGACAAACTTTCTAACATGGGAGGATGTCAAGGTTCCCTTTAAAATCTTCCACTGAAATAAAACAGCCTACTGGGGCAAAACACATCATTTTCCCAGGAGCCTTAGTCTCTGCCAAACTAAAAGGGAATTGAGGTAGAGCTTCGGGTCATCGCTACAGCTCAGGCTGCTCTCATTAGGATGGATCTTTTGCTTTCTTTTCATTATATCTCTAAGAGGCCATAATTTTTCCATTAAAATAATGGAGAAAAAAATTTTACAAAGCATGTAATTTCCTCAAACTTTCAAATCTGGGCATGCCCAGAAAGAGAATAAAGCAAAAAATTATTTTAAATAAACAAAGGTTCTATTCGAAAAATGCACGAAAAGAGGGAAAAAACAATACCAGCAATCACCTGTACAGATCTTATTTTACATATTTTTCCATTGAAACCATAAGGAAAAGCATTGAAATCTCTGAGTTTCAAGTAAGTGGCTACTTAATAATAATGGTGACAGAAAAAAATTTAGCTGTATGAAGCTGCTTTGATATACACAAATTTCAAACATGACATTGTTCATATTTCTGCAATGACAAAGTAGAAAACAGAGTCAATTTTCCAAATCAAAATGAAAATTCTATGGGTACAAGTAAAAGCTCATAGATGCATCAAATATTAGACCTGAAATCTAAGAAAAAACAGTGCTTCTAGAAGAGAGTAATTTATAAATTTATAAAACATCTTAAGCTGTTATACTTAGACATTTTAGGAAACAAAAAAAGCTTTTTTTCTTCAAGTTTTTGCCATTTGCATCTGCTACAATACTAGCTTCTTGCCTTTGCCTCAGGACTCTTTCTTAAGTGAGGGTTATATTAGAATAAGGAACTGAGGAAGCTATTCAGCATTTTGAATGATAACATTCAGATCCAGATTGCAAAGCTGTTTAGATTTTTAATTAATTAATTAATTTCACAATGCTTGTAAAACAGCTGCAAAGGCATTAAGCCTAAATTTTCAGAGGCAAATTTGGAAGTCTTCAAAAAGAGGCTGTTTGGCCCCTTCACGTATTTTATAGTACAGTAAATTTTATTTACATTGAGGTATGGGTTAGACTAGATGGATGCTGAGGTACCTTTCAATTCTGAAATTCTGAGATACTGGGAACTGTAATTTCTTTTGCATATGAAAGTCTTTCAAATAATTGAAGAAAGGCATCTATAATTGATGTCACCATTTCCTTTCTTAACTCTCTACCTTCTGGCTTCTGATCTCATCATTTACCTGAAAATTGCTCTATTGCTCTCTCTCTCCCTCTCTCTCTCTCCCTCCCCCTCCCTTCCTCTCTCTCCCTCCCCATCCCTCCCCCTCCCTCCCTTTCCCTCCCTCCCTTCCTCTCTCTCTCTCTCTCTCTCTCTCTCTCTCTCTCTCTCTCTCTCTCTCTCTCTGTCTCTCTCTCTCTCTCCAATGATCGCTTTGCTGCCAAATCTAATGGCCTTTTCTCAGTCCTTCCTAATCTTTTTTTCTTTTTAAACTTGAGTAGAAGACTTTAGGTATATCAATACTAGATTTCATCTTATTAGATTTGAGGTCAAGAAGCTACTGAGTTCCAGTTCTATTATTGAATGTGTTAACTAGTGCTATGGAAAGAACAATTTGGAGTCAGAGGACCTGAGTTCAAATGTTGCTTTTGCCCCTATCTATGTGTATTACCTCTGTGATCTTGAGCAAGTCAGTCAGTGAGTCAGTCAATAAACATTCATTAAGTGCTTACTATGCACCAGGCACTGCACTAAGCAAGTCACTTAACCTCCGTTTTCTCCTCTGTTAAATAAGGGTCTTACACTTGGTGGTCTGTACAGTTCCTTCCAGTTCTAAATCTATGTTCCTATTTTTCTCTAGAAAGAAAGGAGCATAGCAAAAAATTTAATGGTAACAGACTTTCTTCAGGTGCTAGGAACTTCAAGTCAGAACACTGTGTCCCTCCAAACTCTGCAGTTATCTTTAAACTCGATAAAGACAGATCTTTGCATCCCTTCATAAGAGACAACAACCTTCCAGAGACACAGAACACATTTTACAGATGAGAAAACTGAAATTCACTGGTGAAATAGTCTGAATGTAATTTCACAGATTCACAGAGGGGCAGCTGGCTGGTGCAGTTCAAAGAGTGCAGGACCTAGAGTCAGGAAGAACTGAGTTCAAATGCAGCCTCAGACACTGAGTAGCTGTGTGACCCTGGGCAAGTCACTGAACCCCACTTGCCTCAGTTTCCTCATCTGTAAAATGAGCTGGAGAAGAAAATGGCAAACTACTCCAGTGTCTCTGCCAAGAAAACCCCGAATGGGGTCATGAAAAGTTGGACACAACTGAAAAACAACAAATATCACACAGACATTGGCTTTCCCTGGTTCTTTGAACACAGGCTCTCTACTTTCATTTCCAATGCCCTTTCTCCTATATCATCTTTCTTCATTCATCTATTAATCAGCACCCTTGGGGTCTAATCATTAAATAATTTCGAAGTCTAACTGATGACACCCTCACCTAACCCATATCTCTGATTTCTGCCCACAGGGATATCATTGGAAACCCTGCAAAATATCTTACTAAGACCCATGTTATTAAGACTTTAAGCATTCCCATGTGCTAATAATATTTCCTTAATTCTAAACATGGAGCTAAGTCCTTCCTTCTAAGTTGCTGTTTCCCAAGAGAATGGTAGGCACCGGTGGAAATTCACGAGAATTTTCTAATGGCTAGCTACTTCACACACTTGTCCTAGTTCATTGCCTGGAAGAATTTCACTATTTACAGCATATGCAATAAAAGCCTCCATTAACAAAGAGGTTACATTCCAAGAAGGCATTCTTGTCAGATACTTTGTTACCAGACATCACAATAGATGTCGGAAATGCTTCAGACCCTGGAATACCTTGCCATACCTCAGGATGGTGTGCCATACCTTTCCCGTTTTATCCACACCAGTTGATGGCCCTCCCATCTCTCAGTGATGTTTCCCGACCCAATAACAAGAAGCTACATAATGTGGCTGGGGAGGAGGCAGGGATGTGTTGCTTCCCACTTCTAAGCAAGGGGATCATGTGACCGTGATTGTAGCCTTTGCACAATCAGACTCTGGCTTCTCCTTGAGAGCCCTGTAGCTGTGACAGCACTGCTATTTCCTCCTCCCTAAGCTACCAGAAACATCACAAATCTAACGCCAAGGAGCCCAAAACTTTCCATTAACCTCCCACTCCTGCTAGGCTGGTTTTGTTAAAAGAAGCTTTGTGTCCATGGAAATTAATGTAAATGATACAAAATGACAACACTACAACTCTATTTTAGTTTGTAGGGCAGCTAGGTGGTACAATGGATAGAGTGCAGGGCCTGGAGTCAAGAAGACTCATCTTCCTGAGTTCAAATCCGACCTCAGACACTTCCTAGCTGTGTGATCCTGGGCGAGTCACTTAACCCTGTTTGCCTCAGTTTCCTCATCTGTAAAATGAGCTGGAGAAGGAAATGGCAAACCATTCCAGTATCTTTTGCCAAGAAAACCCCAAATGCGGTCATGAAGAGTCAGAAATGACTGAAGGACTGAGCAACAACAATAAATATTAAAGACTAATGTTAGAAATGAATAGTCAAAGTATAAATCGTTATTTATCTACTCTTTTATTCCTGAAACTAAGGCTAAGAATCTGGCCTAGTTAGCACACAGAATTGTATCTGCTGAGCATGAATTACCTATTTTAACATACTTTTAACACATTTCCTGCGGCAGGAGTGAGAAACCTATTTTTCTACTAAGGTTTATTTAGGGGGTGAGGGAGAAAAACAATTGGGGCCACATCATTATAAATCAGTTTAATATGGTTTTTTTTTGAGAGAGCAGTATTAAATGTTCCACTGATATGCCTTTTAACTTAAGGGCAGGGAACATTAAATTCCATTTGATAATTAAAATATACTTTCATTCTATCTTATTGCTAGTCAAGGGGAGATGGGAAGGAGGAAGATATAAAAATGATTATAAAAAAGAAAGACACAGATAAAGGGAAAACTGCAAAAAAACCAGTGTAATAAATACACAGATCCTCATTCCATATGACCTATACACACAAATGGAGATGGTCACAGACTCACAGGGACTACAAATGTACAAATATATAAATCCACAGAAAGAAAGCAACACAGATTGAGGGACATGTATATAGAGAAATGGTCTTTCATGGACTAATATCCTCATTTTGTATTTTTTCACTTTAACGCCAGTAAACATTTTTATAGTCTATGCACTTTTACAACTATGGGCATAAATGAGTAATCCTAACTTTTGGTATTTATCCTTTAGAGCAGATGAAATGAAACCAAGGGCCTAAAGTTTCCCATTCCTGCGCTATTAATTAATACCAGGGCACACACACACACATTTTTATTTAAGCAACCAGTCTTGGAAATAGTAGCAAAGAGATAGAGAAAATATTCACTTTTTTATTTTGTTCTTCCTTTACCGTTGACCATAGCTACCATTTGATCTTTATCTGTAACCCATATACCTTCTGAAACCTTGGATTTTTTAAGAAAGATAGGAAACATTTTCATGTTTTTTCAAAACTTCATTGTGAGTTGTTTCAAATGTTCCAAATAATTCATTCTTCTGTATTACACAGAAGACTTTCACTGCATTGTATTACACTTAGGACTATGGTGAATCCCCAAACACCTAGGTACCTGCTGTCTGTCCAGACGCATCCGCTTTGCAGCATTTCTGCTCTCACTCTCACAGGCTGAAGCCAAGATACTCTCTGCAACTGCTGAAGTAAGGTGGGAAGGAATAGGTCGAGACTAAAAAAAAGAGAGAGAGAAAATAAAGAAGAAATAAACATTAATAATAGGCTCATTAACAAACCAATGATTTCCTTAGAGGAGCTCACACAAGAGTCACATGTGCAGGAGGATCCATTCATTGTAACTTAATTTATTTGAACAGAAGGAGGAAATGGAAATTGTAAAGATGAAAAATGAAAACTAGTTAGAGGTTAAAGCTGCAGTGCATACACAGATCCATCATTTCCCCCACAGCGCCATTGTCCGGAGTATTGAGTTTGGCTCATTAGGCTGCGTTTTCTGTAGGCAGTGTCACACTCGAAGCATCACAGCAGTAACCTTGCTATCTGAATATTTCTGATAAAACTGGAAATTCATTTTTTAATTCCTTTGTAGCAGATGACAGTGTTTTTTAAACTTATAAAAACACAAGAGATGGGACTCAAATATCACTAAAAACATAACAGATTGTCAGACCAACTCAGAACATTCTTGGTATGAAATTTTATGAATATTTACAATCTTTGTTGCAGCATGATTGATGTGATTGAAATTGATGTGATTTAAAAACGAATCTATACCTACTTGGACACACTAATAGATGGCTATCCCAGTACAATATGGATATATTTCCAGGTTTGAGACATGTAGTTTTTTTAAATATGAATTCACATTATGAAATTTAATAACATTTACATGTGTGAAATCTAACTTCCTTATGACCCACACATAAAAGAAATGAATCATTGGCTGAACTGCCACCCAAATGGCTATAAATGCAATGTAACTCTCCATATCAATTTGTGAAGACCGCAGAACAGATTATTTTCATTCTTTTCTCAGTAATTCCACACAAAATCCTCTTGCTGGAAGATGAAGGACTTAATGACTACCTAAACCAGTTTTCTTAATTAAGACACACAGAGATAGAACCAAAATAACATGAAAAATAAGTTGGAGCTGAACACAATTCCAAAATGCAAGAACAGTTAAAGGAAATTAATGTACCCGATGTGTCTTCTTCAGTTTTTTTTTCATTAAGCTTTAGTCAACAATGTGTATGTAAGTTATTAAAAGCTCCAACAGATAAGAAACAGCTCTTCTTTCCCCATGAAGCTCTAATATTTTCTCAATGACATTCAGTTTTCTAACTCTCCCCAAGAGAAATGTTAGAGACAAATTTCACTTTTTATTTATATTTTTAAGATTTATATAATCATTCCAATTTCTACAAAAGTTAGGTTTGGTCACTAGATTTTGGTGGATGGTTATAAATGTTTCCCATACTCAGACAGAAACCAGTGCTCTGACCTTGTATGAAGTATAAGACAATGATTATGGCTCAGTCAGTACACTTGCTCACTGCTTTTGTGGAGAGGTAGCCTTCCTTGACAAAAAGTTGGCACTACACCATGATAATGTCCACTCATCTACCAATCCTGGAGGATCTCTCAAGCAATGATTATATATAGCTTTGACAATGAGGAAATACAACTAGTATCACTGAGTCTGGATAGATTCTTTTGGAAGTTATTTCTGCAAGACGAGGAAAAGAAATACGTTACAGAATGGGGCAGAGAAAATAATATAGAAGAGGGGAAGTTAGAATGCTAGGGGACAAGCAGAGAGGCAGCCTAATGAAATCACACTACTCTAGTTAGGTCATTATGCATTTGCTAAGCGCCTATTATGTACCAGGCATTGTGGAGAAACAAACTGGGCTGTAAAACATGCCAGAAGCATTTGACCAACTTTAAAATGCATGCTAACTCTATTGAAAGATTTTAATTTCATTATTCTTTCTTAAATAGAAAAGTGACAGATTATGGGTCTCCTTAAAATATGGTCAGTATTACTGTCAGAGCATAGATCACATGGGTACTCACCGACCTTTGGGCTTTCATTCCCCCTCACCTCCCTCCCAAGTCCAATTGAACAAACATTTATTAAGCATCTGCTAAGTGAGAGGCACTCTGCTAGGTCCTGGACAAAGATAAAATGAGAAATAGTGCTTTCCATTAAGGAGTTGGACATTCTAATGAGGAGAGACAACATGTCAACAGTTAATCATAACTAGGACAGTTTGAGGAGAGAGAGTGCACTGCCAAGTGAAGGCATCAGAAATGGCTTCCTGATTCCTAGGTTTTTGACACTATCTTGGGAATGGAAGTGGTGATGGGTTTGTTTGTTTTTAGGGAAACATGATATTAAGGGTAAATCAATATTGTACCGATATAAAGGCTAATACTTTCAGAAAACGGATTCTTGACCTGAGGTATGTGAGCTTGCATTTTTTTTTAAAGAAAAATCTTTGATAACTGTATTTCAGTATGGGTGGCTTTCCTTTGTAATCCCATGTATTTTATTTTGCACATTTAAAACATTACTATGAGAAGGGACCCACAGGATTCACCAGACTTCCAGAGGGCTCTAGGACAGAAAAAATGTAAAGAATGCTAGTCTTAGAAATTTAAATTACTAGATCCCCCTCCCTTTAAGTTCTAGGTATGGGGCTAAAAGTGTCTCCTTTTCAAATCTTACCTCTCTATTTCATTAAGGGAAAGGGAAATTTCCCTCATTACCTCTAATTTCTTTCCCTTCTGTCTCTCCATTAGGACTTTGTTAAAAGACGAGGTGGTTAAACTGGTAGAAAAAGATTAATTAACAGAAATGAAAGCCCCTTAAGGAAAAGATATAGCCTGTAGAAGAGCAGAATTAAATTGTAAAACATGTAGTAAAAATGCTTACAGTATTATGTACATTTATATATTTATTTACAATGTGTCTTTAATTTTGAAAAAAAAAACACACGCTGTAAAATACCTTAGGTTCTAGGAAAAATTTCTTGAAATTGAAAGATGAAAAAATATTGAAGAATCTCCTATTTGGCAAATCTTATATTTCACAATATTTCCATGTGAATAGAGTTTCACTAGAGGCAGAGTGGGAGAATAGATGACATTTGAGGAAACTGAGTCAGAGAGGTCATATGTGGGTTTATCGGTTAAGAATATGTCTTATTCCTTAACATCATGCTGTTATCAGTTTTTTCTATGTTAATCATAGAATGTTAGAGTTGTAGGGGACCTTAGCCATATCATATTTAGCTCCTTTATCTTATAGATGAGGAGACCGAGGCCTTGAGAAGTAAAATAACTCACCCTAAATCTTTTAGCAGGTTTATGGTAAAGCTAAAATTAGCTCAAGTCTCCTGATTCTCAAGTAAGTACTCTTTTCATTAGATCATCCTAACCCCCTCAATAATAACCAGCCCCATGGCATTTCTTCTAAAACTCCTTATCATTAGGATCTCAAATATTATGTAAAGGTTAAATAATTACATAGCAAACATGATTCACAACTAAAAATTATGAAGACAGAAGATATTATCTCCTTATAAAACAGCTGCCAAGACCTGTGACACCTACCCATGAAATCACAGGTAAAACAATAATATAATTATAACATTCAAATGTAAAATTATACTATAATAAAGCTAATTTATACTAATTGGGGCAAAGAAGGCCAGTCTAAATTAGTGAAATATGCCTTAAAGAATTGTTTTTAAAAATATAATTTTGTTACTTTCAAGTATACATATATTAATTAGGATTTTAAAAATTAAAAATAGAAACCCTGCCACAATCTGATTTTTATGAATATACAAGACTCCTCAGTAATGAGAAGAATCCATTTGAAAATACTTAAATCCTTGAAAACAGGCTTTTTATTAAGTAGATAAAGTACCACTGTGAAATAGTGTTTATCTTAATTTGCTTATTTGAAAACAACAACCAAAAAGAACAGTCACACAAAAATACACAAACTTCAGTCCAGTTGTTGCTTAATCAGAAGGCTAGCCAGCGCTACTCCTGAGCCCTTGAGTTAAGTGACTGTTGAAGTTTTTGAACTTGAATTATGATTTAGAACCAAGCCCACCCAACTTGGAGACAATGCAGGGACAGGGGGAGTCATCATATATTGGCAACATTTCCATGGGCTTGTAATAATAATAGAAATATGACTAATACTTTGTGGAATCTGAATTATTGAGGTTGCATTTAGGAGTCAGAAAAAAAAATAACCAAGAGAATCTTTCACATAAAAATTGGCTAAGTAAGAGATGCTTCAGGGTTGATATTGATTGCACTGCTCTAAGTGCTACAGCACTTCTATGATTCCACTATTGGACAGTCCCCTGAGGTCAGTTTTGTATCCAAAGATAGCATTAAACACCAGTTATTCCCTCCTCCAGTCTCAAATTATTAATTATTATGGAGTTGATTATACAGTTTTGATTGGCCAAGTCTTTTGTTGCTAGCCGTAGATTTGTTTCCCTTCTTCGGTCCATTTCATTTCTCTATAGCAATCAAACCAAGATGGTATGATTTGGGAAGAAATTAATAAATATTTCTCATCATAAAAGGTTTGATGGAGGAGGTTTCAATTATTGTCAAAAATGGGATGTGTGTGTTTCCTTTGTCTATAGTCTCCTTAGTCCTCTTTATTCCCGTGGACAATTGTGAGTTCATTGGAATGTCACTGTTTCTGAGTATTCCTGACAGGTAATTAGCATAATGAATCAATGCCTACTCTGGACCAAGTGCTGCAGCTCAAGCCCAGTGCCTGCTTATGCCAGAAAAAGTGACCATAGAAACAAAAGATTTTAGGGAATGATGAGACAAAGAGAGCATTTTAAAACAAATGAAAAGCATTTTGGCAAAACCCTGGAAAAAAAAATGTCCTTCTTTCAAGGAAGCTGGTCACATTCTAGTTCATTTGAGAATAAACTGAAGAAAACCCTAAATAAATAAAAAAAGAGAACTGAAGTATTATTTGAGTATTACAAGGCACATGGTCAAAGTTGTGCTGATGTTAGGAAGGTCGGTTACCTATTTTTTCCCCCCTATGTGATAGATAGAGCTAACTACTCACTGCTCACTAATTAACTGGTCATAATTAGCTGTCATTCTCAACTTGCTTCTGGGGGCATCTTTCCTCAGCACTGCTCTTATCTTGTTAATTACCTATATTTGAATCAATGGTGATTGTGTCATTATGCATATGGCTAAGCAGTCCCAGTGAACCTGGTAGTTTTTTTTAAAAGTCTTTCTTTAATTGAAGATTCAAGTTGTAGCTGTAGCTGGAAGGAGGCAGATGTGAATTTCCATATTTAACATTCCATTGGCCAAATACAAAAAAAATGTAAGCCAGGGTTTCTTAACCCTGGATCTATGAAATCATTTTAAAAAGTGTTTTTTTTGATAACTATATTTCAGCAAAATCGTTTTTCCTTGGCAATCCTATGTATTTTATTTAACACGTTAAACAAAAAAAAAATTACTCTGAGAACGTAAGGGTAAGGTCATTCTCTTGGTAGCTTTAGCATAATTCCAAGGATCCTCTCCAGCAGTAAGAGTAATCTATAAATGCCTGTAATGTGAAACCAAGGCATGTTAATAAAATGTTTTTTTTTAAATACAAGGCTAATGGTGATGAACACCACTGAAAACATGAATTTCATAGTTCAAGGAAACAGGCCATGTGAAGCATGACTAAAGTCTGGCTGCAAAGTCATGTACTTCTTCTTAAAAATAATTTGGAAACTCTTGAACTGTTCAGTAACAGATTCATTAAAAAAGTTTCTTATGTATAGCTAATGGTGGAATCATGCCTTGATGGAACTTTCTTGGACATTAATAAACTCAATTAAATTTTTATTTCCCAAGAACATCTGAACTTCACAAGTCCAACATTTCATTATCAAAAAGCCCAGATGCAAGCAAATGCTTACTTAAAGCAACACCAACAGTGAAGGTACAGACATATATTTAAACTAACCATTACTCTAACTTTTAAAATGAAAGAATAATGACAATGTATGGCACATAATATATTTCATAACTAGAATCTATGAAATGGCTAAAAACCACCAGTGGTCAGCAAATTAGTAAAATGAATCTTCTTATGCCTCTCTCCCCACCCTCCAAGATAGTGGTTGGTTTAATTGTCCTCCTTAGTAACTCTTAGAGCAAGCTAACTTTTAAATAACCAACCACAATTACTCCTAGGGGCAAAAGGAATAAACCTAAGCACAATTCAGTGCCCTTGGGATTCGGGGTGTTAGGACTTAGTTAGACTGTAAGCTCTTTGGAGGACAAGAACTATGTTATTTTTAATCTTTCTATCCCTGGCAAGCAGTACAGTGTCTTATCATCATAGATATCTAATAAATGTTTACAGAAGGAATGCTTACTGACAATAAAAGTCTCCAATAACTTAAAGAACTAGTTAAAATGGCACTTTTAGGTATTCTTATTGAAGAAACAACTTCATTCAAGGTCATTTTAGAATAATCTGTGATTAGGATTGTGGAGTAGGTTATGAAATACATATTAGGGTGAGAGGGCATTGTATGTCAAGATAAAAATCTAGATGTTATTATGTGATTATCAAGAATAACACTTGAACTGATAGTGATGAGTAGGAAAATATATGAAATACAAATTATTATTCCATTTTGATATTTGTTAATAGTTTTGATGAAGGGTAAGGTTGAAGGTGTTGGCTGAAAATGACTTTAAGGATTCTGTTCATGGTTTTTTCCTCCCTTCTTATAGTGTATATTATTATTGACAACTGAGTAATTACTATATTATATGTAATAATTATTCTTTCTCATAATTTACAGGGAAAAATCTTTCCATATTATATAACTACCCACAAAAACTATGATAAAATTTAAGATATACTGTTTTATATACTTGAAGATGGCACTGACTCGCTGTCAGGAAGCCATGCTTTGAACTGACCCCTCACCCCTTCTATAGCCCTCCACCCTTTGTCCCTTCGAGGAATGAGGATGGGTTAATTTTGACTCATATGTACTTTCTCACTGGGTCCTCCTTTTGACTTAGGAGTTATATGTTTGAACAGTATAAGTAAAGATAGAGTTGTCTCTACATAGAGACGAGCAATTGCTAAGCCCTGTTGTGAATGTTAGTAGATAGATGCTAAGAGTACAACGCCCCCCTCCCATGAAAATAGTCCCTGCCCTCAAGGAGCTTCCATTATCCTAGAAAACAAAGGAAGAAAATAAGTATGAATCAACATTAATTCATCCCTACTCTTAGCCTGAGTAGGAAAGGAAGTAATAATATAATAATATTAATATAATAATAATTAAGAATAACAACAATGATATTAGCTAACATTTATGTAGTACTACTATGTGCCGGGCAATGTGCCCAGCACTTTGCAATGATTGTCTCATTTGATTCTCACGATGACCCTGGGAGGTAAGGAACTATTATTATCTCCTTTGTATAGCTGGGATTACTGAGGCAAGCAGAGGTTAAGTGATTTGCCCAGGGTCACACAACCAGTGAGTGTCTGAGGCTGGATTCCAACTGAACCCTAACCCCAAGCCCTGACCTCCATCCACTGCACCATCTAATTGCCTCTGAAACACACAGCTCACGGACAGCAGCAGGCAAGTCTCTATATAGAGAGAATATGTCTCTATGCGGAGATATATGTATATTTAGATCTATATCTTGAGATAGAATCCCCCCCCTCACATGTCCCCATTCCTCCCTCCCTCATCTCCCTTTTAAAGCCCATAGAACTCAGATCAGGACAACAGTACATACTTTGGTTAAATAGCCATTTATAGAGAAACTAGCTTGAGGAAATCCAGGAGTTTTCTGCTGTAACTTATGATAACAATAATGATATGACTGAATGTAATTATGACTTTGGAACTTGATTGCTTATCTTATGTGAAGCCTGGAAGTATGTTCCTCATTACTTGTACTATTTTCACGTTAAAGGAACAACTTAAAAAATCTCTAGAAGGTAAATGGCAGGTACCTCTGTGGCTTCTCTCAGTTCACAGACAAATTGAAAGTAGTTGCTGATTCTACTAAATTAACTTCACTTAGATAAGATCCCTCTAGACAGTTTATTTAGGTGGTTATGATTCCACAAAACAGATTATCTCTTAACAACCAAAAAAGTAAAGCATTAGTTACTCCTCGTTCATATCATAATTAAGTTTTCACTATGCATCTTCGAGAATATAGTTGCTAACAATGCATAAAATGGTGTGGTTTAATTCCAACACCAGTGCTGAAAGAGAGAATACCAATGATCCTTTGAATGTACAGATCAATTTACTTGAACATAAAGTTCAGGAAGCTTTTTTTTTCCTTTACACATTTCATCTGATGTCATTCAATTTACAAATCTGGATGCCTCGCATATGTGGTGTTTTTTTTTTTCTGGAGCCAAAACAAACCTTCAAAGAAATGGCAGAAGTAGAGTGAAATTCAAAGACCCCCTGTAGAGCCAATTAACAACTAAAAATAGTTATCTAAGCAGTCATTTAATGGCTACTTGACTAAATGCGTTCTTAAATTCTAATGAAGATAGATAAGAGTCCTCTGGAGCAAACTTATTTCATTTATAACATACACATATATATTATATATATATATTCATATATATGAATATGTACATATACATGTAATTCAAGATACAATGTTTCTTTTTTTCTATATTGAGAAATGATAAGTGCATTTAGTATGTAACTAATTTAGGGTTAAAAATGTATGGAAAAACATGATCACGAGTCTCCTCCAGCTAGTGAGTTCTACTAAATGGGTGAAACAAAACACACAAGTATAGATGCTCACTTACATAAACAAGGTCCATGTGGCAGAAAGAATACCAATGACATGAGAATATACTGAATTTTTTTTAACCACACAATATGTATATACCCGTATGTATACATATTATTTATTTAACGTTAGGGCCATGAGCATTAGATTGAATGACTAAATAAATTTCTTCAGGTGTAATGTTTATAGGTTGTTCATTAACAAAGGTCAAATACTCCATAAAGAACGTTAGGATTTTTAAGTATGAATTCTTGAGTAGAAGCCACAAAAAAGCTAATTTTGGTTTGGTATTTGGTGGGGGGGCAGGGAGGCAAGAACCAACTTCCTAACAGTTGGAGCTGTTTAAAAGATGAATGGATTTTCTAGAGTCATAGTGAGTTCTCATGCTTTGTAATCCTTCAGTGAGAGACTGGGTGACTTTTTATATGATTCTTTTTGTATATAGGAGTTGGAATAGATGACCAGTTAGACGCCATCCAATTCATAAAAACTTCTGTGATTTAATGATATCATTACACAATGAAGACAATTTTTCCTCCTCCTTGGAGAACATATCTTTGAGTTAATAATAAAAATCAATAGGAAAAATGTGATTCAATATATAAATGTTCACTTTATACAGCACATTTTAGGAACACATTAATATAGGATGACCTTTGATACCTTATTATCTCTAGGTTTCTGTAATGCTATTCTCTTCTAGTCCTTCTATCTGTCTGACCACTCCTTCTCAGTCTCCTTTGCTGGCTCTTTATGCAGATCAGTATTGCTGTGTCCCAGAGGGCTGTCCTAGACCCTCTTCTCCTCTCCTTGCTATTTAACTTGCGAATCTCATCAACTCCCATCCTTTATATGATCACCCCTGTGCTCATCTACTTATCCAGCCCTGACCTCTCTCATAACTTCCAGACTTTTAGCTCCAACTGCCTATTAGGTATCTGAAAATGTATGTCACAGAGACATGTTATGCTCAACATGTTCAAAACTGAACTTACTGTCTTCCCCCCCACCCAAATCATCTTCCTTAGGGAAGTTATGCAGTTGAGGGTACCACTGTCCTCCTAATCAGCCATTCAGATCAACTTTTCAACTCCTCACTCTCTTTCATACCCCATATTCAATCTGTTCTAAGTTCTGTCAATTTTACCTTCATAACATCTGTATTATTTGTCTACTTCTCTCCTCTGACACTTATACCACCCTGGTTAAAAACCCTCATCACTTCACACCTGGAGGGAGCCAGGGTCACCAATGATAGTCAGCTGGTTGGTTTCCCTACCTCAAGTTTTTCCCCACCCTAGTCCATCAGCCATCGAATTAATCTCCCTAAAGCACAGATCCGATCATGCTCCCCCCATTCAATAAACTCCATTGGCTTCCTATCATCTCTGTGATCAAATAAAAATCCCTCTATTTGGCATTCAAATCCCTTCACAATTTGCTCTACCTTTTCAGTCTTCTCATAGCTTACTCAGCCCCCACATACTTGGTGATCCAGTGACACTGGCCTCCTTGCTGTTCCCGAAACAAGACATTCCATCTCTAGTCTCTGAGCATTTTCACAGGCTGTCCCTATGCCTGGAATACTTTCACTCCTTATCTTTGCTTCCTGGTTTCCCTGGATTCTTCCAAGTCCCACTAAGATGCCTTCTTCCATGAAAAGCTCTTCCTGATCTCCCTTGAGGCTAGTAACCTCTCTCAGTTAATTTTCTCCAGTTTGTCCTGCCTGTTCTCATGTTGTCTCTTCCATTAGACTGTGGACTTCTTACAAGCACAGGCTGTCTTTTGCTTCCTTTTTTTCCAGCTCATTGCCTGGCATCTAGTAGGCTCTTAGTAAATGCTTATTGATTATGGATTATATAATATATATACACACACATATATATATTACATTAGTGAAACAACATATAGAGGTAACATATAACATATTCTATCTATCTATCTATCTATCTTTCTAGTTAAATATTCACATTTCCAATTGAGAAGTTTTACCCAGAGTTGAATTATGGTATGTAAAAATAAGAAGAAACAGAAACGAGAATTATTTTGCCTTAAAACGAAAAATGATAAATTATATTTAAAATTATTTTTGTTTTACAAAGCACCTTCTTTACACAACTCTGTGACCTAGTAGGGTGGTACAAATATAACTACCCATTTTATATACAATAAAAATGAGGCTTGGTGCCTAATTTCACATATGGTAAGGGACAGTGTCTGAGCCCCAAACTAGGTCACCCATCCTGGCCAACATGCCTAGAGCAAGAAACCAAGGCAGCATTTCTCTAGAGGAACCCAATAAGAAGGAAAAGAAAGACATAAAAATTTTTCTACATACATTCTTCCCAAGCTAATTTGGCCATGGAATACTTTTTGTCTAATTATTTATTGCTGGAATTCATAAAAGGGTTTTTTCATTTAATCTAAGGGCATAGAATACTCCTGGGGAAAAAAGATTGGGAAAATTTTAAAGCAACATAGAGTCTATTTTCCTTCTGAAAAGTCATCATGGTATGTTTTTGACATATAGGTAATTTAATATTTGATATTTAGAGGAAAAATCTTGTTAGAATCACCACTCTCTCAGGGTAAACCATTCTTAGGTGATGGAACACTAACATCCTATGAAACATAGTTTAGCAAATGTTACCTTAGAGGATAAAAATCAAGATAACATCTCTAACATATTAACAATAGCTCAAATGGAAGGTTATTTATAGTCAGCTGCTGAAAGTTATCTTGATGATGATCAAGATGCTTGCAAAACCACCCACCAAACTATGCATCTCTATCTGGAACAATTTCTCCATTCAGTTTGTACTTTACCTATTATATGTCAGTGATTTCAGACATCAGAATGTCATGTCATTTTTTAACAAAAAATATTCTTATGGTAAAATAATTCTATATTTATTTGTTCTTTTATACATATTTAATTTATATATTACCCATTCATCCATCCATTCATTCATCCCAAATAAATCTATTGAGAACTGCAATTTGTTGCTGCGCATTGTTCTTAGGCTCTAGGTAGTGAAACAACATATAGAGGTAAGTAACATATAAAGGTAAATACAAATTCAGTCACAGTACAATACAATAGTACAAAAGATATCATAAGGTAACATATGTTTAAGAGCCAATTTACGGGTCCAAATAATATATTTTGAAGGAGAATAAAAGGACAGAGAGATCAGTATGGGCTAGAATGGTTAAGATGTTTCCAGATAGGTCACAATGGATGGGAAAAGAGATGTAGGGAGGCCATTCCAGGAAGGGAAAACATTGTCAGCAATAGCACAGATATGGAGATGTATATGTTTGAAGGGCAGTGAATAGACCAAAATGCCAGGAAAGTAAAGTTTTCATAATTCAGATATGAGGTTGGAAAGATAGACCAGGTTCAAGTTCTGGAGGGAGTAGAATGCCAATCTAAAGAGTAATGACTTCAATCTATAAACCAATGGGGAGGTACTGGGACAGGAGTTCAGGCAAGAGGTCAAGCAAGACCTGAGGGATAGATCTGACGGCTATCTGCCTAAAGTTACAGGGTTTCAAGGTTGGAAGGGGCCTTGGAGATCACACAATTCACCTTCCCCATTTTATAGATGACGAAAACCAAAGCTGAGAGGGGGTAAAGCAATTTTCCTAGGTCAAATAGTTCACTAGTGGCAGAGCCAGAACTAGGACTCACATCTAATTCTCAGGTAAGTAAATTTTCTACTCTGTACCATTCTCTTAACAGTTGAAGTAATATTATATTTCAAATTTTCCTTGGATTATCCAATGCTACATTTTTCAATTAAAAAAAAAAGATCAGCCTAGCATAAAATACACCTGTGATAGTTTAGGTAAATCATATGACCCATAAGGACAATGAGCTGAGAAGCAGACTAGCTGATTGGCTTAGAGTGAAGAAGTGGAGGATAGTGTGTGTGTGTGTGTGTGTGTGTGTGTGTGTGTGTGTGTGTGTGTGTGCGCGTGTGTGTGTGTGTGTGTGTGTGTATCAACCAAACAGACCACTATAAACCATAGATATTCTTGTATCAACAATAAATAACAAAAAAGAAGATTCAAAGTCTTTAATATTTTGCCTTCTTCATCAATATGTAAAAATAATAATTATAAATATTTATTGGTTAGCTTTTCAGAGCAATTTTCCTTTAAGGGGAAATCCGCATTTAAAAAAAGATTCAACCATCCATCCACCCATCTATCCACTCAAAAATAATTTATTTTGTGCTAGCCAGTTGCAATGGACCATAGCAAAGGCTGAAGGAGATACAGAGATAAATAGGGATATGCATGGATTCACAAGGGATGACTTGGGGGGAGGGGCTGTTGATGGAGGGGGAAATAAGAAGGGAGGGAGGTATTTTGCAGAGTTGAGATGGGAGGCTATTATTATTATTAATATTAATGTTCAATCACCATCATGAACTCCCCTGTCCTTTACATCTTTCCCATTCTATAAGGAGTATAGAAAAGCTATTTCTGAACATGTTTGGCCTCTAACTACTGATCCACATACAGAATGTGAGATTTCAGAAGCAAACATCTCAACTTTTAGATCTTTGAAATCCTGATAAATAGGCAAAATATCTGGAATTTCTTCAGGGCAGAGAATGACTTTGTAGATAAATCCTAGGGAGATGCCAGGGACATACAGCTACTGTGTCTGAATCAGGATTTAAATCTGGGTCTTTCTGACTCCCAGCCTAACATTTTATTCTACTACTTTATATTACACAACACTATATTTTAAAATGTTATGCTTATAAATACCAGAGTGGTAAGTAATTAAAATTAGTGTATGCTACATTTTAAATACAGCTAGGAATTATTTGAAATCATGGTTATGTCATTTTGGTGGGGGAGGTGGGGTGGAGGGTGGACAAATCTGTTATTTCATTGACACAAGGACCTCCTGGTGAGAATTTAGTGATGCTATGAGTAATGGCTCTGCAACTGATAATCTTACAGATTTTCCTGGTGGAACTAAGACACTCAAAAAAGCCCATATATATCAGATGTATGGCTTCAACCCAGGTGTTCTTGACATCTGAGATGAGCCCTCAATGTGCTACATCACACTAACTGGTTATACCTATTTCATAACAGGACTTGATTTGGGTTAGTGATAAATGAAAGTCTTTTGAATGTGACTTATTGTTAAGTCATATCTGCCCTATCCCTTATTTGTATAGTCTTTTTAAAAAATTAAATGTGGGACTTTTAAATTTCTTTAACTAATTTAAACTTGTTAGATGCAGGACTACTGAGATCTTTTTGGATTTTGATTCTGCAATCCCTCATATTAGCCAGTTTTGTGTCATTCATAAGTTTGATAAGTATATCTTTTATGTCTTGATTCAAATCACTGATGAATGCTAACCAGCACAAGATTAAAGTTAGGTTCCCATAACAGTGCTAGAAACCTTCCATGTTGATAGCCACTAATCAGTGTTCTCAGTATTAACAACTCAAGCAGGTAGGAATCCATCTATATGTCAACCAGCCACATTTATCCACCTTGTCCACAAGGACAGGATATCAGACTTTGTCTAATGCTTTGCTGAAATCCAAATAAGTCTCTCTCTCTCTCTCTCTTTTCACACATAACTCCTTATTTTTTCCCATATCTGGCCTTTTACTATGCCATTTTTTCCTTTGAAAACTATCAGAAGATGCTTTAAGAATAGCCAGATAGCTCAGCCAGATTCCTTTTATACTGAAATCGAAACAAAAACTAAAACACTAGATCAATACCAAAGGTTTTTTTTTCAATTAAGGAAAAGATGATTTTGTAAGATTTATCAGATAATTCATCAAGTAATGTTAAGTTGGAAATGGAATTTTAAAATACAAGTTTGGTGACAGTGTTACTTTCACCTGCAATTATATAGACTAACTATATGTAATATGCACTAGCATTACTCTGCACCATAATGCTTCTATATATCAGACATATAAAAAGCTTTAAATATGCCAAAATTCAGAAAGTAATAATTTTCTTAGAGTTTATCACTTCCATTATGTGTGCATGTATGTGTGTGTATGTGTATGTGTGTGTGTATGTATGCGTGTGTGCACATGTATACATACCCTGGGTATTCTGAAATTAAAAAAAAACAATTGAGAGGCAAGAACTTTATTCTCAACCTATATATATATGTGTGTGTATATATATATGCACATATACATATATACACACGTGTAATTATCCATTCTAATTCTAATTGTCCATTCCACTCCAGAAATTATACCTATATATACATATATACACACATATATACATATATTATAATATAATATACACATGTTATATGATAATATTATATATCTTACATATAATATTATATGTATATAATTTCTGGGATGGAATAAACAATTAGAAGAGATACACAAGAGTGTTTACTAAAGCAATGGTGTCTAATCTCCATCCTCAAACAACATTCATCGACAGCCTAAACTGATCTTTCTCTTTGTCCGGAGTTATAAAAAACTCAGAATATCAAACACATAAACGCAGTACAAACACACCAAGCACAACAAAGCCCCAGTTTCACTAGAGTCTTTATTCCTCTGGTCTTCCTGTTTTTATTTTCAAGATCTGCTATTTGCTAACCATTCATATGGAAAGCATATTATTTAGATGGCTCTAACACTTTTCCCATTTCCACTCTGCTCAGAAAAAGCCATTAACAGATAAGTCCTAAAGAAATTCGGATTCATTTCAAGATGATGAACCTCATATCTGGTTTAGGAGTGACAGAAAGAAAAAAAATATGAATGAGATGCTCTTTCCCATTGGGTTCTATTCATTTAATCCTCATTTTCTATGGAATGATACTAGACAGTACCTGTGAGCTGTATTCTCACAAGGCATTTCTCATTGAATGAACAAAGGGAAAAATTCAGGAAAGATGAAAGGGGGAAAAAAAACTCTGACCTGACATTACAAAAAAAAAAAAGACACTAAGATGAAAACAAAATAGTGTCATGGATTTACATATGGGGTTTTGATGGAATCTAGGGCTGTGTTTTAAGTCAAAACTCACCATCTCAAAACCACTTCTTTTCATCCGCCTGCAGGACTTGAGGTAAGTACGTATACGTTTCCTGGCACGTTCTTGATACTCAGGGAATTGTCGCCTGCATGAGTCAATGATAGCCTGGATCTTTTCTTTGGGCTGCTTAGAGATTGGGACCATTCGGTCCAAGTTTTCATCTACAAACAGCCTGACAAACATCTGTTGGCAAGAGGGAGACAGAGGAGAAGGGTTTGGAGGGCTGCTCTCTTCTCTTTCTAGCTTCCTGTCTTGATTACTGATAGGAAAATACCATTTTCTGGTTTATGCACTGAAGAATTTTGCAATGGAGAGCCAGAAATTTTAAGCAAACACTCTTTAAGGGCTTTCTAAAGGGCTGAATAAAGAAAGAGAGAGAGAGACAGAGACAGAGACAGAAAAGAATAGACTTGTGTATAGAAATTATGAAATAATCAACAATAAGCTGTAAAATTGAGCACCCCATAACATTTTTTTTATTAATAATAACTACAACCGCTACAAGTTAATACTGCACTAAGTACTTTTGGTACTTCGAAAAATACTAATCTTTGAAAATTAGCAATTGCTTGTTTTGTCATGCATAATTAGGTTAAGCTTGGAAAGCAACAGAAATAGCTGATCACGGTTGTACTCTTCAGAGGAACAAGCTGTGGCCCCCTTCATCCACTAGATAAACATGCATACTCACACAACCCAACTCCAGTTTTCAGCTGACATTTGGCTTTAAAATTCTAAACAAAACACAGCAATTTTGGTGTCTGGTTGGCCAAGAGTGTTTCATGTACTTTAAAAATCCTTCTGTAAATTAAACAAACATGCGTCTAAAATATCCACATTTACCGAGTAACAACATGTAAAATAAATTGATAAAATTAAACCACACAGCAGTATGGTAAGACTCACATTAAAAGCTTTCAGTCGCTCAGCTTCTACTCCATCTGTCTCATTAACTTTCTCAGAATCTTCTTGCTCATCATGGTCATCTTCATCCTCATCTCCTCTGTTCATTGATAAGTCCTCAGCACCTCTGTCTACACTCTCATTCTTCCCAGATTCATAACTTGAGTAGCTATGTGCAGGGGACTGAGAATGAAACAAAAAGGGCAATTACATGAGTGCATCAGCTGATAAGGTTTACTTTTTAGCAGTTGTATCAGTACATTCCAACTGCAGATTTAAACACTTCAACATTTCAAAGGTTATTTATTTTCCATTCACTACATTAAATTCTCATTTGCATGAAGGTAACACAAAAATATATCATATAAAATGGAAAAGAACACTTGTTTTGGTGAGTTTAATGATGATTTTTCTGAAGTAAATAATTGTAAATATTTCATTTTTATTTATTTTAAAAATTAGCAAAACATCCAGTAAAGTCAAAGAAAGTCATTAGTAAGTTAGGAAAAGTGGACCTCATCCCAGTTTATAATATATTGCTCTGAGAACTAAAAAGTTTATTCCTAAGTTTACATAGAATGATGAGATTTTGTTATTGTTCAGTTGTTTTAGTCCTGTTCAACTCTTTGTGATCCCATTTGGGGTTTTCTTGGCAAAGATACTGGAGTGGTTTGCCATTTCCTTCTCCAGCTCATTTTATAGATGAAGAAAATGAGGCAGAATTAAGTGACTTGCCCGGGACCATACAGCTACTAAGTGTCTGAGGCCACATTTGAGCTTAGGAAGATGAGCCTTTCTGACTCTAGGCCCAGCACGCTATCTACTTTGCCACTAAAGAGGCTATCTCAGCAAATAATTTCTTTCAACAAATGGGGACATGCAGTCAAGTCAAGTCAAGAAGTATTTATTACTTACTGACTATTAACACTTTAAAGATCCAAAGCTTTTACCTGAAACCAAGATCCCTCTTTTTAATACTAATATTTTGGTAATGTTATATGGCTGTATATTATGAAATATCATAGTCTCTGGATGGATACATTTAACATGAAGGATAACAGACAACTCCACAGCAGATATAAATAAACAGCAATATCCTACCAATAGTCAGTCAATCTATAAACATTTATTAAGAACCTGCTGTGTTCCAAGCACTGTGATAAGTGCTGTGGGTACAAAGAAAGGCAAAAGACAGTCCTTGCAAGCATGGAATTCATAATAAAAGGAAGGAGAAATCATGCAAACCACAATGCACAAACAAGCTACATACAGGATAAGATGGACATAATCAGCAGAAGGAAGGTACCAGAATTAAGAGGAATCAGAAAAGACTTCCTGTAGAAGGTTAGATTTTAGCTGGGACCTGAAGTAAATCAGGAGGCAGTGGTTAAAAGGGAAAGCATTCCAGGCATGGGAGTTAGCCAGTGAAAATGCCAAGAGGTGGGATATGGAGTTTCTCTTTTGAGGAACAGTAAAGGAAGCCAGTTTCATTGTATTGAAGAGTATGTGAGGGAGGTTAAGGTGTTAGAAGGCTAGAAAGGTAAGGATGTGTGTGTGTGTGTGTGTGTGTGTGTGTGGTGTGTAAGAGCAACTTATAATGGGATTTGAAAGACAAAAAGAACATTTTGTGTTTGATTGTGAAATTAACAGGGAACCACTTTGGCATCTGAGTGGAAGATGGACTCAGTGGGGAGACTGACTTGTGGCAGGGAACCAACCAGCAGGCTATTCCAATAGTCCAAGTGTGTGGTGATGAGTGCTTACACCATGGTGGTGCAGGTTGAAGAGTTTTATACCAGAAGTAAAGTTAACAATATTATCTTAGGGCAGTGATCTGAATAGGAAATAGATCAGTCAGACAGCAAGAATGAAGGACATCAGCTTCAGTGCAGCATGAGTACTGACATAACATCAAGAAATGTTCTGGAAACTGTCAACATTTTAAATGAATCTTCTCTGGAGGATTCCTGGGAGGACATGGGCAAGAGTTGAACAAGAAAGAAGTCATGGATAGGTTGTATTCTACACCACTGGAGAAGCATTCACTGATCTATTTAAATGTTGCTGTTGAGTTGTTTTTAGTCCTGTCCAACTCTTTGTGACCCCATTTGGAGTTTCCTTGGCAAAGATAGTGCCTTGCACCACAATCCACTCTGGTAAAGGAAGCAGCTGTGCCCAAGGATAGGTGGTAGACGATGTAGACTAACAATGCTTCTTTTAAACTGTGGGTCGTGACCCCATTTGGAGTTGTGACCTACAGTTTAAGAAGCACTGAAGGTGTCATGAGTGGAAAATGTTTAAGAAGCATTGGTGTAGTGGAGAGTGGGCTTTTTTGGATGCAAGATCAGGAAAGGGAAACAGCACCACACCTACCAAACAGCATCTATGGGATCTGGTGGAACATGGCAAGGGAAGGGTTTGTTAGGGAGAGGGTATTGAGGAAATCAGGAGGATAGGATTAAAAGTATGGTTTTTGCCCTATGAGAGTCTTAAAGAGAGCTATAATGTACATGAACTGATACACGGTGAAGTAAGCAGAACCAGGAGCACATTGTAACAGTAACAGTAATACTGCATGATGAAGAACTGTGAATGGCTTAGCTATTCTCAGCAATACAATGATTCAAGACAATCCCAAAGAACTCATGAAAAATGCTATCAGTCTCCAGAGAAAGAACTGATGTTGTCTGAATACAGACTGAATCATAGTATTTATTTATTCTTTCTTTCTTTCTTTCTTTCTTTCTTTCTTTCTCTCTCTCATTCTTTCTTTTTCTTCTTTTCTTCCTTTCTTCTTCCTTTTTTCTCTTTCTTCCCCCTTCTCCTTCCTTCCTTCTTTCTTTCTTTTTATCTTCCTTTCTTCCTTCCTCTTTCTTTCTTCCCTCCTTCCTTTCTTTTTATCTTTCTTTCTCAAGTCTTTTTGCACAAAATGACTAATATGGAAATGTTTTACAACTGCACATGTATAACCTAGATCTGATTGTTTACTGTCTCGGGGAGGGGGTAGGGGAGGGAAGGAAGGATAGAATCTGGAACTTAATACCTTAAAAAAGAATTTTAAAAATTGTTTTTACATGTAATTGGGGGAAATTTAAATATTATTTAGAAAAAAGAGAGACCTATAACTAGGAATTTTGCTTAAGATCACTTTGGCAGCTGGGAGGAGGATGGACTGGAATAAGGAGAGATCTGTGGCAGGAAGACCCGCGAGGGTTATGGCTTTAATGCTATTATCTCAGAGATGCTACCCAGCTGTTAATCAAGGAATAAGAATTAAAATTACAAATAAAACAAAGGACAATGGAAAGATGTATTATAGGTGTTAAGCAGTCTCAGCATGTCACCCATGATTGTACCCTCTGTATCCTCCCTCTCCACCCACAAATCCTCTCCTCCTCCCTCTCTCAACCCTGTAATCTGAAGCTGGAGTTGAATGATTCTTCTAGCAGGAGTCAGAAATCCCTCCTGCCTTTATGTAACATAAGAGGTAAAAATCATTATCAAAGATACATATGGGAGAAAAGTAAGCAACAGGCACCCCTTTACTTTCCAATTTTTTTTGCCACTACAAAAAGATCTGCTATAAATATTTTTGGTACATATGAGTACATTTCCTCTTTATTTGATCTCTATGAGATAAAGGCCTATGATGGGAATTCTCAAAGGATATTAATAGTTTAGTGACTTCTTGGGCATTGTTCCAGATTGCTAGATTTTGGGAGATGGCCGGTGGGAGAATTTGTTGCATTTAACTATTCATATTTTATAAGGATTTTATATTTTTCCTTTTCAATTTTTTTGGGGGGCAGAGGAGATATACTTGTTAATTGAAAAAAAAAATAAAAATTTGATACCTTTTCTCCTTTTTCCTCAAAAGGAAAGAAAAGTAGGTGAGCTATTTATACAGTGAGGAAGAGACAATAGTTAAACCACCAAGTGTTACACTGGTACTCCTGAAATATCAGAAGAACAAAAAAAGCCTTCTAGTACCCTGGGGAAGGTCCTTTATGGAAGATCTAGAGGGAAACATAGATAAGTCACAATAAGACTAGTAAGTGTGGTGAGGTTATGATCTGTATTATTAGAGGGTGAGCCAACGCCAGAAAAATCATGGATCCATCAAAGAAAAGTGTATAGGAAATTATATTTTACATGGTAATAGATATAACAAAGATAATAGAGTAAATATTAATTATATAGTTATATTACTATAGTAATCGCAAATTGGGGAAATTTTATTTATTTTTTTTTCTATTTTCCAGAAGTGTTTACCTTAAGTATTATTTTCCTCCTGGAACGGCAGTCTGTTCTTGTATGAGACCTCTTAGATGATCTTGGAGCTTATATAATCTCCCAGGTCATGAAAATGGTGTATAAGAAGTCCTGGAATGAGTCCTTTCAGCCTGTAAGCTAGGCTCTACAATGCCCCATAACCTAGTGATTCATGTGCTATATGATGATCTACTCACCAGAATGACCAACACTCACTAAATGACATTCCATGGTTCTTTAAAAGCCTGAGCAAATTATATGTAGGCACATTTAAAAATAAATGTTCTATATTTCTTTTATATTTTAAACAATATACATTTTGAGTTTTCAAATAATGGAGAAACAGTGAACAGAATTCTCTCAAAAATCATATAAAATTTAAGAAGTCATACATAAATATTTTCATGCGTATGTACACAGCAATATTGAAAAAAGCACAGTGTAATTTCCAAATAATTCCAGTGTGGAAATGCTATTATGGTCTCAAGAAATTAACAGGTTTGTGGTTTTTTTGTGGTTTTTTTTTTCATTTTCATCAAGAATAGTAGTCAGGCATCTCAAAATCTTATAATAAAACATGAACGTATAAGTAGCTTGGTTTTTTGCTATAAACATTTCCATATACTATAGGACATTTTAAAAACCCTTTACTGTTCTGAACACAATACTGAATCTTTGTTTCTAGTGGGTAAATCAAACAGAAACTCACTACTTTAGGGCTAAGATAAGAAAACCTAATTTTCTTCAGCAAGGCAACCACAGAATGAGAAACTGCAGTGAGTTTAACACTTTGTGTGGTCTAACATTGGAGGAGGGGATAGGTCAAGTTATAACGACATGTTATCTTACTGGAAATGGAACCAAAGAACATTCATGATGGTAAAAATCTGCTAGTAGTATGGTTCAAATAATGGAACAGCGTGTGTATTGTTGGAGGGCAGGCCAATACCAGAAAGATCATGGATCCATCAAAGAAAATCTAAAAGCTCAACTGAGTTTATTACCCTTATCTAAAAATTTCTCTATCAGCTTGCCTGAAATCCCCATATTTAACAAATGATTCCTTTTCTTTAAGGCACCAGTCTCTAGAATTCCTTTTTGTAATAGGTCCTGGATAGGTGACACATTATGAATGTAATATATAATATATATATATATATTATATTATAATTATTAATTATGAATTAGCTCATTAGTAATCAATCAGTAAACCAGAAGACTTAGAGCAGATGAGATATAGGATATTTTATGATAAGAATACAAGTAGAAGAACATATAAGTTTCTAGAGCATTGGGCACAGTCTAGGAAAGGCTGGTCCAGGTGGTAAGTCTAAGCAGCCAGCGGAGCTAGATTTAAAAGAGGTACCTAAAGTAGGCAAAGGGATGAAGAAAAGTATGTTTCATATGCTTAACCATTTTGCATAGACCTAGTCGGCATCATGAGGTAAAATCAATAGTCCATTTAGTAAAATGAAGAGTTAGCTAGTCAACTTGTCCCGACTGAATGGAAAGGTATATTAGTGAATAAAGCAATGATTATCTTCAAATTATTCAGCAAAGTAATTTGTATTTCAATGGTCCTTCCAATAGGAAAATATAAATGATCAAAAAGTAACATGTCTTCCTGAAATAGAAGCAATTAAGTGTGCAATAAGGACCTTACTGATTATAATTAAAAGGACAACCATTAATGAAATAGTCATGAATTAGTATTCCTAACTTAGTAAACCAGTAGACTTGAAGGGAATGGGATATGTCATCTATATCTATATCTGTATACACATATATGTGTATAGATAGACATAAACACACATATAGGGAATAGGGAATATAAATTAATAGACACAAAATGACCGATAATCAATGTCTGAGTCATTTCAGAAGCAGCTGACAGTTCAGTAGTTGGAGCATCACCTTATTACAGCAAGATCAAAATCAATACCAAATTACACGACTAAAAATGGAAAAAACAAAACAAAAACCATAGCCCCAAATGTGAAATAGACAAAGGGACAGACATTGACATAGGCTATCACTATTATCTGATGACCTTTAACCTATGTAGCTCAATTTCCACAATAAGGAGAACAAAAGAGTCTAGGAACTTCATAGCATAGGATTATAAAGATAGTAAAATAGTTTCTCCCCCCCCCAAAGGTCTTCTGCTCTAAAATCTCAAAATAAACACAATATATACTAGATAAAGTGATTTAACTGAATCCACAAGAACACAGATGATAGCTTTCGAGTTAGAAGGGTCCATAGATGACATCTAATTTAATCATCTCCTTTCGTAGATGATGAAACCCAGAAAGGTTGCCATTTGCCAAAAGTCACAGAGGTAGAAAGTGGTAGAGGTGTGATTTGAAGCCAGAGCCTCTAATTCCAAATTCATTGCTCTTTTGAATGTACCATGCCAATAAGAAGATAGAACTGTCCTATACAGTTAATTAAGTTTATGAAATTAGGCTGGAGAAGGTAAATACTTGACTCCAACTTGGCACCCTTAGCCCTCAACCAACTCCAATCACCTACTGAATCAGCATAAACAAACTTACAGGCTTATCATAAAAACAGAGAGTAAGTAAAATTTTAAAGAGAAATAAAATCACATTAAACCAATATGATAATAGGGAGGAAAATGAACTCACACTACCTATTGAAAGAGAGAATCCTGTAGACTACTTAAGGATCATGCACTCTTTAATGGTTCAAAGGAGAGATGTTGTTTTTTTTTAAAATTAGGAATGAATTCTTGTAGGTAATCCAAACTTTCAATGCAGAATAAAAAGAACAAGGTTAGAATATATAAGAATAGAACAAATGATAGAGAATCTCTCCAAAGAAATAAAAGCTCTAAGGAACCTTAAAAATACTGAATACAAAAATATCAAAACTAAGGAAAATTTGGCAGAAGAGAATCAAAAGACAGCAACTTTAACAGAAAAAAACACTTCGATCAGAAAATGCTTTATCTTCCTGCCAAGTAGAGATAGCTAGGGCACCACCGGTATATATAGGAACCTGTTTATGAAATCTTAAAGAAAGTAATATTTTAAGATTATGAGCAATACCATTTCATAAAATTGTAAGGAACTGTGGAAGAAAATACAAAATATAAAAAGCTTAACAGGACAGACATCAAATTAAGTCAGGCAACACCAAAAGCATTAAAAGATGTAACTTAAAGATAACAGAACAGAAAAGGAAGAGATCTATCAAGAGTTGTATAACCAATTACTTTGTCCATCATGGACAGTGAAATCACCTCAGCTGGACTCTGACATCATATTCTCCAATGTGTTGAATGAGATAAACAGAAATGGGACTAAAACAAACAAAGATGGGAACTACTTTTGATTAAGCATATGCAGAGAAAGTCCATGTTGGAGGTAAGGAATTTAAAATGTATTAAAAGATCAGTTCTCAAAATATCTGAGAAAAGGGATAATGCCAAATGCTTGGAAAGGAAATTGTGGCTATTGTTACTATTCCTGCTCTCTAAAAGGTGACTGATAAAATATCAGTGACTACTAAACAATGTCTACTTTCCCCTTTCCATACAATCTTTACAAGAGTAATCTCCATATGGATTTAGGATGTACTTTATGAAGGGAGAAAGCAGTGTTTCACAAATGATTTTCTATAGTATTTACATCTTCACAGTCACATAATAGATGATCCCATCATGCACACTGTTTGAATAGTAAAAAATTGTTTGAGTATGTCTTTTGCTAAGATAGTTTTAGGAAGTAACAAGATCAACAAGGGTGATTTTCATGCTAGAAAAAGACCAGTGTATCTTTTAATATGCAGGAGAAGTGGTCAGCTGGCTTTTGCGTGAAGACCTCCAGGGAAGGAAACAGGATTTTCCTACAATCACACGTTCTCCTTTTGGATAGCTCTAGTTGCAAGAAAGTTTTCTCTCATATCAAGGCAAAATGTGTTCCTTTGTAACTTCTGTCCATTGATTGTTCTTTCTGCCATTTAAGGCCATGCAAAATGTAAGACCATGCAAAAAGACCATGCAAAAATATTTTTGAAAGCAAAGGTAGAAAGACAAAGATCACGTGAATGGTTTAAATATTAGCCATACTGAAATGTTATATACTAAGTCCCATTTGGAAACTAAAATATAAATTAGAATTTACAACATCAAACCCCATATGTTTTGCACAGAGCCCATACTCAATCAACACTAGGTGATTTTTATTCAATTAATATTGCTTCCCAGATGTAGAATCAATACTTAAAACAATAGACCTAGGATTTCTTTGGGAGAGAGAACTCATGGTGAGTAAATTATCAATGCAGATTAGAAACAGCTACTATCTAACTTTTTTTTTTTTTTTAGAGAATTGCCTGGGGGTGCTCAGAGGTCAAGTGGTCTGCCCAGGGCTACCCAGCTACCTAAGATCAGAGGCAGAGGCAGGCTTTGAACTCAGGTCTGGCTGACTTGAGTCCACCACCCTGTCTACTTGGTCAGGCTGTCTCTAAAGTAAGCAGGTCGGAAATGTTCGATCATAAACAATGTGCTTTATGCATAACTAACTGAATTTTCAATAGAAAATGCCAGGTATACATTATATCTGTTTTACAACTTCTAGAATTCTATAACATGCATCTTTTTACGTCAGTCTTTTTTATAGAGGTTATAATGATTATGAAATAAATGAAACCGTCTGGCATAAATGGTTGTTTGCCCTTGATGTGACTATTTTCAAGATTGGGTGACACAGTTTCATTTAATAATTACTTCATTTTCCAGTGAACACTTTCTTAGGATTAGTCTCTCTTGTATAGAAGTCTGGAATTGCTAGAAAATTGTATCTTACGGTAGACAATGCAAACTGCTAAGTAGTGCTGACTCATTTCCGGGGGCTGGTTAAAATTAAATTATTAATACGTCCTCTTAGTCACTAGGAAGCAGTAACTAGAACCAGTCACCTAAGTTGTTTCTTTAAATTTGTTTTAAGCAATCAGAATAAGGTTGAAGGGAAATAGATTCAGCGACTCCCTGTACTTTTAAACCTCCTAAAACAATTCCAGAATTTTCTCTACTCCTAAACCTCCTGAAATAATTCCAAAATTTTCTATACTCCTAAACTTCCTAAAACTATTTCAGAAGTGACCTCACTGTTGCCACTAGACTCAGACAGTAGGTCCAATTACAAAACAGGGAAGCAAGTAGACCCATTTTCCTAATTTCTTTTTATTTCCTACACTCTATGGTTAGGTTCCTATTGGGAGCGGTTCCTTCTTCTCCTACCCACAAAAACCATCCAATGATTTCCCAACATCTATAGCACCTAGAAAGACTAACTTAGCTGTTTGGAGCATGATGCAAGGGGGTCAAAATTGTAGAATCCATTTTCACGTGGACCATTTATCTCTGTGCAGTGAATATTTAGACAATTATGGCTAAACTTCTAACCCAGGTCAGTTTATCTAGTAAATTCAGTTCAATTCTATTCAATAAGCACAGGAAAGGGGGTAAGGAATTTCATTTCAGGCATGAGAAATGGCCTATAGGGAAATGTAAAGGGGGGATATGGAATGAGAATTATGGGAAATAGCAAAAAAAAACCCCAAGTTTGGCCATGATGCCTAAAGGGTAGCAAATGTGAAGTACATCTGGAAAGGAAAGGTGGAATCAGACTAGGAAGGGCTTTAAATGCCAAACTGGACAGTCTGCATTTACTGAAGATTCTAGGGCAAAAGAGAGCTGTGATCTGGGTTTATTCTTTAGGAAGATTATTTTGGCAGCTCTTTGGAGGATGGTTTGGAGTAGGGAAAGACTGATAGTAGGGAGGTCAATTAAGAAACTCTTACAATAGTCCAGGCAAGAGGTGATGAGAGGAATTATTTGTGAATAGTGAGAGAAAGATGTGGATGCCAGACATACTGTGGCATTTAACAAGACCTGGAAACTGATTTGCTATGGGGAGGTAGAGAGGGATAATGCCGATGTTTTAAATTTGGGTGACTTGAAAGATTTTGTGACCTCAACAGAAACAAGTTTGGAGGAGAATATTGGACAAATGCAAGCTATTAATAACTTATATTTTATATATTATGTACACATATTATTTGTACTGATCCTCACAACAACTGTGTACACTAGGTAGCAAGAGTAATTATTAGCCTGCTTTTATAGCTGGGGAAATTGAGGTTCAGGAAGGTTAAATAATTTTTTCCCCAGGTCATACAGATAAAGGTATGTTGGTAAGCAAAATGGGCTCTTAGCATTTAGCCCAACCAAGTGCCCTTGAAGAGTTTGGCTTTTGTTTCCTTTGAGTAATTCAGTGTATTTCATTGAGTCTTACTAGGTGCTAAGCCCCAGGCCCAAACCCCTATTAGGTGCTAAGTCTAGGTGGGTGTGAAGCTCCCAGGGTCCTAAGGGGAGGGGCTAAAACCACAGCCAATCACAGGAGCTTAAGTTCTGGTTGCTCAGACAACATTTGATGACATCTGAAATGCTATAAGAAGAGAAGACAGAGCCATTTGCACGGGGCTCTCACTTGTGCTAGTGAACTGATGTGGAGACTCGGGCAGCTGTAGCTAAGAGCCCTCCAGCTCGTAACCCGGATGTTGGGACTTTGTTAAACTCTGGTAACTATGTATTGGGATTTGAATCAGACAAGGTCTGTCTGTCGATGTTTGTACTTTGTTTGTATTTTGCTCTGAATTTCAGGGTGCTGGTTTTTTCCCCTGAACTAAGTGAGTGATATTTGTATGCTGGATAAAAGTAAGCTTGTCAACCCCTTAATGTTGCTTTCCTTAGTGAAGCAGATACAAAGAACCTGGGCTTTCGCAGCGTGCTGGCAGCCTTCTTGTTGTTGGGCTTGTGTTGGTCTTTCACCCCCACAACAGCTGCTAGCTGGATTGTTGAAACAAAAGGACAGAAACAGGAGTTAAATACACATCCTCTGACCTCAAGTCCAATAATCTTTCAACACCACTATGTTATATTCCCCAGTATGATGTAAAAAACAATGTTGGCTACGCAGGCTGAGAGGAGGTGAACACAAACCATCATTGCTCCTGAATAAAGGAAAACCCTCAAAAATATTTTTGTAAGATTGATCTAATATCAGGACTATAACAATATGTACTTATAATTGTAGGGTGTCTATGTTTTCTTAGGTAACCTTTGAACCCCTTCTTGTTTAAAGGTAATTTCTGCCGTCTTTCATTATTTTTAACCCCAGAGTGTAGCACAGTTCCTTGAAAATAGGGCAGGGTTTAAAAAATGTTTATTGTAGTTGGATCTGCTTCTGGGCTTTCATCGTTCACCTCACTAGCTTCCCTTGGCCAAGATGAAGCTGTTGCCTCATTCAGCATCTTTTCCTCTTTGTCCTCTCTCTAATTTGATGCTTCCTTTGACCTTTACCAGTAGCAGCGGATTGAGTAAAAGACCTGGAGTCAGCAACACGTGAGTTTGAATCTCGCCTCAGACACTCACTAACTGGGTAACCTTGGACAAATTATTTAAACTCTCTCAGCCTCAGTTTTCCCATATGCCAAACACAGATAACATTTGGCCTGCAGGAAGCAAAAGAAACTTTGGGGTAAAGAATTGGAAAAATATGAAGTCATGGGTGACTTCTTTTCTTCAATCATCAGGAATATTCACTTTAAAGTACTTTAAAATGGGAAATTTTCAACAATAGCAACTTTAGATGAATCGAAATGGTAAGGGTTGTTGTGAGGAGTAGACTAGGTAACACTTGTACAATGCTTTGCAAGCTTAAAAGAACTATATAAAATGAATGCTAGCTATCATGGTAGTACTAATAGTGGAAAATGGTCTGACTACACATAAATAGTTGATCCTGGTATGATACATAAACAATTAATGATAATGCAATACAATACACAGTAATTGCATTGGACCTGTATGCATCCTGCTAGAATAATATCTTGTTTGCATAGCACTTTAAGGTTTACAAAGCTCTTTCTCCCTCAAATCCTGTCAAATATGTTGTAATAGTATCTATCTTTACAGATGAGGAAATAGATGAGGATTGGAAGGTTGTGACTTTCCCATAACTTTCCTCATATCTTGGTAAGATGGTGGGTGAAAGAAGGCAGAGGAGGTTGTTGCTCATGAATATCAGGGTCAGGATTTAAGCACAGGTTCTTCTGATTTCAAGTCTTTTCCATCACACCATACTACTAGGGGAGGCTTAAGGAAAGAAAATTATTAGAAACTCGGAGGAGAGGCTTCCTAAAAAAGGTGGAATTTGACTTGGGTTTTAAAGGATGAACAGAAGTTCAAAAACTGGGGATTGGGGGTGAGGGGAGGGATTGAGGAGGACAGAGAAAAAAGGAGGAAGGCATTTCAGGTACTCAGAGAAGCATGAGCCAAGGCATAGAGGCAAGAAGGATACGTTGTGTAAGTAGGGGGAGCCATTGAGTGGTACAGTTTGGAGAGAATGTGGATGGAAGTAGCGTAAAATGGGAAGGTCTTACAATAAAACCTAAGGCTAAGACTCCAGATTATGGAGGGATTTTTGAATACTTAGGAATATATGAGCAAATACATCTAGTACTAATCGGCAATCATATTTCAGAAGGAAATATGTTGCATAAAATAAAGCATTGAGGAAATACAGTGGCTTCAATTTCACCCTTATCCCTAAAAAAAAAAAAACAAAAAAAACAAAAAACAAATCAATGATAAACTAGGAGTACATGATGTTAGAAGATACAAAGATTTTTCCCCTTATATCTTTTTTTTGACAAACATTAACTTTATTTTTTCAATCTGTAGGTGATTAAAAAGTTTTCCTTATATATCTATTTTTGATAACCATTAACTTTATTTTTTCAGTTCATAAGCATTTATCTTTTCTCCCTCGACACTGTTCATTCTAATGGAAAAAGAAAAATGGAAAACAAATGAAGACATCAACATATAGAAGGCACGAGGATGAATGTACCCCTTGGATTTAATACTATATATCAATGAGATAACATTTGTGAATGCACATTGAAAACCCTAACGTGCTATAGAAATATAAAATGTTATTATAATCTAGTGATTAATACTGATGGGGGGAACTTAATGATCTCAAATACTTTATTGACTTTGGATAAATCCAATCCCACTTTAAGGGTTTGGAAATAATGTCAATACTTGCACAGGGTAAGACTGAAACAGTAGAAAGAAAACCAGATTACTCAGATTATAGAGAACCTGCCCTCCCCACAAAAAATGTTCCAGATGGAGGGATGATACAGAGATATTGACTAAGGTGAGTCCTCATGATAGAATTAAATTCTTTACAAGCCATTATGTCCCAAACATAATGTCTCTGAAAAAAGAATTATGTCTAAATGTTTGGCCCAGCTGCAAAAACTGCCACAGGGGCATTTGTGACAGTCATGCTTCTTCTGCCAGCTGGGGGAATCAGTCAGCTGAAAGTGTTCACTGAGGCAGCACATATCCCCCACTTCATTAAACAAAACATACACTTGAAGGCAGCACCCCAAACAATGGGCCATGTGCTCTGCCACCCTACTGGCTTCTGAAGTACCAACCACATCAACTACTTTAGCTGAAAAGGTAGAAAACTTAAAAAAACAATAACAATACAAGGATCAAGGAGAACATACTGAGTTTTCCAGCCTGACTCCAAAAACAAACACATTAGCAGGTGGAATGCTCCCAGCTATGGCACTGATAAAGCTGAAACATGGATAACCATTACGATATTTTATCAATGGCAGCTAAAACAAGTTTCCGTTTAGGCAGATGAGTCAGTAGGAGCCTCATCAGGCTCCTCAATGTAAGCTGCTCTTTGTTTATTCTTTCGTGACATTTCAGATTCAAAATGACTTCGCTAATAGACCACATTGCACGGAATAAAAGACAATGCAGCCATGAGCGATATATTAAATGTTGTCATTATAGGGCAGCACTGTGGCTAGTAGTTCAACGACTTTTAAATAATGGCAAATTAATGTAGGCATTCTAACCCCAATCTACATTTGCCATGGGTGGGCAAAGGCAGGGAAAGCACATAACTATTCTTCGGATGGAAACAAAATTCAGACTTCCTACTTATCTATGCATCTTTGCACCATTTATCATTATGGGATCAAGGCCCATAGTCAAAGAGCCAAACATATTATTACGCATTTTCATTTTCCAGATGAAAAAAATCAAACTACTGTATAGATAAATGTCCTCTATGGGACTGGATATAGAGAACCTTATCTACTAAATCACAGTCTGAGGCTCTGTCCTTTAGCCTCTGAAAATAAACCAAGGAAAAGGAAATAATTTTAGTATTGTGAAATGCCTTCTTCCTAAAGCTAACACACGGCATTTCCTTACAATAGTTTTAGAGGAAATCTTACTAAGGTGATCAGTAGAGCTATTAAAAAATAGTGTTTAAACAACAAGAAATAATATAAAGACATCCTAGTACAGGAGTTCATTTACCAACACCTCAAAATGCATCTTACTTTTTTTTATATCTCCAAGCACCTTGAACATTTATTGGACTCTTAATAAATGGTTGTTTAATGAATGAATGAGCATTGTTTTATTTTAGAACAGGAAAGAACTGTGAACTATAGGCAAATTATAGGGTGTCCCAAAAGTGTTAGTGTGATTTAAATCTTTAATAACTTCGGAAGTGCAAATGCTACAAACTTATTAAAACTAAATTTGAAAGATTAATTATTTTAAAATTTATAATATTGGTAGATTTCTTATTAAATTCAGCATGACTATTACCTTATGCTATAGACCGCTACAAGTCAATTTTCAAACTTTGTGAAAATTTTCATCAGTTGTTGCTTAGTGGCAGAAAGGATTGCATTTATAGTCCTCATCTTAGAATCACACAAAGAATTAGGTTTTGATGCATTCACGACAGTTTTGATGTGACCCCACAGGACAAAAGTCTAATGGAGATGGATCAGGTAACCAGGGTGGCCAAGCAAACTCTGTACTCATACTATCCATCTCTAGAAAGAGAACTGGTGAGTAGACTGAAGTGTACTTTTTCTTCATTTTATTTTTCTTGAGTATGTGTGTGTGTGTGTGTCTATGTGTGTGTGTTCTTTGGCAACACTGCTGCTGAGGAGATATGTTTTGTATAATTTTACATGTATAATTCATATCATGTTGCTTTCCTTCTCTAAGGATGGGGAAGGGGCAGAAGGGAGGGGGAGAATTTGGAACTCAAAATTAAAAAAAATTAATGTTAAAATTTTTTAAAAGATTGTAATTGGGAAATGTTTAATTAAGCAAATATATATCTATATATCTATACCTATGTATGTATACATATACACACATATAAAATCTCTTCTGATCCACTAGTCTAAGAAAATGTCATCTGGAACTGTTGCATGTACAATTCAGAGTGATAAGGCATATCATCTTGTTAAAATTTAAAAATTATTACTCAAAATCCATATAACTAAAAACAAATTTAAATAACTTAGTTTTCAAATGATGCATTTTGTAGATTCAGAACACTTATACTTCCAAAATTATTAAAGTATAAACTGCACTAAAACATTTGGGACACCCTTTATAGCAGTAGTAGGTTTTACAGAAAACAGGTTATCTTAGCAGCATCCCCCTGAGAGGGAAAGAAATAAAATTTGCACTTGATTAAATACTTATCTCTTTAAAGGATAACTTGGTTTCGTTATTCTAAATTAAGGATTAGAATTATTTTGCCACCTCTGCCTCATTGAGTTCATGCCCTCTGACTATGAATGAATTTAGTAGTTCTTCTGTCCCAAGCCCTGTCCTCTTTTATTTATACTTTTTTCACTTGGTGACCCTTATCATCTCCCTTAGGTACAATTATTATCTTAATCCCTCTGTTTGGTTTCCAAAGTCCTTTATTGCCTTCATAGACCTTTCTTCCTTTCCAGTCTTCTTACACATCACTTCCCTTCCTGTACTCTTACTTAGTGATACTGGCTCCTCGTTGTTGCTCATTCAAAATACTCAGTGCACTAATAGAGCACTTTCCCTGGATGGCTGCCCCAAGCCCGGGACTCTCCTCTAAATTATCTCCCCCTCCTCTCTTCTAGTACATCTCAGTTAAATTTCTACCTTCTGCAAGAAACCTTCACCCATCCTTTTCCTAGTGCCTTCCTTCTGAAACTCTTCTGAATCCTGCATGAATCTTGTTTGCATTCAGTTGTTTACATACTCTCTCCTTATACTCCTTGAGAGTAGGGACTCTTTGACTTTTGCCTTTCTTCATCTCCCTAGCTCTTAGCACAGTGCCTGGCACAAAGCAGGTGCTTAATAGATGCTAGGAGACTATCATCCCAAATCTAAGAGGAAAAATTAAACATCCCGTAGCTCTTGGCTCACACTGGCCCTTGACATGTTGAGACACTGATTATCTGGATTTACTCTCTTTCCAATACCAACCAAATTTGAGACAACGCCCCCACTATCCAAGATCACTTGACAGTGTACCCGCCCCATTTGGGCTCCCACAGAGAGAGGAAAGGCAAGAAGATTCTCTCAGCCAGAATTTCTTACCTCTTCTCCAAACCAAAGGCCTAGAGCCCTCAATGGCTGCATGGTGCTCTCAGATCTCTCCCTGGGCCTCGTCTGAAGGACTGGAGTAGCAGCAGCCTGAGCTATTGCACAGCCAATAGACTTTGTGAGAAACTGCAGAATGGGGTTGGCGGTGGGGGTGGGGGTGGGAAGGGATCAGTGGGAATCTTCATTCACTGTCTCTAGTAGAGAGACTGAAGAAATGAGCAAACATGACTCCCAAAGACCATGAAGAATTTCTACGAGTTAAGAAAACTCCAGGATGAGACTCCAGAAGAAGAAAACAATTCAGTCATAACTGCAAACAGAATATCTAAAAAGATACTGGATTGGCAATGCAAATTGTGAAACCCAGTGACATATTGAGAAAGAGGGAAGGAGTGAAATGAGATGTCCTTAGGAACAACTTGGAGAGGGAATAGACAGCTTAGAGGAGAGGCTTTATGGAAATGATGAAAAACAGAATGAAACAATACACAAAAATTCAGTAATTAAACATAGTAGAGCAAAGTCAAAAGACAATTGAAAAGACAGATGAGACGGCTATTATTAAAATTGATTGATCTAGAAAACAGGTGAAGAGATAGAAGATGGAGGCCTGGCTAGACAACAGCTGTTCTGCAAAAGATGTCTTTTTGTGTGTCTGTTGGTTTTGTTTTGTTTGTGGACAGCAAGGTTAATGTGAATCAACGACGTGATGTGGCAGCCCAAAAAGCTAATGTGGTGTTAGGCTGCATTAAGAGAGGCATGGCTTTCAGAAGCAGGGAACTCATAGGTCTACTGTACTCTGCCCTATTCATCTGGAGCATTGATTTCATTTCTAGGTACTCCAGTTTAAGGTGGACATTGACAATATGGAGAGTGTATTGAGGAAGGCAAAGGATTTGGCCCTTTTTAGTTAGGGTTGGGGGACAATGATAGCTGTCTTAAATTATGTAAAAGATTTTATGTCAAGGAGAGTTTAGACATGTTCTATCAGATGCAATAAGTAAAGCTGCAAAACCACATTTATACTTGCTTTCAGAGAAAAAAAAGCCAACAACAAAAACACTACCTATCCAAAACCAGAGTTTGTGCTTAAGACCTCTGGGAAGGCTATCCTTATTTGGTTCAACACAGGACTAGAACTATTTCCACTTCTCTCATAAATATAAAGGTCACTATAATTATATTTACCTGAACCTTAAGGTTCTATTAGTCATCTTCCACGAAGCACATTATTTGGATATATGGCAGGCTGAGTGAGACAAACTGCAAACTTAACTAAGAACCAACACTTCTTGTCCAAAGTAATACATCGCTACGAAGGTTGGACATGTCAGGGATGTAATTTTTATTCTTTGAGAAAGGTCATCAGTATCACTTAAAGTTATGTTTCAAATAAAATGGCAAGATAGTCACCAACAACTGAGTCCCACAGAGCATCCTGTCTACCAGTAATAAAACTACTTGCTACATTTCAGTTCTGATATATATTTAAGATAAATGACAGCAGACTATCCAAACAGCTGTTATATTAAAAAAATGAATTGTGATGATGGCAGACAGGCAAAGCAGAGGAAATACTAAAAGATACATTAATGAATACCTTTAAGCATTGTGACACAGTGTTTGATTTCTGGAATAGAAAACCATTAGACACTCGTGATTTATAAATGAGCTAGAATGCCTGGAATACAGCAAGCAGAAATGGATTGCTCTCTTTGAAATCAAAGGCCCTGCAAACAGCTGCAAAGGATACTTACCAGAGAATAGGCCACACATGGACAGAGGAAACTTTCTCACCCCTCACTCACTTTTCAAACCTTTGCAATGTGGCTTCTTACCCCACCACTCTAAGGAAACAGCTTTTTTTCCAAGGTTGATAATGATCTCTTAATTAATAAACTCAATGACCTTTTCTGAGACTTCATTTCTTGGATTCTGCAGATTTTGATGACCATGCTCTCTCCTAGTTCTCTTGCTACCTGTTGGACTGATTCTGCTCACTCATTCATTCTCTTTTGCTGGATTGTCCTCCATATATTAAGGCCTAGCTCAAGTAATCGTTTCCTACAAGTGGACTTTCCTGATAACTCTAATTAGTGCTTTTACCTCCCATTCCTGAAATTTTATACACACACACACACACATACACACGATACACACATATATGCAATACACATATTGACACATATGCACATGTTTATATACACATATGTGCATACACACATGTACACTTATATACACATAGTAATATATAGTTACATATGTGTGTATACATACAAATACAAGCACACATGCACACATAAAGATAATATATATGCTGATATACTGTACTTGGCACTGGAGATGCAAAAACAAAAACAAAACAATTACTATCTTCAAGGAGCTTATATACTACTGGAGAAAAACACCTACAGAGATAAACAAATGTAATATGTGCATATATTTTATACATATGAAAAAGAGTAGCATATTGTAATATATATGAAATATATACAAAGAGAGTAATATGTATATATAGCAATATATATACATATATACCTATATTATATTTACATTTGCATAGGTCTTGTTTTTCTCCAGTAGAATAGAAGCTCCTTGGGAATTGTTTTTCTTTTTGTCTTTGTAACCCCAGTGCTTGGCAAATAGTAGATGCATAACAAATGCTTGTTCAATTGAACTGAGTTAAATCATGGGATTTAGAGCTGGGGAGGAACTTTAGAAAACATCTAGCCCAATGCTCTGGAAACTTTACACTACGATAAGTAAAAAAAAAAATTAAAAAAAAAACCTGTCCTAGTGGTTTTGTTTATTCTAATAATTATACAGAATGGACATTTTAAAGAATGAGATAAAGATGAAAAGATATTTGGCCCTAGAATCGATAAGGAGTCATTGGAGGTTACTGAATAGGAAAGTGACATAGTCAGATTTATGCTATCAGTTTGGTAGCTGTGAGGAGGATGGATTGGAGGGGAAGAGACTTGAGAGAGAGAAACCAATGAAGAGAGTGTTACAATAATCCAGAGGACAGGTGATGAGGACTGGAACAAGGATGGTGGCAGTGTGAATAGAAAAGAAGGGGGTGCATATGAGAGCGTGTGGAAATGATAACACTTCACAACTGACTGGTAGGATGAGGGAAAGTGAGGACTTGAGAGTGACACCAAGGGAGGGAATGTAAGTAACTGGAAGAAGGTAGGGCTCTGGACAGGAATAAGAAAACAGGGTGGGTTTGGAACAAAGATCTGCAATGATTCCATGCTTGCTCACTAATGCAATTCACTCTATCTCAGTAGTGGGGGAAAGAGATACAGCCAGGAGCTTGGAGTGCAGAGCCCAACAAAGGGTACCTACTGCAACCCTGAGTTGAGCTGTGGGTGGGGCAGGATGGTGGTAGGCTATCAGTATGCTGAGAGTTGGTAGAATTTTGAGCTGTTTTTGGTACCTGATCATGGATAGGTTATAAACACCTTGAGGGTCTGATCTCTAGGGCAGAATGGGAAGTGTTGGGACCTATCATAGCTATAGGAAACCAGCATTAGAAGGGGAATAATCAGGGGAGTATCAGGTAATACTGTGTAAAAATGTGGTGGTGTTATATCGGCAACCAGACCAATAGCTAGTGGTTATTTTTTAAAATCACATTTAATTCCTGCTATTGGCTATTGCAAAAAAGGGTAGAATTGACCCATCATTCCTTCCTGTGATTATAAACCCCCTTTGGCCTAAGGAAAATGCTTTTGCTAAAGCCAAATATGTTAGCAAATAAGTGTCAGAGCTGGGATTCAAGCCTATGTCCATTGATTCCAAATCTAGGGCTTCTGACATTACAACATGACTGCCTTTCCAGAGGCAATAATAGTAATAATGAAGAAAATGGCAGATGGGAGATAGTCCTGGGTGCAATAGTTGTGCATTTAAAAGCAGTGCTTGGGATGGTGAGAAGCAGACAATCTGAGGCTTGAAGAGAAGAGGACTAGTAGTGAAATTATAGAAGCCTCTTTAAGGGCATCTTTATTTAGTGTATGGGTGTGGGAATGGAGTGACAGTAGAAGTCTGCATTGTGCATCCATATGGCAACACTGGCATTACTCATATATGACTACTACCTTCTGAATGTCTGGAGTGATGCCAGGACAAATATGATATCAATATCATTTTTATATTCGCACCCAGACTCAGCTTCTGCCCTAATTAGTCTGAGAAAGAGAGTACTTTTGAGGAAGGGTGATTATGTCTGAAAGGATGTGAAGCTTATTGTGATTCACAAGACAGGTTTATGAATTGCACTTGTTCCATAGCAATGGTAACCAAAATTAGATTGGACTTGGAGTATGGACAGAAACTAAAGCCTCAGGACCAACCTGTAAGGAGATCAGGGTATGAGATGGGCCATAGAGATGGTAGAGCAGTGACCTCATGATATAGAACAAAAGTAATTAGTTCCATCCATTTCCTTCAGTCTTTCTGAATAAAGCTCTTGGGTAATCGCCATGGCCCTAGTCAAGGATATAATGGGAATTGAAAAGAATTTATTCACACTTATCATGACAGTTAATACTAAAAACAAGTAAAGAATTTTTAAAAACAGACTTTGACTTGAGGGACTCTTGCTATGCTGACTATGTATAGCTGTGTGTCTGACTTACAAAAGAGCTGAGAAAAACAAACAAACAAACAAAGAAACCCAAGGCTATGGGATGAACACATACAAGCTGTCAACATTCCCCTCCGGAAAAGAAGTCACATAGAAGCTTTCCTAATGTGTTGAATCATCTGCCATTTTGGAATGAGGCATATGAACTGTAACTGAGCATTAGCTGGCTCTGTTGTACTGCCTTATCTATCTATCTATCTATCTATCTATCTATCTATCTATCTATCTATCTATCTATCTATCTATTTGTTCATTCATTCATTCATTCATTCATTCATTCATCTATTCACCCATCCATTCATTCATTCATTTATTTTGGTTCTTGCCCCAATTCTCTATTATTCCTCTGAACCATTTTTTCCCTTTTTGTTTTCCTCATACCCTGAAATGTAAACACAACACAAACTCCAGGTATTCTTTTCTGTCTTACACTCTTTAATTTGGATATTTTATTAACTTGTATAGCTTCAACTATTGGTTGGTTTAGATTAACTCAGAAATTGCATATCCAATCCCAACATCTCTCTTTAATGATAGGGAAGATTTACAATCCAACTACCTTCTGGACCTCTGAATTTTCCTGGATGTCTTTCCATCACCTTAAACTCAACATCTCTAAAATATACATTTTAACAAGCATTTATCAATTATCTACTGTGTGCTAGGCATTGTGCTGGGTGCTGATTATATAGAGCCAAAGAATAAACAGTCCCAATCCTCAAGAATCTTACCTCCTTTTGGGGAGAAAAATATATGCACATATTTATTTTGTATATCCTATATATATATATGTACATTTATATGTTATATGACATATAAAATAATTTCCAGGGCAGAGAGAGGATCTAGTAACTTGAGGGATTAGAAATAGCTCACTATCACTGTCCTCCCCACATAATTTCTACCTCCTGACATTCTGGTCATTTGTATTATCATCCTTCTACTATATTTACCTAGGGCTGAAATTATATTGACTTTTTTTTTTGCTTGTAGTGTCAGTCACCAAATTCTTTGAATTATTTCTTCATAGTGTTTCATCTCATATCTGTCCTTTTCATTTTAACTGACATTATGTTATCCTGTTTTCAATACCCCTTGACTAGACATCTGCCATTATCCTAAATGATTTCCCTGCTTCCAGTCTCCCGCTACACATCATCTTGAATATTGCCCTCAGTATAATATCACACATATGCTATTTTTATCATGTTACTTCCCTGTTCTAAAATACCTGATGGGTATACATTACCTGTGACACCTTGTACAAACTTATTAGAATGGTATTCAGTATTCTCCATGGTCCTCCTTTCCAAGTTTTTCTAACATTACTCCCCTTTGTTAACTATTTGAAGTTGCTAGAGTGGTCTATTCATTGTTCCTAGAATATAATTTGTATAATCCTGCCTCTTTGTTCATGTTGTTTTCCATCTTTTCGCCTATATTAATTTTACTTCCTCTTTCCCAGATAAGCTCAGCCAACAATAATTGATTTCTCCCCAAATCAAACTAGAGACAGACAACTGAACATCATTGCTCATGTATGCATTTTCTATTTCTTTTCATAACTAGAACACATCTCTATGTTGGGTTCTATCTTCTTCTTGATACGCCACCACAAATGCCTTGTGCATAGTATGTATACTTAGTAAATAGTTGTCAATCACTTAAATCATGATGATATTTTTTCATATACTATAAATCTTGCTTTTACATTTTCCCTACCTTCCCTACTCTTTGGACATTTCACCCTGCACCACCCAAGCTGAATAACTCACTATTTATTCCATCTCAATCTGACACTTTTAATTCCATGCCTGAAAATGCCATCATAATGACAAAAACAATACCTTAATAATTAAAACATTCTTTTCTTCCTCTTTCAAAGGTCATCTGAAATTCTCTTATCCACTAGAGAAATTTCTTGATTAAGTGGAATATAACTCCTCCCTGTACCTCCCCTTGAGATTTAAACTTTTCCCCTCCAACCCAATACAATGACTATCACGTACATATTGTGTATATAAATATATGTATATACATATATATGTATGTATACACTGTGGAATTTGGAATTCTTGAATAGAATTAAAAAATTCAAATAGTATTCTTTTGTTCACATGGTGATGAACAGAATTGCAACAATGTCTGACCATTTGTTTGAAGCTCCTGACTCCTTTGAATCTTGGAAAAATCAGAAAGAAAGATGGAATCTTTCCCCCCATGATATAATTGAAGGCACTGCATGGTGGAAAAAGATCTGGACTGAAAGGGAACCTGAATATTGATCCTAGTTCTGTCTCTACAACTGGATGTGATCTTGATAAAGTCATTCAAGAGTCTCAGTTTCCCTAGCTGGTAAATAGAGGATAGTACTTGATGATTGCTAAGGTTCTAATTTAAAAGGATATGAGTCTGCGATTATAACAAAATAATGAAAATTATGATTCCATATTATTCTATAAATAATCATGTCCCATACAGTCTACTCCATTCATGAAAATTTCATCACAAAACTAGAGTATTTTTCCCCAAAGATGAATTTATATCTATATTTTCACATGTTGCAGTTTCTTTTGAAAGAACTGGTGCTGAGAATTATGAATGTATTATCTAAATTAAGTATCATCTTTACTCCATAATAGTAGCAGCACTGCCAACCATTAAATTAACTTGCATGCTTAAGTTTTCTGGAAATCATCCATTAATCATCTGTTACCATTTTTTAATTGAAACTATGACATTGTAATTTATTTTACTGACTATTATGGGTGGTGGTAGCTTTTTGTGTGGCTAGGAAATCAAGACATGCATAACTCAGGATTCTCATCAGCTAATTACAGAGATATCTAATCCATGTGGGATATACATGGATATGAGTCCATGGAGCAATAAAATTAGACAAAATTATGCCCTATACATTTTCACATTTGATATATCTACAAGTAAAATCAATAAAATCATTTTTTTAAAATTAGTAGTGGAATTTCTGGTAATAAACAGCTAAATTCTTCAAGCAGGTATCTCTGTAAGCTTTTTATAGAAAACACTTGACATTACAGATTCAGAGGTTAATTCTCCCATCATCATATGCATAAATCTCCCATAAATGTTAATAGGAGAATGCTAATGAGAGACACTCCTACATCAGCAGGAAAATAGATTTGATACTATGGAAATCTAATTTTTTTCTGTTTAATTCTACTTAACCTGAAATTGTGTTTAGTATTTACATAACTTTCCATTCTGATTTTGAGAACATGAAATTATTCTTCAATATCACCAACTACAAATTTATAATAACAATAAAACTTTTATTTATCCAAAAAGTCTTGCCAGTATATGATACTCTGAGGTATGAACCACATATACATGGAAAGCATATATTCAACAATTTAATGAGTCCTGTTTGAATACTTAAAGTTTTTGGTTAGTTTGACTCTCTTTTCAAGGCAATATTATATGTGTTTATATGTTCGCATGTATTCATATTTTCACATACATATGTATTTCACATACATATGCATTTTCACATATATTTATATATTTCACATATTCTCCTATTTCATATATGAGCTCTCCAAAGCTGATATAGAGAAATGTCACCTTTTTCTGATGTGTGATATATAATTAACTTTTCTCATTTCAAAAGGACCTTGGCCTTAGTTCACTGTATCCATGAGCTTCAAATACTCTCAAATTTATTTCAAAATGAATCAAAAAGAAAACTGACTGAAAAATAAAATAACTCTAAATTTTAGATGTATGGTCACATGGATTTTCTTAAGGATATATTTAGCCAAACCCTTCTAACTCACAGAATCATAGATTGGGAGCCAGAAGGGAACTTGGAGGCCAACTCCCTCCTTTTACAGATAAGGAAATTGAGGTCCACAGTAGTTAAGGGACTTCCTCAAAGTCACACAGAACGTCAGCCAGAAGCTGGATCTGAACCAGGTTTGCTCACTCTAAAAGCAGTGTTCTTCCCACTATACTTTTAGCTATTGTTGGGAATGTGAGAGAGAAAAAGAAGTCAGCGAGGGCAGAGGAGTGAAAGGGTCATTTACCCTTTTCACTTATGTCACCTATTAAAAACGTTGTTCAATAAAAGTTTCCTGTGATTCTTCCACCATCATATTACATCTTAAAAAAAATGATCCCAGAGCCAAAAAGTATTATGTGAGACAAGTATGCTGAAGGTGTCATTTTATACAATCCTCTTTCAAGGGAAAGAAGTCTCAAAGGGAAGAGCAGTGTTTTGCAGATTAGAGATTTATTAAAAACGTTTGCTTTTCCTTCCATTGCTAAAGGAGAAATCTTTAGGTTGCCTTCTACCTGTGGCAAAAGGGTTTTCATGAGTTTACACGTGAGGAGCACAAAGATAGTACATTTGGGCGACTCATAAAGACCATGTATTATTGCATAGATGAGATGTTCTCTATGTCCCAAGAGGGAGGACCAGTACCAAGGAAATCCCTGATCCTTGAAGCACTGAGGTATAAGTATCAAAAAACTCAACAATGGCAGCACCTGATAAAATATACTATTTCTAAAGGAAAAACTCAGTCTCTAACTTTTTTATGGAGAAAGTTTACTTCAAATGCCTCAAGGCCAGGAAATATTTTTCTAGAATTTTATATTACATTAGTTTCTTTCCCCCCATTTGAGAGTAGTGACAATATTATCACCGGGAAAATTCTTAACATTCAAAAGCCTTTCATAGAAAATCGTGATTTACTCGGTAGATATTTAGGAAGTGCGCACAAAACTATTGAACTCTGAACCTCCTAGAAATACTACAATAATCTGAGCATGCCAGTCCAGAAACTCTAGTCTAAGCTGACAATTTCAATCCAAAGAAATGAGTTTCATTCAGATTTCCCTAGTGCCTAAGGGATACTTTGTCTTGAAATAAGTAACTTTTGAAAGCCACATGAACCTTTTTATTTTACTAGGGCATTATTTAATGTACATAATGCTGGGATATTACTTAATTTCTCCCATTCCAATTCATCCTACGTACTACGACAGAACCTATACTTTTCCAGTATTGCTTTCTTTTATAATAAAGTCAAATGATCCAATAAATCAAAGTATGACTACAGGTCATAAAATTTAAGGCATTTGTGGAGTGGAGTAGGGGAGGGAGGCAGGAGGGCTGGTCCTACTCTACCTTATCACAGTTTCCCCTTATTCTTATGACTTCAGCTCTGGCTAAGCAAAACCCACTCTCTACTAATATTATTCCTGCCTTTACCTCTAGTCTTCTTCCTAAGCTACATATTTGACTAAAGCAGTTTCTTCATCTTCTCCAGACATCCATGTCTCTTTTAAAAGAAGCCATCATTCCTTAAAAGCTTCCATAAACTTTACTTTACAAAGAACTCAGTTCAGACGTGCTATCAATCTCCAAAATGACAGTAGGTTTTACTATGTTTATACATTCTTTATATTTATGTTTATATCTGTTTATGCAATATGATTCCAATGTGTCTGTGTACACACATCCTACAGAGATTATTTTCTATTCCAATTATTTGGCACTTATTATATGTTGTCATATATTGCTATTTTAAAATATTTTTTACCAGTTCCACCAGCTAGACCATAAGATTTTTGATAGCTATGCTCATTGCTCTTATGTATCAATTTCTAGCACCTTAAATTATTACTCTCAAAAGTAGGTGATTGATAAATGTTGGCAATGACACTTGTCCCTCTTCTTTCCTTTTGGCTCACTGAGCGCTACGAGCCTATAACAATGCTGTATTTTATGTATAAATATAGTACTGATCAGTGAATATGCCTTTTGATTCCTGTCAAAGAAATGACGATGCATTTTTGGTGATACATTCTCTCTCCCTTTACCTAGAGCCCTCGTAACCACACTATTCGAAAGCTTGAAGCTAAGTGGTCACTACAAATGCTTAGACCATCACCCTCAAGTCACTGGCACTATCCCTAACCAAAAGAGCTAAGATCATACCACTTCATGTAATAGATACGACCGAGTGCAAGGTGCCCAGGAGATACCGATGCATCACTTGCTGCTGCTGCTGCTATTGATAGTGGACTTAAGATTTGGAGGCTAAATGGCAATGCTTAATCCCAGTAATTGTAGTACTAATGTTATGGGGAAATCATTATATTTATATTAAAGGCATGAGAGGGAGTATGACATGATAGATGGAGAGCCAGTCTTGAAGGCAAGAATAACTAGCTTCAAGTCTTGCCTCTGATTATCTAGCTGTGTGACCCTGGGCAAGTAACAACCTAGGCAACCCTCTAAGACTAAGTCACAGAGAAGCAGAGAAAATTCTCTGTGGGGCAGGGTTAGCCCAGGTTTAGTGCAGTTATGCTAAACCTGATGAGGACCCAGGTGGCAGGTCCAGGTTGCTGGACATGATGTGGAAGGCAATGGGACACTGAGACACATTTTGAGATGACCTAGGCCCTAGATCATTTCACTGCCACAGAACAGAGGAGAGGCTTTAAAATGCACTGGGGGACATCCTCATACACCGCTTAGAGAATTTCCACCAAATTGGTGGAAGGATTTCCCTTTCCTGGGAGTTCCCTGTATTAATGAAATAACAGGTTCAGTCCCTATCTCTAGTATAGGTTTACAAACCAAAAACCAAACAAATACGCAAACAAACACTGAAAAATCTCTGATACTATATAGAGAATGTGGCATACAGTAGTGGGATATAATGAGGTACAGGAAGAGGATTTAACTTTGAGTCAAAAGACTTGGGTTTTAATCCTGAACTCTGCCACTATCTTTGGGATTTTAGGAAAGGCAGTTAACATTTGTGTTCTGGGCTCATTAGCCCGTGCTTGCACTTACTATGTTCTGGACACTGTGCTAAGTGTAAGCAGTCAAGACAATCCCTGCTCTCCAAGAGCTTACATTCCAATGGGCAAGATAACCTATAAAGAGGAAGTAGAAAAAAATGGTATGTGCCAGTCAGCACGGTGTAGAGAGGGCTGGGAAGGAGGCCATGTTATGGGCAAAACACAGCAAAAGATCACCTATCAGAGCCTGGGTCCTGGGGGGCAGAATTCAAGGATCTGGTGGTCAAGAAGATGGAGACAAGGGGTACAGTAGAGGCAAACATGATGCAGAGACCAATAGGAAGTACTAAGAATTGGAGGCTATTTAATGCCTTATAATCTAAGCTTTAGGCCAAATATGAAGGCCAGTGCAGGTCACTTTTCCTGGGGTACTGGGTTTGCAGTCAGAGGGCCTCAGTTTGAATCTCAGCCCTGCCACTTATTGTATGACCTTGGACAAGTCCCTTAAAATCCATGGGCCTCTAAAAGCTCCTATGTAAATCTAGAGGGGTGGGAGATGGAATAGACAGCTTCTAAGGTCCTTTCTAGCTAAGCATATGATCCTATGAGCTAAAATTTTATGACAAAGCATAGACTCTGACAAGATGGAACATTACTTAGAAAAAGATGCCCAGGCCTTTTGTGACCTCTAATTATTATTCATTTTTAATTGCACATTGTGCCTTCATTATAATGAGCAACAAAAAGGGGGAAGGGCAAGCTTAGTACAGTTATGCTAAAACTGATGAGGACCCAGGTGGCAGGTCCAGGTTGCTGGACATGATATGGGACACTGAGACACATTTTGACATGATCAAGGGATATTTCGCTGCCACAGAACAGAGGAGAGGCTCTAAAATGCATAGTGAGATCTATTCATCCACCTCTTAGAAATCAGGGAACTCACCCCTCCCTGGTGAGGCTTGAGATCTCTGATGACTACCATGGAGGACAGATTAATTTTAAAAGCCACTAACACCTAGTCTAGAAGGATCTTTTGTGGAAGTAAATGCAATGAGTAAACATTGGAACAGACTCCCAAACTCCCAGATCCATTTTCCTTGGGTTAGGGAGGAAAAACGATCCAGACAAGACTTTTGTGATTCATTAAAAGACCTCCCAGGTTATAGACAGCTGCCTACAACACCCTCTGAAAAGGCTGACCTACTGGCAGGACTGGTTCATAGGAATAACTGGAACAATTGCTTCTTTCAACTCCCCACATTGGTCACTTCTCACCATGTCCCCATCGCTAACCCCCATCCAGGTCCTTATTGAGACAAATCACTCAGGAGACATTTTGACTAATGTGGCTGAAGGGGAGGGCAACAGGAGAGAAAGGAATTGATCTGCCATAGTAAAGAAATGAGAAAAGGAACCATAAGTCTCACACCTGTAGCTATGGGTTGTGATCCCCAAGGCGATGGCCACTGTGTGGAGCAGTCAGGGGAGAGATGTAGTGGAAACATAGAGAGGGGAAGGACCTGGCTACTGCTGGTATGTGCTAGTACCTTGCCTTTCCTTGGGCTGCCACAGCCTCAATGGCTTTGCCCACAGTGTCTTTATCCCTGAGGAGATGCATGGGTTCAATGGTTTTCAGATTTTTGTCCAACTCATACATGATGAGAATACCAGTGGGCAGATTCAACTCCACAACTGCTTTAGACATATTCTGAAGATGTTTGACAATCCTAGGAAGACTATTGCCATGAGCTGCAATCAGAACACATTTTCCTTCCTCAATCTGGGGGATGACTTCCTCATTCTGGAAGGGCAGAGCCCGGCAATGGTGTCTTTCAGGCTCGCACAGGAGGGCAGCTGGTCCTCAGTAAGAACCTCATAACAACAATCCTGGCTGTGTTGATGTTGAGAGGGTGGTCGGCCTCCACTGGATGTGGCAGGATGTTGCAGGATCCTCTCTAGATCTTTGCCTGAGCCTCACCACGTTTAGCAGCTGTCTCTGCTTTGTTGAGGCCATCAGACATCCATGGTACCACACACTGAGGCACCAAGTCTCCACTACAGGCAACCACATCTTGTCAATGTATCTAGTACTGTCCAAAGGGTACAAATTGCTCTTTTCTGGACAGGGGTGAAGTAGATAACAAATTTATAGCCAGCATCTTGTAGCATTTGGCCATGGTTGCCATCCTTGTGCCCAGTGGGGCTCGGGTCTGCATCAGACCAACCACTGAAGTGGTTCTCTAGGTTCTAGGTGCTCTCTCTATGCTGGAGCCTGTGGGCAACCATAGAGGTCAGAGGCTGGGTCAGCAGGCATCAGAGGGGCTGGCAGATGTGCCACTCTCCCTAATTCTTGCCTTTTTTCCCACTAGTTCTTTCTTGGCCCTTCCTGGCAGGTAGAACAGTACTGGGCACAGTGTTATTCTCCTAGGCAAAAGAAAATTTCTCTCTACCTATCTCTACTTTTCCTTTGTATTTGGAGCTAGGAAGCTGACTTGATTCTCTGTCAGCTTAACTGAATCCAGGAGAAATTCTAATTCCATCCTCCTTAGAATGTTCGTGTGTCTTTATTTGTAAGTTACTGTTCAGAATCATATTCTCCAAAAGAAAAATATGAGTGCTCCTATAAGTTCAGTGCCTCTGGGACACAGAAGAACTCATGGCGAGAAGTGCTGTGGATCAGAACAGAATCTCTGGGATCATGATATAAAGAATGAGAACCAGGACTCGGGCTGGGGCAAGGTTGTTGTGTCTATGTGAATGGTTTTGGGAGATTCGGGGGGAGAACACTGGAATGGAAATTATAACAATTTGAAAACATTTAAAGAGGCAGCTAGGTGGCTCAGTGGATGGAGTTCTAGGACTGTAATATGGAAGACCTGAGTTAAAATCCAGCCTCAGACATTTACTAGCTGTTTGACCCAGGGCAAGTTACTTAACCTTTGTTTGACTTAATCCACTCCAGTATTCTTAATAAGAGAAGCCCATGGACAGCATGGTCCATGGGTTCACAAAAAGTCGGACACAACTAAAGGACTGAACAACAAAAAACATTTGAAGGACATGTGGAAAAGAGAATAAACTTATTGTGACTGGCTCTAGAGGACAACACTAGGACCAAGACAAAATTAGGAAGTACTAGACGTTCATATTTCTGAATCATTAACAAGGAAAAATTTCCTAACAATTAGAACTATAATGAATGGATTAAACTCCAAAGGGAATAAGCTCCCAGTTACTAAAAGTGTTCAAGCAGAGGCTGGATGAACATTTGTCTAGACATTATAGAAAGCATTCATGCCTTGGGTAGGTCACCTCTAGGGTCCCTTCTATATTCGAGAACCTATGACCCTATGATTCTGTCTTTATTGGAATTTCACCAATGGCTTATATGGAAACTCAATAAATGTTAATTGTCTGACAAATACAATCTTATAATTAAAATTTTAAACCAAAAATGTTATCTAAAGTGCTTTGTTTTGAAAAATTAATTGTGTGAAAGATATAATTATACATATAAATGTGTGCGTTAAAAGATATAGCAATATATACAAATAGATGGCATGGCAATTGAGTTTTAATGTTATTTCTTATTTAATTGCATATGTGAAAGATATAGTAATACAGACAAATGCATGCCTGGCAATTGCATTTTAACATTATTTCTAATTTAATTGTTTAATTTCTAATTTAATCAGAATAAGAAGGGTATCAACATTTATCCCCAGCATTACAATGGATACAAATGCCCCTTTCAGCCATGTCCTCCTCTTGGTTCACCATCAAGGGTCCACCCAACATACTGGGGGCCTTTCTTGTATTCTCTGAACATTATAAGGATATAAAAGTGTACATAGGCTGTCCATAGGTTATTTTTCAGTCTCACTAAGTGAACAACCCATCTTATTTTCTGTTCCTATATGTATTTCTTTGTTGACCTCCTTTATACCATTTCTCCTTTGTAGTTCCTTGTGATGTAGAGTTGCTTATTCAAGCTCACTGTGTACCTCTCTCCACTGCCCTCTGTGTGAACCCCAACTTTAGTTTTTCAGAGTTTATAGGGTACTGTGATGTTCAGTCACACAACATATTTATATATTTACTTATATTCATATACTCATGGACAAGCCTTGTAGCTTATCTACAATGGCATATCAGAGTTTGGACAATCAGCCATTTTCACCTACTTGGTTTCTTTCTATGCATATAGTTCATAGGCTCATAGATTTAGAACCAAAAAGAACTTTCTAGGTCACTGAGTCCAGCTTCCTCAAATGAGAACACTAAGATTGAGAAAAGTTATGACTTGCCCAAATCACTCAGGTAGTAAGTGGCAGAGCCAGGATTTTAACCAAATTCTCTGACTCCAAAACCTATATGCTTTCCATTGTATTATGTTACCTCCCTTAAAATAAGGAACTTTATACAAATTTCCATGTCATGCTTCCTCAGGGATCATGGCAAACTTCTGCATCAATCTCAGAAATATTGCCACACCTCTAGAATGAGACCCGTGATCACTCCAAAAATTTGCTCGTATTTTGGACATCTCTATCTTTAAAAACTGAAATATTACATTGACAAATAAGCTAAACAAAGTTACCATTTTTACAAAGAAGATCGATATACAATCTTGGAGACACTGTAGATTAATAGCATATTAATTTTTTATTTTAAATTTATTTAACACATTTAGTTTTCAGCATTGATTTTCACAAGAGTTTGAATTACAAATTTTCTCCCCATTTCTACCCCCCCCACTCCAAGATGGCGTATATTCTGGTTGCCCTGTTCCCCAGTCAGCCCTCCCTTCTGTTATCCCACTCCCCTCCCATCCCCTTCTCCCTTCCTTTCTTGTAGGGCAAGATAAATTTCTACGCCCCATTGCCTGTGTATCTTATTTTCTAGTTGCATGCAAAAACTTTTTTTTTTTATTTTTGAACATCTGTTTTTAAAACTTTGAGTTCCAAATTCTCTCCCCTCTTCCCTTCCTACCCACCCTCCCTAAGAAAGCAAGCAATTCAACATAGGCCACATGTGTATCATTATGTATAACCCTTCCACAATACTCATGTTGTGTAAGACTTAACTATATTTTGCTCCTTCCCAACCCATCCCCCTTTATTGAATTTTCTCCCTTGACCCTGTCCCCTTTCGAAAGTGTTTGTTTTTGATTACCTCCACCCCCATCTGCCCTCCCCTCCATCATCCCCCCCCTTTTTTATCTTCTTCCCTCTTCTTTCCTGTGGGGTAAGATACCCAATTGAGTGTGTATGGTATTCCCTCCTCAGGCCAAATTTGATGAGAGCAAGATTCACTCACTCCCCCCTCACCTGCCCTCTCCCCTCCTCCCACAGAACTGCTTCCTCTTGCCACCTTTATGCGAGATAATCCACCCCATTCTATCTCTCCCTATCTCCCTCTCTCAGTATGTTCCTCTCTCATCCCTTAATTTAATTTTATTTCTTTTAGATATCTTCCCTTCATCTTCAACACACCCTGTGTCCGCTCTCTCTCTCTCTTTGTGTGTATATATATATATATATATATATATACACACACATATACACATACATATATACACACATACACATTCACTTATATATATATATATGCATATTCCCTTCAGCTACCCCAATACTGAGGTCTCATGAACAATACACGTCATCTTTCCATGTAGGAATGTAAACAAAACAGTTCAACTTTAGTAAGTCCCTTGCAATTGCTTTTTCTTGATTACCTTTTCATGCTTCTCTTGATTCTTGTGTTTGAAAGTCAAATTTTCTATTTAGCTCTGGTCTTTTCACTGAGAAAGCTTGAAAGTCCTCTATTTTATTGAAAATCCATATTTTGCCTTGGAGCATGATACTCAGTTTTGCTGGGTAGGTGATTCTAGGTTTTAATCCTAGCTCCATTGACCTCCGGAATATCGTATTCCAAGCCCTTCGATCTCTTAATGTAGAAGCTGCCAGATCTTGGGTTATTCTGATTGTGTTTCCACAATAGAAATCTCCTAGGAATATTGTTGCCAAATTCCAGAGCTCCCACATCAAGGAGAAAATACTGCTAGCATATTAATTTTTAAGCAAAATTCTGTTAGTGGAGGTAGGAGTAGTGTGTTAGAGGATAGATAGGGTCCCAAAGATAGAGTAAAAATGATCTGCTAGAGTGGAAAAAGGAACCATTTATTAATATTAGGTAACATTAAATATTAATATAAAGTAATACAGTTTATCAGTAAGTTCACAGGACACGGGGCTTATGGGAGAAAACTTAGAGATCACATGTAGTCCAAACTTCTCATTTTACAAAGAAGTAAATTGAGGAAATCATGAAATATTTTACAGAAGAGGAAACTGACATGCCTGAAGAAGTTAAGCGACTTTCCCAAAGTTACATTAAGTTGCTATTTTTTTTAGAAAACATGTGAGGTTATATTATTTTATACATAAAGGATCTATAATTTTGTTAGCATGAGAGCAATGTGCTATGAGAACTCTCCATGATATAGATTGCAGGTTATTAGAAAATTCTTCCCTCTTTCTAAATGTAGTAGGTAGAATAGGAAACATCTGTTCATTCTCATATACAATATTAGATGATGATCGTTTTGGGAAGAGGGAACTACAAGATGCATTTCTGTGTTACATAGAGCTGTAACTAGGGCAGGGCAATCCATACTTTGACCAGAGGCCACTGAAATTCAGAGGATATTAACAGCAGTTAACACATTAGAAAAAATAATTAAAATAGTAGGCTACCAGATGCTTCCTCTCTCTACCCTGGTAGAAGATCATTCTTACTATATCTTTGGGTCTCTATCTCTTTTCCCACACACCATTCCTACCTTCACTAATTGAATTTTTTGTTAAAAATTGACGCATTTAACACTGCTTACCTCCCTGTGCTTTGTGAGGTTTGCCCCAGGTGGGAAAAAAGTGCTAGTTGTGCACTGATGTATGAATTTAGCGCTTGTTTTGTAAATATCATTGTTTTGGCAAGCCTCTACCAGAAAAATTGAAAAAAGATATGCTAATCAATCACCAAACGTGTATTCTGCATCCACTATGTGCCAGTTTTGTTAGGTCCTGGGGATACAAATAAAAAATATGAAGTAATCCTTCCTGTCAGGGAGCTTCCATTCTCTCAGGAGAGGACACATGTGTATGTGTGTATACATACACTCACACATATATTTAATATTGTATATACACATACATATATACACAACATAGTATACATACACACACTATATATATATATACACACACATATATATGTATGTATATATATATATACACACACATATATATGTATGTATATATATATATACACACACACACACACACACACATATATCTCTCTCATCTTTCTCTATCTATCCATAGCAGGCGGAGGCACAATGGATAGAGTAGTTCTGGGACTGGAGTCAGGAAAGATTCATCTTCCTGAGTTCAAAGCTGACCTCAGACACTTACTAGCTGTGTGACCCTGAGCAAGTCACTTAATCCTGTTTGCCTCAGTTTCATTATCTGTAAAATGAGATGGAGAAGGAAATTATAAAGCATTCTACTGGTATCTTTGCCAAGAAAACCCCAAATAGGGTCATGGACTAAAAATGACTGACCAACAACAGGAGCAGCAGCAACAACACACACAGACACACGTATAATGTCATTAGTAGTTCGGAGGTTTAAGGAAGGCTTTGTATAGAAGGTTGTACTTGTGCTGCTTCTTAAAATAAGAGAGAGATTCCATGAGGCAGAGGCGAGGAGAGATTGCCTTTCAGGCCTGTGGAAGTCCATTGCAAAAATATGGAAGCAGAAAATAGAGTGCCATGTGTGATAAGCAGAGAGGACACCATTTTGGCTGGCTCACAAAGTGTGGGAAGCAGGGAAGTTATAAGTAAATGAGGCTGCAAATGTGACTTGGAATCAAGTTGTGGAGGACTTTAAAAACCAGAGAATTTTGTATTTGATCCTAGAGACAATAGACAGCTACTGGAGTTTATTGTGCAGGGGTATGGCACAGTCGATCTGTGCTTAAGGAAAAATACTTTGCCAGTGCCATGGAGGATCAATTGTAGTGGGGTAGAGACTTGAGACAGACAGTCTAATTAGGAGGCCATTGCAGTAATCTGGATGAGGAGCGATGAGAACCTGAACTAAGTGTGTGACTAGAGTGGAGGAGTCAGATGAGTGAGATATTGCAGAGGTTGAAAAGATATGATTTGACAACTAACTGGATACATGGGGTGATCTAGGAGTCAAGTATAGCACTGATGCGAACCTGGGGAACTGGATGAATATTAGTGGCTTTTGACAGAAATAGGGAGGTTGGGAAGAGGGGTGGGTTGTGGGGATGAAGGAGCTGATAGATAATGAGATCTGTTGTGGACATGTTAAGTTTGTGACATCTTTAGGACATCCAATTTAAATAGTCCAGTAGGTAATTAGTGAGGCAGGACTGAAGCCTAGGGGAAAGACTGGGGCTGGATATCTGTGAGTCATCTGTGTGGAGATGATGACTACACTTATGGGAGTTTGAGACAAAGATAGAGGGAGGGAAAGGGAGACACACACACACACACACACACACACACTCAGAGTGTCTAGAGAGAAAAGAGAAGGTCCAAAACAGAGAGAGCCTGGGAAAACAAACAGTTAGGAGGCATGATATTAATGGTGAACCAGCCAAGAAGACTGAAAAGGAATGGTAAGATCACTAGAATGAAAAGCAGGAAAGAGCAGGGACACAAATAAACAGAGAGAGTAGATAGCATGGAGGTGGGCCTGGGTGACATCTACATGGTAAGTGCATCAGAGGGGTCAAGATGGATGAGAATCATCCGACTTGGTTATTAAGAGATCATTAATTTTGAAGAAAGTTCACTTTGCAGTAACTTTGGAGACAGTAAGTGATTTTAACTGAGTAATGAGATCAGAAACCAGATTTCAAAGATTTAGGGACTAGGAAGCAAGGAAGAGAAGGTAGTAAGAGAGGACTATCATCTAGGAATTTGTCTGAGAAAGGGGTGAGAGAAATAAAGGACAAGTGTTGGCAAGGATGCAGTGGAGGGATAGGTCATGGAATTTTCAGGGATCATTCTTAGTTTTAGTTTTTTCATCCAGTGTTTACATTTTTAGTTTTGCATCTCTAGTGCCCAAATCACATCCAACCCCTAGAGTTCCAATATACTCCATAATAAAATGGTCAGCACATTAAAAACCACATCATTTATCATAGATCTATGCTAAGATAAAATAGAATACCAATATAGAAAAAAACCCTAATCTTCAATTGATAGTTTCTTCTTCTTCCCCTCCTCCTCCTCCTCCTCCTCCTTCTTCTCCTTCTCCACAATCAGGGTTAAGTGACTTGCCCAGAGTCACAGAGCTAGAAAGTGTCTGGGGTCAGATTTGAAGTTGGGTTGTCCTGACTCCAGGGCCAGTGCTCAATCCACTGAGCCATTTAGCTGTCCCCAATTGATAGGTTCTTGATGCTCTCTAGTGGGCCAGTGAAATATGCCGTCACATTCTTGATGTTAGCATTTCTCAATTTAAATATTGTTATAAGTTTCTGAAATAATGGTTCATTGATATAGAGAAGCAGTGCAGCATATTTGATAGGAATATGGCCTTGGGTTCGAATCCTACCCCTGTCACACACTAATTTATGTGACACTGGACAAGCTACTTAACCTTTCAGTCCTCTAGGCAATTTTGAATTTTCAATGCTTCCTTGGCAACTCTCTCAAACTATAAATTGCAGAGACATGGCCAACCTGCATTAGCAGAGGGAAGTTTGTCTGTCTCTATATCAGTGAAATCACAATTTTAGTCTCTATCCCCAAACATAGAATAAAATGCTTTTCAGTAGCAACAATTACACTATGTTGTCTGCTATGAAGAATACTAATCTAATTATCTACATTGAAAATGCAAGTCGGTAAATAGCTCTTAAGAGAAATGTAGTATATCTATATAGAAACACAGAATAAATTATAAAATATTAATATCCAAGTTCTCCTTGTGAAACTATTTTTAAAGAAAATATTAAGATGAATGTAAGTATATTCAGTAAAATGACGTATCCTATTTTAAGATCTGAAGTAACCATTTTGACAGTTCAATATGCTGCTACTTGCTACAAAATTCAGGTATTTGCCATAAATACATTGCTTTAACTGTTTAGTTTTTGACAAGCACTCAAAGGGAACCACATATTTTCAGCTTTAGGTAAGGTCGTATGAAAAGGTCCTGCTCTTTAAAATCATTAGGAATTCAAAATTTGTTATTGCCCTCCCTTCAACCTATACAATGGATTTGAAGTTCAATTCAATTTTCTAGTTAGTTGTAATCATCATTATCCTGATAATGCCCTCCCCTTCCTTTTTCTCTAGCTATATTAGAGGCTGCTAAGTGCTACAGTGGTCAAGTACTTGTTTTGGAATCAGGAAGGCCTGAATTCAAAACCAACCTCAGACACTTATTAACTGTGTGACCTTGGGTAAGTCACTTAATCTCTACTTCAATTTCCTCAACTGTAAAATGGGGATGATAATGGCAACTATCTTACTGGGTTGTTGTGAAGATCAATTATAATGCTTAGCAGAGTGCCTGGTACGAAGTAAGTATTTAGCAAATGCTTGTTCCCTTCCCTCATCTTAGACTCCTACAGTGAACTTTTCTTTACTATATGTCTCTGTGAAAAGAGTAATGGATATATGCAATGACTTTGGCAACATATCCTTACTAGATACATGGTCCAGCAAACCTCTCAATACAAAGTAAACTCAGGGAGGACAGGTACCATAATGGTTCTTTTTTTCATTTTTTCTTTTATAGTCATTGTTAAACACATTTCCTTACATATAGAACATGCTTAATAAATGTTTATTAAAGTGTTAAACTGATTTTTCCACAATAAAATTTTAAGAGAAGTGAGAAGAGTAAGCTGCCTAACTGTGGGTCTTTTTGGGCCCTGGAGTGGCAGTGGTGGCCTAGCAGTGGCAGAGGCAGCAGCGGTGGAGGCAGCAGCAGGAAGCTCCTGCGGCTGCTTCCAGATCAGAGCAGGAGTGCAAGGAGTGCTTTGGTGGTGCAGAGGCAGGTTCTCTTGCAGTGCCCTGCTTGGATCTGGGTTACAGTCCTGGTCAAAGGTTCGTGGGGAAGAAGGAGTGCTGCTGTGACACAGCCTGCAGTGATGGTGGAGTAGAAGTAGCTCTGAAAACAGCAGCACAGCCCTTAAAGCTTGGGAAAAAGTACTCTCTACTCTAAAAGCAGTCATACCCTCACAAATAGCTCGAAGGTCAAGTAGTTGGCTGGGAACATGGCCAGGCAGTGTAAAAGGACTCAGACTCAAACTCAGACTCAGACTCTGCAATCTTTTTTTGGTGACAAAGAAGATCAAAACATACAGCCAGAAGAAGTCAACAAAGTCAAAGAGCCTACACCAGAAGGCTCCAAGAAAAAACACAAATTGGTCTCAGGCCATGGAAGAGCTCAAAAAGGATTTGGAAAAACAAGTTAGAGAAGTAGAGGAAAAATTGGGAAGAGAAATGAGAGTGATGCAAGAAAACCATGAAAAACAAGTCAATGACTTGCTAAAGGAGACCCCAAAAAATACTGAAGAAAATAACACCTTAAAGAATAGACTAACCTAAATGTCAAAAGAACTCCAAAAAGCCATTGAGGAGAAGAATGCCTTGAAAGGCAGAACTAGCCAAATAGAAAAGGAGGTCCAAAAGACCACTGAAGAAAATACTACCTTAAAAATTAGACTGGAGCAAGTGGAAACTAGTGACTTTATGAGAAATCAAGATATTATAAAACAGAACTAAAGGAACGAAAAAATGGAAGACAATGTGAAATAGCTCATTGGAAAAACCACTGACCTTGAAAATAGATCTGGGAGAGATAATTTAAAAATTACTGGACTACCTGAAAGCCATGATCAAAAAAAGATCCTAGACATCATCTTTCAAGAAATTATCAAGGAAAACTGCCCTGATATTCTAGAACCAGGGGGTAAAATAGAAATTGAAAGAATCCATCTACTACCTCTTGAAAAAGATGCTGAAAAGAAAATTCCTCAGAATATTGTCGCCAAATTCCAGAACTCCCAGATCAAGGAGAAAATACTGCAAGGAGCCAGAAAGAAACAATTGAGTATTGTGTAAACATAATGAGGATAACATAAGATCTAGCAGCTTCTACATTAAGGGATTGAAGGGCTTGGAATATGATATTCTGGAGGTCAAAGGAGCTAGGATTAAAACCAAGAATCACTTACCCAGCAAAACTGAGTATAATGCTGCAAGGCAAAAATATAGACTTTCAATAAAACAGAGGACTTTTTCAAGCTTTCTCAGTGAAAAGACCAGAACTGAATAGAAAATTTGACTTTCAAACACAAGAATCAAGGGAACCATGAAAAGATAAACAAGAAAGAGAAATCCTAAGGGACTTACTAAAGATTAACTGTTTTGTTTACATTCCTACATGGAAAGATAAGATGTATAATTCATGAGACCTCAGTATTAGGGTAGCTGAAAGGAATATACATATATACATACACACACACACACACACACACACACACATAGACAGAGGGCACAGGGTGAATTAAATATGAAGGGATGATATCTAAAAAAAATAAAATTAAGGGATGAGAGAGGAATATATTGAGAGAGGGACAAAGGGAGAAATAGAATGGGATAAATTATCTCGCATAAAAGTGGCACGAAAAAGCAGTTCATTGGAAGGGAAGACGGGGCAGGTGAGGGGGAATGAGTGAATCTTGCTCTCATCAGATTTGACCTGAGGAGGGAATAACATACACACTCAATTGGATAACTTACCCCCACAGGAAAGAAGGAGACAGGAGATAAAAAAGGGGGGATGATAGAAGGGAGGGCAGATAGGGGGAGGAAGTAATCAAAAGCAAACACTTTTGAAAAGGGACAGGGTCAAGGGAGAAAATTGAATAAAGGGGGACAGGATAGGATGGAGGGAAGCAGTTGGTCTTTCACAACATGAGTATTGTGGAAGGGTTTTGAATAATGATACATGTGTGGCCTATGTTGAATTGCTTGCTTTCTTAGGGAGGGTGGGTAGGAAGGGAAGAGGGGAGAGAATTTGGAACTCAAAGTTTTAAAAGCAAATGTTCAAAAAAAATTTTTTGCATGCAACTAGGAAATAAGATATACAGGCAATGGGGCACAGAAATCTATCTTGCCCTACAAGAAAGTAAGGGAAAAGGGGATGGGGGGAGTGGAGTGACAGAAGGGAGGGCTGACTGGGGAATGGGGCAATCAGAATATATGCCATCTTGGAGTGGGGGGAAGGTAGAAATGGGGAGAAAATTTGTAATTCAAACTCTTGTGAAAATCAATGCTGAAAAATAAAAATATTAAATAAATAAATAAATAATAATGTGAAACAATTTTCTTATTAAAATAAAAGATCAAAATAAGCTTCAGAAATTCTTTCTCCTATTTAATTGACTAATAGACTACCATTCCTTTCCTTCTGAATGCTATAATAATAAGAATAAATTAACATTATTTGGGGAATAGAATTCTTCACAGTCTAAGAAATTACAATTATGTAATCTGGCAGTTATACTAAGTAAAAGAATTACAAATGATTTATTACATTTATATATTCAATTATATTTAGTTAGGTTATCTGTGTTCTGATGAACAATGAAGTGTCAATGATTCAGTTTCTACTTAGACAGGTCAACATTGAATCACAGTGTGTAACGGAGAATTGAATTAGATTTTTTTTTTAAAAATTTAAGGATGTGCAATTTTTAGGATGACTATAAAATATGTTATGGTTCTGTTTTTCTTAGACTGTGTAAACATAAGGAAACTCAAGGGTCAAGGACCTTGTTTGGAAGGTAGAATACCGGTAATTTAAAAGAAACTATACAGTCTGTCTATCCTGACTTTAAAAATCTTCCAAGCAAGTAATTCCATGTCTCCACTCACAGAGCCAATTTTCCTGTTTGAGAGAGGACAGTAGTTGTATAATTTTGGGTTCTATACTAGGCATATTTGAATACTACAGGAAGCACGAGGCAGGAGGTGGAAAGAGAGAGTCAACCAATTGGCTCTTTCCATTAAGCTCATTTCCTGTTTCACTCCTAACAATGTTACTTGTCACAGTAACTTACATAGATTTTTTTAAATAACATCATAGGTTTTGGAGCTGGAAAGAAAGTTAGAGATTGTCTAACCAGTCTCTTCATTTTACAAATGAGATAAGTAGGGGACTATAAGACCTCTTAAATTTCTTTCCAGTTCTTTTATTCCATGATTGAGGAACTGAAGACCACAGAGGTGAAATGCATTTTTTAAAATACATTTCTGGGTCCTCCATCTTCAAATCCATCACTCTCATAGTGCTACATTTTCTTTCTTGATTCTTGGTTTTAATGCTAGCTCCTTTGACCTCTGGAATATCATATTCCAAGCCCTTTGATCCCTTGATGTAGGAGCTGCTAGATCTTGTATTATGCTGATTATGTTTTCACAATACTCAAATTATTTCTTTCTGGCTGCTTGCAGTATTTTCTCCTTGATCTGGGAGCTCTGGAATTTGGCAACAATATTCCTAGGAGTTTTCTTTTTGGTATCTTTTTCAGGAGGTGATCAGTGGATTTTTTCAATTTCTATTTTACCCTCTGGCTCTAGAATATCAGGGCAGTTTTCCTTGATAATTTCTTGAAAGATGATGTCTAGGACCTTTTTTATCATGGCTTTCAGGTAGTCCAATAAGTTTTTAAATTATCTCTCCCAGATCAGTGGTTTTCCAACGAGCTATTTCACATTGTGTTCCATTTTTTCATTCCTTTGATTCTGTTTATCTTGATTTTTCATAAAGTCACTAGCTTCCACTTGCTCCAATCTAATTCTTAAGGTAGTATTTTCTTCAGTGGTCTTTTGGACCTCCTTTTTCCATTTGGCTAATTCTGCCTTTCAAACCATTCTTCTCTTCATTGGCTTTTTGGAGCTCTTTTGCTATTTGAGTTAGTCTATTTTTTAACGTGTTATTTTCTTCAGTATTTTCTTTGGGTCTCCTTTAGCAAGTCATTGACTTGTTTTTCATGGTTTTCTTGCATCATTCTCATTTCTCTTCCCAATTTTTCCTCTACTTCTCTAACTTGCTTTCCAAATCCTTTTTGAGCTCTTCCATGGCCTGAGACCAGTTCATGTTTTTCTTGTAGGCTTTTGGTGTAGGCTCTTTGACGTTGTTGACTTCTTCTGGCTGTATGTTTTGGTCTTCTTTGTCATCAAAGAAAGATTTCAAAGTCTGAGTCTGAATCTGAGTCCGTTTTCACTGCCTGGCCATGTTCCCAGCCAACTACTTGACCCTTGAGTATGACTGCCTGTAGAGTAGGGAGTACTTTGTTCCAAGCTTGAGGGGATGTGCTGTTGTTTTCAGAGCTATTTCTATGCAGCCAGCTCTGCCACAGCAGCACTTCTCCTCCCCCAAGAACCCCCAACCTGGACCTGACTCAGATCTTAAGCTGTCTCTGCACTCCCACTCAGATCCGCCACTTAATTCCTCCTACCAGGTGGGCCTGGCACCAGAAGTAACTGCAGCTGTAGTTCTGTAGCTGCATGCCCCCCACCTGCCCCTGGGGTGGTGGTGGAACAAACTCCTATCACTGTGTGCCCCGCAGCTTTTCCCACTAACCTTCTCTGTTTTCTTTGGTGTTTGTGGGTTGAGAAGTCTGATAACTGCCACAGCTCACTGATTCAGGTGCTAGGGCCTGTTCTGCCCTGCTTCCAGGTCTGGTTGGTCCAGGTGCAGCTCACACTAGGCTCTGCTCTGCTCCGCTCCCAGTTCTGTGCCATAGACCTTACCCAGTGATCATACAGGCTGTCCTGGGCTGGAGCCCTGCTTCCCTCTGCTATTTCGTGGGTTCTGCAGTTCTCAAATTTGTTGAGAGCCATTTTTTACAGGTATTTGGAGGGTCCTGTGGGAGAGCTTTAGCCAAGTCCCTGCTTTCCAGCTGCCATCTTGGCTCCACCCCAAGAAAAATATTTTTAAAATACAATAACATGAGCAAGACTGTCTCTAGAGTATATTGTGATTTGGGGTGCAACATAATGCCTTACCTGTTCCAAAACATTGTCCTCACAAACCAGCCAGATTCTCCATACCCTCTATGTGATTCTGAAATTCTTATTCCAGAGACTAATAAGATATTTCAAATAACAGAAGATTCCAAAAGATTAGAAAGGCTCACTGATGGGTCTTTTGCCATTTGCCGTGAATGAAAAAAGAACTGCCAATCAGGTATCCATGTGCTTAGTTTATCTTTAGTATAAAATCTTTATGGGAATGTTCTAGCTATAGATTAAAGGTATCAATGGGGAAATCAGGAGAAGGAAAAGGTAGGATTTTACATGTTCTTCATCAGACCACATATCTATAGCAGCTAAGTAGGCAAGAGGTTTTAAAAAATATAAAATCTAACTTTATTATGTAATGATCTTGAAAAAAAATTGACAAAGTAGAACAAAAATGCAAGTTGGGAAGCTCTCCTCAGACAGCACATCCTACTTGAGCCCAGAGGGTCTTTGGGAAAAGATGGAACCAGAGATCTTTGGATTAAATTCCACTTCTGACTTTGATTATTTTTGTGGCTTTGGCTGAATCACATGATCTCTCCAGGCCTCAGTTTCCTCATTTGCAAAATGAAGGGATTGGAATAGGTAGTGTCTAAAGTACCTTCTATCTATAGGTCCATGATCCTATTATACATAAATATGGAAACAATTTTGTTCAATGATGTTCTGAATAGTGACATCAGGTGATATGTAATTGATGGAGATGGGTTCTTAAAATATTCCTATCTGCATATTACATTGTACTATTTGAATTTAGATACAGAATAATATAAAGCTTGCTCAGTGAAATCAACAGCAATGAGGAAAAAAAAAATCAGTCTAACCATCCACAAGGGAAAACCAAAATGCATCTAAATCATATATTGCCAGACTTAAGCATTTAGGTATACAGACCACTCACTGAATTCAGCCATTCGCTCAATAAATATTTATCAACAGATTGAATATAGAGTAGTGAGAGAGAGTGGGGAGTTGAGGATGATATGTAGGTTGCAATCCTGGAAAACTGGGAGGATAGTGGAATCCTTAAGAGTAATAGAAAAGTTAGGAAGAGGAAAGGATTTGGGAGAAAAGATAATGAATTCAGTTTTGGACAGTTTGAACTTAAGATGTTTATGAGACATCTATTTGAGATGTATAAAAGATTGTTGGAGACACAAGACTCCAGGTCAATGGAGAGAGTAGACTTGAGAATCATCAGGATAGAGATGATAACTGAATCCATGGGAGATGACAAAATTTACCAAGTGAAATAATATGGAGGGAAAGCCCTGTGGGACACCCATTTTTAGTTGGTGTGATGTGGATAAAGATCCAGCAATGAAGACCAAGATGTGTAGGTAGAAGGCGAATCAGGAAGGAAATGTTACAAAAACCCAGGAAGAAGAAGGGTATCAAGGAGAAGAGGGTTATCACCAATGTTAAAAGCTTCAGAGAAGTTAAGAACGATGAGGATTGAAAGTCATCAGATTTGTCAAATAAGAGATCACTAGTACCTTCAGAGAGAGTAGTTTTGGTAGGAAGCCAGGCTGTAGGGAGTTAAGAAGAGGCTTTCAGAGTTGCTTTGACCATAATCATTGTATAAATTATTTTCCTGGTTCTGCTCATTTCATTCTGCCTCAGTTCATACAAGTCCTCACAGGTTTTTCTGATTCCATCACTTTCACCATCTCTTTCAGAACAATTTTGTTATTGATGTTGTTCAGTCATTTCAGTCTTGTCTGACTCTTTTTAACCCCATTTGGGGTTTTCTTGGAAAAGATGCTGGGATGGTTTGCCATTTCCTTCTCCAGCTCATTTTGCAGATAAGGAAACTGAGGCAAATGGGGTTAAGTGACTTGCCCAAGGTCACACAGCTAGTAAGTATCTGAGGCCATATTTGAACTTAGGTCTTTCTGATTCCAGGCACTGTGCCCCATTTGCCCCTTTCAGTACAATAATATTCAATTATATTCATACACTTTTAAACCATTGCCCAACTGATGGGCACTCCTTAGTTTCCAATAGTATGCTACAACAAAAAATCTTGCTATTAATACTTTTGTACTTATGGGTCCTTTTCATTTATCATTTCTTTGGGGTATGTCAGCTTAGCAGTGGTATCGTTGGGTCAACGAATGCACAGTTTAGTGACTTCTTGAGTATAGTTCCAAATTGTTTGAGAGAATTACTATACCAAATAAAAATTCCACCAACAATGCCTTAATGTACCTGTCCTCCCAACATGCTTTTCAAAAACTGTCAATTTTCCCAAAGAAAATTGGAAAAAAGTTTTCATAGACATTGTCGCAGACATGATGTGATTGGGTTGTAAAATTGCTGTGGTGTAGGAAATGATGAGCTAGTTGATTTAGAAAAACATGGAAAGACTTGAACTTATAAAGAAAGATGCTATCCACCTTCATAGAAACAGATGATACGAGGAAATAAGCATAGTACTATCTTATATATATGTCCATGAGTATATATGTGTATATGTGTGTATATTTATAGATATCTGTGTAGATATATATTTATATATACACACACACTCTTAATTGTAGCCTTTTTTAGGTTGGTGAGGGAAGAAGAGGAAAAATAAAATAAAAAGTACTCAGCAGAGAACAAAAGAAAATGAACAAGGAAGTAAAGAAAAGCTGGGAAGCTTTGAAAACAATGTGTAGTATTTATTATATAGGTTTTCTTGAAAAGGAAATTTACTGTCTTATACTGAGTCCTCTCTTATGGTCTGCTGTGCACATGTCAATGTTTTTTTTTCTTATTTTTTATTTGTTTAAATGAAAAAAATTTACAAAAAAATAAAAGGGCAAAAAAGAATTGTCATTTTCCTTTTCATTCATATAAATTCATTAGGAGATAGGTAAATCCTCAGAGTTATTTCAATTTTCATTTCTATTATCAGTGATTTGAAGGGTAGTATTTTTCATATGATTTTTGGTAGATTTCTTTCCTTCTTTTGAGACCTGCCTATATCCTTTGACTATTTACTATTGGGCAATGGCTCCTCAGATCCAATATATGTAGATAGGATCTCTGTATATCTTGGATATTAGACAATCAGAGAAAATTGCTGCAGAAATTTTTTTTCTCCAGTTAACTGTTTCCATTCTAATTGTAATTGCATTGATTTTTGTTCATACAAAAGCTTGTACAACTGCATATAAAAACTGTCCATCTTACCTCTTGTGCTTTCTATCCTTTCTTTGGTCATGAATTCTCCTATATATAGTTTTGAAAAAGGCTAATACCATAAGCAAACTGGGAGAGCAAGGAATAGTTTAACTGTCAGATTTATGGAGAATGGAAGAATTTATGACCAAACAAGAGATAGAGAACATTATGAAATACAAATTGGATAATTTTGATTACATTAAATTGAAAAGTTTTTGCACAAACAAAGCTAATGCAACCAAGATAAGGAGGGAAGCAGAAAACTGGGAAGTACAACCAGTGTCTCTGATAAAGGCCTCATTTCTAAAATATATAGAGAATTGAGTAAAATTTAAAAGAATACAAGTCATTCCCCAACTGATAAATGGTCAAAGGATATGAATAGGCAGTTTTCAGATGAAGAAATTAAAACTATGTATAGTCATATGAAAAAATGCTCTAAATCACTATTGATTAGAGAAATGCAAATCAAAACAAATCTGAGGTACCACATCACACCTATCATATTGGCTAACATGACAAAAAAGGAAAATGATAAATGCTGGAAACGATATGGGAAAATTCGAACACTAATGCATTGCTGGTAGAGTTGTGAACTGATCTAACTATTCTGGAGAGCAATTTGGAATTATGCCCAAAGGGCTATAAAACTGTGCATGCCTTTGACCCAGCAATAGCACTTCTAAGTCTCTATCCCCCAAAAATCATTAAAACAGGAAAAGGATCCACATGTACAAAAATTTTTTTTAAATTTTTTTTGTTTTTATTTTTTTTAATTTAAATTTATTTATTTAACATATTTGGTTTTCAGCATTGATTTTCACAACAGTTTGAATTACAAATTTTCTCCCCATTTCTACCCTACCCCCCACTCCAAGATGGCATATATTCTGGTTGCCCTGTTCCCCAGTCACCCTCCCCTTTATCACCCCCCTCCCCTCTCATCCCCTTTTCCCTTCCTTTCTTGTAGGGCAAGACAAATTTCTATGCCCCATTGCCTGTGTATCTTATTTTTTAGGTGCATGCAAAAACTTTTTTTTTTGAACATCTGATTTTAAAACTTTGAGTTCCAAATTCTCTCCCCTCTTCCCTTCTCACCCACCCTCCCTAAGAAGTCGAGCAATTCAGCCTAGGCCACACATGTATCATTATGTATAACCCTTCCACAATACTCATGTTGTGAAAGGCTAACTACATTTTGCTCCTTCCCAACCTATCCCGCTTTATTGATTTTTCTCCCTTGACCCTGTCCCCTTTCCAAAGTGTTTGTTTTGATTACCTCCACCCCCATCTGCCCTCCCCTCCATCATCCCCCACCTTTTATTTTTTTTTTTATCTTCCTCCCTCTTCTTTCCTGTGGGGTAAGATACCCAACTGAGTATGTATGGTATTTCCCTTCAGGCCAGATCTGATGAGAGCAAGGTTCACTCATTCCCCCCTCACCTGCCCTCTCCCCTTCTCCCACAGAACTGCTTCCTCTTGCTACCTTTATGCAAGATAATCCACCCCATTCTATCTCTCCCTATCTCCCTCTCTCAGTATGTTGCTCTCTCATCCCTTAATTTCATTTTATTTCTTTTAGATATCTTCCCTTCATCTTCAACGCACCCTGTGTCTGCTCTCTCTCTTTTACATATATATATATATACATACATATACATATAAACACACACATATATATACACATACATACACATACATACATATACACATAGATATATACATACATACACATTCACATATATATACATAAACATATATACATATATATGCATATTCCCTTCAACTACCCTAATATTGAGGTCTCATGAATCATACACATCATCTTTCCATGTAGGAATGTAAACAAAACAGTTCAACTTTAGTAAGTCCCTTGCAATTTCCGTTTCTTGATTACCTTTTCATGCTTCTCTTGATTCTTGTGTTTGAAAGTCAAATTTTCTATTCAGTTCTGGTCTTTTCACTGAGAAAGCTTGAAAGTTCTCTATTTTATTGAAAATCCATATTTTGCCTTGGAACATGATACTTAGTTTTGCTGAGTAGGTGATTCTAGGTTTTAATCCTAGCTCCATTGACCTCCGGAATATTGCATTCCAAGCCCTTCGATCTCTTAATGTAGAAGCTGCCAGATCTTGGGTTATTCTCATTGGGTTTCCGCAATACTCAAATTGTTTCTTTCTGGCTGCTTGCAGTATTTTCTCCTTGATCTGGGAGCTCTGGAATTTGGCGACAATATTCCTAGGAGATTTCTTTTTGGGATCTATTTGAGGAGGCGATCGATGGATTCTTTCAATTTCTATTTTGCCCTGTGGCTCTAGAATATCAGGGCAGTTTTCCTTGATAATTTCTTGAAAGATGGTATCTAGGCTCTTTTTTTGATCATGGCTTTCAGGTAGTCCAATAATTTTTAAATTATCTCTCCTGGATCTATTTTCAAGGTCAGTGGTTTTTCCAAGGAGATATTTCACATTGTCTTCCATTTTTTCATTCCTTTGGTTCTGTTTTATAATATCCTGATTTCTCATAAGGTCACTAGCTTCCACTTGCTCCAATCTAATTTTTAAAGTAGTATTTTCTTCAGTGGTCTTTTGGACCTCCTTTTCCATTTGACTAATTCTGCCTTTCAAGGCATTCTTCTCCTCATTGGCTTTTTGGAGCTCTTTTGCCATTTGAGTTAGTCTGTTTTTTAAGGTGTTGTTTTCTTCAGTGTATTTTTCAGTATTTTTTTGGGTCTCCTTTAGCAAGTCATTGCCTTGTTTTTCATGGTTTTCTCGCATCCTTCTCATTTCTCTTCCCATTTTTTCCTCTACTTCTCCTACTTGCTTTTCCAAATCCATTTTGAGTTCTTCTATGGCCTGGGGCCAGTTCATGTTTTTCTTGGAGGCTTTTGTTGTAGGCTCTATGACTTTGTTGTCTTCTTTAGGCTGTATGTTTTGGTCTTCTTTGTCACCAAAGAAAGAATCCAAAGTCTGAGACTGAATCTGGGTGTGCTTTTGCTGCCTGACCATATTCCCAACCAACTAACTTGACCCTTGAGTTTTTCAGTGGGGTATGACTGCTTGTAGACTAAAGAGTTCTATGTTCCACGTTTGGGGGGGAGGTGCCAGCTCTGTCAGACCCGCACTACTCCTTCCCCAAAAACCCCCAGGCTGGGCTGGGCTTAGACCTTCAGCAGGCTGTTGCACTCCTGCTCTGATCTGCCACTTAATTCCTCCCACCAGGTGGGCATGGGGCCAGAAGCAGCAGCAACTGTAGCTGCCCCACCTCCGTTGCCCCCGGGGCTGGAAGCCCAACTGCGAACTCCTTCCACTCCCGCAGCTTTTCCCACTAACCTTCTCCGCAGTCTTTGGTGTTTGTGGGTCGAGGGGTCTGGTAACTGCCGCAGCTCATATATTCAGGGTGCTAGGGACCCCATCAACCCGACTCCAAGTTTGGTTGTTCCACGCCGCTCAGGCTGGGCTCTGCTCCACTCCATTCCCAGCTCCCAGCTCCCAGCTCCGTGTGGAATAGACCTCACCCAGGCACCATCCAGGCTGTCCTGGGCTGGAGCCCTGCTTCCCTCTGCTCTTCTGTGGGTTCTGCTGTTCTAGAATTGGTTTAGAGCCATTTTTTATAGGTTTTTGGAGGGACTCTGTACGGAGCTCACTCTAGTTCCTGCTTACCAGCCGCCATCTATGTACAGAAATATTTATTGCAGCTTGCAGCTCTTTTTGTGGTGTCAAAGAATTGGAAATTGAGGGGATGTCCATTAATTGGGAAATGGTTAATCAAGTTGTGGTATATTAATGTAATGGAATACTATTGTGCTATGAGAAATGATGAGAAAGTAGACCTCAGAAAAACCTAGAAAGACTTATACGAACTGATGCTGAGTGAAATGAGCAGAACCAGAACATTGCACACAGTAACAATCACATTGTGTGATGACTGACTTTGACAGACTTAGCTCTTCACAGCAATGCAAGAATCTAAGACAACTCCAAAAGACTCATGATGGAAAATGCTATCCATATCCAGAGAAAAAACTTTGGCATCTGAATGTGGATGGAAGCATACTATTTGCTCTCCTTTTCTTATGTTGTTTTGTTTTCTTTCTTCTTTCTCATGGTTCCTCCCATTAGTTCTAATTCTTCTTTGCAACATGACTAATGTGAAACTATGCTTAATATAAATGCATAAGTAGAGCCTATATCAGATTGCACACTGCCTTGGGGAGGAGGAAGGCAAAGAGAGGCAGAAAATTTGAAACTCGAACTTTTATAGAAGTGAATGTTGAAAATTAAAAATAAATATTTAAAAAATGGTTTTGAAAGTTCTCTCTGCTCCTGCTTTTCTAGTTTATTTATCCTGTAAACTTTTATACCTAGGTCATGTATCTGTTAGAAGTTCATTGTAGTATATTGAGCATGATATTAGTCTACGCATAATTTCTGCCCAATTGCTTTCCAGTTTTCTGAGAAGTTTTGGCCAAATAATGAGTCCTTTACCTTGGTGTTGGTTGTCTCTGGGTTTATTGAATACAGTGATGCTACGTTCATTTGCTTCTTCCTAGTAGATTGTGAGATCTTTGAGAACAAGGATTAGTTTCTGCCTTTCTCTGTTTCTCCAGTGCTTAGCGTGGTGCCTGGTATATCATGGGTACTTAATAAATGCTTGTTGATTTCTGGATCTTGTATTCCCAATATGTCTCACTGACCAATATTTCTATTTTTTAACCAGTACCAAATCATCTCTATGATTAATGCTTTGTAGAACAGTTTGAGATCTAGCACTGCTAGTTTATCTTTCTTCTTAATTTATTCCTTTTTTTTGAAATTCTCATATTTTGCTCAAAATGAATTCTATCATTATTTATTACAACTTTGTAAAGTATTCCTTTGGTAGTTTGATTGCTTTGGCACTGAATCAGTAAATTAATTTAGGTAATAGTCTCATTTTTATTAACTTGGCCTGGTTCAATGATCAGTTAATATGTTTCCAATTGTTAAGATGTCTTTATTTCTATAGCAAGTGTTTTGTAGTTGTTTTCATTTAATTCCTGTGTGTATTTTGGTAGGCAGACTTCCAAATATTTTGTATATTTTGGAGTTATTTCAAATGGAATTTCTAGTTCTCTTTCTTCCTGCTGAGTTTTGTTGGTAATTTACAGGAAGGCTAATGATTTTTTCATTGGTGTGAGGGGGCAATTTTATGTCTCACTATTTTGCAGATGTTGGTAATAGTTTCAATTAATTTTAATTAAATCTCTAGTTTCTCTAAGTAGACCATCAAATTAACTAGGAAAATGACATTTTATTTCCTCTTTGCCTATGCATTTATGCCCTCTAATTTTTCATGTTGTTGGTATAGCAAACATTTACAAAACTAGATAAAATAGTAGTGGCAAAATGGATATCCCTCCTTTACTCCTGTTTTTATTGCAAAGGCCTTCAGCATTTTTCCATTACATATAATATGATTCTTAGTCATAGATACTACTTCTCATATTAAAGAAAGGTACACTTGTTTCCATGTGTTTTATGTGTTGTTGGTGGTGGTTTTTAAGGATATGGGTACTGGAAGCTAATTGGTACGATGGCTATGCCACTGAACTTGGAATAGAATTGTAATCAGTAGTACATCCTTGGTTCCAATACTGACTCACTCACTTAGTAACTTATTAAATATTAACTTAATAACGTGTGTGGCCGTGGGTAAGCCACTTAGCCTCTCTAAGCTTCAGTTTCCGCTTCTATAAACTGTAGATAATAATAATACCTTTAATGGATTGTTATGAAGGTCAAGCAAGATAACATCTGAAAGGCAGTTTGTTAAACAAAGTGCTAAATAATCTGAACTGCTGGTGCTGTTCTTCCTCTTATTATATTCTGTTAAAAGCATTTTTGGATATCTTTTGATTTAATCATATATTTTTATATGTGTTCTACATGTTAAAATGGTCCCTAACTAAACAAACTTTGCATTCCTGGTACAAATCCAACCTCTTTTGTATGTAATTCTTTTTAATGTGTTTCTGTAGGTCCTCTATTAATATTTTATTCAATATTTTTATATCTACTCACTAGGGATACTAGACAATAGTCAGCTTTCTTTCCTTTGTCTGTCCTTGGTTTAATCATCAGGACCATATTTGTATCATACAAAGAGTTTCACAGGAGTCTTTCTTTTTTCAATTTTTTGAAATGAGTAACAGTGTAGCTATTGTTCTTTGAATATTTGATATAATTTACTTATAAACATCTGGTCTTAATTTTGTTTGGCAATTCATTTATGGCTTTCTTGCTTTCTTTTTGTGACATTAGGTTATTTAAATCCTCTAAGTACTCTATTCTTTAGTCTGGGTATTTTTTTTGGTAATATCCAATTATTTTATTTATTATCAATTTTGTTAGTATCTAACTGTACAAAAGTCTCCAAAATTCCCTTTATTTCCTCTTCACTTATTGTGAATTCTACTTTTTTATTTTTTATATTAGCAACTCAGTCTTTCTCTCTTAAAATCATATTGGCTAATGGTTTTTTTACTTTATTAGTTTTTAAGAAACTAATTTCATTTATTTGTTTAATTGTTATAGTTCCTAATGGTATTTATTCAATGAGGATTTTTTTTTGCTTTCAATTTTGTTAATTTCTTCTTTGATTTTTCAAAATGTCTTTTTTTTACTTTAGGGTTTTTAAAAATTCCTTGCTTTTCTAGATTTTCTTTTTAGCCATAAGTGCACATTTCTCTTGTTTCTTTTCTCTTTTACTCATGTAAATTGTTTGGGACATAAATTTTCTCTTCTTTGGCCTGGAAGTTTTGTTTTCTTATTATGGTATTTCTGAAAGTTTTCTGTTTGGAGTTCCTTTCAGAAGGTGACTGGTGAAATCTTTCTATTTTCACTTTGCCCTGCAGCCCTAATAAATCTGGGCAGGTCTTACTTAAGATTTCTTGAAATAAGAAAGCCAGGCATTCTTGGAAGGTTTTCAGGAAATCTAATGATTCTTCAATTGTGTCTCCTTAAACTGTTTTCCAGGTCACTTATTTTTACTAAACGAGTAGATAACCTATATTTCCTTCTATTTTTTCAATCTTTTGATTCTGTTCTAACAAGTGTCATTTTTCTTAGAATCACTGAGTACTGTTTAGTCTGTTCTAATTTTCAGTCTGCTACGTGAGTTTTCCCCTTTCTCTTCTATCCTATTTATGCTTTTTCCAATTCTCCCGACCTCTTATTTCATTTATAATTTAAAAATACTTTGTTTCATTTCTTCCAGGTATTCTTATAGTCTTTGTAGCAAAGGCAATTTTTCTCTGAGGCTCTGCTTGTAGTTGTTGGGGAATTACTCTATTCTTCTTGGTTTATCTCCTGGATATTTATTTAACTCAACATTTCTTTATAACATTCAGTGTTTGTTTGCTTTTCTGTTTATTCACATCTCAAGTCTCAGTTCCTGATCTGAACCTTTGTTCCAGGGCCACACTCCACCCCTTACTGCACTTTTAAATAGGTTGGCTGGGCCTTCTTCAGTCCTGACCTTGACTTCCTGGTATCTTAACAAAGGCTTCCACTTCCCCTGGTATGTCTGTTTTTGAAGTACTGATAGGCTTCAGCTTCAGACTGGCAGAGCATTGTGGCTGTCTTTACCTAGTGTAGGTACTGCCACCTCTGTACACTCTGAGGCTTTCTTGGTCAGGGTGCACCAAGGCTTCCTTGGTTTCCAGTCTATTTACTTGCCTTTATTACTGATTTTTTTCCAGCAGGACCTTTGTTCAGTGCTCACAGGATCTAGCTGTCTTTTTGTACAGTCCTGAGATAAATGAAATAACTTACTGATGTTTCTCTTTTGATTTCTTACATTGTCCAATGTGATGCTCTTTTTAAATCATTGTTGGAGTAAACATGAGAGAACTGGGTTCCTCTGGCCATCATTCTAAACAGAAATGCCCTGGACAGTTACTATAAAAACTACCAGAATTCTGTTAGGAGAGAAGATTGGGCCAGGTTGTATTTCACAAAATTCACAGTACGTGTCTATTCCAAATCTCTCATCACCATCAAAATTCCTTTCTTCAACTCTGGCATTCTCCCAGTGATGCTATATCTATGAATCATGGGACATCATAATACTAGAACAATGAGAATTACAAATGAACTAAAGATCTCAGGATCATAGGAGGATAAATTAATAACTGAAGAGAACACTAGAGGCCATCTAGTATAACCTCTTCATTTTTCATACAAAGAAACTGTGTTCTAGCAAGGCACCAGGACTTGGAGTAAATGGCGGAGTTGGAGTTTGAACATAAGTCATCTAACTCCAGAGTTGTGGGAGTCTACACCTGATGACTTGCCCATCAGAAGTGATAAATCTATTGAGGACATAATTTTCTTTGTCCAAGAGTTGGGCTACTTCAAAAAAGAGTTGATTCTCCCTCCATGAAGGTTGTCTCTCCCTCAAGCAGAGGCTAGAGGACCACTTAGGCATTTTATAGTGGTGTTCCTTTCATATGTGTGTTGGACTACATGGATTCTGAGGTCCCTTTAAAGTATCAAATTCTGTTTTTCTATGACACGCTTGACCAGGAAAGAAGGCGAACAAGTCATATAGTGAAAATAAAAGATGGATATCCTTGGTGATAGATTGATATTCCCAAAATATTAAGATAATGAGATTCTCAGTGCACTGGGTCGCTTTGAAGGGTACACTTTTACTAGCTAATATTTTCTTTCCTATTCTTCATTTCCAATATTTCAAGGTTGAGGTAGCCAAGTCACCTCGTGGTCCCTATCAGTGGAGATACCTAATGGAATCTGTATATACAGGGTCTTCAGATGAGTTAGGGTAGGGGTGGATGGTTGGGAATGATGCTGCCTCAGTTTGATTCTTTGATTTTGGTCTTTGATCAAAGTCCTATGTTCTACCCCAAACATATCATCTAGCTGACCCTGATCTCTGAAAAAAACTATATGACTATGATGCTCTCTCTCTCTCTCTCATTTGCTTCTATAGCTCAGTTATCACATTTATGCCGATGATATCCAAAATCATAGACTTGGTCTCACTCATTTATCACTTCTTTTCCATTCCTATTGTGCCTAATCTACATCCATCCTTTATCTTGTCCTGAGTAAACTATTTTAATAGCATCCTAGGTGGCTCTACCAGAACATTAAGAAAGGACTTTGTAAAATATACAAGGGAAACTATATTTATAACATATGTCTGATCAAGTCAACCTATTATTTTTCTAAAAGAGGAAATCAAATGAGTCTGGTATGATTTTTTCCTTGATGAAACCACATGATGGCTCTGTGAGTACTATGTCTTGCTCTAAAAATTCAATGACTATCTCTTTAATGATAACTTCTGGAATTTTGCCAGGAATCTCAGTCAGACTCATTGATATAGTTTTCAGATTTCATTCTCTTCTTTCCCTTTCTTTCTCTTTTTTGAAAAAACTGAGACTTTTGATCTTTTCCAGTCCTTTGGTTTATCTCCTATTCTGTATGAACTTTTACATATCACTGACAGTGGCTCAGCAATCACATTTGCTAGTTCTTTCAGAACTCATGGATGTAAGTCATCTGGGTCAGGTAATCTGAATTCATTAAGACACTCTCTCGCTATATCCTTATTTATCTTGACTATCAACTCCTTACAAGTCACTTACGTTCTATCCTTTCTAGTCCAAGGCCTTTGGTAGAAAAAAAGAAAGGCACAATTAGCAGCTCTGACTACATTCTGTCATTAATTATAGACATCCCATCTACCCTGAATACAATCATATTGATAGTCAGGTCACCCTTATTGTGTGCCACATTTCAAGCTTTTTAACAATCTACACAGATAATTACTTTTAGTTGTATACTATTAGATATGTCATAATGGCATGATTTATGTTACCTTCAAGTATAATGTATAACATTCAGACTGCTTAGTATATACTAACTTTCTGACTGCACTACTTGAATGACTTGCCAACTAAGCAATTATGCCTCCCAAATCTGCATCAATGTTGAACATTTCATTCAGTTTCTAGATATGCCAATCACTTTGAAATGTGTATAGCTCACCTCTGGGTATGTTAGTTACTTTCTTATCATCAGGAGATGTCAAATACTTTCTATGTCATCCAGTTTACTGATCGCACATACTGACAAGTTTATGGCACCTGAGGACTGGCTGGGATTTGGGTACGTATATCTTTTTTTTTTCATTTCCAAACATTGCTTTTTTTTGTTTGTTTTAAACTAATGACTTCAGTGTAAATGAAACATTGCCAAATGCCAGGAAACCATAAAAGAATCCTTTCTGGGACTCGTTAGCTTAGTTTATCGGACCATAATTAGAGGTTAATATCAAATTGTCACAGATAATAAAAAATGAATCTCAAAGCTGATGGAGTTCCAGAGGAATGGGCACATTTGTTGATGGTAGAACTGAAAATCAACAGAATCTTTCTGACAAGTAATATAACACAACTTATTAAAAGTTATAAAAATAATCATGTTCTAGGAGTTGGTAATTCTAATGTTGGAAAAGTACTCTGGGAGTTATAAAATGAAAAGAAAGTTGTTTATTTGCAGTACCATTATTTTTAATTGTCATTATCCAACAACGGCAGAATAGCTAAATTAATGGTGATACATTAGTGTGATTGAATATTATAGTGAAATTAAGACAGGGTAGTGCAGTGGATAGAGCACTGGACTAGAAGTCAAGAGGACCTGAGTTCAAATCTGGCCTCAGACACTTACTAGATGTGTGATCCTGGGCAAATCCCTTAACCACCCACTGCCTCCAAAAACAAACAAAAATTTTAAAAAAGAGAGTAAGACAGATTATTATAAGGACTATAAATAAGCATGGTAATACATTTATAAAAATAATACAAAGGTAAAAAAGCAGATTCATAAGTGCGAACTAACTGCAACTACAGAATGGGAATAAATGGACAAAAAAGCCATTCTACTTTTGAAGAATTCTAATTGTTAAGAAGTTTTTTCCCAACATAAAGCCTAAACTTTCCTCTTTGCAAGTCTACCTAGTCTTCCAGGTTTGGTCCTCTAGAGCCAAACAGAACAAATCCAACCCTACTCCATATGATAGCCCTTCAAATACTTAAACACAGCTACCATGTGTTCCTACAGTTTCCTCTTTTTCCAGGCTAAACATGCCCAGTTTCACCAAATGATGCTCATCTGACATAGAATCAAGGCCTTTTACCACTCCTTGTTGCCTTTCTCCTGACTCTCTCCAGCTTTATTAATATCCTTCTTAAATCATAATGCCTAGAACTGAGTACAACGCTCCAAGTGATGTGTGCAGGGTTCAGTGGAGTTATCATTCCTTCATTACTGTAAACTATGTCCTTCCTAAGGGCAGCTAGGTGGCACAGTGGATGGAATGCCAGACCTGAAGTCAGGAAGACTCAATTGCCCGAGTTCATATCTGGCCTCAGACACTTATTAGCTTTGTGACCGTGGGTCAGTACTTGACTCTGTTTCCTGACCTACTTGCCTCAGTTTCCTCATCTATAAAATGAGCTGGAAAAGGAAATGGCAAACCACTCCAGTACCTTTGCCAAGAAAACCCCAAATGCAGTCATGGAGAATTGGACATGAGTGAAACAACTGCACAAAAACAACAACAAATGTCCTTTCTAATTTAGCCAAGATGGCATGAGATTTTTTTGGCTGCCAAATCCTACAGGTGACTCATATACTGAGCTTGCAGTCCACCAACTTCACTCAACCTCTCCTTTTCAGAAATGTTGTCTATCTATGCCTCTTCATCTTAATAAATGTGGAACTATTTACAACCATTCTGAGTCCAGATAGCCAGTCAATTCTGAATCCATCTCATTGCAATAGCATTTAATCAATCTTGGGCTTCTTAACCTGGTGTCCACATTCTCCCACCCCTACAAGGGGGCCTTGAATAAATTTCATGAGAGCCTATGATTTAAATAAATAAATATTATATATGCATATATGTTATCACATATATATATACATATTTTATAATTATATTCCAATATAATTGTTTTCCTTTGTGATCTTCTGTATTTTATTTTATTCATTCAAAAACATTATTGTGATTAAAGGTTTTTAGGCTTCAGAAACCTAAGAACCCTTTGGGTGGGACAAAGTGAGTTGCACAGGATAAGTATGCATAGGTTGTGACCTTTAACACATACCATTCCATAGTCAAAGGTGTCCATGACATAAAAGACTTAAGAATCAACCCCTGGTTTAATTTGTATCTCTCTACATAGTATGCAATGCATTACAAAAAGTTTTGCTAAAATTTACATAAGCTATTTCCATAGTACTCTTCTCATTTGCTAGTTTGTGAACCCTGCCAAAAGAGCAAATGTAGTTAGTCTGTAATGATCTGTTCTAGGTGAACTAATGCTGGCTCTTTTTAATCACTGCTTCCTTTTCTAAATATTTGTCAACTCAGTGTTTGATGATTTTTTTCTAGCATTTTCCTACTCCTTATAAAGGACTGAATGAAAAATATCAATAGTTGAATGCCAAGTCACAATAATAATAAAATTTACATAGTGCTTTATGGTTTTCAAAGTGCTTTACAAACATTATCACATGCCATTTTCACAACAACCCTAAGAGTCAGGTGCTATTATCATTTTTATTTTATAGATGAGGACACTGAGGCTGGAGAGGTTAAATGACTTCCCCAGGGTCACACAGCTAGTAAGTGTCTGACACTGGATTTGAACTTAGGTTTTTCCAAGTCTAGGTTGAGCATGTTATCCACTGTACCATTTATCTGTTGTTTTATTTCATGAGGAACAGGCCCACAAATTTATCATGAATTCCATGTTTTTTCAGTGACCACAATAGTGTAAAGGAAAACAGCATTGAGAGACATCAGAACTCCGATAAAAGCAATGACTAATTCATGCTTTCAAAGGATGATGTTGAATCACACCTCCCTTTTCTTGGCAGAGAGCTAGTAGAATTCATGTGTAAAATGAGGCAAATATTTTCAGACACATGTTTATTTGTTTTGCTTAATTGTATTTCTGTGTTTTCTTAGAGACATGGAACTCAATGGGAAATGATGGTGATGAATAAAAACCATCAATTTAAAAATATATTTTTTAAAAATCAGTCAAGTCTATCGTCATGGTTTTTAGGTTCCATAGTCTCTACATCACAGTGATGTTAAAAGTTCTGGGCCTCTACTCATTTGATTTTTTTCTTTAAATAGTATTTTATTTTTCCCAAGAATTACATATCAAGAAAATTTTTAGCATTCAATTTTACAAGATTTTGATTTCCAAAAATTTCTCCCTCTCTCCTTTCCCACCTCTCTTTTGAAAATGGTAGGCAGTTTGATATAGTTTATGCATATGCTATCATGTAAAACATATTTCCATATTGGTCATAGTTGTGGGAGAAGAAACAGATCAAAGGTAAAAAAGCCACAAGAAAGAATAAAGTAAAAAAATATGCTTCGATATGCATTCAGAGTCCATCAGTTCTTTATGTGGATATGGATAGCATTTTACTTCATGAGTACTTTGTACTTGTCTTGGATCATTGTGTTGTGGAGTAAAGCTGAGTCATTCATAGTTGATCATCATATGATGTTGCTGATACTGTGTATAGTATTTTCCCGATTCTGCTCATTTCACTTTGCATCAGTTTGTACAAGTCTTTCTAGTTTTTTTTTGAAATGTGCCTGTTCATCATTTTTTATTGCACAACAGTATTCTATTACATTCATATACCACAGCTTGTTCAGCCATTCATCAATTGATGGGCATCCCCTCAATTTCCAATATTTTGCCCCCATGAACAGGACTGCTATAAATACTTTTGCACGTGTAGTTCTTTTCCCTTTTTTATAACCTCCTTGTGATACAGACATAGTAGCAGTATTATTGTATCAAAAGGTATGCACAGTTTGGTTGCCCTTTGGGCATAATTCCAAATTGCTCTCCAGAATGGCTGCATGAATTCTCAATTTCACCAACAGTGCATTAGTGTCCCAGCTTTCCCATAGTTTCTCCAACATTTAGCATTTTCCTTTTTTTTGTCGTATTACCTGATGTGATTGGGGTGAGGTGGTATTCCAGAGTTGTTTTAATTTTCATTTTTCTAATCAAAAGCAATTTAGAGAATTTCTTCATATGCCTACAGATATCTTTAATTTTTTCATCTAAAAACTGCCTGTTCATATCCTTTGACCATTTATCAATCAGGGAATGGCTTATATTCTCATAAATTTGACTCAGTTTTTCCACATATTTGAGAACTGAGACCTTTATCAGAGACATTTCCTATAAAGATTGCTTCCCAGCTTTCTGCTTTCTTTCTAATCTACATTGCATTGGTTTTGTTTGTGCAAAAGCTTTTCAATATAATATGATCAAAATGATCAATTCTACATTTCATAATGCTTTCTATCTCTTGTTTGGTCATGAATTCTTCCCCTTCTCATAGATATTCCTTGCTCTTCCAATTTGATTGCTTCATTTTCTATAGTACCTTTTAGCAAGATGTAATTTCCTTCCTCATCTCTTTTAATTAGGTCTATTTTTTCTTTTACTTTGTCTAAGATCAGGATTGCTGCCCCTGCTTTATTTACTTCAGCTGAAGCATAAAAGATTCTACTCCAGCCCCTTACCTTTACTCCCTGTGTGTCTCTCTGCTTCAAGTGTGTTTCTTGTAAGCAACATATTGTAGGATTCTGGTTTTTGATCTGCTCTGCTATCCACTTCTGTTTTATGGGAGAGTTCATCCCATTCACATTCATGATTATGATTACTACCTGTATATTTCCCTCCATCCTCTTCTTCCTCCTGTTTGTCCTCTCCTTTCAACCTTTCCCACCTTACCAGTGTTTTGTTTCTGTCTACCACCTCCCCTGACTTGTCGTCCCTTCTGTAATTTCCCCCAGCCCCCTTTACTTTGTCTCCTCCCTTCCTACTTCCCTGTCAAGTAAAATAGATTTTTTGGCCCCCATTGTACTCCTCTTTCTTATTCTTTAATTTTTTTATGTCATTCTGTCAAATTCACCTTAAACCTATATTATCTGTCTATGTATATTCCTTCTAGCTGTATGTTCGTGATACAGTTTGTAAGAGTTACAAGTATCCTCTTCCCATGTAGGGACATAAACAGATGAGGTCTATTGAATCCCTTATGTTTTCTCTCCTCTTTTTACCTGTTTATGCTTCTCTTGGGTCTTGATATTGAAGGTCAGATTTTTTGTTTAGTTCTGGTCCTCTCCTCATGAAGGATTGAAATCTTTATATTTCATTGAATGACCATTTTCCCCTTGATGTATTATGCTTAATTCTTCTGCATAAGTGATTCTTGGTTGTAGTTTTAGCTCCTTTGCCTTCCAAAATATAATGTTCCATGAACTCCAGTCCTTTCGATTTGGCAGCTGCCAGGTCCTGTGTGATCCTGATTGTGGCTCCCCAATATTTGAATTGTTTCTTTCTGGCCAGTTGTAGTATTTTTTCCTTGGCCTGATAGTTCAGAAATTTAGCTGTAATGTGCGGTTTTTATTTTGGGATCTCTTTCCTGAGGGATTGGTGGATTCTTTCAATTCCTATTTTGTCCTCTGGTTCCAGAACATCAAGGTAGTTTTCCTTGATAACTTCTTGAAAGATGCTGCTCAGGTCCTCCTTTTGATTATGACTTTCAGGTAGTCCAATAATTGGTATTGTCGCTCCTGGATCTATTTTCCAGGTCAATTGTTTGTCCCATGAGGTATTTTACATTTCCTTCCATTTTTTCATTCTTTACAGTTTGTTTAATTGATTCATGATGTCTCATAGAGTCATTCATTAGCTTCCATTTGCCCAGTTCTAACTTTTAAGGCATTATTTCTTTTTGTGCTTTCTTTTCTATTTGGCCAATTATACTCTTTAAGGAGATGTTTTCTTCAGTGGATTTTTGTATCTCCTTTTCCATTTGGCCAATTCTACTTTTTAAGCAGTTTTCCAAGCTGTTGACTTTTTTCATAATTCTCTTGCATCACTCACACTTCTTTTCTCAATTTTTCTTCTGCCTCTCTTATATGATTTTAAGCTCCTTTTTGAGCTCTTCTACTAGTTCTTTCTGGGCTTGAGACCACTTCCTATTTTTCTTTGGGGTTTTGCCCTTAGGTGTTTTAACATTGTTGTCCTTTTCTGAGTCATCATAATAACTTTCTATGGTCAGATTCTTTTTTTTTTTTCCACACATATCTTTTTTTTGGCCTTTTTCCTTTTTTTAAAATATTTGATCTCTACTCCCAGGGTGGAAGGGGCTGTTTCTCAGGCTTCTCATATCAGTGGCTGAAGGCCTTGCCTGTTTTCCTGGTGCTACACTGATGTTGCTCCAAGGCCCAGGGGGGACGCTTGTGTCTGGTGCTGTGTTGAGGCTGTATAGTGGAGGGTGGCTGGTGCTGAGCTGGGGTCCTAGTGGTGGTGGTTGGCATGTGGTGAGGCTCATTGGGATATTTCTGTGTTTTCCCAGGGCTACGCTGAAGCAAGTGGAAGTCTGGTCCCTGGAGGATGTCCATACAGCTGGGACTACACTGAAGCATGTGGTGATTCTCAGAGCTGGAGTCTGTCAGTTCCCCTAGCTATGTTGAGGCATGTGGGGGGTCCTGATGTTGGTGCCTGCCTGCTCCACCACATTGGGGCTCAGGATCTCCTGCTGGTTTGCTGAGGTGTGGCTCGTGCTGGCTTCCTGGGATGCTTCCTGTGCTGGAATGTGCTCTGCTTTTACCTGAATGAGATGGATCTTGTTTTGCCGATCCTCCAAGTCTCCCAGGCAAAAAAACTGTTCTACCCCATCTTTCTGCTGGTTCTGCTGTTCTAGGTTTGTTCTGGGGTGCTATTTTATGGCTGTTTGGAGGTGAGTATGGGAGAGCTACAGTGATTTACTGCTTGCTCCACCATCTTGGCTCCTGGCCTCTACTCATTGCTGACTATGAAGAGTTGAATTACAATTCATCAGAATGAAAAAAAATAGATGGGCTGAGTTCCTAAAAGAGCACAGTTCCAGGTCTATTGTTTTAAAATATGTTACCATTTTGACATTGGGCCTTCAATATATTCCACATCTGAGTTATGAGTGGACTTTCTTTTAACCACTTAGGAAAAAGTTATTATCAACTAAGTAGAATTCACTAACATTTAACCGAAAAAAAGAAACTCATTGAAGGCACCTTCTATGTGATAAAGATCTTTCTATTGCCTGCTATAGAACAGGCCTAGTGAAGTGTTAATAGTTTGGTGCTCTCCAAAGCATATCATGATGGCCTGATTCCAAGAAGGTGGACAATCACATATCAGAGGGAAGCAAGATGGGTCACATAACCCCCTGCCCATAATAACCCCATAATAATCTTGTGGTTTTATCTCCTACACATCATAACCTACCCTCATCTCCAAACATTCCTTTCTCCCTCTACTTCCTCTCTGTTCTCCCCTTCCCAAAGTATAAGCTACTAATGTATCCCCTTCTGAGCTATCAGCCCCTCAGAGCAGTTATACCCTAACACTATCTGGACAATCATAGTAGTTGTGCATATGTGACTGAGAAAATCTCCCACCCATAACACAACTACCCCATTTCCCCTCCCCGAATCACCTCATAGACATCTAAGGTGTCCCTCAAAAGGAGGGCTCTGCTGTGAGGCAGTGACCAACCTCTTTCTTTTTCATTTTGGGTGAGACAGAATGAGTTGCACAGGATAAGCATGCATGGGTTGTGATGTTTATCACACATCCCATTACACTATCTCTCCCCTATAATACATTGTTTTTTCCTAATCTTCCCTATGATTTTTTAGGGTACCACCATCTTTCCAGTTACCCAGGTTCACAACCTTGTTGTCATCATGGATCCCTCACTCTTACCCTACACATTCAATTAGTTGCCAAATCTTCTCATTTCTGTCTATAATATCTCTCCCATCTCGCTTCTCCATTATAGGCAACATTCTAGCTCAGGTCTTAATCACCTCTCAACTGGATTATTATAATAGCCTCCTCTTTGAACTCTGTAATATATGCCCTGCTCAAAACTATCCTCCATAAAGGCACAAAACAATTTCCCTAAGGTACATGTTTGACCTTGTCATTTTTCCAAACAAAAAACTCTAGTGGTTCCCTATTGACTGTAGGATCAAATGCTATTTTGTTCTTATCTCATATTTTTAAAATTTATTTTTGTGTAAGTTTTATAATGTACACAATTATCAGGATAATGGTATATACAATTTTTAAATAAGTAAATAGATATAATGGGAGTTCATGCTCTTTTTTGCTGATTTGAGTACCTGGCTAAAGTTTTGGAGAACTCTACCACACATGATGTTGCCGCTTACATTTTTTAATCTGGATCTTAATTTTCAAGAAAAAATGCCTTTGACAAGTCAAACATCTAAAGAAAAGATTGAGAAATGTCAAGGAGAGCATATGGAAGAAGACAAAACAGTTTAAAACTAGGAGGCAGAGAAAAGTATCTTGGTAACTAGGTTAAAACACCAAATAGGCAATACATTTGGTGCCATTTCCTACTTTATAAATATGCTCTCAAATTAATTTTTGAAGAATTTTTCTTTGGGAATTCTACTAATGGTCCTCCTGTGGATCCTATGGATCCTCCCAAGTGATCCTTTGTTCCAAGAGTATGCCTGCAGAAAAGTGGCTACCAAACTGGAAAGAGAGGAAAGGTCCTTAATCTGTAGTACATAGATCCCTAGGGTTCTGTGGATAGATTTCAAGGGGTCTGTGAATTTGGATATAAAAGACTTGTATTTCAATATCATTGATTTCCTTTATAACCCTGTTTATTTTATGAATTCAAAAATTATTCTGAGAAGCGGCCCATAGGCCTCACCAGATGGTGTCCATAGGAGTCCACCTCATGAACAAATACACACACATAAGCATGTGTGCACGCGCGCGCGCGCGCGCACACACACACACACACACATATACATTAGGAGCCTCTGATTTAAAGTATGCACTCATTGATGGACTATGCATTTGAAAAGTGAGGACCAGCTTAGCTATGTTCAGGAATGCTCGTGACTGGCTTGGTGTTAGGGTGATGGGTTTTTGGTTTGGTTTTTTTTAGATAGAACATGTCTCAAAGACTCTCCACTAAGTGCCATAGGAGCTACAATTGCTATTAGTGGATGGAGTAACCACATTGGCATAATTATGGCTATCTGAAGTGATTAAAAAGAATTTTGCCACTGGATGCTTTACAAAGTTAAGCAAATAATGGTTCTGGGGCATAAATGCTAAAAAAAATAGAAAGCATTTAGAAATAAAATCAAGGGTGCTTTGTTTTTAAACACAGCCTGTTTCTAGAGTTATGAGGTTTTATTTTTCACATGAAATCTACGTTTTCCAAACAATAACTACTGATTATTATTGTACATTCTCTTCTCATAGACAACTGAGGAAAATTTCCTCAGATGTTTTATAATATATTTTAGATAGTTATTTCTTCCCTTCATTTCACCTTTCCTCATTCTTTTAATCTTTAGTAGTTATTACCCTCCTCTGAACTGTCTCTAATATTTCCATTTGTCTTTTATAAATGTGGTGACCATCAATAAGCAAAAAATTTATATTAGACACTTCACACAACGTGTCCATCCTTTAGATTGGTGATATTGTGCCTGTTACCTAGATTAATTGGTACCTTCTTATAACAATAAGGAATCAGTAAATATAAATAATACCACCTAGACAACTAATTCCTTTTTAAGCACTTTAGAGTACTTGGCATCTTCCAAAGTGCTTTAGTATCATTTTTGTCATCTATTCTTCAAAATGATACTAAGAAGTGGGTCGATATTAAGCCCAAAGGAATCCAAAGCCTGTCATAGATTTTATGTAATTAATTCTCCTCGCTCTCTCTTGGTCTACATAGAAAACCAGAGAGAGGTAAATAGGAGTAAACAGATTTAAAAACAAACTAGGATGATTTTGTTACAGGCTAAGCCTCGTTAGATTAAGATTTTCCTAAAACTGTGTGCCTTCCATCAATACAAATTTGTCCAAAATTATCAGATGTTTTTGAGGATAACTCCAATATGAACACTTTCTGTTCAATGAGAGGAAAATTCAAACTAAAGTTATCAAGGATGAGATTAACAGAACTACTTTGCATCTATGGGGTTGGGGGTGATTTTGGGGCCAGAATTTCCATGGGGTGGTTCTGAGTTTGCCTGTTTACTCCTTCCATTCTTGGTGGAGATCTGGCCACACAGAGAAAGGGCCAGGACTCTGTAGTAGAGGCAGTGTGGGGTACTTCCTCAGTTTCCCTATAATAGTACCACCATGGGCAGGTAGCTCTGTGACTCTGTGGACATAGTGCCCACAGGTTCTGCGGGAAGAGTGATAGGTACCAAGGGACAATGCCTCCACAGGCCCCTCTTATCCTGGTCCTCCCCTACCCTGGTGCATTGGTAACTAAGGTGGGACTTTCTTACTGTTTTAGAATGATAAATTAATTAGGTCTCTTTGAGTCTTACTAGGTCTTACCAGGCCCACACCCTTTTACTACTAGGTGCAAAGCCCCACGTCCAAACCCCTAATTACTATGTGCTAAGCCTATGTGGGTATGAAGCCCTCAGGGTCCTAAGGGGAGTTGCTAAAACCAGAGCCAATAGTAGGTGCCTAAGTTCTGGTCACTCAGATGATGTTTGATGACATCCAAAGACTGTATGGAAAGAGAGAACAGAGCTATTTGCTTGAGGCTCTCACTCCAGGAGAAGTGTTGGCATGGGACTCTGGGCAGCTGCTCTAAGAGCCTCCGGGCTCATCAACCCAGATGTTGATGGTTTCTTGGTAACTATGAATTGTTTTTCGCCTGTTTATAAGGTATGTTTGTAATTTGTGTGTATTTGCTCTGAAGTTCAAGGTGCTGGCTTTTCCCCCTGAACCAAGTGAACGATATTTGTATGTTGGATTAAAGTGAGATTGTTAACCCCTTAACATTGGTTTCCTTAGTAAAGTAGATCAAAAGAACCTGTGTTGGCAGCATTCTTGTTGTTGGGCTTGTGTTGGTCTTTAATCCCCACAGCAGCTGCTAACCAAATCGTTGCAACACTTGGTGCGCAAAGGAGTTTCTGGGGCCAGCCTGGCAGTCAAACTAGGTAAGAGTGACAGACTACAGAGTCTTGTTAGAATTCACTTATGGAGGGTTGGCAACAATCCCACACCTTTGTCCCACCCTTGACTTCAGGAATCTTACATGTACCAGGGCTCTTCCTTTTTGTCCATCAGAATCTCGTCCAAACTCCTGGAATCCTGGACTTTTTATCAACTGGTCTTACATTATTTTCCCTAACTTCATCTTCCTAGCACTTAACATAGCTTCTTGCTTCAACTACATCAGTCTTCTTACATTTCTCCTAATATACAATGCTTATTACCATCTCTCATCCTCCCTCATCCAGTTATTTCTATCTTGAATGTTTTCCATTTACTCTTGCTCTGAAAAAACCCAAATCCTACATTTCATTCAAAGATCAAACTCAAGACTAACTTGATGAAGCTATTCCTTACCAACCCTGTCCCATCTTTAACTTCTTTGAATTTTTCATCTGTGGGTCTGCATCATACCATCATATATTTGTTTATGTGTTTTCTTACTGGGTATAGTTCTATGTCAACACAGTTAAATATGTGCTTAATACAAGTTTTCTGTGTAAATGAAAGAATGAATGGCTACACACACATATAAACACACACACACACTATGCCTCCTGTTACACAGGAGAAAGTGGCAGGAATGATCTTGGCCCTGAACATTTGTACCATAAATAGGGTTACAGATTACAATTAAAATCTCAAAATTTCATATCAAAGTAAACAGAAGCCCAACTCGAATTTCTGATTTGGAAATGAGATACCCCATAGAAGACTCATTCATATGAAAGCAGAGCATGCTTGTCTCTATCAGATCTAGTTGAGGGCTTGGAAAATGTAAGGGCAGCTCCAATTTCAGAGCACATCACAATAAGCCAGCCTGAGAGTTACAAAGATGGAAAGCTGTAAGCATTAGATGAGTAAGTTTTCCACCTCTGTGTCAAACTGAAGCAGATAAAAAGGACAACTTAAAACCAGTCATTTCCCAAGCTTATCAAGAAGAGGTGTGAAAAAAGTTATTTTTATTGATATCTCTGGGATACATAAAGCCATAACTTTCTATATCCCCAGGTGTGAGAGGAACATTCAGGTACTGTCCAAAAGCTCTGTTTCTTCATTCCAATTTTCTACCAAAGTGAATTTAAACCTTATAATTAACCAACTTTGCTTCTTCCCTCCTTCCCTCCTTTCCTCTATGCCTGGACTAGAAAAAGGAATGACATGGAAAATAAAGAGGACAAAGTAGGAAAAACAAAGACCACAATCTGAAAGAGATAGAGACAGAGAGATAGACAGACAGAAACAGAGACACACACAGAGAAACAGAAAGACAGACAGAGACAGATAAAGAGATAGCGAGCGAGACAGAGAGATAGAGGGAGGGAGAGAGGGAGAGGGAGAGGGAGAGGGAGAGAGGGAGAGGGAGAGGGAGAGAGGGAGAGAGAGAGAGAGAGAGAATGAGAACCTGGGGTAGTAGACAGAGAACCTTTCATTCAAGTCTTGCCTTTGAGACACACTGTTTGTGAGGTCCTGCCTGGACAAATCACTTTCTTAACTTCTCCATGTTTTAGGTAACTAAGATAACAAGTAATAAGTTACAGAGGATATGTCAACCTGCAGTATTAAAGGGAATTTCTTTACCCAGAAGTTCTTTATGCCAATGAAATAACAAGTCTAATCTTTATCAATATAGACACATATGTATATATGGGTGTATGTATATATGTATATGTCTGTGTGTATGTATGCATATACACCTCCAGGACCCCTAGGTGGTACAGGGGCAGCTGCCAACTCTAGGTGAAGAAAGGTCAGAAAGGTCAGAAAGGCTCGTGTTTTTCAGGTCAAATCTGTCCTCAGACCCTTACTACCAATGTGACCTGAGGCAAGATATTTAACCCTGTTTGCCTCAGTTTCCTCATTTGTAAAATGAGCTGGAGAAAGAAGTGGCAGACAACTCTAGTATCTCTGCCAAAAAAAACCCACAAAGAGTTGGACATGACTGAACCACCATACACATATAAATGCAATATACATATATACATGTATAAATGTATACACACATGTGTGCATGCAAGTATGCATGTGTATATATGTAACCCAGGCTTGTCTGGGCCTACCCAACTTGCCTAACATGGAGGGGTCCTTGAGGCACCTTTGAAAAATGTTCAGATTGCCTAACATGGAGATCTCTGCATCTCCTCCCACGTGAGGTGGGGGAAGGGTAGCCGCCTTTGATTGGCTCCCTGTTTCTTTAAAACTGGTGAGACTGAGCCAATGGTTCCTCTCTTTTTGACCACTCTTTCTGCCTTTCTTTTTTGTCCACTCTTATCTGCTATGTGGAAAGGGTGAAGATTATAGTTCACCCACAGCATGGGCGCCATAAACTTGACTGGTGGGAGGGAAAGAACTTCCTTCTCTTGCTCTCTCTTTTTCACCCTGGCTTCAAGAAAGGGGCCTGGGGTGTTTATTCTGCTTTGTGTTGTTTGCTCTCCTCAGTTTCAGGCGCTGTAGGTGATCTCCACAGACTCAGGATTACATGATGACCTTGGAGCCAGTATTGAATGAAGGATAGTACAGCCAGCCAGGTCAACATGGAAGCCGTGAGAAGCCAGGGAGCCTGGGACTTACTTGGATCTGGGACTGTGCTCCCTAAGAACTAAGCTAAACTATCAACCTAATCCCCCTCCCCTCCCCAGAGACTGAGGTGCGCCAAAGGGTGAGAGGGAGGATTATGTCTCCAACATGCTGGGGAAGTAAGTTTGTATATTTGTGATTATACTTTTTGAAGTAAATATTCCTTTGTAACAGTTAATCTGACTACGGGGGCTAAGGGAATTAGGGTGCAAGGGATCATTCCTTACAACTGAGGGAACAATATTAGTGGGGGCAGGAGCCATTTACAGAGAACCTAGACACCGCTCCCTAAAAAACCTTCTTGGGGTACTGGAGAACCCTGGGGAGAAGTAAAAATATGCCATAACTGGTCTTCAGGCAGTAGGGGCCAGGGTGGTCTGTTAACACAAACACACATACACACACGTGCATAATATATATAATATACATACACACAAGCATATATATACACACATATGTGTATATTCATATTATATATATTTTTTTTCATTAAATTGAAAGTTGAGGAAGATATTTTCATTTCAATGACTCAAACTTAAATCAGTTAAATTGTGTTAGTATTATACCCAAAGATTACACTATGATTCAGATCATGTTACTGATGTTGGAGAATTTAACCAGTTTATTTGACATGTCTCTACCTTAAGATTTCTTCCATAAAAGATATTTGAGTATTTACTAAAGTAACTAATAGGTGTGTACTCCAGGCAAAAGAGCCTTGTTTGGATGGTGTCTGGGTGAATGGCTTACGAAGGGATAAAACAAATGCCCTAAAGCAAGGGAAGAGACAATTTTGACTAAGAATCCAGAACGCATCCACAAAGCCTAGAGTAAATCCAGTGTAAGACAGGAGACAGACATGTAAAGATCTATTTCAAGCTGAGAAACAACTCAAAAGTCTCACTACTAAAACCTCGCATTCATCAAGAAAATTTAATCATGCTGCAAATTAGAACAGGAGTGTTAAGTTAAATCAGTAGAGTGAGATGTACAGAATCACTGCCAATATAACATTTCTTGTTATAGCTGTTAAGCATTTGGAAGTTTCGAAAAGTCAGACTTATAATTAATACGTATTTTAAATAAGGTAATGAAAAACAACCACAAGCAGAACTTTTCCACCTTCTTCACAATAATTAACCTTGAAAATGATTTTCATCAGGCTAGTTGATCTGTTCTAACCTGCAAGCTTCATCTTCATGTCCAACATAGTAATTCTCCTTTTTTTCCCTAGTAGAAATTGCTGAATAAAATTCTCTAGGATTTCTAGTTTCTAAATTTTTATTTACATACAAACAATTTGGGAGAGACCAAAATGCACACGGATACATATATGCATGTACGTACATATACACACATATATGTGTTTATAAAATGGAAAATTAGCAAAAGTATAACAATCCCACACCTCCAACCCATCAATTCCTGTATGTTAAAAAGGGAATGAAAAAATTAAAAAAAAATGAAATGAAAAAAAATCACCAAACTCCAATAGCTATCAGAAAAGTATAGCCTGAGCAATAATTCTGCCCATTTTTTGTTACATGTTAATTTTCATTTCAATTTATGAATTATTTTTTAATGTATTACACATGTTGTCTGGTAATTATGAAATCATCTTACCTTGCTTCCATTTTCTCTTGCCTCTCGTTCCATCTTGAGGTCAGAAATTAGCAGATTCTTGTATTTGCTTTTCGCATGGCTGCTGTGATCTTCTATTCTGTATTCTGAAGTCAGCTGGGCAGAGAGGGGACTGTCACTCAGGTTCAGAGGTTGCTCATCTTGCTCCAGATTTGTTTTGCCATTGCTGTTTGTGTCTCCCATCTCCCTGCAGTGTGCTCCCCCTGAAGCAATGGAACTAGGCCCCACAGTCTCATTGCCATTAAGGCTCTCTGCAGCTGAATCATCTGTTGAAAAATAAATGATGGTGCTGCCATTAGTCTCTCTGAACAAAACTAAATTAATACATCATGAAAATAATAATATTATATTGTACCTTATTATTCTAGTGTCAGAATTGCTATCTAATTTAGTAATGCAACTCAATATAACAAATATTCATTAAATACCTGCTTTGTGCCATGCACCGTATTGGGGTAGCAATGCCGAATGACATAGTCCTTGCCTTCAGATAGCTTATAAGGCAATAAATAGTTTGCATTTATGTAGCACTTCATGGTTTGTGAAGTGTTGTGGTTTTTTTAATAAATATTTCATTTTGTCCTCACAATCACCCAGCATGCAAGTGCTATAATTATCCTCATTTTACAGATAAAGAAACTGAGGCAGATAGAGATGAAATGTCTTATTCATAGTCACACAGTAAGTACCTGAGGCTGGATTTGAACCCAGGACGTATGCTTCTAGATCTTTTATTTTATCCACCAGCTGGCTGCCTACTGATGTAGTGGGGAACATTAGACGTGGGGCAATCTAGAAATTATTCATAAAGGTGGTGGCATCTAAAGACTTAATAAGGTAGGATAGATTCAGAGTTGAGGTAGCAAGGGTTCCTGGAACAGATACAAGAGTACAGAGTGCAGGAGATGTACAAGAGTACAGAGGATGGAAAGATATGACACTTCTAGGAGAATGTGAGTCTTGGCTCAGGCAGTAATGGATATTGAGTGATGAAGAGGTAGCAGTGTGACAAGTGAGAAAAATACTTCAGAAGGGCCAGGCAGTAAAAATTAACAAGGCATGTGCAGGAGATGACAAGAAACAGTAGCTTGGTTAGAAAACAGTTATTATATGTTGATAACTAGCAAAATATCAGAAAAAAGTGTGGTTTAAGGAGGAGATAACAAAAGAGTAGAAGTCTTTGGTAATGGCGAAAGGATTAAATTAGGGCTTATGACTTTGTCACTAACTAGTTCTGTGACTTTGGCCAGGTCACTTAATTTAACTGAGTTTCGACTTCCTCATGTGTGAAAGGAAGAAATTGGATTACATGGTCTTCAAGGTTCCTTTCAACTTACCAATTCCATTTTTCTGTGAAGAGCTCACAAAGATTTGCTCTTCTCTTTTCTTTCTACACACATTCTCTCAATAACCTCATTAGCTCCTATGGCTTTAACAATCATTTGGGGGCAGATGACCTAAATATCTATGCACATCCATTTCCAGTATCTTCCCTGAGCTTCAGTTGTACACCACTAGTTGCCTATTGGCCATTTTAAACTGGATGCCTCAGAAACATCTCAAACTCAACACATCCAAAACAGAACACATTATCTTCTACCCAAACCCAAGCTTCTTCCAAACATACATATTTCTGTGGAAGTCATCACAGGTTGTAATTTCTTCACTATTCTAGACTATCCACTTTCCCTCACTCCAAATTATCCAACCAGTTTCCAAATCTTACCATTTCTGCTTTCACAACATCTCTTACATCTGACCTATTCTCTTCACTCACACAGCTACCACCGTATTTCAGGATGTACATCATCTCCTCTCACCTAGATTATTGCAACAATTTCCTTTTTAGTTTTTCTGACTCAAATCTCTCCCTACTCTAGTCCATCCTACTCACTACTGCCAAAATAATTTTCCTTAAGCACAGATCTGACCATGTGAGTTTCCTACTCAATCTATGCCAGCAGTTTCTTATCCCCTTTAAAAAAAATAAACTCCTCTGTTTAGCTTTTAAAGTCCTACATAACCATGACCCCAAACTATATATTACTCTCCCTCCAACAATCTGTTATCCAGTCAAAATGGCCTTCTCTCTGTTTCTTAAGTACAACACTTTATCTCTGATCCTCATGCCTTTGCAGTGTCCATCCCACAAGCTTGGAATGCACTTCCTCCTTACTGCTCTCTCCTAGAGCTCATGTACTAGCTTCTGCATGAAGCTTTCCTGATCTCCCAAAGGTTAGTGCCATCCTTCTCATACTACCTTCTATTTTTACCAATTTGTAAATATTTCTATACATTAAGGGTAATGTTAATAGCAATGTTAAGGACATCATGGCACAAGGATGATCAGGACTTTGTGACACTGAATGTTGAGTAACGGAATAATAATACTAATAATAATGATTGTTGTTATTAATGACAAAACCTTCCAGGATGGTGATGCCATTTCCAGGGATGTAGAAAAGACAATGAAATCAAGTTCCAAATTTTGATATTCAGGTGACAGTAAGTCATCTATGTGAAGACCATCAAATGAGAAATCGGGGCTAGAAAAAGAGATTTTGTCATCTGTATGGTAGTAGCTAAGTCATGAGGGTACATAAGGTACTTGATGAGGAAAAAAACCTATAAACAAAAAAGAGCAGTAGCTCTAGGGTTAAATATAAATAAAGATGCTCATAAAGGTGCAGGAGAAGACAGGAGCCAGTGAAGAAGGGAGAAAGTGTTGTGTAGAAAGAAGAACCATGAGATTGGCCAAAGAAGGAGATCATATCTAATTAGGATAGGGATGGGATACTGAACTATATTAAATGTAACATAGATTGAACTTGGCTAAGTGGAGATTGATGGTGAATTATGTGAAAGCAACTTTAGCGGCATGATATGGACTGGAGCCAGATTGCCACAGGGGTTAGGCAAAGAATAAGTGACAGTCTGACCAGACAACCTGTTTGGAAATTTAAATATGAAACATAGGAGAGAAAACTATAATTGGTCAGGAAAGCAGGGACAAGCCAAGGGTTTCAGGGCATAACAAAAGAACTAGGCAAATAAGAGCTTTTCATATTATGGTGAAATATTAAAATAAAGCTTTAAAAATCAACTGTCATCTATTTAAACATACTGATAGTGAGTGGATTTGCATAGGTAACAATCTAATTCAATCTACTTAATTCACTGACTTTGTTATGCTCATACTGTAAGAATTTGCTCCTGAGCTCAAGGGGTCATGCTGGGCAAGGGCATCAATAGTTTGTTTTAATCCAGTCATTAAAATTCCACAAATTCACAAAAAAATGATGTACAAAAATAGATTTTTTTACAGATTTACAAAAAAACCCGAAACAAAATAGAACCTTAGGAATGCGAATAAAAAAGGAATCATATGGAAATGTTTGCCTGAAAATGTGAACTTCACGTATATACTCTTCCAGTAGGCATTGTTCTTATTGAGCTAAATGAAATGTTGCCATTTCCGGTCAATTAAATTAGAAACAAAGCATGAGTGAAAAGAGTGACTTTGGAGTCAGAGAACCTGAGTTTTACTCACTGGCTGTGCTATTTACTTTTTATGTGACCTTGGGCAAGTCATTCAATTTGCTTATTCCTTAGTTCAGAAGTTCTCAAAGTGCAGTCTGAAGAATCCCAAGGGTCTCCAAGACTCTCTCAGGGGCTCTATGAGGTCAAAATTATTTTCTTAATGATACTAAAACATTAGTTGCCTATTAAAATACTCTTTCCTTTTTCCAACTACATATCTGAAGTTGGTTCTCCTCATCTAAAATATCATAACAGGCTGAATGCAGAAGCAGATATCAAGATTGAGCTGTCTTCTATTAAGCCAAATATTAAAGAGATTTACAAAAATCATGTAAAATGATGCCCCTATCTCAATAAATTTATTTTGGAAAATACAGATATTTTCAAAAACATTTTATTGATGTCAAGTGTAATGGGTTTATTTTTGTTATTTTCAATGAGTTAATAAATAAAATTTTAAATTATCAGTTTTTAATTTCAAATACAGTAAATTTTAATAAATATAACTCATAAACCAAAGCTCTTTGGGGTCCTTAATAATATGTAATAGTATAAAGGTTAAACTGAGACCAAAAGATTTGAAAACCTTTTCCTTAATTTAAGGTCACATAATTTAGAGTTAGGAGGGATACTGGGATCATTTATAGCACAGTACTCTCATTTTTTAGTCAAGGAAACTGAGGCCTTGTGAGGGTAAGTATAAGTTTACACAAGTAGAAAGAAATAGAGCCAGGATTCAAACATAGCTGATTGCAAATCCCATGCTTTTCCTGCTATGTCATAAGTTGTTTTTCTTTTTTTTTCCTTTTTTTTTTTGGGGGGGGCGGGGTTTGCTTTTTTTGTTTGTTTTTTTTTTTTGGCAGGGCAATTGGGGTTAAGTGACTTGCCCAAGGTCACACAGCTAGTACATGTCAAGTGTCTGAGGCCAAATTTGAACCCAGGTCCTCCTGACTCCAGGGCCAGTGCTCTACTCACCGCACCACCTAGCTGCCCCTATAAGTTGTTTTTCTTATTTGCAAAAAGAAGGGTTTGAATTAAATTGCTTCTAAAACCTGTTTCTAATGCTACATTTAAGAGACATAAAGTAAATTATAAGAAAGTACTTTAGTAAACAAAGAATTCAAATAAATTTATTCCAATTACATACTAAGGACCTAGTTTTGTAAAACAATCAAAAGACCTGGTCATTCATGGCACAATTCTCCCACTGCAGATTTCACTGCAGGATATAGGAATAGTCTAGAAAGCTGGACAAAACTTGCCAAAGGTAGACAATCATACCTTCTAAAACTACAAGTTTAATAAGTTCCAAACATAGTTTACCTAAAGTATTACCTGCAGTTTTGGAAATGCAAAATTAATGAAGTAATTTGTATAGAAACTATCTAGGCAAATGTAGCTCATATTTTTTTATGTAAATAGAATTCCTTGCATTAAAGTAAATGAAAGCAGTCCCTGCTATAAAATGTAGTGAATTTTTTTCTCTGAAATCAAATAAAAGAAGACACACATATACATATATATGCAAAATCAAAGTATTGCCATACTTACTTGATTTTACATTTTCATATTTGTTTTCAGAGAGCTATAAAATGTGTTCATTATAAAGAGAATATTATCCCCCTGCTTAATTGTGTAAATACCCTTTTAGATGCATTAAATTTTAAAAGAAATATACAATTAACATAAATATAAATCAATATAAATCTAACTCTGACTATAGTCATATATTGAACATACATGTTTCTTAAATTTATAATCACCATGCCTATGTAGTAAACATGTACCTCATTTTCATGGAAGAGGAAAATTATCATCTGTTAGAATATTCTTTAACAAAAGTGCTATGATTGTAATTTTGCCATAAAATATAAATAATAAAGGAGAAAATATTTTTAGAGCTGGTTGTTCTTTCCAGATGTTACCAAGGTAACAAAATTGAACAGCTTAGCATATTTCATTCCTGGATAAATAGTATATTTTTTGTGAGGAATAAATGAATGTTTTAATCCCTTATAACTACATATATAGTTACACAATTTATAATTTAAACAAAAGAGCTACTCCTGTAACAAAATGTCACCATCTTACGATTAAAATTAAATGTATATTCTTCAATGTCTGCAATAATAAAGCCCAATATTTGGATACATGTCTATCTGTATACGTGTATATGTAAATACACACATATGTATCAGTCAGAAGACATTAAACTGTGAATAAATTACACATTATGTTGACTAGCTTCATGTGATTGAGTTAGTACCTATGTTTTGTTAGTTAAAGGCATCAGCTAAAGTATTTTTTCACAATTTAAACATCGCAGACCATCTATTCTCGCTTAACATAATTAAACCATTGGCATTTTCAGTTGTTAAAGCTGAAATTTGCTTCCTTACCCAACATTTTTTCTTCCATCATGTGTGGATGCTGGTATGTGGGTACTGGACTGTAGGACTGTACACAGAAGTTCAAATGTTTATATTTTGGGATCTGGCACTAGAATTTACAGAACCTGAGTGAAGGTGCCTCCTTCAAGTTTTCAGCCCAAGGACCATAGATAGCATATATACCTGAGCACTCTCAATTTGTACACCAGGGGAAAACAGCACCTGGAGCTTTGAAAAATAAGAATGTCCAGGGTCCTTAGCAACAGGGGAGGGTGTGGAACCTGGTGACATCAGGAGGGCAGTTGGGGAAAGGGGGAAATGAGTATTTGGTTTAGTTAGTTTTGTCCTTCAGGCCTATAGGGAGGATTTAACAGCTTGGCAAGGACACTCAATGTTTGCTAAAATGGAGTCAATTGTCTGACTGAGCAATGTCTTTTGCATTAGATGGCACATTTTCTCATTTATCCTTTTCTTTCTTTTTTCCTTTAGCCCAATAAATTGGTGCAGACCTTAAAAGTACTTAAGATATTCACCAATCTGTTTGAATATCCATATCAATATTTCACATGCAAATGCATAACTTGAGATCCATATTCAACAATTAATTCTAAAATATCCCCATTTTCTACTCTTCCCCCTAACACACACACACACACACACACACACACAGAGCCCACTGAAATCAACTTTATACATGGGTACTCATCATATTTGCAGCATGGTCTTAAGTAAGATCATGTGCCCATGGAATAAGAGACATTAAAAAATATACATGAAATCGAGATTAGAAATTGAAAATTTAGCCTTAACAGGCTAGAGCCTCTAGCTTACACCACCCAAGCCAACTTTACTATCAGTTTCCAAAATGTAAAAGCCTTTTGGTAACTCAACTTTACAGATATCCCCTAGGACAGAAATTATTCCCTTCATCCTAAAATTAAAACAAATTTTTAAACTTAATTTACAGAAATAAACAACTATGCCCTTTAAGAAAGCTTACCAATTTTGAGGAAAAAACAAACACCACAAAAACTTTTAAAAACTACTTAGGAAAGTACGCAGCCCAACCTAACACTTTGGCCCTTTGTTCCTTCTCTTAATCACTCATGTCCCGCAATACCTTCCTCCCACTCCTGGCATTTTTAAAAGGTGACAAATGACCTTTCGAAGTCTTGTCCCATTGGGTACATCCAATTATATATCTTACTACTATTTAATATGAAACATGAAACAACTAGGACCATCACTTTCTTGTCCATAGCACACAATACGTGGATCATTATCACCTATGTACTTTTGCTGCCCACCTGAAAAGTGCACTTCTCCCTTCTTTCTCTTTTCTCATCCTTCAAAGCCAAGTAAGTTTCACCTCTTCAAAAGAAAAAGAAACAACAAAAACTCCACATTTGACAATAACAGCCCCACTGATCTCTTCTTTCTTAAAATTTCTAATGCAGGGGGCGGAGCCAAGATGGCGGCTGGTAAGCAGGGACTAGAGTGAGCTCCGTACCAGAGTCCCTCCAAAAACCTATAAAAAATGGCTCTGAACCAATTCTAGAACGGCAGAACCCACAGAAGAGCAGAGGGAAGCAGGGCTCCAGCCCAGGACAGCCTGGATGGTCTCTGGGTGAGGTCTATCCCACACGGAGCTGGGAGCTGGGAACGGAGTAGAGCAGAGCACAGACTGAGCGGCCTGGACCATCCAGAACAGAAGCTGGGCAGAGGGGGCCCTAGCGCCCTGATTCAGTGAGCTGCGGCAGTTACCAGACCCCTCGACCCACAAACACCAAAGACTGCGGAGAAGGTTAGTGGGAAAAGCTGCGGCAGTGGAAGGAGTTCACAGTTCGGCTTCCAGCCCCGGGGGCAGCGGAGGTGGGGCAGCTACAGCTGTTGTTACTTCTGGCTCCAGGCCCACCTGGTGGGAGGAATTAAGTGGCGGATCAGAGCAGGAGTGCAACAGCCTGCTGAAGATCTAAGCCCAGCCTGGACTGGGGGTTCTTGGGGAAGGAGGAGTGCGGCTCTGACAGAGCTGGCACCTCCCCCCCAAACGTGGAACATAGAACTCTGTAATCTACAAGCAGTCATACCCCACTGAAAAACTCAAGGGTCAAGTTAGTTGGTTGGGAATATGGCCAGGCAGCGAAAACGTGCCCAGATTCAGTCTCAGACTTTGGATTCTTTTTTTGGTGACAAAGAAGACCAAAACATACAACCTAAAGAAGACAACAAAGTCATAGAGCCTACAACAAAAGCCTCCAAGAAAAACATGAACTGGCCCCAGACCATAGAAGAACTCAAAAAGGATTTGGAAAAGCAAGTTAGAGAAGTAGAGGAAAAATTGGGAAGAGAAATGAGAAGGATGCGAGAAAACCATGAAAAACAAGTCAATGACTTGCTAAAGGAGACCCAAAAAAATACTGAAAAATACGCTGAAGAAAACAACACCTTAAAAAACAGACTAACTCAAATGGCAAAAGAGCTCCAAAAAGCCAATGAGGAGAAGAATGCCTTGAAAGGCAGAATTAGCCAAATGGAAAAGGAGGTCCAAAAGACCACTGAAGAAAATACTACTTTAAAAATTAGATTGGAGCAAGTGGAAGCTAGTGACTTTATGAGAAATCAGGATATTATAAAACAGAACCAAAGGAATGAAAAAGTGGAAGACAATGTGAAATATCTCCTTGGAAAAACCACTGACCTGGAAAATAGATCCAGGAGAGATAATTTAAAAATTATTGGACTACCCGAAAGCCATGATCAAAAAAAGAGCCTAGATACCATCTTTCAGGAAATTATCAAGGAGAACTGCCCTGATATTCTAGAGCCACAGGGCAAAATAGAAATTGAAAGAATCCATCGATCGCCTCCTCAAATAGATCCCAAAAAGAAATCTCCTAGGAATATTGTTGCCAAATTCCAGAGCTCCAAAATCAAGGAGAAAATATTGCAAGAAGCCAGAAAGAAACAATTTGAGTATTGTGGAAACCCAATCAGAATAATCCAAGATCTGGCAGCTTCTACATTAAGAGATCGAAGGGCTTGGAATGTGATATTCCGGAGGTCAATGGAGCTAGGATTAAAACCTAGAATCACCTACCCAGCAAAACTGAGTATCATGTTCCAAGGCAAAATATGGAGTTTCAATAAAATAGAGGACTTTCAAGCTTTCTCAGTGAAAAGACCAGAACTGAACAGAAAATTTGACTTTCAAACACAAGAATCAAGAGAAGCATGAAAAGGTAATCAAGAAACAGAAATTGCAAGGGACTTACTAAAGTTGAACTGTTTTGCTTACATTCCTACATGGAAAGAGGACATGGATGATTCATGGGACCTCAGTATTAGGGTAGCTGAAGGGAATATGCATATATATATATATATATATATATATATATATATACACACACATATATATATGTTTATGTATGTATATAAGTGAATGTGTACATATGTATATATCTATGTGTATATATATGTGTGACACAGGGTGAGTTGAAGATGAAGGGAAGATATCTAAAAGAAATAAAATGAAATTAAGGGATGAGAGAGCAACATACTGAGAGAGGGAGATAGGGAGAGATAGAATGGGGTGGAATATCTCGCATAAAGGTGGCAAGAGGAAGCAGTTCTATGGGAGGAGGGGAGAGGGCAGGTGAGGGGGGAATGAGTGAACCTTGCTCTCATCAGATTTGGCCTGAGGGGGAATACCATACATACTCAGTTGGGTATCTTACCCCACAGGAAAGAAGAGGGAGGAAGATAAAAAAAAAATAAAAGGCGGGGGGATGATGGAGGGGAGGGCAGATGAGGGTGGAGGTAATCAAAACAAACACTTTGGAAAGGGGACAGGGTCAAGGGAGAAAAATCAATAAAGCGGGATGGGTTGGGAAGGAGCAAAATGTAGTTAGCCTTTCACAACATGAGTATTGTGGAAGGGTTATACATAATAATACATGTGTGGCCTAGGTTGGATTGCTCGGCTTCTTAGGGAGGGTGGGTGGGAAGGGAAGAGGGAAGAGAATTTGGAACTCAAAGTTTTAAAATCAGATGTTCAAAAACAAAAAAAGTTTTTGTATGCAACTAAAAAATAAGATACACAGGCAATGGGGCGTAGAAATTTATCTTGCCCTACAAGAAAGGAAGGGAAAAGGGGATGAGAGGGGAGGGGGGTGATAGAGGGGAGGGCTGACTGGGGAACAGGGCAACCAGAATATAAGCCATCTTGGAGTGGGGGGGAGGGTAGAAATGGGGAGAAAATTTGTAATTCAAAATGTTGTGAAAATCAATGCTGAAAACCAAATATGTTAAATAAATAAATTTAAATAGAAAAAAAATTTCTAATGCATCTATTACCTGTGGATTCCAACTTATAGAGTATAAGAAGCCTTTTTTAATACCAAAAAAAAATTGTCAACCCTCATCTGATGGTATTGATAGTATTTATATTGTATAACTGATAAACCACATGATTTTTATTGTTGTTGTTCAATTGTGACCCCATAGATATAATAGCATGCTAGGCCCTCCTAACCTCTACTATCCTCTGAAGTCTGTCCAATCTCATGTTTATTGCTTCCATGGAACTATCTATCCATCTCATCCGCTGCTGTCCCTTTTTTCTTTTGATTTCAATCTTTTCCAGCATCAAGGTCTTTTACAATGAGTACTGTCTTTTCATTATGTGGCCAAGCATTTAAGCTTCAGCTTCAGTATTTGACCTTCCAATGAGTAGTCTGAATTCATTTCTTCAAGTATTGACTGATTTGATCTCCTTGCCATCCAAGGGACTTTCAAAAGTCTTCTCCAGCACCATAATTTGAAAGTATTGTTTCTGCAGTGTTCCACTTTCCTTATAGTTCAATCCTCACAACCATACACTGCTACAGGAAAAACCATAGCTTTGACTATATGGACCTTTGTTGGCAAAGTGGTATCTTTGCTTTTCAATATGCTGTCCATATTTGACATAGCTTTCCTTCCAAAGAGGAAACGTTTTTTAATTTCATGGTTGCAGTCACTGTCTGCAGTGATCTTTGAGCCCAAGAATATGAAATCTGAAACTACTTTTTCATTTCTTCTCTTTCTATTTGGCAGGAAGAGATGGGGTCAGTTGCCACGATCTTAGCTGTTTTGATGTACAGTTTCAAGACAGTTTTTACACTCTCCTCCTTCACCCTCATCAAGAGGCTTTTAAATTCCTCTTCACTTTCTGCCATCAGTGTGGTGTCATAAACTGGTGCTTGTTGTACTCTTTTCCTACCTGAAACTAATGGGTTCTAAATGTTGCTTCTTGGTCCACATAAGGAGACAAATAAGATGATCTAGTACGCCCAAATCTCAAGGATTTTCCACATTTTGTTGTGATCCACATAGTCAAAGACTCTAGTGGAGTCAATGAAGCAGAAGTCGATGTTTTTCTGTAAGCCCCTTACTCTCTCTTTTTTTTGAAGGGGGAGGCAAGGCAATTGGGGTTAAATGACTTGCCCAAGGCTATACAGCTAGTAAATGTCAAGTGTCTGAGGCCAGATTTGAACTCAGGTCCTCCTGACTCCAGGGCTGGTGCTCTATCTGACTGTATCACCTAGCTGCCCCAACCCCCTTACTTTCTCCATAATCGAGTGAATGTTGGTAATTTGGTCTCTAGTTCCTCTGCCTCTTCAAAAAACGAGCCTGTTCTTCTGATGATTCTTGGTTCACATATTGCTGAAGGCTGGCTTGCAGAATCTTAAGCATAACCTTGCTGGAAGGTGAAATGAGTGCAGTTGTTCAGTAATTTGGACATTCTTCAGCATTGGCCCCCTGACTCCCCGTTTTAGAATTGTGACATAAACTGTCTTTTCCAATCCAGTGGCTGCTACTGAATTTTCCAAATTTGCTGGCAGCACTTTAACAACATTATCTTTTGGGATTTTAAATAGATCAACTGGAATTCCATCACCTACATTCGTTTTCCATCAGTCCATCACTGACTTCATTTTCCAAAATTTTTGGCTCTAGATCAGTAACCACACCATTATGATTATCACTAATGTTAAGATCTTTCTTGTATAGTTCTTCTGCATATTCTTGCCCCTTCTTAATCACTTCTGCTTCTGTTAAGCCCCACCATTTTTGTCTTTTATCATGCCGTGATAATTGTTGCTAATTCTAATGGCTTCAATCTTCTGTAGTATTTGCCACTATTGACTACCCTCTCCTTCTCTCATCCATTGGTTTTTGGTGACACCACTCTCCTTCTTCCTCTATTTTTCTGAACATGCCTTCTCAATCTCTTTTGCTGAATCATCATCCATATCCTAGCTCCTAACCATGGGTATCTCTCAAAGCTCAATTCTAGGTCCCCTTCTCTTTCAATATGCTTTTTTCATGACCTCAATTACCAATTATGGGTTCAATTATTCATCTTGTATATCAGTGACTCTTAAATATCTTTCTTTCCCTCTCTCTCTCCCTCTTTCTTTCCCTCTCTCTCTCCCTCTCTCCCTCTCTCCCTCTCTCTCTCTCTCTCTCTCTCTCTCTCTCTCTCTCTCTCTCTCTCTCTCTCTCTCTCTCTCTTTCTCTCTTCTTTCTCTCTCTCTCTCTCTCCCCCTCCCTCTCTCTACCCTCACCCTCACCCTCACTCTCTCCTGAGGTCACCCATTGGACGTTTACTGCTGGATGACCTATTAACATCTCCAACTCAACCTACCCATAAAATTTCCCACTATACCCAGTCCCCCTCCAAAATTCTTTATTTTTGTTTTGAGCTCCACAGTACTCTAATCAATGCTTCTGGTCACACTAGTTTGAAAACCCAATAATCCTCAATTCTACCCTCTCCCTCATTTACAACCACAGCTTACCCAGGATGCATCCTCTTCTCTCTACTTACATTATCACCATTCTAGTTCAGAGCTTCATCACCTCTCATCTGGACCATTTTAATAACATTTTAATTAGTCTCCTTGGCTCAAGACTCTGTTCTCTTTAATCCTTCTCCACTCTACTGCCAAAATAACCTTTGCACAACAGTTATGATCATGTCACCTCATTCCTCAAGAAACTTCAATGGTCCCTGTTGTCAACAGGATAAAATACTGACACTTAAGTCAGTATTAAGTATTAAGCCATGCTCTGCCTGGTTTCAACTACACTGAATAAGATGCCCCTCCCAGGACAATCATATCCAAACTCACCACCAAGCTGCTGCTAACTCAAGCCTTGATTGACTCCAAATCCCTCAGCACCTTCTCCCCTCTGATTGGAGAGATGGAGGGTGGAATAATAATCTCCTCTTTATGCCTTCCTTTATAGAGGGCAGAAACTTGACCCAGCTCAATCCAGTTTGGATCTCCTGCCCTGCCTGGCTTTAATTCCATGGAACAAGATACCCCCACACCAAGTAACTCCTGGTGTCCCATTCCTTTTCCTCTCAATGCCAAACCCCACCCCACCCCAGCTTTCCTGCCTACTCTTGGGTGTTGTCTCTTCCTTTAGAGTGTAAACTCCTTGAGGGCAGGGACTATCTTTTATTAATTGTATCTCCAGCACTTAACAGTGCCTGGAGTATAGTGGATCCTCAGTAAATGTTTGTTGAATTAAACAACATTGTGCAGAAAAACAATTTTTAAAGACTTAAGAATTCTGATCAAGGTAATTACCAATCAGGACTCTGTGGACCGATGATGACTTACACATTACTCCCCCTAATATTCCAGCAAAACTGGATTATTGCATGTTCTCCATACACGACCTTCCATCTCTCATCTCTACGTGTCTATACAGGTTGCTCCTCATTCCTGTGGTACTCTCAATTTACTTCACTTAGAGGCAGCTGGTAGCACAGTAGATAGAGTGCTAGGATTGGAGTCAGGAAAACCAAGTTCAAATCCAGCCTAACCATTTACTAGCTGTGTGAACCTGAACAAGTCATTTAGTCTCTTTTTGCCTTCAGTTTCCTCAACTCTAAAATGGGAATGGGCAACTAAGTGGTACAGTGGATAGAATGCCAGGCTTAGAGTCCAAAAGACTCCTCTTCCCAAGTTCAGATCTGGTCTCAGATACGTAAGAGCTGTGTGACCCTGGAGAAGTCATTTAAACCTCTTTGCCTCAGTTTCCTCATCTGTAGAATGAGCTGGAAAAAGAAATGGTAAGCCATTCTAGTATCTTTGCCAAGAAAATGCCAGAGGGATCATGAAGAGTCAGACACGACGGAAAAATGACTAAACAATAAGAACTAAAGAATGAGAATAATGACAGCATTTATACCACAGGATTGTTATAAGAATTGACTGACATAATACTTATAAACGTACTTAGTATAGTATCTGGCACATAGTAGGTGCTACATAAATGCTTATTCCTGCCTCTTCCTCTTTCTGCCTCTTGGAACCCCTGGCTCCCTTGAAAGCTCATTTCAAGTGTCACCTTCAATCAGGAATACAAAAGATATTCCTGATTCCAGTATTCCTGATTTCCCTAGTGTTAAGAGCAGCATCTGAATCACTGGGGATTTATTATGTATATTGTGTATGTATTGTGTTTATTAAGATTCTGCAATTATTATTATGTTTATTATGTATATATTATGTTTATTATATATATTATGTATATATTAATGTGAACATGCTGAATCTCTTTTCCCCAGAGGAGTCTTATTGCCCTTCTTAGTATTGCCAGCACATAGTGCCTAGCATACAGCTTAATAAGTGCTTACTGACTGACAGTAGAATATAATCTTGTTGAGGGCAAGGACTATCTTTTTATCTGGATCCTCAGTGCCTAGCATTTAATAGAAGGCACTTAATACTTACTGATTTACTTAGCTCAAAGTGTGTGTGTGTGTGTGTGTGTGTGTGTGTGTGTGTGTGCACGTGCGCGTGTGTGCACATGTCCACATGTGCACACACCTTTGTGAGTACTCAAGCACAAGATCCTAGATCCAAAAATTGAAGGAGGCTCAGAGGCCATTGTAATGTTAATGGGGGGTGTAAGATCTTCCCTGCCCATTAATAGGCCTCATGTGGAGCCCATTAAGGGAAGCTTGCTTTTGTTATTAAGTTAATAAGGCAATGAGTCCCACTGTGATGTTGTGATGCCTTCCAGCTCTGAGCCTATTACCTGAAAGAGTATATATTCTGAGAGTTGAGCTTTTGCTTTGGGGGCTCACTTATGAGAAAGATGCTGTGATTGCCTGGTCAAGACTCTGAGTGGCCATGTGTTCAGAGCTCCCCAACTCCTCAGAGGTAAAGGCTCTCTATTCAGTGGAGGATGTAAAGCTTTGATTCAGGCAGTAGAGCCCTGTCTGTTGGTCTTTATTTCTCTTTTCTGTATTTCCTGTGTTTGTATTTTATGTTATTAAAAAAAGAAAGATTGTTGACTCTGAAACAGCTATCTTTCCTTACTAAAGCAGATAAAAGAACCTGCACTAGCAGCCACCCTGGGTGTGCCAGTGTGATTGCTGTTACAGCCATCTAAGTCCAATCTCCTCCTTTTACAGAGGAATAAACTGGACTTTAGAGAGGGTAAGTGGTTTGTCCCAGTTTATGCAGGTAGGAATTGTCAGAGGTAGAATGTGAAGTCAAGTTCTCATGTAAGTGTTCATGTGTGAAAAGTCTTGAAATCAAGGGACCAACCTAAACATTTAGCTTCTTCCAGAAAGAGAACACCTTACCATTTATGCCCAAATCATTTTGACCTTATCTTTGAATAGGGTATAGGATCTTGGTTTCTGCCATACTGTTTTCCAGTTTTCCCAGTAGTTTTTGTCAAGCTTGGTTCTTTGAGTTTATCAAATACTAGATTACTGTGGTCATTTACTACCCAATCTATTCCACTGTCCCACCACTCTATTTCTTAGCTAGTACCATATTATTTGATGATTATCATTTTATAATACAGTGTGAGATCTGGTACAGCTAGGTTACCTTCCTTCACAATTTTTTTCATTAATTCCCTTGATATTCTTGACATTATATTCCTCCAGACAACTTTTGTTATCATTTTTCTAGCTGTATAAAATAATTTTTTGGTAGTTTGATTGGCATGGCACTAAATAAGTAAATTAATTTGAGCAGAATTGCATCTAATATGTCTTGAAGATGTGCCTGCTAAGAAAGCTATTTTGGGTGGGACCTCATAAGCTAGGAACCTTCATTCATTACATCCAATATATAATCTATACAGATATAATATTATAGACGCATATTCTTTTCTTTGTAGGTACACCTCCAAAAAGCATTAGGGAACTCCTCTTTACATTATCCATCTCAAGTGAATGCCTAGTATGATTGTTATTTACCTAAAATCAAATCTATTATTCCCTAGTAATTTGGAAGTTACTTGTCTTTGATCTGACTGTGACTCAGATCATGATCTTCTTTGTGCAAAATTCAGACTTAAATTGAAGAAAGTAGGGAAAACCATCAGATCATATAGGTATGACCTAAATAACATTCCTCATGAATATGAAGTAGATGAATAGATTTAATGGATTAGGTCTGTTAGACAAGGTGTCTGAAGAACTATGGACAGAAGTTTTGCAATATTGTACAGGAGGCAGCAGAAGCAACAACAACAGCAACAACAAAACATTCCAAAGAAAAATAAAGGCAAGAAATCAAAATGGCTGTCTATTGAGGCTTTATAAATAGCTGAGGAAAGAAGAAAAATGAAAGGGAAAGAAACACCCAGCTGAGGGCAGAATTTCAGAGAACAGCAAGGAAGGATAAGAAAGTTTTCTTAAGTGAGCAGTGAAATAAATAAAAGAAAACAATAAAATGGGAAACATAAGAGATTTCTTCAAGCAAATTAGAGATATCATGCAAAAATGGGCATGATAAAAGACAAAAATGGTGGGGACTTAACAGAAGCTTGAGAAATTAAGAAGAGGTGGCAAGAATACACAAAAGAACTATTGAAGGAAAGATGTTAATATCACCAAGAACTACAATGGTGTAGTTAATGATCTAGAGCCAGACATTTTGGAGAATGAAGTCAAGTGAGCCTTATGAAGCACTGCTAACTATAAGGCTAGTGGAGGTTATGGGATTCCAGCTGACCTATTTAAAATCCTAAACGATGATGCTATTAAAGTGATGCAATCAATGTGCCAGCAAAATTGGAAAACACAACAGTGGCCACTGGATTGGAAAGATCAGTCAGTCTACATTCCAATCCTAAAGAAGGGTAATGCCAAAAAACATTAAAATTACTGATCTGCACTCATTTCACACACCAGCAAAGTTATGCTTAAGATTCTGCAAGCTAGGCTTCAGCAACACGTGACCTAAGAATTACCAGAACTGGCTGATTTTTGAAGAAGCAGAGGAACTAGAGGCCAAATGGCCAACATTTGCTGGATTATGGAGCAAGCAAGGGAGTTACAAAAAATATAACAAAACAAAACCATCTGCTTCATTAGCTACATTAAAGCCTTCGACTGTTTGGATCACAATAAAATGTGGTAAGTCCTCAAAGAGATGAGAATACTAAGTCATCTTACTTACATCCCAAGGAACCTGTATGTGGGCCAAAAAGCAACAATTAGAACCGAATATGGAACAACCAACTGGCCTAAAATTGGAAAACAGGTACAACAAGGATGTATATTGTCACCTTATTTTTTATTTAACTTATACTCAAAGTATATCATGTGAAATGCCAGGATGGAGGTGTCAAAAGCTGGAATTAAGGTTGCTAGCAGAAATATCAACAATCTCAGATATTCAGACTATACTACTGTAATGGCAGAAAGCTGAGAGCAACTAAGAAGCCTCTTGAGGAGGGTGAAACAGGAGAGTGTAAAAGCTGTCTTGAAGCTTAGCATCAAAACAACTAAGATCATGGCAACTGGTCCCATCACGTCCTGGCCAACAGAAGGAAAAGAAATGGAAGTAGAGTCCAATTTTATATTCTTGGGCTCAAAAATCACTGCAGACAGTGACTGCAGCCATGAAATTCAAAGATGCTTTCTTCCTGGAAGGAAAGCTATGGCAAATCTGGACAACATACTGAAAAGCAGAGATATCACTTTGCCAACAAAGATCTGTATAGTCAAAGTTATGATTTATCCTATAGTAATGTATGGCTGTGAGAGTTGGATTGTAAGGAAAGCTGAGCACTGCAGAGATAATGCTTTCAAACTGTGGTGCTGGAGAAGACTTTCAAGGATCCCTTGGACAGAAAGAAGATCAAATCAGTCAATACTTAGAGAAATTAAATCAGACTACTCACTGAAAAGTCAAATACTGAAGCTGAAGCTTAAATACATTTATCACATAATGAGAAGATAGTATTCCTTGGAAAAGACCCTGAGATTGGAAAAGATTGAAGGTAAAAGGAAAAGGGGACAGCAGAGGTTAAGAAATGTAGTATCATGGAAACAATGAACCTGAACTTGGACAAAGTTCAAGAGATAGTGGAGGATAGATGGGCTTGGCATGCTATAGTCCTAGGCTCATGAGGAACTTACTCTTGACTGAAAGCCTGTACAACAATAACAATATCTTTGATACTTAATATTCCTTATACTCACCAACTCTATATCTGGGTTTATGGGAAAGGCTTAACTATTCTTCTCCTAGTCTTAACCACAATTAGGAGTGAAAATTCCATTTTAAAATACATTATCTTTAAGAAAGTTAACATTTCTCACCAATAATTACCTATGGATTACATTTTCTCCCCCATTAAACTGTAAGCTCCTTGAGGACAGGGATTGTCTTTTGCTCTTTTTATAGACTGATCTATTGATTTTAGCAACACAGTTGTCCATCTGGCTACTGTGTCACTCATCTGGTATTTAATATGCATCATTTTATTGGATTTTTATTATGTGTATATCTCACATTTTCTGAAGTTTCTATAGGACCTGGAATATATCTTAGATTTCAAATTCTCTTCTACCAAGGCCAGCCGAGTGACTTACACATATCAGGTGTTCAATAAGGGTTTAGTGACTGATGTGTGATTGATAAAGTACAAGTCCAAATAATATCACAGGTAGCTTCATCCCAAATCAATTTGCCATGGTACCTCATGAATGTGTTGGTTGCTCATTCATGGATTACTTTATTTCTACAATCAAAAAACCAAGCCAGCAAGTCTTGGTTGACAATAAGAACTGTGGTTGCTTTCACTGAATGTCAGGATCACACTGTGAACAGTGGATCAAATGACAAACAATGATAAAACTTGACAGGATGTTTAAAGTGAAACCAAGACAAATCATTTTGTAGCAGCTCAATCCATTCAAAGAAATCAGTCAGATAAAAACAGAGCAGGTTCACCCAGGCAGCACATTAAATGTACAATAAAAACACGCAGTAGTGTGAGATGCTGTTATCAAGCTGCTCTGATAGAAAATATGATGATGCGAGGGTAAGAAATATATAGGTTAAATCATCAATTGCTCTGAACTGACAACTAGGTTAAATGGATAAAATTTTACTGATATTAAGGGAATATATGGCCAATCACCTCTCAGACAGGTATAGAGAAGCTAACATTTCCAGCCAAAAAGGAGGAAGAAGATGAATAGAAATCCTCAGATCACATGGTAAGTAGGCAGAAAAATCACATAGAAATAAGTGGGTATCATTTCACTGACTAGTAGTAAAGGTTGATCAAATGTGCATGCTGTTGGATTTGTCAAATGTAAATGAAATTGGCTTTAATTTTCCTCTACAATTCATAAAAAGAAGCAAAGGGCCTTCAATGTGAACTCTGCCAATAATATGTCAACAAAGAAATGTTGAACAATGGCCGAGTCATGCATATTTGTTTATGAAAATTAAGGAATTTATTATGGCAAATCTGGACCAGGTCACTACGATTACAAACACTAGAAAAGTGGTCTTTAAGGTGTGTGGATTTCGTGATCAATGTAGATTATGCAATGGTGGGGATTATGCAATTATATCACTGCAGGATGCAAAAGTTTAGCATCTACTGAATACCTGTAAACATGTGTCTAGAATTATATACCAGAAACTCATTGTCTTTTATGGACTGAAAGATAATAAATGCCTGTACTATAGATAAACTTCAAAATATACTAGAAATTTTAACCATTAAATTGTATTGGACCAGGGGACCTGCCTGGCACCCTCACTCCCTCCCTTTCTCAGATAAGACTTGTCGGGTCTTTGAGCTAGTCCCCACCGGGGTCTGGGAGGGACCTACCTGGTAGGACTCGAGACCACCAAAGGAGGGAAAGGGATTGTTCCCCCAAGACTCCAGTCAAGTTTGGCAGAGGAAACAGACCCAGAGGTCTCTGTTCTGAGGGAAACTGTGGGAACAGAGTGCCCAGTAAGGTGGAGGAAAGGAGGAAGGTTGGGGGAGACCATATACTCAGGTGGAGGAAAAATTAGGAAGGCAGGACTCCTGAGTGTCTAAAGAGTGAAGAGGAGGTAGTCTTGTATACTCCTCCCAACCTAGCATGATCCCCTGCCTTCCCCCTGGGGGAGGAGAGGAAGATCTGGATAAAGACCCTTGTGACCAAAAAGAGGACTGCGACTCTGGAGAAGAGAGCCTGGAAGACACGGGGATCCCTCGACCATACAGCCCCCAGCCTGGGTCCTCTCTGGCTGCTCAGCTCCATAGGGACCAGATTCTGGCACCAAATGCTATCGATCAGCAGCTTCTTGGGGATCAGACCCCAGTTCTTACCCAGAACCTCAAAGAAGGGAGCCAGCCAGCACCCTGGGAACCCAGCTATGAAAGGGTGACAGGGCAAGGAATTCTGGATCTGGTAACTCAATCTCCTTCAGAACCATTTGGCATCCATCCTTCTGTGCCTTGTTTGATGCCCAGGGCCATGACATCCAATCCCCAGCTCCACCTGAAGTAGAGGGGAATAGAAAGAGTTCCCATAGTGATGAAGGTTATCCAGCTCTCTGCTCAGAAGATTTCTTTTTCTCCGACCCTCTCTTGCCTTCCATTACTGGAATTCCCCTTGGCCTGTCCCAACCTCTGCAACAGATTCTAAGGAGGTCTAGGCAGCTTCTTGCTCCACCCCCCACAATGTCAGTCTGGACACAGCCAACTCCAGCTCCCATCTTGACTTGGCAGTGTGGTCCGGAGATAACAGCTGTTACCTGCCTACCTGAGATGAGCCGAGGAGAGACCGAGTCTACCCCCAGTTCAGAGTCCTCCCTAGCCCCACCCACTCCCTAGCCCACCTAGCCAAAGGTGGATTCTATCATCTCATCCCCATCCTATCCCTCCCTGCAATACTCCTTGAGAGTTGAGGAAGACTACCTCTTCCCTCATCTCTTATTACTATATTACAGTATTGGGAATGAATAACAGGACTTCCTCTTCCCCTCCCCGCTTTTGCTTTATTTGGTGTGTTGCTGTGGGGCTGAATAAAGAGGGTAATGTGTAAAAAAAATTGTACTGGACCAGATTAATTGTCTCAGGTTAAATAGTTGCCTTCAACTGCCCAGGCATAAAATTGACTCATTAAAAACTTAACCTCAACATTCTGAAAAGGTATAATCATCCCAAATACTCAGAATTTCTAAGATACATGGCACAAAAGGTATCAAAGTATAGAGGATTCGCCAAAGACATTAAAATCACGGGAACAAGAAAAGGTGCATATCATCCCTACTGTCCTGTCTGCTGCTGGAGTTGTACCAAGGATGATTTCAGCAATCCTACAGGTGATAAGCTTACATCCAAATACCTTTATTCAACTTTAAAAAGCAGTTATTTTATCAACCTAGGCATCAGTCTATGGAATATTGAATATAAAATTATGATAGCAAAATAACTACTCATGTCAGCACTATTTCTATCTGAACTATATCAAACAAGATGAGAGGAATGATTTTTCAGTAAAGAAAACATGATATTTATATAGTAATCAAAGTTTCAATAGTACTTTGTATACATCATGTCATGTCATACATAACTGTAGTTCATTCTACCCTGATTTTTGTAGTTACATTCCTAATTGGACTGTGAAGTGTTCGAGGACAGGGATTGCCTTTCTTCTCACTTACATTTATATTCTCAGCCTTAGCACAGTGCCTGGCACATAGTCGGCATCTGATAAATGCTTGTGGACTTGAATTGATAAGATACCTTAAGTTCATGAACTAATATTTGCAAATATGATTCAATGCACAAACTACTATCAAAGACTCAACTTAAGGGTATTTTAATCTCATCATAAAAGTCCTGGGAAAAAATTATCACAACAGGAAAAAATCTGATGAATAACAACAAAAAATTCTGATCCTTTAATTTGAAAATAAAAACTTATCAATAGTGATACATATGTGTAGCTTGGGCGAAGAAGCAAAGTAAAGAAAGAACATGAAATGTTTGTACAAAGGCATCGCATACAACAAGGACATGGATTCTTGGCCAGAGATGGAGTTCACTTAATGAGGACAGGGAAGAATATATATGCCAGGACACCAGCATATTTTATCCAAAGGACTTTAAACTGAAAATGCAGAGGAGAGAGAAAATTACTTGTACCTTTTTAATATTGTATATTCATCCATTTTTCCAGGTTCATTCATGATTCACATTCTACAGAGGCTCAGGGATAATTGTGATGTTGAATTTATCTCAGTCAACTCTAATTTATTTAGTTTATTGCTTATACTTTGTGAACTCATGTATAGATATCTTAAGCCATTATTCTTCTTAGGTATTTTTTACTATGGATCATGGGACTTCTCTTCTGATATTTATGTCATACTTGCTATTCTTTGTGGTTTCTGGCTTAGTAAATGTATATAAGTAAGGAAAAGGGGGCCATGGAACAGCATTGTAGATTAAGAACATCAACTTCTATGAGAAAATCCATAAACCAGAGTGGAAAGGACATTTAATGTAGAGCACCTGGGTGAGAAAAAAAATTAAAAGAGAAAAAGAGAAAGATGCTATAGTAAAATAATAATTTGTAACCACCAAAAAAGAAAGAAGAATGAGATGAGCAGCTTAAGAAACAGTTCACAAACCTGGCCTGATATAGTAGTGCTGAGAAATATCCAACTATCTAGTTGAAGGAAATAGGAATGTTTAGTGTGGAGAAAACTTAAGATTGGGTGGAGGGGGCATCGTAGGGAACCATAGTGGGCCTGACGAATTTGAAGAGTTGTCATATGGAAGGGATATTAGACGTTCTTCTTTGGCTTCTGAGGGCAGAACTAGGAGTAATAGGTAGAAGCTGTAAGTATGTACTGATGTGAGTTTCACCTTGATAATAAGGAAAAAAATTTCCTAACAACATCTGTCCAAAAGAAAAATAGGTTGCTTCATATGCAACCATATGATTGACAGGGAGTTCCTCTTAGTTGAAGGTGTTCAAGGAGAGGCTGGATGACTCTCAGATTGTGAAAGGGGTCCCTGATTAGGTATGGATTGGATTGGATGACTGCTAACATTCTCTAAAACACAGTAAATACCAAAGTCCCCAGAAGAGAAGCTCTTTTATAAAATTTTAGGTGAACCAATTCTTTATTAATAAACACCACATTTTTGTCAGCAATCGAGTACATCAGATGAAAGTAATGCAAAGAAATCACAAAACTTTGAAGCACTGAAATACTCAGTCAAAAGCACTAATCCTTGTATGACATATTACATTAATTATTTAAAAATTCCCAGTCCAGTCCTAAGGGCAGCTAGGTAGCCTGGTGGTTAGAGCACCAGGCCTGCAGTCAGGAGGACTTAAGTTTAAATCCAGCCTCAGACATTTACTAGCTGTTTGGCCCTGGACAAGTCACTTAACCCCAATTGCCGCTCCCCCCCCAATACTGCTAGTCCTCAATCTGTTTTGGCCTTAGCTTTCTCATCTATAAACTGAGAGATTTGTGTTGAATGATCTCTAACATCCCTTCAAGCTCTAAACCCATTTATCTGATGTGGTACTGATAGGTTCCCAACATGATATTGTCCATGATAAACCTGGGACTGCAATTTGGATCATCTAAGACTCCTAGTCCATTTCTAGATGCTTTCAATTGTTCAGTTGTGTCTGACTCTTGGTGACTTCATTTGAGGTTTTCTTGGCAAAGATACTGGAGTGGTTTCCCATTTCCTTCTCCAGCTCATTTTACAGATGAGGAAACTGAGACAAACAGGGCTAAGTGACTTCCTTGCCCAGGATCCCACGGTTTTTAAGTGTCTGAGGCCAGATTTGAATTCAAGTCTTCATGACTCCAGGCCCAGAGCTCTATCCACTGTACCACCTAGCTGCCCCTTACATGATACTATCTTCTTTTATTTAGAATACCGTATTAGGGTGAGAGACTGGCAAGAAACCAATCCAATAAGGCAATGTGATATAAAAGAATTAAGTATAATCTAGGATTTAGGAGGCCAAGATTCTTATTATTGTACTCTGCTTAGCTTCCATGTACTATCCTGTTATCTATGGGTGGGGAACCTGCAGCCTGGAGGCCACGTGTGGCCCTCTAGGTCCTCAAGTGCAGCCCTTTGAATACAAACTTCACAGAACAAATTCCCTTAATAAAAGGATTTGTTCTTAAAACTTGGACTCAGTCAAAAGGTTGCACCCAACGACCTAGAGGGCTACATGTGGCCTCCAGGCTGCAGGTTCCCCACCCCTACAATAGCCCATTTAGAAGAACTTCAGAATATTATAGGTTCAGTCACTAGTCTTTTTCACTGAATGAGGGAATTCCTTCTACAACTTTAGTTTCTCCACCTATAAGTTCAACTCAATGCAATTTACTAAGAATTTGCTCACCTCCTACTATGTGCCGGGCCTAAGGATACAAAATAGAACAAGCTCTACTCCACAAAGAACCTATGTTCTATTGGAAGTGGGAAGCTAAAGAGCCCTTATCCATTACTCTCCTGGCATAGTACTCTCTCTTTCAATCTCCATTTTTACTGACCGTCTTATATCCCAGACAGTGGTCAGTTACTTTTTCTCATCAGGGATCTATGGGTTAGCCTGAAGGTTTGGGACCAGTTTTTCTTAATGCCATCACTCACAAACCCTCACCTATATGCCACTCCAACTGACTGTCTCTTGATTTCAATTAAATTGAAATCAGATTAAACTGGTTTCTAGAAATAGATATTCTAAACAGCCAGGCACAAGTATTTAGGGATGCAAACTTCATGCAAATTATAGTAATACAATAGGTAATTCTTTTTAAATTGTAAAGCAAGGAAATTGGTCTGAATTATAAGGAAATACACCACAAAACTAACTATAATTATGGCCTAAAATAAAATTTTAAAAAAACTGTCAATATTCTCTAGTGGATCTCCAAAACTAGAGTACCCACTAATGAGAGTCATAAATGGAGAATCTCTTCAGTAGGTCCCTTATAAATGTGAAGGGCCCAAAATTCATTGCAGATGAAGTCCCCATATGTAACGCAAGCTCCTGACATAACTTTCTAACTCCCCCTCACACTGGCAAACTGGGCGCCCAGAAAGTAGCTCCTACTTCTCCCTTTAGAGGGGGTTCTAAGGATAATTTGTTGTTCAGTCATTTCAGTCATGTTCGACTCTTCATGACCCCATTTGAGGTTTTCTTGGCAAAGAAAGTGGAGTGGTTTGATATTTCCTTCTCCCCTTTATTTTACAGGTGAGGAGCTGAGGCAAATGGGGTTACGTTGCCCAGGATGACACAGCTAGTAAGTGACTGAGGCCAGCTTTGAACTCAGAAAGATGAGTCTTCTTGACTCCAGGCCAAACACTCTATCCACTGTACCACTTGGAGATAATGCTGAGAGTTATTTTCCCTAACAGTAGAGCTAACATGTCCATATCAGCATGTGTTCTTAATTGATTATCTTTGGTATCGATTGGCCACCACACTTAATCAGCTTTTAGAAATGAGAGTTTGTTAAAATAATATAGTAAAAGCAGTTGATACAAAATACCCCTACCAAACCAAGGGCACAACAGACTCCACAATGCAAACTCCCACAGGTATAAACAGAATCTAAAGGAAAAGTGGGCTCAGGCTTAATGAGAACAAACCCTGATTGCTAAAAGACCATTTCTCTCTTTTCTGGAATGATGTAACTTTTTGCTAGACTCCTTATAGAGTCTCAAAACTGACTTTCCTTTCTCATGCTTAGTCGGCCCTCCACTCTTGATGCAGCCACTGACAGCCTCTATTGCTGTTACAGGAATGATGCAAGGTCACTGATGGGGAGCCCAAATCTTTCAAACTTTTGAAATTTTCCATGTCATCTTCTGGTCAGGTGAGTATGGCAGGATACAGAGGCCTTCTCCTCCCCTAGCCCCAGCCCAAGTGATGCGTTGGAACTATTTCTATTACCAGGCTGGCCTGCCACTAGAATCCTCTTCTCTAACATAGTGTACTGTTTGTTTGTTTTTAATCCAAGCCCCACAGGGCATGACTGAACCAATCTAAATGCATTTTTTTTTGTGTGTGTGTGCAACATCATACTATTTCATCCAAAGGCTTTTACTCTTTTCAAACTGATTAAGCACTTTTTTGCCTCTAGTCTAATGTCTTTCATTCATAATTTGATTCAATAAAGGTATTACTCTAGAGTAGAGAATATCTTTAGTTTCTTCAAGAGAGGGTAGGGGCAAGTGATTGATTAACTGATTCAATTGATCCCCACCCTTACACTCCTAATATAAATTCTGATGAAGGAATATGAAGATAATAGCATCAAATTTGAATTATATTTCTATATAATCACAAAGTTATTACCACAGAAATGTCTAATCACTTCAAAGGTTATTTTTTACTTAGCATGACAGCTGAATTTTGCTTCCAGTACTAAATAAGATCACTATGAGTTAGAGCACTATGAATCCTTTTAATTAGAAAGTATACTGAAAGGTCAATTCAGTAGGAGAGAAATAGTAAGTAAAACTTCAGAATAGGTGAGATAAGAGAAAATTAGAACCAGGATGAAGCTTTTTAGCAAAGAATATAGAGAAGATAAAGTTTAGAATTATAGAGGAAGACAGGATTTGAAAATGGCTTGCACATAGAAATAAAAGAACAGAATAAGAGTGGGTTGTGACTTCAAGTTGAAAAAATCCATGTGGGGAATATACAGGACTGAAATGGGGAACCGACAATGAAGGCTGACAACTAGGATGGTAAATCCATGGGATGTAGAAAGTAGTTTCTGAGGGTTGTCAGAAGCAAAAAGATAATTGCTTGGTTGTACATATTGGATTAGAAGAAAGGTGCTAAGTAACAGTTTTGGGGGAAAGCCCATAACGTCCATAAGGTCCTTCCAGAAAATTCTAGGCCATATTGAGTTCTCCTTTCTGTGAACTTCTATTTCAATTTACTAGGTCAGTTTATACATTTTTACCCTATTGTTTCATGTATGTAAGCCCTTTCTCCCAAATGATTCTAAACTCCCTGAGAATAGGTACTATTAAGTCACAGTAACTTACAGTCAGTGGAATACATATAAATACCCACAGCTCTAATGATTTTATATTGGGTTACTAAAGAAATAATAGGATGTTTGAAATGTTATAAAATATTGAAGGAAGAAACATGGGAGAATAAAAGGTTTTTTCTTTGCCATATTGAATTTGAAGTAGCAAAAAGATGATGAGGAAGAGCTACCAGTCACAGTCTGAGTAATAGAACAAAATACATATGTGATTGAAGACTTTTAGCAAAAAGATAGTCACTCTAAAACAATGACATATGCTTATTTTCCTATAAACTGGTTTCTACCACCAGAAGAATTTTAATTCTCAGATTAAAACTGTAAAATGTTCCTTAGATTGGCTATTATAAAATCATTTAGCTAAATTACTATATTTAATCAGAATACAATGAAATTTCTGATTTAAAGCCAAGACAACAAATAATAACTAAATGTGTTTCCAATTACCCAATGGCAATCAAGGATTACTCAAAACATATTTTTTCAATTTTATGTCATTAATGAAATTCCTCCATGACACACGCATATTCAGAACAGAGATATTTCCATATTCTATACATAGTCATATACAGAAGATTGAAGTAAGAGCCAAAACATAGGATAAAGACAAAGTGTGTCAGTGTCTTATAGAAACAATGTTAGTAGTGCGAAAGCTTAGTGGAGGACACATGAGAAAGGACAACAGAAAGGGATTTTTAAAAACCATATTGAGGAAAGATGAGGTTAAGAGAAAGGAGAGTGTCACTGCTTACGATATATAGGACCACAACGAGAGAGAAAAGGCAGAGCTTCTCCATTCTTATATTTCTTCAATTTCTACCCCAAAGAAAATTGTCCTTTTGCTGGAAAAGCCCAAACAAATACAGCTAATAGGGAGCTGATTCTCAAGACAGGAAAAAAAAGAAGTACATAGCTGGCTTGGTGAGTTCGTTATCTAGACTGAGTGAGCAACATGCTCAGATACTGAAAGAAAGCAAAAAAAAATCCCATGATTTACTTATTCCTGGAGAATAATCAAGCTTCCAAAATTTATTTTATAAAGCTAGAAAAAATAACAACAAAATTCATCTGGAAGAAGAAAAGGTCAAGAATATCAAGGGAATCAAGGGGGAAAATGTGAAGGAAAGTGGCCCAGCAGATCTCAGATCTCAAACTATATTACAAACTCGTAATCATCAGAACAATCTAGTGCTGGGTAAGAAATTGAATGGTGGATCAGTGGATTAGATTAGGTACACAATAAAGAGGCAGCTATGTGGCTCAGCAGACAGAGAGCTGGGCCTGGAGTCAGAAAGATGTGAATTTAAATCTGGCCTCAGACATTTACTAGTTGTATGACCTTCGGCAAGTCACTTAACCTCTGTTTGCCTTAATCCACTGGAGAAGGAAACAGCAAATAACTCTAGAATCTTTGTGAAGAAAACCCCATGGATAGATAGCACCGGCATCCTTTGGTCTGCAAAGTCATGAATAGTTGAACACCACTGAATGACTGAACAACAACAATAATACAATGGTAAATTACCATAGTAATCTACTTTTTGATAAACCTAAAGATCTAAGCCTTTAGGACAAATTCTATTTGACAAATATTGCTAGGAAAACTGGAAAACAGTTTGGCAGAAACTAGGCATAGACCAATATGTTATACCATATACCAAGACAAAGTCAAAAGGGGCATATGATTTAGAAATAAAGAGTGATATCACAAGCAAGTTAGGGGAGCATGAATCTGTCAGATCCTTGGATAAGGAAAGAATTTGTGACCAAATAAGAGACAGCATTATGGGATGTAAAATGGGTAATTTTGATTACATTAAATTAAAAAGGTTTCACACAAACAAATCCAATGCAGCCAAAATTAGAAGAAAAAGAGGAAACTGGGGGAAAAGTTTATAGCAAATTTCTCTGATAAAGGCCTTATTTCTCAAATATATAGAGAGCCGAGTCAAATTGATAAGAATACAAGTCATTTGCCAATTGATAAACAGTCAAAAGCAGTTTTCAGACAAAGAAATCAAAGTTACCTACAGTCATATGAAAAAATGCTCTAAATCGCTATTGATTAGAGAAACGCAAAATAAAACAACTCTGAGGAACCCCCTTACACCTGTCAGATTGGCTAACATGACAGAAAAGAAAACTGACAGTGCTGGAGGGGATTTGGAATACTTGGAGTACTAATGCAGTGTTGGTGGAGTTGTGAACTAGTCCAACCATTGTGGAAAATAATTTGGAACTATGCTCAAATGGCTATAAACCTGTGCATACCCTCTGACCCAGCAATACCACCACTACTAAGTCTGTATCCCAAAGAGATCAAAGAAAAAGAAAAAGATCCTATATGTACAAAAATATTTACAGAAGCTCTTTTTGCATTGGCAAAGAATTGGAAATTGGAAAATATACATATACTTCTAAATATCACATGCAGACACTACCTGATTACATTAAATTAATCATATAATAACTTATATGCATATAGATCATGGATTCATATTCCCCTATCATATAATAATATATATTTTACTTATAAATTACTAAATACATTAAACCTTCAATTAGGGAATGGCTGAACAAGTTGTGGCACATAATTATGATAAAATATTATTGTGCGCTAAGAAATGATGAGGGGGATAGGCTCAAAAAACTTGGGAAGACTTATATGAACTGATGAAAACAAAGCAGAGTCAGGAAATTATGTACACAGTAACAGCAATATTATACAATGATCAACTGTGAATGGCTTGGCTACTCTCAGCAATACAACGATTCAAGACAATTCTGAAAGACATATGAAGAAAAATTGTTATCCACTTCCAGAGAAAGAACTGGTAGAATCTGAATGCAGACTGAGGCATATTTTTTTACAACTTTCTTTATTTTTCTGGTTTTTTGGGGGGGAGGGTGCCTGTGTTCTCTTTTGCAACATGGCTAATATGGAAATATGTTTTGCATAACTACACATATATAATCTATATCAAAGAACTTGCCTTCTCAAGGAATGAGGAGGGGAGTAAGGAAGAGAATTTGGAACTCAAAAATGATAATGAATGAATGTTAAAAATTGTTTTTACATGTAACTGAGAAAAATAAAATAAAAACATTCTTAAAGAAGAAAATAAGTAAATCATTTGAATGGACAAAATAAAGAACAGTAAAAAAACTAAATCCTATAATCTAGCATTTGGTAAGTTCAATAGCATTAATCATATACAGAAAAACTTTGAAGTTGACAAAAACTAGTAGGAAATTGGAAAAATGTGTTAGAAACATCTTATACTATATATCACAACCAGCTCAACAATGACCTGAATTTAAAAGAAGTATCTTTCACAGATATTCCTGCAGAATCTTTTTTTTTGTAAGACTTGATCTCCCACTGGACAATGCACTGTGATTCTAATACTGGCTGGCATGAAAACTTTCATCTGCTTTGTTTATCTGACATGGACTAGTTCGGCAGCCTGGGTGGCCCTCTGATCTCAGCAGCTCATCATATTTATGCCAGACTTAGTGACAACATCTAAATGACTTTAGTTCTACTATAACTCAGAACTCCTGAGCCCAAGTAACCTACCAGGCTCATCCTCTCTCAGTAGCAGGGATTACAGATGTGGCGCATTACCTCTGGAGAAGAAATCTTAACCAGGCAAAGAATAGAGGCAAACATAAAAGATAAAATAGATAATTTTATTACGTGAAAATTAAGACCTTTTATAAGAACAAAATCAATATAACTATATTTAGAAGTGAAAATATTGATTGGAAAAAAATCTTTTCATCAGATATTTCTGACAAGGGTAACTGAAAATCATGATATAGAGAAAGAACAAAAGTATATAAAACCAAAGCCCATTCCTCAACGAATATCAAAATAAATGTAAACCATTAACAACTACATGAAAGAAATGCACCAAAATGGTAATAGTAAGAAAAAAGCATATCATAACAACTCTGAGGTTTCATTTCTCATCCAGAAAATTGGCATAGATGAGAAGAGATGGAAATAATCAATGCTGGAAGGACTACAGAAAGAAAAGAACACAATATACTGTTGGTGGAACTATGAATTGGTCCAACCATTTTGTAGAGCAATTTTAAATTATTTTTTTACAAAACAAATAAAATGTCTGTATTATTTGACCAAGAGATCCCACTAGGAGGCGTATAACCCAAAGAGGTTAAACATGGAAAGAAATGTCCTGCATATGTCAAAACAACGGTAGCAGCACTTTTTGAGATAAAATAAAAACTGGAAACAAAGTAGAGGATCATTGATTGTGCATTAACTAAACAGACTGTGGCATGTGACTATAATGAAATATTACTGTGCCATAAGAAATTATGAATATAAATAATCCAAAGAAACATATGGAGACTTACATGGAGAAATAAACTGGAGTAAGCCAAAATTGGAAAATAAAATAAACAATACTTGAGACAAAGGAAATGGAAGGGACAACAAAACCTCAAGACTGAATGCTGTAAAATATTCTGCTTTTCTATATTTCTTCCCCTTTTTTGCAGAAGTGAAGACCTCTAAGTGTGGACCATTGACTATCCTGTCAGCCTCAGTAAATGTCTTGGTTAGTTTTGCTGAAGTACATTTTCTTTTCTGTTTTTTGTTTTTATTCTTTGTTATATGAGATGGCTAATGGAATAGGAGAGTGCAAGAGGAAACAGTCAGAAATAAAGATATATAAACAAAAATTATCAAAAAGTTTTAAAGGCCTCTGAGTTGAATTCTGATTCCTGGAAAAATGATTTAGAATGAATTATTATAGGCATATTTTTGCTTTATTCAGTTGTTTCAATTATATCCAACACTTTGTGACCCTATGGACCATAGAATCTAGGGTTTTCTTGATAAGGACACTGGAATGGTTTGCCATTTCCTTCTCCAGTGGCAAAGAGATGTTAAGTGGCTTGCTCAAGGTCACACAGCAAGGAAGTTCCTTGGTCTGGATTTGAACTCAGTTCTTCCTGACTCTAAGCCTAATGCTCTATCCACTGAACCACCAGCTGCCTCTAAAGGCATGTTTAGCAAACACCTAAAAATAATTTGCAATCAGAAAGGACCAGCATGACTACAGCAAGAACAAATATAGGCTTTTATGATAGGGTTGCTAAACTGGTAGATCATCTTAATGATGTAGATATAGTGTATTTAGATTTTAGCAAATATTTAGCAAAAAATTATATTTTTAGAAAATATTTAGCAAATATTTCAAACAGCCTCTAATACTCTTTTTGTGGAAATGATGGACATGTAGGCTAGACCACAGTTCTGTTCAGTGGATTTGAAGGTATTTGAAGGGCCAGGCTCAAAAATACTCATCAACGGCTTGATTCACATCGAGCTTATTTACTAAATAGTCATGTTAGATATTACTGTGGAGGGAACAGTAAGCCAGCCAGAACTTGATCCTCTCTTGCTCCCTTATCTCTGTTGAATAGGGAAAAGCAGAATATTTCCTAGGACTTGTCTATCTCCTCCCAGATCTTTTCTGTGACTACTGTTTGCTTCTCCCTATCCCGCTTTTCTCAGTAGATCAATTTGACAGCTGAGTGACGGATGGGCTGGAGTAGGAGAGACTTGAGGCAGGAACACCAACCAGCGGACTATTCCAATTGTCCAGGGATAAAGTGATGAGGGCTTCCACCAGGGTGGTGATAGTGTGAAGGGAGAGAAAGGGGGCATAAAGAAGAGATGTTTTAAGGGTAGCATCCACAGGACATGGTAACAGATTGGTTTGGGGTAGGGGGTGAAGGAGACTGACAAGTTGAGAATGACACCTAGGTCGTAAGCCTAGGTGATCAGGAGGATGGTGGTACAGAAAAATTAGCCCAGAGCTTTCAGTAAGAAAAATTCCCTATATTCAGATAGAGTTTTTTTTTGGAAAGTATACTACCAGGTAACCATGGGACTCAATATTTGAAGCAAGATTGAGATAGAAGAAATGTTTAGATAAAAAGAACCTAGTGTAGTACATTATAGTATTTGTTACTGGATGGAAAATTTTGGGGTAGTGAAGCTAAAAATACCAGAATTTTCTTTGAATTTCCCTACATCCTATAAAGGGTAAGGACATTCAGTAACTTCTGCCCAAGTCCTATATTCTAACACGCCAGCAAAGATCCAATGACCCACCTCTATCTCTCCATTCTTTGCTAGAGCTCTGCCCTGATTTCAGTTTTTCCGTTGGTTATATTTTTGTTTTCCTGTCTCAGATATATTCCAGTATGGCTTGTTAAATACAGGATGGGGCTGGGGATGCTATCTTTTCTCTACATTCCTTCCTATTAATCATTAAGCTCATTTAAAAAAAATCTAAATGACTTGCAATGATCTCTATTAACCTTCATATTTTAAGATTCAACCTATTTTTTTAGTCTATCAAATCTTTTTGAATCATAAATCTATCATTTAGCATGTTAGCTATTCTTACTAGCTTTGTAGCATTGGTAAATTTTTATTTATTCCAGTTATACCAAGTCAGTGATAAAAATATTAAAAATCACAGAATCGAGGCTATGATAAGGCACTTAGGAAAAGTTAACATTATTTTGGGCTGCACAGAATAGCGTCCAAGAATAAGAAGGTGAGCGTTTCACTGTACCGGGGTCTGGTTAAAAATATGGAGTACTGTGGCTAGTTTGAGGTACCAAATTTTAGGAAGGACTTTGAAAAGCTGGAGAAAATCCAGAGGAGGGAAACCATGGTGGTTAGGGACCTCAAGTTCAAAGAATTATGAGAATTAGTTTAAAGAAGTAAGTGAAAAGACTACTTGGGAGGGACAAGATGCTGTTGTTATCAAGTCATTTTCAGTCATGTCTGACTCTTCATGACCCCACTTGGGATTTTTTTTTGGCAAAGATACTGGGGCAGTTTGCTATTTCCTTCTCCAAATCATTTTACAGATGAGGAAACTGGGCCAAACAGGGTTAAGTGACTTGCCCAGGGTCACACAGCTAGTAAGCATCTGAGGCCAGATTTGAACTCAGGAAGAGGAGTTTTCCTAATTCCAGTCCTGGCACTCTATCTACTGTTCTACCCAGCTGTTTCAGGGATAAAATGGCCTTTTTCAAATATATGCAAGAATGCCACTTGGAAAAGGGATTAGACTTCTACTTGGCTTTAGAGAACAGAATTATGAACAATGAATAGAAGTTCCAAAAAAGCCAATTTGGGCTTAATACTTACAACGATCCAAAATTGGGTAAGTAGTGAGCTATCCCTCATCAGAAATCTTTCAGCAAATTCCCTATCACCATAGAGTTGGGGAATCTTTAAAAAGATTTTCTTTTTCAAGTATCATCAGAGTAGATGACCTCTGAGGTTCCTTCTCACTCTGAAATTCCGTGATGCTAAGATATTCAACCTTATTGTATTTTCTAGGCCACAATTTTATGAATAGTTTGTTTTTCTATTTGTCTTCAGGATGGACAAGAAAATGGTTAGAGAAAATTCCAGTTATGTCTGTTAATTCTTTCTGAACATCTATTGAAAGAACACTTAAGAGGCAGTCTAAACTGAGCCTATAGGAAGCCTAAAGATATCATTCCTGAACTCAAACCCTCTTATGAAGGACTTGAGTGCTCCCCCTTAATGATCAGGATTCGAAGAGTATTTCCTAGTATGGCTGGAAAAATAACTTCAATGCCTCTCTACCACCTCACTGCCATCAGCTCTCTTTATATTGATACTACCAGGAACATTACTGAAGATGTATTTTCCTCCTGAGGGACAGAGCCACTGTGATGCTTTTGATGATCTTGTGAGCACCAGAAAAGTAAGATACGAAGAAGAAGAAAAAAAGGAATATCCTACATTTTGTCTCCGTCTTTTTGAAAGCTTTGGCTTTTAAGACACTGACATGCTATATGTGTTAGTCTAGTCTTTGACAAAAATGCCTGTGTGCTTTCATGTAGACAAGGTATGGGAGGAAATAATTCACATCACTCTGAGTGATAAAATACTGTATAATGGCGCTCAATTCTTTATTAAAATTTTACTTAACCAGCTAGAGCTTTCCCACATTATCATTTGTTCAATTTTTTTAAATGTGCTCTTCACTTTTGGTCCTTAGGGTACAGTAATCCATATGAGTTCAAAGATATAGGAGTCACAAACACCCATGAAACCCTTAAGGGTATAAACTGAACCATGAAGAATGTGCACATTTATTCATGTACAAATCACTTCACCTACTCCTTAAATGAAGCCACCTCTGGGAGAGACTATGACAGCTATTAAACAATGCAAACCATGCAAAGATTAAGTGATTCAAGCCTTGGAAAATAAATCTTCTCCATATCCCTGTGTTACAAGACATATCACCTATAATGTGGCATAGTAACATGATAAATAAAATTTGGACTTCCCTAGCTTTTTTTGGTTTTCGCAAAAGTTACCATGTCAATCACAATTGTTATTCTAAATAAATCCCTGAATTTCATGTCTTGTATCTTTTTTCTTTAAAAGGCTTTATTTTTCTTTCTTTCTTTCTTTTTTTCCAAGTAAGGATACCTTTACGCTTTGTTGTTGTTTTTGTTCAGTTTTGGTTCCCATTTGGGGTTTTCTTGGTAAAGATACCAGAGTAGATTATTCTCCAGTAGATTCAGGCAAACAGTTTAAGGGACTTGCCCAGGGTCACACAGTTACTGTCTCTGAGTTACTACTAATTAAAAAAATAATTCTGAGGCGCTACCTCACAACCTGCAGAATGGCAAAGATGACTAGAAAAAAGGAAAATTATAATTGTAGGACAGGCTTTGGGAAAACGGACAAACTGATATATTGTCGATGGACCTATGAAGACGTATAACCATTCTGGAAAGCAATTTGGAATTATACACAAAAAGTTACCAAATGGCGTGTGTCCTTTGATACGGTTATACCACTGCTAGGCCTATACCAGTCAAAGAAAGAAGAAAAAATCCTTTATGTACAAAAGTATTTAGAGCAACTCTTTTTGTAGTGACAAAAAATCTGGCGAGTAACAGGATGTCCAACCATTAAGGAATGGCTGAATAACTTGTGGTACATAAATGTGATGGAATGCTATTGTGCTGCAAGAAGTGAAGATAGAGATGATTTCAAGTAATCCCTTTTCCATGAAGTCAATCCATTTCATTCCAGCTAAAATGATCTTTCCTTCCTCACATTTTCTTAAATCACTTTGGCTCTTTCATTTTTCTTTGCAATGTTCAACCTTGTATCACATTGGTTCTGTACATTCATCTCCTCTATTAGAACTTAAGTCCCTTTAAGACAAGGGCTTTCATCTTCCTGTCTAGCATAGTACCTTACACATAGTAGGCATTTTGTATGTATTTGTTGCATTAATTTGAATTGATACAGTTAGGAGGTAGGCAGCTAGGAAGTGCAACAGAGAGAATGTAGGAGTTAGAATCAGCAGAACCTGAATTCAAATCCTGCTTCTGGGTCCTGACCAGCTGTGTGACCTTAAACAAGTTACTTAACCTCTGTCCACCTCAGTTTCCTCATCTGTTAAGTAAGGATAATATTAGCATTTACCTAGTAGAGTTGTTGTGATGACTAATTGAATTAATATATGTAAAGCTATGAAACATATGTGCTTGGCAAAACTTAAAGTACTATATAAACGTTAGTTATTATTTTAGATGCCAGAATCATACATCTTAATTTAGCATATTAAGTTTCACAGGTTTGCAAATTCCACCACTTTCCTCATTTTTTTACTTTTTAGTTTTTGTTTTGCTGTTCTGTTTTTGGTGGATAGGAGAGATTTGCACACACTTTTAATCAAAGAATCAGAATATAGTATTTTCTTAAGTGACTATAACCATGCTTTTGCTTAATCTGGTTTATGTTAAGGAGTCATTTATTATGTTGCATAGGTCAGAAAAGTTGGTTCATATTAGGGATAGATGGAGAAAAATAAGTGAGAGCCTTGAGATGTTTGTATATGGGTTATAGAAAACATAAAATAACACAGATCATATAGTAGTAGTAGCAATAACAATAATAGTAGGAATAGAAGTCATTTTTTATGATGTTTACCATAACAAAAGAGAAGACTTATGAGGACACGGCAGCTAGCTTTCAAGTATTTAGAGGGGGATAAGATTCATTCTACTTAGCCCTAGAGAGCAGATACAAAAGGAAAGGGTAAAAGTTCCAAATATGTGGCTTTAAATTGTCCTCCCTTCTCACTTCTACCTTGTGTAACTTCTAGAACCTGAACCTGGTTTTCTTTCAAAGAAAGCTCAGCTCAAATATCACCTCTTGTTATTGTTCAGTCATTTCAGTCTCATTTGACCCCATATGGAGTTTTCTTGGCAAAGATACTGGGGTGGTTTGCCATTTCCTTCTCCAGCTTATTTTACAGATGAAGAAACTGAAGCAAACAGGGTTAAGTGACTTGCCCAGGATCATATAACTAGGAAGTGTCTGAGGACAGATTTGAACTCAGGAAGATGAGTCTTCCTGACTCCAGGTCCTGCATTCTATCCATGGCACCACCTAGCTGTCTCATCACCTCTTACAGGATGATGTCTTTTCTGATACACACAATCATTTTGTCTTACCCTTTCCTGAAATAATTTTCTATTCATTTTGTATGTATCTTATATGGGACTATCTTGTCATCACCAAAGACATAAGATGCAAAGGGAGTGTTCCTGCTGGTATGGGCTAAAATCATGCCAATGTTTCAACTCTCAGTCCTTCAGGGAAATTTGCCATATCCTGGGGACAAGCAGAGGGGTTTGAGCCATCCGCCCAACCTTAGGGACCGTGGACAACTGAAAACCTAAAAGAGAGACCAAAGGTACCAAAGGGCTCAGCAAAGTGGAAGAGAGGCAGGGACCACCATGCCAAGCAGAGAAAATTGCATGGAGGACAACAACAGTGCCAGAGGGAGTCGGTGCCGAACTCCACTGCAGGAGCAGTGTATGAACTGTGGATTAGGAGTGCTGGCATGAGTGCTGTCTCTTCCATTCCTTTCCCCCAGAATATGAATATCTGTTTTCCAAAACTTAGCTCTTTTTCTTAAAAGTTTATCTTTTTTGTTTATTTTGTCTTTTAAGTATTGTAAAAGCGGTTAACCATCGCATTGCTCATCTAACTAGATCCTTGCTCAAACGCAGCAGAGAAGGGCTTAAGGAAGCCATAAGGGAGCATTCTGGAGGAGAAAAAGACAGATTTGCAATTGCGGTACTCTGCCAAAGTGGTTCTCCAGCTGGGTCCCAGAGCTGAAAGAAAGAATTGTTGATTCTTCTTCTTCTTCTTTTTTAACAGTTTTGAAAGAGAAAAGATGTAACACTTTTTCTAGGCTTTCTCCCTAGGCAATGGGTCTGCAGTCTAATGGGTAGGGATGTAGCTAGAGGAGTGTGTTTGTGTGCTATAAATAGTTGAACTGGTATTGGAGCTGAAATTTTTCTTTTGTTTCCCATGGCCAGTTTGAAAGGAAAATTACTTCCCCAGAAGGAAAGAGCTAAGAGGAGTAATCTTGTCCACATCGGGGGAGGAGAAGTGATTAAGAGTGCCTGATGGCTCTGACAATGCTGCACATCTTCACAGCAGAGTATCAAACCACCTTACTACCATATTACTGCTACACTTGTATTTATACACAAGAATAAAAAATCTCTTATCTGAGAGGCACCAGGGCATAATGAATAGTCACTGGCCTCAGAGTTACTAAGATGAGGCTTCAAGTTCAGCTTCTTCTTACCCTGGACAATCAATCACTTACCTCTCGGTCCTCCCAGGCTAAGACCCCAAGACTCTAAGATGTAGAACAGGTCTAATCTGTATTGAGAGAGGGAGCTTCTCAGCAGGAGCTAATTACTGAATATCAGTGAAATCTCAGGTCTGTCTACCCCCACCCTGCTCTAAATCTTTATTTTAGTTATCTGGGCACATGTTGTATCTCTCACAGTGGAATACAAGCTTCTTGAGGGCAGGGGCTGTCTTGTTTGCGTCTTCATTTTTCAAGTACCTAAGACAGTGCCTGCCACGTAGCATGCTTAATAAATGTTTGTTGAATTGAATTTCATTAAATGTATAGACAAACTTCTCAAGAGACACCAGCAACGCAAGATAAGGAAATGAGGTAGACAAAGGTTAAATTACTTGCTCAGTTTCACACAGTTTGGCTAAGGCCAAATTTGAACTCAGATCTTTTTGACTCCAAGACCACTGCTAGATAAAGGAACACAAAAGCTCTGTGATTTTGGGCAAGTCACACTTCCCATCTTGTCCTCAGTTATCTATCTCTAGCTATATAATGAGCATAGAATGCTCGTACTATTTGCCTCATAGGTCTATTGTGAGGAAAACACTTTTTCAACCTTATAAGTTATTACCACGATTATTTGGAAAATGAGGGGGCTCTTTTCCCAATCTCTTCTAGCATTATCTATCACAAGACACAAAAATGAATCATAAAAGAAAATATAATAATGTGAAGAATTAAAACAACAAAAGGAGGAAAAATTATAGACTTATACCACCTCAGGGTTTCTATAACCCTTTTAATAGGTGGCAACAAAAAGAGAAGCTGGGAAAGAAAGTCCTGCTTTTCTTTATGACAGGTTTGAAGAAGTTATGTCTTCTATTTCCTAAGGTGGACAATATTTATCTCTAGAGATCTAATTATCTGAGAGTAGAAAAACAAAAACAAAAATACCTCAAACCTCCACAAACTTGCCTTCCACCCTTATATGTTTACTTGCTTATAGCAATTTTCAGAGTGAGATCACACCTGTGCAGCACTCTCTACTAAAGCTTCTCTTTTAGGAAATTCTTAAGTTTCTCTTGGATCAGCAAAGCTTTACATTATGTGCTCTTTACTTTTTAATATTAATTGGTATGACAGTTTCCAGAAACTTTTTTTGGGTTTAAAATAATAACTAAAAATAATTTATTATAGTTCTTCCCAAATTCACCTCAACTCTTTTTCCATAAATAATTTTAACCATGTAGAATAGGGGTTGCCACACTTAGAACTGATTATATATGGAGCTAAAACTGAAGTGTAACATGGTTATTTTCTCTTTAGATATATGAAATAAAAGTTATTTTGGGGGCAGCTAGGGGGCACAATGAGTAGAGCAGCAGCCCTGGAATCAGGAGGACCTGAGTTCAAATCCAACCATAGACACTTGACACACTTGGTATTTCCCCATGTATAAGACACATCCTTTTCGAAAACATTGATTAAACCCCAACTATGTACCAGGCACTGTGTTAAGCCTCCAGCAGTTCTACATTTTGAAACAGCTCATATCCATTGCCTTCTCTCTACTCACGTAGTTGCCATCTGAGGTCACAACTTCATCACCCCTCACTTGGACTTTTCAATCAGTCAATTGGTCAGTCATCACGCAAGTGCTTGTTAAACACTAGTGTGTGCTAGGCATTGGGCAACAGTTTCAAAAATCACTCCTTTCTAATTCAGTTTTTACGCTGCCATTAAAAAAACCCAAACTTCTTATAATACAAGTCTGACCATGTTATTCCTTTGTTCAAGAACCTTCAAGGGTTCCCTCTTACCTAAGTAGGTAGGAGTTCATAAACTTTTTTTTGACTCATTGGTATGGAAGATAATAATTCTTTGATCTTTAAATTTCTTTCTGAAAGAACATAGCTAATACCAATTCAACTTACATTTTTATTATTATTATAAGTAACATTCTGTTTTTTTAAGACAAAAAGCTCAAAGTCAATCCCTTCGATAGACTTGGGATGACTACAAACTCCTCAGAATTATTTTTATAAATGCATAAAATAAAATATATAAGATTACAAAGGAAATCAATTCTATAGAAATAGTTATGAAAATAATTTTTAACAAAACAAATTCAAACATCCCAGGTTAAGAACCCATGCTCTAGGGCAGGGTTGGGGAACCTGAGGCCTTGAGGCCACATGTGGCCCTCTAGTTCCTCAAGTGCTGCACTAGACCTAGAGGGTCACAGGTGGCCTTGAGGCCACAGGCTCCCACTCCTGCTCTAGGGTAAAATATAAGCTCCTCTGTTTAGCATTTAAACCTTTTCTCAATCTGGTTCTCTACCTTCCTAGGCTGATTTTACTTCACTTTTGCATCGAAGGCTATTGGTTCTACCTAAACTGACATACTCAGGGCTCCCTGAACCCAGCAGTCCATCTCCCAAATAAATGCCTTTGCAAAAGCTGTCTCTGTTCCAGTTATGCACTCCTTCACCAATTCTTCCTCTTAGAATCCCTATCTTCCTTCCACTCGGGTTTCCTGGGCCTACAGTGGGAAGCCATTCCTGATCCTCCTGTTTGTTAAAGTTGTCTCCCTCTCCCGCCTCAAATGATTTTACATAGGCTTCTCTGACTGATTACACCAGTGTGCCATGGAATATGGGCAGTAAGGTTTTAGTGCGGGTCATGGTACATTTGTCCTCTTCCATTTCTTATGCACAAAAATAAGCTATTTGAAAACAAAATCATTTATTGCTTTTCTATTTGAGATTGAAAGTAGAAAAATGCAATGCCACATGAAGAAATGAGCAGATGAAAATCAGAGTAAGACCATTCGTGTACTGGCAAAGTGAATTTGGAATCATTTAGGCAATAAAACACTTAAAATACAACTTTCAGAATTTGCTTAATTAAAATAAAAATGGATTCTCTCCCCCTTTCCTCTTCTAAAGGAATTCGTTTTGGAATTGAGTGGCATCTAAAAAGTGATCACCCTGTAGTTGAGACAAAATGTGGTAAATATATCCTGCAAATGGTTCAAAACAAAGCTCAGAGTATTGCCATACCTGAACTACATTGCAAACATGAACAACTTTCAGGAAGAAGTGGGATTGATTCATCAAGGATCCAACCACCCCGACAAACCAAAAAGAACACAGAGAGCCCACGGCAGAGGCAAAAGTAGAAGCCCACCGGAGAGAAGCCAAGGCAGAAGCAAAGGACCCCAAGGCCAAAGGCTCTGTATTCCACATTCTGAAAGACAGAGGCAGCAGCATTACCTTGTTTGCCAGTTGACTGGATCCTTGCGAGCATCCTTATTGGCTCTACGGGCTCTACAATCAGGATGATCTAGCAGCTCACCAGTACCAGCATATACATCAAAGCAGAAGGAAATCAACATTCCACCTACCTCTATGGAATCTACAAAGCCTCTGGAAAAAGACAAGATGTGGTGGAATCTGTGCTTGGTTAGTGCCAGTCAGCACACAGATTAAGATAGACTTATCTGATCTCAAGAGTACAGCTGCCCCCGGACAAATGAAGGGCTTCTCATATTTTGTCTCCAAGTTCTTCCATCTCAGAAGAGCCTTTATTGTCCAATCTTTTTTCAATTTCAAGAATGTCTCTAAATTCCCTACTCTGAGCTAAATACTCCTGGGAATGCAAAGATGGACTTCTCACAAAGATTCTTCTCTTTGTCAATTCCATGATCAACCTTGATCCTGGAGGACTAGGGATGAAGCATATTGCCTACCTCCTGTCAGAAGAGGCGGGGTCACAATATGAGCAATGAGTCATTTTGGACAGAGATTATGGATTATTGGTTTCAAGGGGTTTGTTTTCTTTTTTCCTTTTCAGAGGTAGGAAGAGGAAAGCTGGTAGGAGAGAAATGAGAATTTTGTTCATTGAAAAAATCAAATCAAATCAATCCCAAAAAGGCTTTTCAAATTGTACAAAAAAATACAGCCAAGGAATTAATTTATTTAGTTGTAATACTAAGGGAGGTAGACCAATGGAGCATGTTATATGTCAGTTCAAAGAAATGAAAAGGCAAACTTAGAGAAATTGATAAGGGGAGAAAACTATAAGTCAACTTAAATCTTATCTTTTATGAAGGAAAAAAAGGAATCCCTTACTTAATAGCTCTCTATTGTAAACAGTCTACCAGGTATTTAATCATTCAACCATGTGAGCCAGGATAAAAACTGGAAGTAGAAGTTTCAGAATATGAACTTAAGAGAACTTTATCAAGCGCTTATTTTTTCCTTCTACAGAAAAGGAAAGCTAAAATGTTTAATTACAGTAAATCTGTACATGCTTGTGCTGAACTTTTCTTTATTACTGTGTATTTTACAAAATGCATTAGAAAACTCCATGTTGGGCAATTTTAAACTTGGGTTTCTTGATTTTAGAAGAAAAGACAATTATTCTGTTGTCGAATTAGCCATGATTTCTATTATAGAGCCCCTCCCCCCTTTAAGTACAGTCATTTGTAAATTAGACAGGGGATATAAGTTGACCCAGGCACTAAATTATGACATTAGGCGTACTTATTATTTCCTGCTGCCTCTCTCTCTAGCAGGGTGGGCAGGAAAAGGAAGAACAGAGGAAACTATAGGAAAACCTTAGTTAAAGGGGAAAGTTGGTTGTAATTTATTACTAAAATGAGATATTTTTAGAGCAATACAGGGGTTGTGTTGATGTACTCTGCTCCCCAACATCAGCACTTTCTTCATCAGCAACATTTTTCCTTTTGTTATCCAACCTAAGATCATCTGACCCTCAATTACATGGCAGAATCTCAAATTAGCCACCCAAAGTTTCTCCTTTCCAATAAAATCAATGCTTTTCCCCTCCCCCCCAAAGCCTCCCTGTATATGAAACATGAGGCTAAAGAGAAGTGCATGGAGGCTCCCTTTCTCTATACATTTTAAGAACAGCACACTACATCTAACGTTGAGAACTCGTAGAGAAGAGAGCAGCTGGAAAAGAAACACAATCTTTTCAATAAGTGGGACCCATTGAATTCCACTGGGGGACATTCAATGTCCTACATCACTGACTTTTTTGTATATTTTCTCTCACATAGAATCTGAATAACAATAGACCAACTAAGAGCTTCATAATTTTGTGTTCTTTTTTGGAGTAGCAAGAATATATCTACCTTGCATATAGCAAGTGCTCAGTAAATATTTGCTGAAACAAATTGCATTTTCTGTAACATTCTTAAATAGAAGTTTGAAGAAAAGGGAAAGCGCATAAATTATGCTACATTTTGTAGCAGTATCTAAATCTCTTCCTTTCTGATAAATGAAATCAACACACTTCAAATGGCAATTAAAAATAATTTCTCAAGATAATGTCTATATTTAGCACAGGCTATGCTGCATAAAATAAGTACTCTACTAGTAAGACCTGTGGTTTTGAATATGTATAGGAGAAAAAAATCAGTCTATGAATTACACTTTTAAAAATAATGCATCCATTATTGAAATATCCAGTGGTAGAGGACATCAAGAATGCAATGTGCTAATATTTTTTGCAATAGAGAATTTAAATGGCAAAAATACATAAACACACACATGATCTTAGTGCCTCTTTACCTAAAGTCTAGGTTAATTTTTTTATATAAATTAAATTCTGTCTTTTGTGAACATGAATATCAAGGAATATTTAAAATAATCAAGTGGGGGAGGTGCGGACCTCATCACAAAAGATGTAAGCACCAAGAATCTCAGAGCTCACAACAAGGCTTTTATGCCTTTTATGCCATATAAATGCAATACCTTAGTAACTGTAGAAGAAAAGCTCAAAAGAAAAGCAAACTAAAAACCATACAAAGGAACAGACCCCAGCACAGTTCAGAACATCCAGTTGATGCAAGCAACAGAAAACAGAGAGACACATTCACATTGCACTTGCTTTATGGTGACAAGTTGTAGCAGCAGATTCAAATGGGAAAACTAAACAAAAATTAGTTCCAACTCCTCCTCAAAGAAATTCTCTTATCATGACACAATTGAATCTTAAAAGACAATTTCACTACTTTTATGATTCTACAAGGGCTTTTGATGAAGACTACATCACTGAGAATCAATTAGATTTGCACACTTAAAACAGGCAGTTAAGTACTTTTGATGTTGAAAATTTTGACTGCTTAGACAAAGGGATTTATCTATTCTCCCTCAAACTTTTGAAGTTTGAGAAATGGAAACACATAATGTTGCAGGAGTAAGCATGAATCTTAGCACAAAGTGCAATGCACATTTGATGAACTCACTTTTCTCATTGTGTCATTCTAACTGGACATGCTCCCAAGGTTTTTATGCAGGCATGTCAAAAGTGTAGTTCTGAAATTTGTTCTCAAGTTTTCTATCCAGTAAAATCTTTGCATTTAAACACCTGTACTTGAGATCTCACCTAAACTAGTGAAACACATTGGTATTCTAATCACAAGCTCCTGCTGTCATTCTACTGCTGGCATGGGACAGTCTTCAACAAGACTTAGAAAAACCTCATTCATCAATATTCCACTCTGGAGGAGCTGACACTTACTGTGAATTCGGCTCTTCAACTTAAATACCAGTGTCTGTGGCAGGCCAATTCTATCATTGCAGATACAGCATCCCTCAGGCGAGGTCCAACCTTTCTCTCGAAATGCACCCAGGGATTAGTGTGACTTCCCCTAAATTCTCTCCACTGCACAGTAAGAGCTAATCTTTCCTGTATGAAGCAAGAGATGGTGTTGCTATGACAACAGAGCACATTCTAGCAGTGGGACTACTGAGATGAGCTTTAAAAGACACAGTGAAACATGCACTCAGTCTTCCTCTGGGGCTATGGACTCCTTCCTTTAGGATTTAATTCCCCAACAAGTTTACTGACAGACTGAGGTGTTGATTATCTATGTTTTTTGCTACAGGGGGATAACTGCTTAAGAAAATGGCTGGGAAATCACAGAATTATTTAATAAAACTGTCCTTCCTGTTCATATAAACTGCTGGTTTAAATACACTATGTAGTTATTTAAAGACTTTCCTTTCACTATGTTAAAGCATCATCTTTGCTCTTAGTTTTACTAATATTTCACTATTATAAAAAAAATCACAAGAGGATAAGCTTTACTTCCATTTTTTCCTTTTTCTGTTTATCATCTCTATCCTCTCCGTTCTAAGGTTATACACACAAACATGAACACACAAGCGCGCACACATGAGCACACGCGCACGCACACACACACAGCAGCATAGCATCAGTGTTTGAAGTGCTAAGGTTTTGGGTGGTGGGGGAGGGGATGCTGACAAAAGCAAATCCCAGCAGCCACATTTTTCATATTTGTATAAATGAAAGAATAACCACAAGAAGTGATACTTATCTAAAAAACTAAGTCTAGACTGAAGAATATTTAATATGAATACAAGTTAATTATTATCAGATCATAACAGATGAAACAAATTTTACATGTTTCTTGCTGTTAAATTTTTAGGAGAAATATTTTAGATGTTTAATCTTATTTTTACATTTGAAAATAAATCATCAAATAATTTTAATTTTAATGAGAATTTTGTTAATGTTTACATTGAGTTTTATCTATTAAAGTTTCTCTAAATTCAAACATGGCCATTCCTTTCATACATTATCTCAATAAAAGGAATCAAGATATGTCAAAAAACATTTTTCACCTCTCAGTGGCAAAGATTTGGTTTAATAAACCAATGTGAATGAGGTTCTCCCCCATCAATTTATTTTAAGCTGTCCTTTTTACCCCATCCTGTCCCCATTATCCTTCCCATTTCTCAATCCTTTATGTCTAGAGCAGCCACTACATATCACCCTTCCCCCACATGAGGCTGAAATGATTGTCCTTTGTGACTGAATACTGGGGGAATTACAAAGCAACACAATCTACCTCATCTACATCTCCCTTCACTTGTCGGGATAAAGAACAAAACTTTACAGATGCTCCTATCACTCAGAAGGGAAAGAATCTATAAGTTAGATTTGATCCAGGTCTTTTGGTTTGTTAGATGAGTCACTGAACAGTGTCTGTAATTACCGCTTATGAATCACTCTAAAATGTTTTAAAAAACATCAGTGCATTTAACTAGTATCTCAATATTGCACTGAATGTATTTGTACTTAGAAATTCCCAAATGATGTGTAGTGTATTTTTTTTCAAGGCCTCTTAGAATCTCATTTATTGGCTCCTTTGGGTATTGCCATAGCATCTCTGAGGAATTATAAAACATATTTAAGTTTACCGTAATTTGAGTCCTGGCATATCTCTTAGATATGTACCCACTACATGAATGCACATAGAACTACATTGGCCATGATTCTATTCTCAGACCTTGCTTTGAGGTTATATCTATATACTTTACAAAAAAGGTGATATTACCTGTTTTCATTATCTAATTAGAAAAGTTATCTTTGCCATTTTTATTTTTTTTAAACTTACTTCCAGTGTATAATTGGATAAAAGCCAAACCACATAAACAATATATCATTTTCCTTTCACAATCAACCACCCAGGATTTCTGAATTTAAAAGAATCCCCTGGCTAAAAATAATCTTGAAGAAATCATTTCTAGTTCCATTAGGTAATAGTACCAGTTTATCCATTGGCATACATTTTGATTAATAACTTGATTAATAATTTTGATTAATAATAAATAAATATACATTTTGATTAGTAATAACTGGGGAGAAATAGTGCACATAATCAATTCAGACCACTTTATTTTCATGGCATCTACCTTTTCCCAAATCCCAACTCTCTCTAATATCCCACCACAAAATTAATCTCAACAGGTAAAAATAACAGAAAATATAAATATCTATGAAAGCTTTGGAAAATATGCATTGATGAAAGTATCATAATCTTAAATTAGAATAGAAAAATGATATTGTAAGCTCCATGAGGACAGATGCTATTTATTTCAATGCTCTGCCTCAGTCATACACATCTGGAGTACTGGGCTCTGTTGCAGACACTCTGTTTCAGGAAGGATAAATAACAGAACAGGTATTGGTTGGAGAAATTCTTTATGTTTAGCAAAAGGAAAATAAGAGTTGGAGGGGAAAAGATTTGGGTAAGGGATGGACTATTGAACAGGAAGAAGTAGGAACAAAGTTTGGAAGAACTTAATAATAACTATAGCTGATCAAAATTTGAATGGACTGATCTGAGCTGCACCTTCACTGAAGGTCTTTGATCAAAGAAGGACATTATCTTTCCCCCCAAATCCACCTCTTCTGAACTTTCTTATTATTGTTCAGGTCATCATTGTCCTTCTATAGTTACTCAGGTTTGCAACCTTAGTTAACCCTTAACTCCCATCCTCACTCACTTCGCTTCACATAACCAATTACTTAACAATCTTGTCATTTCTATCATCAAAACACCTCTCAGATATACTCCCTTCTTGCCTCTCACAAAATACCCCCTCACACCCCACACCCCAATTTAAAAGCTCATCACCTTTCACTAGGACTATAGCAATAGCTTCCTATTTAGTCTCCTCGCCTTATGTCTCAATGTCTTAGCACTCTCATCCTCTACACACACACACACACACACACACACACACACACACACACACACACACTCCAAAATGATTTTCCTAAAGCAAAGATCTGACAATATAATCCTTTCCTGCTCCCACCTCCTCTCCAAACCATCCTGCAACAAACATGCACTAAATAAACTCCAGTGGTTCCTTAATATCTGTAGGATCAAATATGAACTCCTCTCTTTGATATTTCATAGCTCTTTGCAACTTGACTCCTTTCTACATTTCCAACGCCCCCATACATATCACTCCCTTCCATGCTTTCTATGGTCCAACTATAATGTCTTACTTGCTCTTCTTCACAAATTATGTTCAATTCCTCATATCCACGCCTTTGCACTGGCTATTTCTCATATGTGGTATACCCTTTTTCTATACCTCTTTCTCTCCTGAAATCCTTGATTTCCTGCAAGACTTAGCTCAAGGACCAATTATTGTTGGAAGTCTTTCCTGGTCTGTGAAATGGCCTTCAGGATGACCTTGCATTTACATATTCTCAAGACCTCTCTTAAGAACTTTGGAAGTGATTGTGTGACATGGGAGACACTGGCACAGGACTGCTCAGCATGGCATGCTCACATCAGAGAAGTGGCTGTGGTGCTCTGTGAGCAAAGCAGAATTAAAATAGCTCAAAGGAAATGCAGGATGAGCAAATTTAGAATATCCACCCAAATGTTCTCACAAATTATTTGTGCCCGACCTGTGGTAGAGTAATCTGAGCTCGTATTGGTCTGATCAGCCACAGTCAGAGGTACAGTGACTTGACTCTAACATAGTGATGTCATTTTGATCCTCTTCGAGAGCAAAGGACAACAACAACAACAACAATTTTGCATATAACATATACATACATTAGAATGTAAGCCTCTTAAGGGTAAAAACTATTTTGCTTTCATCTTTGTATCCCCATCACTTTTCTTAGATTTATGGATAAAAAGCATCGCCTAGTAAATCACTTAATGAATACTTGACTGTTGCTGTTGTTATGTCCTTCATTCTTGAAGAGGACCATGACATTAGGAAGATGATATCATGACTCACAAGTGAATTGCATTTAAGTGAGGGAGGGCTGTGCAAAGTCACCAGCCTCACTTTCTCCTCTGGAGCCATCAGGGTCCAGTGGCAAGATATAGATCAGGATGACTAGATGACTAGAGATGGCCCAGATTCAGTGAGAGATAATTGAGGTTGGATGTTATGAGATATTATAAAAGGGATTCATGCTTTTGGTATTTGGTAGATTAAATAACCTCTGACCTTACTTCCAACTTTGAGATTCTCTTTTTCTTTGTATCTCCCACAGGTTCTAGCACAGTCGTTTTTGCATATGAAACAAGTCAATATTTGATGAAGGGAAGTAGATACTTGATTTGGCTATGGGAAATTCAATGAAATAAAGGTACCTCTGTACTGTGGTAGATGGGTAGGGCTGCGGCAAGATGTTAAGTTTAGACAAGACAAGGCCCTTGCCCTCATGAGATCCAGTCTACATCTAAATGAATTGTAGTATTTATAGTTGGAAAAGGATCTTACAAATCATCAACTTCAACTGTTTTTCTCTTCTTTTTTTTGTAGATGAAAATTAGATTTGGTGACTCCCCAAAGTTCCACAGGTAAGAAGCAATGTAGTGTCCCTTAAACCCAGGTCAAATTCAGTGACCTATTCAAGGGCATGAAACACATTTCCAAATAACTATAATACAAATTAATACAAAGCAAGATATACCAGAGAGGTACCATGTGAGAAATGAAGGGATATAATTATCATTACTAATAAAGCAAATTTTCTGAGATCAAGTAGCTTCTGAGTTAGGCTTCAAAGAGTGGGTTGAAACTGAGTGGGCAGAGAATATTCCAGTATTGGTGGAGGAGGGCATTACAGACACAGAATATGAGCAAAAATACAGGAAAGTGCCTACCTGGTGAGAAGAAACAAATTAGTCCAGCTTGTCTAGAGCACTGATGACATGGAATAAAGTAGTCTGAGCTAATTTTAGAATAGAAAGACGATAGTATGGAGACCATTAATTCTAGGTGAATGAGTTTGAAATTTTCTTAGTAATCACTGGTAGCCATTGAAGTATCTTAAGCACCGGCATGGCTTGACCATATGGAAGGTTAAATTGGCATCAATGTGAAAGATGGACTGAAGCAGGGAGAAAGCTTTTGCAGTAGAGTAGTGATGATGGTTTGTACTTTGGGAGTTGGTGGCACTTAGAGCAGAGAAGGAGGTGGGGCTGAAATGCCAAGGATACTGTAGAAGCAAGGTGTGGAGAGAAGGGGTTTTAGAGGAGATGGAAGAATCTGAAGTAACACAGAAGTTTCAAACATAGGAAACTAGATAAACAGCAGTGCCACCAACAGAAATAATAAGAAATATATTGAACTACTTAAATGGATCTGTGATCTCATCAATTCAGGTCTTCCTCCAATGATACAGATTGCAGGCCATTCATGCTGACTCATCCAGATGATTTATCCATGGCGTCCCCAAGTTTGCCACAGGTGATCCACCTACAACACTGGACAGCATCCTTGCTTTCTCTTGAGGGGAAAACTTTGGCTATCCACCTTTCATCTTCTTCTATATGGGTGGTATGTTTTAGCCACTGGTCAAACAATGGCCAGTATCTTTTATTACTATTTTGTTGTGACAGTTCAATCCTTCAAAGATGAATGGTTTCATCTGTGTGGGAATTCCCTGCACCAGGAGACCTCCTTCCAAACTGACACCAAAACATTATGACTTTTCTTTGGGTTCAGCCAACCACTTATGCAACTACCTATACATGCTTCTATATTGTCTAGCCCATATCTCTCCATATTTTCCCCTAAGAATCACATGAAGTAGTTTCTCAAATGTTTTGCTAAAATTGAAGCAATCTACATCTATAGCATCTTTTTATGTATTAGTCTAATAAACCTATTTGATAAAGGAAGAAAAAATCTGTCATGACTTGTTCTTGATGGAGCCATGATAGCTCTTACATGCTCTACTGCTATGACCTCTACTTCATCCCCACTTCATATTAGAATGCTTACAACTCAGACTCTACTATCATCTGTCACTCTACCACTTCCAAAATTCTACTCCTCTCATCATCTCATACATGATAAACTTATTTGTTCTCATTATTCCTCTAATTCCTCAACTAATTCTTATCATTTTATAGATGTTCACTAACTGTACCTTTAAAAATGAGTTAGAGAATGTTGCTAGAAATTGAAGTCAAGTTCATGAACCTGTAGTTACAGGCTTCACTTTCTTCTTCTTCTCCTCCTCCTCCTCCTCCTTATTCTCCTTCTCCAGTTGATTCAAGGACAACAGAGAAAAGTTGTGTTACCAAGCCTTTACTTGAAATCTTTCTGACTTGGTAAAAACTATAAAAGGATGCAGGAGCAACAACAGCAGCATGGTGACTGCTTCCAGCCCTAGGCCCATACAGTGGGAGGAATCCAGCAGCTGATCAGAGCAGGAGTACAGAGATTGGTTTCCCGGTGCTGAGGCAAGGTTCTCTTGCTTTGCCCTGCTTGGAACTGGGTCGAGGTCCTGGTTGGCAGTTCATGGGGAGTAGGAGCACTTGTATGGCAGAGCTTTGTGGCTGCTGTGAAGAAGGAGTCCTCCTGGTGGTTACACAGCAAAAAAGACTACCTGCACTCACAGACCAGAGCACAGACCAGGACAGGAGCATCATACTGTCTCAGAATAGAAGTAGCTCTGAAAACATCAGTGCAAAACCCCTGAAGCTTAGGACAGAACATTCTCCACTCTGAAAGTAGTCATACCCTGACAAAAAGCTCAAAAGTCAATTAATTGACTGGGAAAATAAGCAATCAGTGTAAAAGGACTCAGACTATAGAATCTTTCCTTTGGTAACAAAGAAGATCAAAACATATAGCCAGAAGAAATCAACAAAGTCAAAGAGCCTACATCAAAAGCCTCCAAGAAAAATATGAATTGGTCTTATGCCATGGAAGAGCTCAAAAAGGATTTGGAAAATCAAGTAAGAGAAGTAGAGGAAAAATTGGGAAGAGAAATCAGAATGATGCAAAAAAAACATGAAAAACAAGTCAATGACTTGTAAAGGAGACCCCAAAAATACTGAAGAAAATAACATCTTAAAAATAGACTTACCCAAATGGCAAAAGAGCTCCAAAAGGCCAACGTGAAGAAGAATGCCTTAAAAGACAGAATTAGTCAAACGGAAAAAACAGTCCAAAAGACCACTGAAGAAAACAGTGCCTCAAAAATTAGAACGGAGCAAGTGGAAGCTTGTCACTTTATGAGAAATCAAGAAATTATAAAACAGAACCAAAAGAATGAAAAAAAAATGGAAGACAATGTGAAATATCTCATTGGAAAAACCACTGACCTGGAGAATAGATCCAGGACAGATAATTTAAAAATTACTAGACTACCTGAAAGCCATGATCAAAAAAGAGCTTAGACATCATTTTTCAAGAAGTTATTGGAGGTGGTGGCTGGAAAGCAGGGACTTACGTGAGCTCCCTGCCAGGTCCCTCCAAAAACCTATAAAATGGCTCTGAACAAATTCTAGAGCTGAAGAACCCACAAAATAGCAGAGGGAAGCAGGGGTGCAGCCCAGGACAACCTGGATGGTCGCTGGGTGAGGTCTATCACACACGGAGCTGGGAGCGGAGGGGAACGGAACCCAGTGTGGGTGGCAGCAGGACCAGCCAGACCAGGAGCTGTTTGGAATGGACCCTAGTGCCCTGAATCAGCAAGCTGTGAAAGTTACCAGACTTCTCAACCCACAAACACCAAAGACAACAGAGAAGGTTAGTGGGAAAAGCTGCGGGGGACAGAGTGGAAGGAGTCCGCAGTTCGGCCACCGCCTCGGGGACAGCAGGGGTGGTGCAGCTACAGAACTACAGGTGTACTTGCTTCGGGCCCCAGGCCCACCTGGTGGGAGGAATTAAGTGGCAGATCAGAGCAGAAGTGCAGAGCCTGCTTCAGATCTGAGTCAGGTCCTGGTTGGGGGTTCTTGGGGAAGGAGGAGTGCTGATGTGGCGGAGCTGGCTGTATAGAAATAGCTCTGAAAACAACAGCGCATCCCCTCAAGCTTGGAACAAAGTATACTTTCCTCTACAAGCAGTCACACCCTGACAAAAAACTCAAGGGTCAAGTAAGTTGTCTGGGAACATGGCCAGGCAGTGAAAATGGACTCAGATTCAGTCTCAGACTTTGGAATCTTTCTTTGGTGACAAAGAAGACCAAAACATACAGACAGAAGAAGTCAACAAAGTCAAAGAGCCTACATCAAAAGCCTCCAAGAAAAATATGAACTGGTCTCAGGCCATGGAAGAGCTCAGAAAGGATTTGGAAAAGCAAGTTAGAGAAGTAGAGGAAAAATTGGGAAGAGAAATGAGAAGGATGCAAGAAAACCATGAAAAACAAGTCAATGACTTGCTAAAGGAGAACCAAAAAAAATACAGAAAAAAATACTGAAGAAAACAACACCTTAAAAAATAGACTAACTCAAATGGCAAAAGAGCTCCAAAAAGCCAATGAGGAAAAGAATGCCTTGAAAAGGCAGAATTAGCCAAATGGAAAAGGAGGTCCAAAAGACCACTGAAGAAAATACTACCTTAAAAATTAGACTGGAGCAAGTGGAAGCTAGTGACTTGATGAGAAATCAAGATATTATAAAACAGAAACAAAGGAATGAAAAAATGGAAGACAATGTGAAATCTCATTGGAAACACCACTGACCTGGACAATAGATACAGGAGAGATAATTTAAAAATTATTGGACTACCTGAAAGCCATGATCAAAAAAAGGGCCTAGATATCATCTTTCAAGAAATTATCAAGGAGAACTGCCCTGATAGTCTAGAACCACAGGGTAAAAAAGAAATCGAAAGAATCCACAGATCACCTCCTCAAAAAGATCCCAAAAAGAAAACTCCTAGGAATATTGTTGCCAAATTTCAGAGCTCCCAGATTAAGGAGAACATACTACAAGCAGGCAGAAAGAAACAATTTGAGCATTATGGAAACACAATCAGAATAATCCAAGATCTAGCAGCTTCTACATTAAGGGATCGAAGTGCTTGGAATACGATATTCCAGAGGTCAATGGAGCTAGAATTGAAACCAAGAATCACCTACCCAGCAAAACTGAGTATCATGCTCCAAGGCGAAATATGGACTTTCAATAAAATAGAGGATTGTCAAGTTTTCTCAGTGAAAAGACCAGAGCTAAATAGAAAATTTGACTTTCAAACACAAGAATCAAGAGGATGAAAAGGTAAACAAGAAAGAAAAATCGCAAGGGACTTACTAAAGTTGAACTGTTTTGTTTACATTCCTACTTGGAAAGATGATGTGTATGATTCATGAGACCTCAGTATTAGGGTAGCTGAAGGGAATATGCATATATATATATATATATATATATATATATATATATATATATATATATATGTATATATATATACACACACACATATATATATACATACATATAAATATACATATACATGTATATATAGACAGAGGTCACAGGGTGAGTTGAGTATGATATCTAAACAATATCAAATTAAGGGATGAGAGAGGAATATATTGAGAGAGGGAGAAAGGGAGAGATAGAATGGGGTAAATTATCTCACATAAAAGTGGCAAGAAAAAGCAGTTCTGTAGGAAGGGAAGAGGGGGCAGGTGAGGGGGAATGAGTGAATCTTGCTCTCATCACATTTGACCTGAGGAGGGAATACTATACACACTCAATTGAGTATCTTACCCCACAGGAAAGAAGGAGGAAGAAGATAAAAAGGGGGAATGATAGAAGGGAGGGCAGACAGCGGGAGGAGGCAATCAGAAACAAACACTTTTGAAAAGGGACAGGGTCAAGGGAGAAAATTCAATAAAGGGGGATAGATTACGAAGGAGCAAAATATAGTTAGTCTTTCACAACATGAGTATTGTGGAAGGGTTTTACATAATGATACACATGTGGCCTATGTGGAATTGCTTGCCTTCTTAGGGAGGGTGGGTGGGGAGGGAAGAGCGGAGAGAATTTGGAACTCAAAGTTTTAAAAACAGAAGTTCAAAAACAAAAAAAAAAGTTTTTGCATGTAACTAGGAAATAAGATATACAGGCAATGGGGTGTAGAAATTTATCTTGCCCTACAAGAAAGGAAGGGAAAAGGGGATGGGAGGGGAGTGGGGTAACAGAAGGGAAGGCTGACTGGGGAAGGGGGAACCAGAATATATGCCATCTTGGAGTGGGCGGGTAGAAATGGGGAGAAAATTCATAATTCAAACTCTCGTGAAAGTCAATGCTGAAAACTAAAAATATTAAATAAATTAAATAAAAAAAGAAAAAAACCAGAGAAAAATAAAAAGAATAGATATTCAAAGTGGAAAACACCTTCCTAAAAAAAAAGAAATTATCAAGGAAAACTGCCCTGATATTCTAGAATCAGAGGGTAAAATAAAAATTGAAAGAGCCCACTGATCGCCTCTTGAAAAAGATCCCAAAAAGAAAACTCCTAGGAATATTTTCACCATATTCCAGAGTTCCCAGGTCAAAGAGAAAATATTGCAAGCAGCCAGAAAGAAACAATTCAAGTATTGTGGAAATGCAATCTGGGTAACACAAGATCTAGCAGCTTCTACATTAAGGGATTGAAGGGCTTGGAATATGATATTCCAGAGGTCAAAGGAGCTAGGATTAAAACCAAGAATCACCTACCCAGCAAAACTGAGTATTATACTCCAAGTCAAAATATGGATTTTCAATAAAATAGAGGACTTTTAAGTTTTCTCAATGAAAAGACCAGAGCTGAAGAGAAAATTTGACTTTCAAATACAAGAATCAAGAGAAGCATGAAAAGGTAAACAGGAAAGTGAAATCATAAGGGACTTACCAAAGTTGAATTGTTTTGTTTACATTCCTACATGGAAAGATGATATTTGTAACTCATAAGACCTTTCTCAGTATTAGGGTAGTTGAAGGGAATATAGATATACATATAGACAGAGGGCACAGAGTGAGTTGAATATGAAGGAATGATATCCAAAAACAAATAAAATGAAAAGGTGAGAAGGATATATTGGGAGAAGGAAGAAGGCAGAGATAGAGTGGGGTAAATTATCTCAAATAAAAGTGTCAAGAAAAAGCAATTATAATGGAAGGGAAGAGGGGGCAGGTGAAAAGGAATGATTGAATCTTGCTCTCATCAGATTTGATTTAAGGAGGGAATAACATACACACTCAATTGGGTATCTTACCCCACAGGAAAGTAGGGGTGAAGGGCATAAGTGGGGGGAGATGAAAGAAGGGAAGGCAGATTGGGGGAGGAGGTAGTCAAAAGCAAACACTTGTGACAAGGGACAGAGTCAAGAGAGAAAAGTGAATAAAGGGGGACAGGATAGGATGGAGGGAAATATATTTAGCATTTCACAACATGACTATTACGGAAGTGTTTTGCAGAATGATGCATGTGTGGCCAATGTTGAATTGCTTGCCTTCTCAAGGAGGGTGGGTGGTAAGGGAAGAAGGGAGAGAATTTGGAACTCAAAGTTCTGAAAACAATGTTTAAAAGAAGTTGTTTTTACATGCAACTGGGAATTAAGATATACAGGCGATGGGGTATAGAAATTTATCTTGCCCTACAAGAAAGTAAGGGGAAAGGGGATGGGGGGGAGAGGGGTGATAGAAGGGAAGGCAGACTGCGAAAAGGGGCAATCAGAATTTATGCCATCTTAGGGTGGGGGGGAAGATAGAAATGGGGAGAAAATTTGTAACTCAAAATCATGTGGAAATCAATGTTGAAAACTAAAAATATTAAATAAAATTTTTTAAAAAAACCTGAAATACTTTAAGTACAGGCTTCCTAATACCCAGGATGTCTGTGTCCAAAGATCAACTTAGCTAATTTCAGAGAAGCTTCCAAATAAGAAAATCAATTGTGAATTCAGATTTCCCTTAATCTAAAAATCCAGGAAGTTCAGACGCTAATAACTTTCCATTCTTATCATAGCTTCAATGATTCTGCAATACACATGGTAATCTACAGTACAGCATATGCGACAACCAGCTTTATACACTTAAAAAGCAATATAGTATATTGGAGAAACTGGAGTTTGCAATTTCTTGGAAAACAGCAAAAATTAGGAGTCAAGGGAAATAGAATCTAGACCTAGTTTTCCTACTAAATATTTTATATGACCTTGGGCAAGATGTTGAACTTCCCACTGCTTACTCAGCTAATTCACAAAGCTGCTTTGAGTATAAATGAGACCATGCATATAAAATGTTCTGGACTCCTCAGAATAAAGGTGTTATGCAAATTTAAATTATTATTATTCCTGGCTCTACCAGTGACTTGCTGTGTGACTTGGATAAAGTCGTTGCCTTTCTCAGTGTCTCCATTTTCTCATCTGAAAATGGAGATAATATCATTCAATTACCTCAGAGGAGTGTTGTGAGGCTAATATCTCAAGGGGTTTGAGCTTCCTAGAGAAACAAATTCTGGAACTAGCTGGCACTATTGCCATTTTGTTATCTAGGAGCCACTTGCAGATGTGTTCTTAGGAGAAAAAATGATGCATAGTAAAGAAGGGAATTAAGAGAAGAGGGGGAAGTATTTAAAAGGTATCTGTACATTTCTCCTAATGCTCCTTCACCAGTTGTGGAGGGTGAATGAAATATTTAATATGATGTTAATTTGAATTAAATGTTGATCAGGTTACCAAGTTGAAAGATAAGTTTGCAATGGGAAATGAAGATCATAAGATCATTGATTTGGAGCTGGAAGAGATCTTAGAAACCATTGAATTCACTTCCTCATTTTAATGAGCACCCCTTTCCCTGTTTTATACTTGAATGAAGTAATAAAACCCCTTCCCTTCAGTATAAGACCTAGAGCCTTGCCAAGCATGGTATTGACATTTATAAGATGGTGAATGTGATGATGATGGTATTGTTGTCCTTCCTAACAAACTAAAGTAAAATAATTTGCCTGGATAATCACATTTCTTATATTGTGCTACCCTAGCCACCTCCATGAAATATTGGATAGCCAGAGGAATCTGGGAAGATGGCAGAGTAAGTCAGAAAATTCCAAGCTCTCCAGATTTTCCCCAGAAATGAAATAATAGCACCTCAAGGCAAACACAGATGGATAAAATACAACAATAAAATACAAAAATACAATAAGTAAAATACCATAAATAAAAAAAATAAATAAGAATAGGGGCAGAGCAGGAGTCCTCCTGGGACAATTGGAGATCTGAAGAAAAATCCCTCTGAAGAGTAAACACTTCCAGGCTAGGACCACTTAAACAAGCAACAAGCAGTGGGGTTAGCTGGGTTGGGAGGCTGCCTTAGCCCCAGCCACAGGAACTTTTACCCAGGGAACAGTGAAGTGAGTTCAACGTCTGAGCTGGGGAAGATCAAGAGAATTTCTGCTGACAAGGAACTCTAGGGGATGCATCCAGGGGCAAGAAGGAACCAGCACATGCTTGGTGAGTGCAGAAGCAGTGGAGTGGGGACATGGCTGGCTATGGGCACTTACAGGAGGCTTGAGATCTTGGTTTCGGTTCCAGGGAAGAGGGGAGAACTGAAGGAGGATCTAGGCCAGAAGCACCACCCCCATACTCCAGGGCTAGAGGTGATTTCAAAAACTAAGCTGCTACAAATAAAAAAAAATGAAAAGGCAAAGGAGAAAGAATCCAATCATAGAGAATTACTATGTGAATTGAGAGGACCACGGTTCATCTTCAGAGGAGGATATTGAAGCAAAGAAACCTTCTTCTACCCCAAAGAGTAATGCCAAATGGTCACCTGCCCCAAAAGAACTCATAGAAGAACTTTAAAAAGACTTTAAAAATCAAATGAGAGCAATTGAGGAAATTTTTTAAAAAAACTATCCAAGAAAAACAAGATTATGAAAAGAAAATCAATTAGAAAAGGAAATCCAGACTCTTAAGGAAGAAAACGACTCCTTGAAAACCTGATTGGGCAAGGGGAAGCTAGTGAAGTTATAAGAGCTCAAGAAATAAAACAAACTATAAAGAATGAAAAAATAGAAGAGAATGTGAAATCTCATGAGAAAAACAACTGATCGGGATAACAGATCAAGAAGAGGAAACATAAGAATAATCTAACTACCTGAAAACTATGATCAAAAACAGAATCTTAATATAATAATACAGGAAATACTTTTTAAAAATTGTCCTGAAGCATTAGAACATGAGGGGAAAGTAGAAATAGAAAAAAATCCACTAATCACCACCTGAAAAAGATCCTACGAGGAAAACCCACAGGATTATCACAGTCAAATTCTAAAACCCCCAGCTCAAGGGTGAAATATTAGGAGCAACAAGAAAAAAACAATTTAAATATGGTGGTACCCCAATTTGAATCACACAGGACCTAGTAGTGACAAAACTAAAAGACTGCAGGTCTTGGAATACTACATATGTAAGAATAAAAGAACTGGGGTTTCTGGAAGAAAATATCACACCCAGTAAAGCTAAGCATAATCCTGAACAAAAAAAAGGATATTTAATGAATTGTCAGAATTTCAGGATTTTGTTAAAAAAAGAAGAAACCTGAACTTAAGATTTGACATACAAAAGCCAAGAGAAAAATAAGGTAAATGCCAAAGACTAATTACAAGAGAAAATAACAACAGATTGTTTACCTTTTATGTAAGTAAAATGTATATCTAAGATTGTTATCTGTAATTGGGTAGCTCATAAGAGAGATTGGGCTAGACTTGAGTATGATACGAGTTAAAGAAGTAAATCCATTTAGAACAGCTAAAAAGAATAATTGTCTTACACAAATGAGGTACCAGAGGAAGAACCTGATACAGAGGAATTAGATGGGGGAGGAGGGCTGGTAGTTCTGAAAACCTACTTTCACTGGGAATGGGCTCAAGAGGGAAATGTGTGTGTGTGTATGTGTGTGTGTGTGTGTCTTCTAAATTTAGAAAGAAATAAAATGCTAAGGGTATAGGGAGGGGGAAAGGATAAGGGATCTTTAGAGGGAAGGGTGAGGGAATAGGCTAAAGGCGGGGTAGAAGGGTATTTAGATTAATGGGAATGGGAGGGGAGGGGAGGGATCCTTGGAGGGGGGTAGGTTAAGTAATAGGAGGGCAAGGTACAGGGTAAAGGTAAAGTAGAGGAGTCAGGAGGGATAGGAAATAAGAGATATGCACAAACATAAAATAAAGATAAGGTGTATAATTTATTAGGGAAAAAAGGAGCAAGGGTGGTAATCATGACCTTGGACAAAGTTTAGGCTAAAATAGATTCACTCAAAAGAGGAAACTAGGGAAACTATACTATGTGTCAGTCACATTTACCAATGCTGTTTTGGACTATTTAAAACAACTAGACAGATAAAGTGGAAATATTGTGTGGTATAGGAAATGATGAGTTGGTAGACTTGGAAAAATACAGAAAGACTCAGGCTATGAAGGAAAAGGTTATCCACCCTCAGAGAAACAGAGTATAAATAAGTATAGTAGGGTCTTACATAGATGCATATGAATGTATATTCTATATAGGACTATGATTATCTATATCTAAGTATATGTATGTTTGGGTGTATGTGTGTTTATATATATATATATATATATATATATATATATATCTTTGTGTGTATGTGTCTATGCATGTGTATGTGTATATATATGTGTGTATGTATTTGTATGTATATGTCTGTATACTTATTTATGTATGAATATAAATATATCTACACTTAATTGTAGCCTTTTGTGGGGGAAGGGAGAAAAAGGACAAACTAAAAAAAATACACAGGAGAGAACAAAAAAAAACTTACAAGGAAGCAGAGAAAAGATGGACAGCTCTTAACCCAACAAGTGGTATTTACTATACAGGCTTTCTTGAAATGAAAATTTATTGCTGTATATTTTGAATCATCTCTCACGTTCTTCTGTCAACATGGCAATGCTTTTTTTCTTCTCTTATTTTTTATTATTTTAGTTTTGGTATTTAAGTTTGTTTCTTTTTTCTCTTTTTATTTTGTATTTAAGTTTAGAATAAAAAAATTACAAACAGAAAAAGGAAAAGTAAGAAAAAAAGTAAAATATTGGATAGCCTAGGGAGACAATATGTAAATTGATCTCTAACTGGTTTCATTGGCATGCAGCAAAAAACTCATAGGAAACAGCGATAAACTAGGGAAGGATTTTTGTCAATCAATCATCAATTATAACACATCATTTTTCCATATAAAATTATGCTGCCATTGAAATATATTTTTGAAAATGTCTCTGCCTTTTGAATTTAAAATGTTACTGATGATACTATTTTGTGCCAACTCCTATCATGCTTGTGGCTTCACACCACTTAGCACTTAATTGTTCTCTAACGACTTAAATGTTTTTCAGCTCTGCCTCTCCAGCTGGAAAATAAATTTTCTAATATGAGAATGCTATTTGAATGAAGGAAAGAAGAAAAAGGCATTTATCCAGACCGTATTATGCACCTAACATTGCGTTAAGTGCTAGGACTACAATACCAAAAAGTGAGACAATTCCTGACCTCTAGAATTTTATATTCAAATAAAGTGAGACAATAATTGTAGGAGATTGGAAACCACAGAAGGGTTTTGGTATGTGAAGTCACAGGGTTGGTGAGCTGATGCACAGGACAGCTGATTGTGGGGCAACTAGATGGGTCAGTGGATAGATGCTAGGCCTGGAGTCAGGAAAACCGGAGTTTAAATTCTACCTCAGATCCTTATTAGCTATGTGACCCGGGGCAAGTCGCTTAATCTGTTTCCCTTAATCCACCGGAAAAGGAAATGGCAAATCACTACAGTATCTTTGCCACGAAAACTTCACAGACAGTATGGTCCACAGGACCATGAAGAGTCAGACACAACTGAACAACTGAACAATAACAATGCTGATTGTGAGGGGATGGGGCGGGAGGGCTGACTGGGGAATGGGGCAATCAGAATATATGCCATCTTGGAGTGGGGGAGGGAGGGTAGAAATGGGGAGAAAATTTGTAATTCAAACTCCTGTGAAAATCAATGCTGAAAACTAAAAATATTAAATAAATAAAATTATACAACAATGCTGACTGTGCATGTCCACCATTCTTAGAACAAGAGAAGGAAAAGATGTGACTGTGTGTTTGGGTAAGATGGTAAAGGTGAGGGAGATGTGCACAGTAGCAAGAAAATAAAAAAAAAATGACCTGGGTGGATGGCTGGGTGGACTGTGAAGATAAAGACCCCCAGGTCTGTCTTGGACTAAATAAATCTGCACATACTTACTCTTCAATAAAGATGGCTGGGCCCTAGGGTGGAGTTCCAAAGATGAGTGAATGAATTTCCCAAAGAGATATTAATTATGGAGCATAGATTCTGGAGGTCCTGTGTGGAGTTAATGACTTCCCCAAAAGATATGTGGTCAAAGGTTATGAACAATATATTTCAGAAGAATCATGAATCACTAACAAAATTAAATATTACTCTAAATCACTAAGAAGAGAAGGTACAATGAAAACACCTTTGAGGTTTCACCTTACATGCAGGAAATTGATAAAGATAATAAAATGTGTAAATTGTCAGTATGAGAGAAGTTGCAGAATGACAAGCATACTGCTTGACCTAGAGAATCAATTGATGGATATTCATCCCAAATAAGCCAAAAACTGTTTTCCAAGGACCAGTCAATCAATCAATAAACATTTCATAGGTGCTGATGCTCTAGGCACCATGCTAAGCACTAGGGATACAAAGAAAGGCCAAAAACAGTCCTTGCCTTCAAAGAGCTCACAGTCTAATGGAAGAGATAACATATAAACAACTATGTGCAAACAAGCTATCTACAGGATAAATAAGAAATAATCAAGAGTAGGAAGGTACTAGAATTAAGAAGGATTGAGAATAGCTTCCTGTAGAACATATAGGCATATACAAACATACATACATACATGCATACATACATACACATGTACAATATTCATTGAGCAAATCATAGAGAGTGAATATGTTTACATATGCATATATGTATATGTATACACACACGCATATAAATATATACATATACATAGCCATGCACGTATACATGCAAAACAACGCAAACTATGTATACACATGTACTTGTGCATTTATGTACATATACTCAAATGTATAATATATTCACTAAGGATATTATAGGGAGAGACAAGCACAAGAAATGAATATATTTACAAAAGCATATAGTCACACACACATATATATATACACATATATACATGTACACATGCAAAAATACACAAACACATGTGCATGCATACACGAATGTACATGAATTCACATATATAATATATTCATTGAGCATAATAGAAGATGAGACAGTCCAGGGAGGGAATATATAAGTACATATACATATTTTAAAATTTTATTACAATAGGACACTATTAACTATGAAGAGATTTTTATAGGTCTCTTTTAGGAGGATGTAGGTATCATTTTTATTGCTTATATTTTATTGTATTTTATATTATTACTAATTTTAAAAACAGGTACTGACTTTTTTGTTCTTAGTTATCTCCTAGGTTTTTTTAAGGTAGACTGTCATGAATGAACTAATTGTCTAGTTTTTATATTTTAACAACACTAATTGAATAAAAGAATAAATGAGTTAACATTTGTAAAGCACTTGCACATCTTAAAATGCTATATAAATGTTAATAATTATTATTACTATTAATAACAACAACAATAATAATCTAAAAGTACCTGGATTTCAGCAAAACAGTTGGAAAATTATCTAAAGCAATCTTTATGGACAAGAAGGAGAGATGCTGGCTAGATGATGCCACAGCTAGGTGAATTTGTAACTGACTATAATGATCAGGTCTTACAATTAATGATATCAGCCTAGAAGAAGATCTCTGGTGGATCAGAAAAAAAATCAATGATTGTATGTTGTCTCTTTACTTTTCAACCAGGTGATCAATGAAATGGCTTCATTGAAGGCTTTGGTGAAAGAATTTTCAAATATGAGGAAGAAAGTTACCACACTGGAAAACAGTATGCAAGAAGATTAACAATCTAGAATAATAGGCTAAATTTAATGCAAGAAGATTTCAACAGTCTGGAATAATAGGCTAAATTTAATATGAAATTAAAGAGAGGTAAATATGAAGTCCAACACTTTAGGTTCAAAATATCAATTATCCAAATCAAGAGTTGAGAATAGGTTGACTGGGATGTTTATGTGCCAAAAATCCTTAGGTTACAGTCAAAAAATAATAGAATATTTTGACATTTCAAGGATTTTAATTTTTTTTTCAAGTAATCTTTCTGCCAATAAGGATCATAACCTATTATTATTGAGTTAAGACAAAACAAATCACTGTGTGGCCAGTCTTCAGAAATGAGTGTTTCCTAAGGAAAATATTTCCTTTTACAATAGACATTCAATGAGCCATGAGGTCCTGTATTAAGTCCTCATCTTAGCATGGAAATTAACATGGAAGACTACGCCAACTAGTGACGAACCCTGACAAACCTTAACAACCTGGCAAACAAACATAAGGTAAGATCAATGGTGCAGTGAAATCTCAGGCCATGTTAATAAAGACATTTGTCCAAAATGAGGGAAAAGGTAGTCCTGTCACATGGTGCCCTGGTCAGATCACATGTCATCATGTCCAACTCAAGGTGCCACATTTTAGGAAGGACAATGACAAAAGGAAGCATGTATTTCCAAGAAAGTTTAAGATTGTCAGAGGATTATTAGTTATATTATAGGAGGGTTTATTGAAAGAATTTGAAAAGAACCTGGAGAAGACTTAAAGATGATATGATAGTTGACTTCAAATACTTGGGATGGGTTAATTGGAGAAGGATTAAATTTGTTTTGCTTGACATCAGAGGGAACAACTAGGAACAAGTAAGTGGTAGAAGCTGTACAACCCGACGGGCTTTTTATTAGAAAATGCTTTCAAATAATTATAGTTATCCAAAAGTGGATGAGCTTTCTCACAGTATAGTGGGTTCTCTGTTACTACAAGTCCTTAAACAAAGACTACATTACCATTTTGTGTATGTGTGGAGCAAGAGTGCCATGGGATGAAACTGAATAAAGATTCCGATTCAAGTATTAGTTCAACAACATAACCTCTAAAGTCCCTTCTATATCTGAGATGCTGTGATTAAAAAAAAATGCATGATTCTCTTGATTTTTTGGTATGGTACATAACATCTAGGTTTTTCCCCAATATCAAAGGAAGATAACTAACGCCTCTCAGCCTAAAAAGTCATCAAATACCTAAAGGCTAAAAACCCCAAAATTAATTTTTCCTTTGCAAATTTTAAATATGCTAGAGTATCTCTACCTTATAATTTCATCCTGTGCATCATTTAAAATGTTCACACATTCTAATAGGCAGGTTTAATCTGTTTGTCTAAAGAATGTGTCACAGCTATCAAAGGAGAGATTATGTGACTTTCAAAATGGCACTGATTAATTCAATTTTACTCAAATATCCAACATATTTTTACAGATCAAAATGAAGACAGGCATGTGGATGGAAAATATGTCAATTTCAAATTGTTGTAAAAGAAAGTCAATTACATGCCAGCAAATGAAATGACATAAGTACATATATGCCAAAGCAATGAACTAACCTCCACTCCAAAATTTGATAATATTTAAATTAAATGGAAATAGCAAAATAATATAGACTTGAAATGCTACAATAATACAGAAGCAATTCTTAAACCCTTGTGTTTGAGAAGCCATTCATTTCTCAATTAACAAATTTTTAAGCTATAGAAATATAAAATATTTAGCCTCACTTTTGTTTTTGCTGAATTGAAGCTTCTTCCTATTCATTGAGAAGGATGGAAGCCATTTACTGAGTCATTTATTGGTGACCCATACCTTAGATTCCACTTTAGACATAGCTACAACTCAAACAAAATGTGAACTAATGGACTAATTTGAGAATAATGGGGAAGGTGGCCTTTGGGCAACTCTTACGTGGAAGAGAAGTATAAATCCAAACAGACTTCAGATGAAGGTTTGGATCATGGCAAAATAGAAGTGCTAACAGCAATGCCTGGACAGAAAGTTGTAGGTTAGTGGATCCTGTTCGCATTATAAGCAATAGGAAATTGTTTTCCACATTGGATAAAGTGCTTTTCCTATACTAAACTTTTCTTCTCTATCATTTCAGTGTTCACCCTTGTAATTATCTCCTATCTTTCCTCATCCCACACCTGCATGAACTATAAACTATATTGAATCAGGAGCCCTGTTATAAATATAATGATATAATAGATTTAATTCTCTGTGTTATGACTTGTCCAGTTCAGTTGCATGTCTATCTATCTATCTATCTATCTATCTAGGCAGATATTAATCATTATAATCCTTCTCATCAAATAAATCAACTACAGTCTAAAGGATAGAACCAACATGCTGCCACTTCTTAAACATAGTGTTCCCACAAAATTTTTCATTAAGCAAGAAGAGCCTTCGAGGTCTATCAAATCCAAGGAAAATGAAGCAGGAAGGAAAAGCAAGGCTTATTTGTTTAATTTGGAGTGGAAGGAACTAAAAGGGCCCTGAAGCTACATAATTCTCTTATCTGCTACATTTCTAAGGGAAATGGAATTTCTAGGGTCAAGGAACAAGGGATAAAATGAACAAAGGATTGTCATTAACATTTTTATCTCCAAATATTCTTTATTTTATTGTCATCATGCATTTGATGCTATACAGACATTATACCTCCGTAAGACACACAGCTTACTTCTCCCTTCTATTTCCACTCTTGTATCAAGAAAATCCTTGGGCATATAACCTCCATTCAGAAACCTCATTTGAGAACTTTTATATCATATTTCAGATCAGGAGAGAAAAAGGAATAATAAATCATCCATAGTCATTTACTGAGGGTAAATGCATCGGATGCATTGGATGATACAAGTTTTTACATTTGTTTTGTCCTGATAACTTAGGGACAAGAGGGCAAGTTGGTTTCGGCTTATGAAGCATTTAGTGAACTATTATTTTTTCTGAAGATCACAAATAATATGGTACAATGGAAAGAGCCCTCATAAGAATCAGATGACCAAGGTGTAAAACCTGTCCCTGTCACTTAACCACCTGTGGGGCACTGAGCAAATCACATTACCTCTCTGGGACTCATTTTTCTCATCTGTAAAGTGGGAGTTTTGTATTAGATGATCTCTAAGGCCACTTCCAGTTCTAGACCTATGATCCTATATATGAAGTGTTGGACCTGAAGTTAGGAAGACCTGCATTCAAATCTTGCCTCAAATACTTACCAGCTGTGTGACCCTAGGCAAATCCCTTAACTTCTGTCTACCTCAATTTCCTCATCTGTAAAATGGGGATAATTATAATAGTACCCACCTCCCACGGTTGTTGTGAGCATAAAGTGACATAATATTTGTTAAGTGTTTTGCAAACCTTAAGGAATTATATAAATACTAGATATTGTTGTAATATTTTAGAAGGAGGTCGAATATTCCAATACATATTCTATAGAAATAAAACTTGTAACACCTTGCTGAAGTGCAAGTAATGTGATTGGTTTATTCATTTGTGGGCAATAAATTTAATATTTCTCAGAGAAAAAAGTATGGAAGGATATTTATAATATTTTGCTCAAACTCAAAGGCAAATATATATCTACAGATATATAGGGCTGAATAATATGAAAAGTGGGAACATCAGCTGAGAGTATAGAAGTGATGAATTCACTTTATCATTTTATTTAGTAGGAGATTAGGTTAAAAATTAAAAGGATTGATTCAACTGAAAGAACAGTTCCTTGAAAGAAGTAGGCTTTAATTTTATTTTAAAGGAAGTTTACTTTTAATATACTTTGAAAGAGCTAGTTAAAACCCCTTATATTACTATAGTGCTCTTTCATAAAACTCAACAGAATCTCTAAATTTCCTTGCAATTAAAGGGTGTTGATTCTTTTTTTAAATTAAATTATACAAATTGATTGTCTAATTCTTTGAGATCTGATCACTGCTATTATCCAACTTTGCTTAGAGCTTAAAGAGGTAGCTAAACATGATCAATTTAGCAGTTTTCTTTAGCTACTGGTGAATTGGTTTTATTTTACTAGAGTAAGTAAAACACATCCTTTGTGGATTTTTGGGAGCATCTAAAATATGCCAGGAAACTTTCCAAAATCCAGAAATCAAATAAGTGGGTTATGAGAGGAATAGCCATTGGCTTTAACCAAATTATCATATACATAATGATATATATATATATATATATATATATATATATATATATATATATATATATGTATGTATACATGCAGGCATATATATATATACATACACACACACTATATATATATAATCAATTGGCATTATACAGTCAAGAGTCCTTTGGACAAATCACCAAGGAGACTTTCTGAAGAATGGTGCCCAACTGGCTACATGACATATATCCTTTATTTCTCTAGGACTTTATATTGTACTCTTTTATTCACTAGCAATTAAAAAACAAGATCCATGTCACTTATATTCTATGGAATACTCTACATATAGTAAGCCCGTTATTATTAGTTTTCCCCAGTATTCTGACTATCAGCAAAGAAGAGGAAACACAAAACCCTACTGGGTGATTAGGAGACATGCAGAAATAATATATTTCTATGAATTGTGTATAAGGGACAAACAACATTGCTTCTTTGAGTTAGCGTGGTGCTTTGGATAAAGTTTAGGAAACCATAACTATATAACAGTGAAGGAAGAAGAAACTAACACTCTATTGATCTAAATGTTTTATTGTTATTTGTCCTTCATTCTTGAAGAGGACCATGACATCAGGGAGGTGATGCAATGACAGAGGGCTGTAGAAAGTCATCAGTTTCACTTTCCCCTCTGAAGCCATCTGGGTCCAGTGGAGAGATATAGATCAGGACAACTAGAGATGGTCCTGGATGCAGTGGGAGACCTTGGCCTTTTTAAGCTAATGTCTTTCACAGGTCTCAGTCTGACTGAGTCAAGACTGAGTCAGTAATTAAGGTTAGGTAAGAAATGAGGCAGAGAATGGCCTCTTTACCTAGTCAAGAAAAAAATCAATCTGGTTGGGGAAGACCCTCAGGATTTCTGGCCAAAACAGAAACAATCACTATTTACATTCACTCTGAATAAATCAGGGCCCAAACAATGGCTCAGGCTTGGCCTGGGACCTATTGTTGACCAGTCAATGAGAGCCAGAGTGATTTGGGTTTAAGAAGTGGTCCTTAAGAAAAAAAAAGTTTCAGTGATTGAAATTTGTATTCCTTTGGGCAGAGCACCAGCAAGTAAGGGTATGATATTGTATGATATTCTATGTGGGTAGAAGGAAGGGAGAGAGAGAGAGAGAGAGGGAGAGAGAGAGAGAGAGAGAGAGAGAGAGAGAGAGAGAGAGAGAGAGAGAGAGAGAGAGCTGTGTTGCCTAACTGCCCAGTTCCAGTTGGGTCCCCAGTGGGGTAGCTATTCATTCTACTCACAGAGGTTGCTGTTTGTCCTTTGTTCTGAAAGCCATAAGGGCAAACAAAACTCCCAATATATATGTATCCTTTTTATGAGCCATTCTTAAGATAAATCTGGGGAAAGATAATTCCCTCTTTAAAAAGCTGGCTTTCATGATCAATTGCAATTGTTTTGAGGTAAAACCTTCTTACAAGGTTGATGTGGAAGTAGCTATAGGATTATTCTTTTGGCTCAAAATATTATCTCTTTGAATTTCTAGACTTCCATGTCCAGTTTAAATGAGTGCGTTAAATCAGAAATATATATTTTCAATTTCCTTTTTAATGCAAAACTCTTAATGATAAAGCATTAATTTATTTAATTCACTTGATTTGATCACTCTCAGGAATTATTAAAACAACTCTCAAGAGTGAAACTTTCATTTTATTAAATTAGAAACGGGAATTTCCTCATTCCTAATTCTTAGCTTATCAGCACCTGCTCTTAATTTTTCATGATTTCTCCAATTATTTTAGAGTTCTTAAACTTGATTAGAAAGTGGAACTGAATTATGGGAACTATATATTTTAAGGAGTCTTAAATTGACTGTTGGAGGGGGATAAGGGTATTTTCATAAAATCTAAATAGATTACCTGAAACTGGTGTGTTCAGCATATATTGCCCCCACACATACAAAATCTTGGTGTCCTATGTTGTGATCCATAGACCCCAGAACCTTTCAAAGCAGTTACAGTTGTTATTTGAGGTCAAGTACCTCAAAGTAGATACAAAAGTGCTCCCAGGTAAGGGTGACATAATTTGAGAGTGGAAGAATGAACGACTGTTGCATTCTACTATCTATTCATTCCTTGGAAAGTATGTAATACAAGGAAAATTAGGAACCCCTGAGTAACCCCTAGCTACTGACAAGCACCCCCAGAAAGAATGGTCTCAGATATCTTTGGCATTTAGCAAACCCCCTGGGACTCCATGACTCCACCAAGGAATGTCAATAGATAGGACCATCCCACTGAAGGATAACCTGGCAGACCCTTTCTAGCAGATATCCCTGGGGCTCCGTGACTCCACCAAGGAATGTAAATGAGATTATCCCACTAGTACGATAACCTGACTGAATCTTTTGATCAGCCAGGACCTTTGTTCCTGTTTCCCTGCCCTGTACCCCCATATCCTATATAAGCCAAGCCATCACCCCAACACATTTGCCATTGATTTGTGGTGCAGTACCCCAATGGCCGCTGGCTAATAAATTCTCCACTTAAAACTTATACTCTGTGGTGTGTCTCGCTCACTTCTGGTACAACAAGTACAATCTTTGCTCAAGGGGGGAAAGTTGTTTGTTCATTTGTTTGGTTTTGGACTGACTGTAAAGATAACTCATATCATGTAACTTTACCGAAATGCCACAGAGAAAGTTGAAAAAAAGCATCTGAGAAAGATAAAGAAGCTCCCTAATCCTTCTGATGGGTTTTCTTTGTGTTTTCAATGTGTAGCACAGTGCCAGGCACTTAATAAAAGTGGTTGATGATGATGATGACGATGATGATAATGATAATGATTATGATGATGATTGTTGAACTGTATCAATGGGATTCAGGGAGGTGGTATGAATCACTGCCAAAGCATGAAACAGGCAGCTATGAAGCTTCAAGTCTCTGCTACAAATCACCTCTGCTACAAATTTTACACAAATATCTATCTTCCAAGCATGATTGCTTTCTTATCTGTAAGTTACCTAACTAAAGCACAATGTTCAACACCATGTCTATATACAGAGAAAACAAACAAACATAAGGATAATTCCCACCCACTGAATTTGGAAGGAATCTAAATAACTGATTTATTCCCTATAGGAAAGTATTTTAAAATATCTTATCAAAAAAAGGCAGCTAGATGGTACAGCGGATATAGCACTGGACCTGGAATCAGGAAGACCTGTGTCAAATTCAGCTTCAGATACTTACTAGCTGTGTGACCCTGGGCAAGTTATTTAACCAGTCTACCTCAGTTTCCTAAACTGGAAAATGAAGGGAATAATAATAATAATACATATTTCCCAGATTTGTTGTGAAGATCAAAGGAGATAATATTTGTAAAGCGCTTAGCATAGTGTCTGGTACAAAGTGGCCTCTAGGTCAGGGATGGGAACCTGCACTAGGTAAATGCTAAATATTGCTGTTAATAAACACATTTTATCCAAATTCAAAAATACATTGAGGATAAAAGGAAATTCAAGGACTAAGTTATCCCACAGAGAACTCCAAGTATTAGCAATTCCACACCCCATAAGATCCAGTGGATAAATCATGAAGAATTTCCTGAGGCACAAAGAAGTGAGTGACTTGCCCAGAGTTTCAAAATATCAGAGGTGGGTTTAGAACCCCAAAGTTCCTGACTTCAACCCAGAACTCTCCCTTCCATACTACTTCTTTAACGGGAAATATTATTCATTAAAGCATATGTTTTGCCAAGGAAAAATCAAGCTCTTTCTAAAATATGTGAAAAAGTTTGCCCTAAGAAGGTTTATTGTTGATTAATTGTCCCTTTCCCTAAGGTTTACTGTTGATTAATTGCCAAAGGTCCAATTCAAATCTAAGAAAGTTAAGTGACTTGGCATCTCATGTAATACATATTTATACATGGCTGCCTGCTATGGTAAATAGGTCTATAAAATTGCAAATCAATAGTGATTTTATTGGCACCTATAATGTTGCAGTTCACAAATATGCTTAAAATTCAGAAGACATATTTCATATTTAGAAAAACAAGCTAAGTCAATACTTTGTAGCAAACAACTCTGATCAAATCTTTGAACATGATTTAAAATAACATTCTGTCTTGGGAATTGAGGTTGAAACAAAAAGAAAATTTTTGCATTCATTAACTATTTTGGGGGCAGCCAAGAGCTATCATTGAATTTTTGTTATAGCATTAACACTATTATGCCTCTCTATTTTCAGAAATGCTATTTCCTCAATAATACTATCTTTTTCTCCTTTATGTAAATGTAAAAAGTGTTCTTTGGTTATACCTACCATTATGTTTCTAAAGCTTGAGCCACTATTTGTGACAAAATCTTTTTATCTCAAGAGCACCCCACTTCGACCCATCCTATTCCTGAAGACTGAATAACAGGTAGACTGACTTATTGGGTTGTCTTGTGCATTTTTGTAACAATTTTATATTTTAGGAAAATGTGGTTCAACTTCTATTTAAGTGATTTTTGTGTCTATCTTAAATGTGGCCATACTTTAATTCTCAAGCATGTAATAAACAAACATATATTTACTGTGAGCCTACTGTTTTTAAGGCCTTGATCTAGTGATAAGGAGCTACAGAAAAATATCCAAGTCATCCTTCTCAGGACTCTTACAGTTTCATCATGGAATTAAGGCAAAATTACACAAAACGTTAAATAGCAATAGATGAAAAAAATTAAAGGAATAGAAATCTGCTTGAAAGTCAAGGGTGAACATAATGCAGATCATTTACCTACTGGACTTCTTTGTTCAGATGTCTTTTCATTATATTAAGTTGGAATCCACCCTTTGTAACTTCCTCTCAGTGAACCTAGATATCAATCTATCGAGCCATACTCCACAATCAGCCAACAATCATTTATTAAGTGCCTAGTATGTGCCAGACTTTGTTCCACATGCTAGAGGGACATATAAAAAGAATGAAATAATACCTACTTGGTAGGAACTTACCAATGGGTGAGATAACAGGTACATATGCACAGTAAATAAAAAGAGAATCTACACAAATAAATACAAGGTAATGAGGGCAGGAGGGCACTAGCAATACAGGGATTAGGAAAGGCTTCACAGAGAAGGTGATGTTTAAGTTATGCCTTGAAGGCAGTGAGAGATTCTATGATGCAGAGATTAGGAGTGAATGCATTCTTGGCATGAGGAATGGGAAGTACAAAGGCCCTCATAACAGGAATATCAGATTTATTCTAATCCTTCTTTCATATGAACACCTTCAAATATCTGCATACAGATAATTCTCCCCTAAACCTTCCTCACCAACATTCAGCTACAACTTTTATTCTTTAGGCTGAATACCTCCAGTTTCATGTCTTATGGCAGGTGTTTGAAGTCCTTTGACCTTTGTGGTTGTTTTTCTATGAATATAAGCCAGGTTGTCAATATTCCTTCTAAAATGCAACACTCAGAATCGGACACCATGTAATAGATGTGATAGGACTGCAGTATGGTGGCCCCATAACGTGACTCAATCTGGACACTAAAATTTTATCAATATAGCCTAAGCTACCATTGACACTTTTAGTTTCCACTTTACTTTGTTTATGGAACTTGCAGACTGCTAGGACACCTGGGCACTTTTTTGCATGTGAATTACTGTTTAGTCATATTGCCATCATTATGGACTTGTATAGTTGATTTTTTAACTAAAGTTCTAGGATTTATATTTATCCTCTGTCTTATTAGCTTTAGCCTACTGTTTCAATTTACTGAGATCTTTTGAAATCCTGCTTCTGTGACAGATTGCATGCTATCATGGAGAAGGGGCAGGGGAGGGAGGGAGAAAAATTTTGGATCTCAATATCTTATAAAAGTAAATGTTGAAAACTATCTTTGCAGGTAATTGGAAAAATAAAATACTGTTAAGTTATAAAAAATAAAATAAAATTCAGAATTTGCCAGGATTCAAAGTTAAATTACACAATTTTTTGTTTCATATATTAACTTTTTTTCAATTTTTTGAAAAATTGTGACTGTCTTCTATCCTTTGTATTGTTTAACAAAATTCATAGGTCATGGAGAATGGTTTTGTAAGCATAGCGTCAAATAATTTTCACATCCCTAAAATGTAAGTACAGAAGATTTGGAACTAGAAAGGGACCTTAGAGATCATAAAGTTTAATTAATCACTTAATAATCAGATGAACTCAGGTCTACCAATTTAAGATCTCTTGCCCTCTTCTGTCACAAAATTTTATAATTTATCCAGACCAGGAAATTTGAATTCATGGCTGGCAGCTAGGCATTCCCTTGGTGATTCTCCTACTGTGGAACTAAGCACAAAATAAGCTCAGGCACATCAAAATGCACAGTGACCTGTATCTGAACTTCTGCCTACCACAGGATTTATTCTTGGCAATACAGCTATTACCGAGTGGCCTTTTTGATCCCAAAATTAAAACTCCCAGGAATATTATAGTCAAATTCCAGAGCTTCCAAGTCAAGGAGAAAATATTGCGAATAGACAGAAAAAATAATTCAAATATGGTGAAGCCACAGTCAGGATCACACACGATTTAGCCACTTCCCCATTAAATGGCTAGAGGGCTTAGAATATGATATTCCAGAAGGCAAAGAAGCTAGGATTATAACCAAAAATATCCTACCCAGAAAAACTGAGTATAATTCTCCAAGGGAAAATGAATATTTAATGAAATAGAGGACTTATAATTTCTAAGAACTTTATCATTGTTAGGGCAGCCAGAAGGAGCATATATAGACAGAGGGCAAAGGTATGAATTGACTATGATGATCTCAAAAAAAATAAGAAAAAGAATGTTTAAAATAAATAAATAATAAATTGGGGGCAGAGAATGACAAAGGGAGTGGTTCCAGAAGAAAATATGGCAAAACATATATGAACTGATACAAAGTGAAATGAGCAGAACCAAGGGAACATTGTACATAGTAACAGCAATAGTACAATAATAATTAACTGTAAAAGACTTGGCTACTCTGATCAATACAATGATCCAAGACAATTCCAAAGGACTCATGATGAAAAAATGTTATCCCCCTCTAGAGAGAGAGAACTGATGAACTAAAAGTCCAAACTGAAGTATAATTTTCTCACTTTTTTGCTTTTTTTGCAACATGGCTAATATAGAAATATATTTTTCATGATTTCACATGTATAATTAATTGATATAATTTTGCTTGCCTCCTCAGGGAGTGTGAAAGGGAGAGAGGGAGAGAACTTGAAGCTCAAATTTAAAAAGAAAAGAATGTTAAAAATAAATAAATACTTTTCATTGAAGGGGTGAAAAAGAGGGATGTACTGGGAGTAGGGGGAAAGGAGAATTGTGGAAAATTATCTCACATAAAAGAGGCACTTAAGGAAGAACTTTTACAGGGGAGGGGAAAATTGGGGAGGGGGAAATGCTTGAACTTTACTCTCATCAGATTCAGTTCAAAGAGAGAATATCATATACACTCAGATGAGTATAAAAATCTATCTTACCCAACAGGGAAGTGGAAGGAAAAGTGGATAAGAGAAGCAGGGGGAAGAGGAAAGGGAGAGGAAATAGAGATAGAAGGGAGGGCAAATTAAGGGAGTCAGTGGGCAGAAGCACAGCAGATAGGATGAAAAGAGAGAGAGAGAGAAAAGAGATAAAGGGGGGGGGGAAGAAACATGGAGGGAAATGCACAGTTAATAATTATAACTGTGAATGTGAATGGGATGAAACTAACCATAAAATTGAAACAGCAGAATGAACAAAAGTTGGACAATGTGTTGTATACAAGAAACACATCTGAAACAGATACATACAGAAGTTAAAAAAAAAGTGGGGTTTTTTTGGTGGGTGGGCTGGAGCAGTATCTATTATGCTTCAGCTGAGGTTAAAAAAAACAGGGGTAGCACTGGTGATTTCTGACAAAGCAAAAGTAAAAATAGACCTAATTAAAAGAGATAAGCAGGGAAACTACATTTTTGCTAAAAGGTACCATAGACAAGGAAGTAACAACAATACTAAACATATATGCACCAAATGGCATAGCACTCAATTCTTTTTTTAATTAATATTTTATTTTTCCCAGTTGCATGTAAAAACAATTTTTAACATTCATTTTTACATGTGAAAACAATTTTTAGCATTCATTTTTAAAACTCTGAGTTCAAAATTCTTTCCCTTCCTCCCTCCCCACTGCCTCTCATTGAGAAGGCAAGCAACTAGATATAGGTTATATTTGTGTAGTCATGCAAAACATATCCGTAATAGTCATGTTATGAAAGAAAACATAGATAAAAAACTCAAGAAAGTAAAAAAAAAGTATGCTTCAATCTGTATTTAGTCTCTATCAGTTCTTTCTCTGGGGGTGGATAGCATTTTCATCATAAGTCCTTCAGAGTTGTCTTGGATCATTATATTGCTGAGAATAGCTCAGTCATTCACAGTTGATCATCGTACAATATTGCTATTACTGTGTACATAATTTCCCCCAACTCCCTCCTCTTTCCCTCCACCTCCCTCTTTCCTCTTTTATGTGAAAGAATTGACCACATTCTACCTCTCCCTTTTTCTTTCTCCCAATATATTCCTCTCTCACCCCTTAATTTTATTTTTTAGATATCATCCCTTCATATTAAACTCACCTGCATAGCACTCAATTCTTAAAGGAAAAGTTAAATGAGTTAAGGAGGTAATAGGAAAGTTATACTACTGAAGGACTTCAATTTTCCCCTCTCATAACTAGATAATCAGACCATAAAATAAATAAGAAAAAAAGTTAAGGAAATGAATAGAATTTTTAAAAAATTAGATATGATAGACCTCTGGAGAATATTAAATGGAAATAGATATATACTTTATTCTCAGCTGTGCAAGGCACCTTCACAAAAAATGATCCATGTATTAGGACATAAAACCTCACAAACAAATGTAGAAAAGCAGAAATATTGAGTGCATCTTTTCAGATCATAATGCAATAAAAATAACATTCAATGAAGGTCCACGGAAACATAGATTAAAAATTAATTAGAAACTAAATAAATTAATCCTAAAGAATGAGTGGGTCAAATAATAAATAATAGAAACAATCAATGATTTTATGAAATAGAATGACAAGAATAAGACAATATTTCAAAATTTGTGAGATACAGCCAAAACAGAACCAAGGGGAAATTTTTGATCTCTAAATGTTTAGGTCAATAAGTTAGAGAAAGAAGAGATCAATGAATTGGGCATATAATAAAAAAAACTAGAAAAAGAAAAATTTAAAAAACCCCAAGCACCAAATTAAAATCCAGAAAATCAAAGGAGAGATTAATAATATTGAAAGTAAAAAAAACCTGAACTTGTAAATAAAAATAGGAGCTGGTTTTATGAAAAGAAAATAAAAAAAATTGATTTAAAAGAAAACCAAACTACCAGAATCAAAAATGAAAAGGGTGAATGCACCACCACTGAAGATAAAAGTCAAACAACTATTAAACTATTTTGTCAATTATATGACAATAAATCTGACAATCTAATGAAATGGGTTAATATTTACAAAAATATAAACTGCCCAGATTAACAGAAGAGGAAATAGAATACTTATATAATCTTATCTAATAAAAGAAATTGAACAAACCATCAATGAGCTAAGAAAAAATCCTAAGGACCAGATGGAATTACAAGTGAATCCTACTGAACATTTAAAGAACAAGCAATTTGGAAAAAATAGACAAAGAAAAAATTTTAACCAAATTGTTCTTTTTATGACAAAATTTGATTTTGATAACTAAAGCTTAAGAGAAAAAACAGAGAAAGAAAACTATAGACCAACTTCCCTAATAAATATTGATGCAAAAAATTTAAATGACATCTCACTAAGATATTATACTAATATATCACAAAGATCATGGGGCACCTAGTTAGCAGAGTAGAGTACTATGCCTAGCGTCAAGAAGACTAATTTCTCCTGAGCTCAAATCTGGCCTCAGATATTTACTAGTTATATGATCCTGGGGAAATCACTTCACCCTATTTGGCTCAGTTTTTTTATCTAGAGAATAAAATGACAAACCACTCCAGTATCTTTGCCAAGAGAGCCCCAAATGGGGTCACAAATCTCTGGATATGACTGAAAAACAGTATCAGATAGATAGACTATACACGATAACCAGGTGGGACTTATACCAGAAATGCAGGGCTAGTTCAATATTAGGAAAACTATCAGCACAATTGACCATGTCAGTAACAAATACATCAAAAATCATATGATTATCTCAATAGATGCAGAAAAAGCTTTTGACAATATAACACTCCTATTAAAAACACTAGAAAGAAAAGAATAAATGGAGCATTTCTTAAATTGTATGTAGTATCCTCCTAAAACCATCAGCAAGCATTATCTTTAATGTTAATTAACTTGAAATCTTCCCAATAAGATCAGGGGTGAAGCAAGGATTCCCATGGTCACCACTATTATTCAATACCATACTAGAAATGCTACTTATAGAAATAAAAGAAGAAAAATTGAAGGAATTAAAATAGACAACAAGGAAACAAAATTACCACCCTTTGTAAATTATGTCATTGTGTACTTAGAGAACCCTAAAGAATAAACTAAAAAAACTAACTGAAACAATTAATAATTCTAGCAAAGTTGCAAGATATAAAATAAACCCACCTAAATCATCAGCATTTCTCTATATTACCAATAAAATCAAACAGGAAGAGACAGAAAGAGAAATTCCATTTAAAATAATTGTAGACAGCATAAAATACTTGGGAGTCTATCTGCCAAGACAGATCCAGGAGCTATATGAACATAATTACAAAACACTTTTCACACAAATAAAGATAATCTAAACAATGAGAAAAATATTAATTGCTCATGGGTTGGATGAACCAACATAATAAAAATGACATTTCTACCAAACTAATTTACTTATTCAGTGCCATACCAATCAAACTACCAAAAATTATTTTACAGAGCTGGAAAAAAATAACAAAATTCATCTGGAAGAACAAAAGGTCAAGGTTATCAAGGGAATCAATGAAAAAAATGTGAAGGAAGTAGCGAGACAAGATCTCAAACTGTATTACAAAGTAGTAATCACCAAAGCGATCTAGAACTGGGTAAGAAAAAGGGTGGTAGAACAGTGGAATTGATTAGGTTCCACATACACAGTAGTAAATTATCATAGTAGCACCTAGTGTTGGACAAACTCAAAGATCCAAGCTTTTACGACAAGAATTCACTATTTAACAAAAGTTGATGAGAAAACTACAAAGCAATTTGGTTGAAACTAGACCAACATCTCAAACTGTACACCAAGATCAGGTAAAAATGAAAAAATGATTTAACATTATGGATGATAGCATAAGCAAATTAGGGGAGCTTGGAAAATTCTACCTGTCAGATCCATGGATAAGGGAAGAGTTTATGACCAAACAAGAGATGGAGAGGATCATGGGAACTAAAATACATAATTTTGATTACAATAAATTGAAAAGGTTTTGCAAAAACAAAACCAATGCATCCAAGTTTATAAGAAAAAGAGGAACATTAATGGGGTGCAGGGATTTACAAAAAATGTCTCTGATAGAGGCCTCATTTCTCAAATATATAGGGAACTGAGTGAAATTTATAAGAATACTACTTTCTCCAACTAATAAATGGTCAAAGGATATAAGCAGGAAGTTTTCAGAGGAAGAAATGAAAATTATTTATAGTTATATGAAAAAATGCTCTAAGTCATTATTGATAAGAAAAATACAAATTAAAACAACTTTGAGGTACCACCTCACTCCTATCAGATTGGCTAATATGACAGAAAAGGAAAATCACAGATACAGGATGGGATGTGGAAAAAATCAGAACACTAATGTACTGTTGGTAGAGTTGCAAATTGATCCAATCATTCTGGAGAGCAATTTGGAACTATACCCAAAAGGCTATAAAACTATACATATGCTTTGACCTAGCAATACAACTACCAGGTCTCTATCCCAAAGATATTTTTTTTAAAAAGGAAAAGGACCTACGTGTACAGGAAAATATTTATAGCAGCCCTTTGTGTACTGGCAAAGAATTGGAAACTGAGGGGAAATCCATTAATTGGGGAATGGCTGAACAAGTTGTGATATATGATTGTGATGGAATACTATCATGTTACAAGAAACGATGAGCAGGATGGTTTAAGAAAAATCTAGAAAGACATTTGAACTGATGCAAAGTAAAGTGAGCAGAACCAGGAGAACGTACATACAATAACAACAATATTGAATGATGATGAATTGTGAATGACTTAACTATTCTAATGAATACAATGACCCCAGAGAATTCTGAAGGACTTACGATCCATCTCTAGATCCACCTCTATGATCCACCTATCCACTTCTAGAGAAAGAACTGATGGAGTTTGAGTGCAGATTGAAGCATTCTTTTTTCGCTTTTTTTTTTGCAACATGGCTATTACAGAAATATGTTTTGCTCACTTTCACATGCATAGTTGATATCATTTTGCTTGCCTTGTCAGTGGGTGGGTGAGGGGTCTGAGGGAAGGAGAGAATTCTGAACTCAATTTTTAAAAAAGAATGTTAAAAATAAATAAATTTAAATTTAAAAAAATAAAATAGAAGTCTTTCCTAGTCCTTTAATGAAAATCATTTAGACTCTAACTTTAACCAGAATTATCTTTCCATAAATAAGAGGTTTTGTATTACACTCAATTTCGATTAAAAATCATACTCACTTAAATCTTTCCAGTCTATTAATTTTCACTTATTATTACTTATCATTGGGTTCTTACTTCTTAAATAGTAGGTTTTCTATACCTCTAAAGTCATGGCTATCAGGTATATATTTGAGTCAAGCAATATGCTATTCAGCTTATTTAACAAAGGAAGATTCAAACTCTTATACTAATTTTTAGACTAATTCTTTTCTAAGTAGCATAAGTTGGAATGACATTCCTCCATTTTTTCTTTTCTTTCTTACCCCAGTACTTGGGACATAGTGGGCACTTAATTAATGTTAGTTAACTGACTCTGAAGATCTACTGAGCAGGTCAAGCATAGGATCCTGGGCTAGAAGGGACTATAAAGATCATTTATTCTAACCCTTTTATTTTACACATCAGAAAACTTTAGGTCCAGAGAGGGAATCTAACTCATCTCTGGTTAAATGGGTAATATCATAAGTTTACAACTGGAAGGAAACTTAGAAGCCAGCCAATGCAACCTTCTCATTACAAGGATGCAGAAACATGACCACTGAAGTTCAGTGACTTTTCCATGGTCATACAGTTAGAAGAGCTGAGCTTCAAACTCAGGTCTTCTGATTCCTAGCATTGGACTTTGCTACGTTAGCATACTCTCTGTTTAGGCACAAAGGTGTTAATATGTAAAGCTATTAGCTAAATTAAGATTAAATTAAAATTAAAAATTAAAGCTCTACTCTGTTCTCACTCCATTCAAGAAAATATAATTACTATCTCACGTGTTAATGGCAAAATCTTATTGTCGCTCACCACAGCCCAAGAAGTTTCACAATTTTACCAGCAATGCAATGAATATATCATGAAGTAGCATATCAAACATGTAGAGAACTGGACAGTAAACTCTAAAAACATGAAAATATCAGAAAAGAGGTCCATCAGTTACAAAGTCACCATAACCCCTTAGGTCCTTTACACAAGTGCTGTTGTTAAAGTGATTGAATGACTCCATTCATTTCTTTATTCAATAACTATTTATTGAATGACTGTCAATTTTTTCAGCTTCAAGGGATATAGAAAGGAATAAAACAGGTTCCCAGAACTAATGTATCCGTACAGTATAATAGAGGAGATAGTGATGTCATCAACATGTACTGAGAGAATGATACTTTAAAAATAGTATTTGCAAAATGAAAGGTACACAATGTTATGTTCATCAAGAGAAGGGAAAGTCCATTTCCAGTTGGAAGGATCAGTTAAAGCTACTTGGAGAAGATGTCATTTGAAGGAATGAAGGAATAGGAAAAGATAATTGTTGATAGATACCATTTATCAATGCTCCCAAGACAAGCTAGAGAGACTGATTGATTGTCAAAACCTTGCAGCTGCTCATGATCTTGATGAAGTGATGCGTATATAAGTCTACATTATGACAAGCAGACAGGAGGAGGTAAGAAATACACATACTCATCATTAGATGCCAAGGTTGAAAAGTTTTTCTTTCAACTTTTAAAAGATCTACTTTGTCAGTCAAGGACATTAAGGAAAATAAAACCCCCAGATTTAATGAAATTTCTGAGGCTTTCAATCAGGGAAGGGAGAAGATATTACTTTAGTTTAGCATTTTTAATTTTTTAGGGATATGCCAGTAGATTTTTAGACCCCACTGCCAATACTGTCTTTAAGAAGAAAAAGAAGAAAGCCTATGGTTTGAAACTCTCATTTCATCTTTCTGTCCTCCATTGTTAGCAAGATCAGTCTGAGTCTTTATGAACCAAATACTGAATATAACTGTATAATTCTTAGACCAAGGAATGCCACCAAATTTTTATAATAGTTTTTGTATAGAAAGCAAAAGTGATTTTTACTGGGAAGTAGTTTCTATAAAGATGATAAAGCCTGAAACTTGCAAAAAAGAAAAAAAACAAACACACAAATATCTGAGCTTTACTTGAAATTCTGCAGAATACCAAGATAGAGAGAAAATAATAGAACGGGGTTTGTGCAATTACTAATTTCCTGTTAGATTTCAAGGATAAACATTTTTTGGCTCAAGTAGCCCTTGATTAACCTCTGCCACATCTACATATATTATGGAACTGGTAAAAACCTTAGGATTTTCAAAATTGGAGTACATTGTAAAGAAGGTAAACTCCTTGGAACCAAACCATTACTACTTCCTAGTTAGCCTTAGATATGGCAGTACTTTAAAATTTATTTTAAAGTAACAAAAATATATTACTAAGAATAACTATTTATAATTGCCTTGTCATAATTACTAAGATTTTCTAGATCCATTTGCATATCACCTAATTTCATTTCATTCCATTCTATTGTTTATACAACATTTATTCAAAGATGACTGCAAAGGTAAAAGGAGAATAAAAATGTATTGCACAGAAAATGGGGAGTCATGTGGAATATATATACTTCAATACTTAATAAATATATTGAATTTACATCTAGCACCTATGGCTTTGAAATAAAAAAAAAACCTCCCTTTAAATATCCAGTAGGAAAAAAAAATAATAATTTAACTATTGACCAGCCAACTGCATTAAATGCATAAGTCATAAGTAACAAAAACTGCCCACATTAAGTTACAAAGGTACTAATATTCCACCAAACTTAATGATCTCTCACTTAGGTAAAATACAAACATTCAAGTGAGGTGTTATTTACTGAAACAAAGTGCAAACCAGGGTAAACATGCTGATCACCAAAAACAGCTAGGATGATGAACATTCATTCACCTGCAGGTTTCTGGTTTGCCATGCAATTTCTCTGTGGAAATTTAGTAAACTAGGATTGGATAGTGCATCATTAATTAAGCAAATCTTGATTTTTGCTTTCCTTGCATCCCCTTCAGCAAACAAGTTGGTCAGTCTAATATTGACATTCCTCACCGCTCCAACCTTTAAAATTATCGCTGGCAAAACTTGCCATTATAAACAGGGAAAATCACAAGAATTCACTGGATCACTGCACTTGTTTCTGAAGTGAAAGTCAATGGAAAAAGGGAATAAAAAGACAATTTGTTGATGATGAGATGCAACAATCAATTGAATTGATTTTAAATGGGCTTATTTGCTTGCTAAGCAACAAATTTGAAGCTGAAATATTTTCTGAAATTAAGAAAGCAAAATTATCTTTCATCGTTATTCAGCCATACAGTAATATTCCCACCAAGAATATTAGTCAAATGGGAGCCATATTTTAGGAAGAACAGCAATAAATTGGATATTATCCAGAACATGACAAGCAGGATACAGAAGGGCCTTGAATTCATATCAAATGAAGGTCTGTTAAAGAACCTGGGGATGTCTATCTTTTTTTAAAAGAGGATTTAATAGCTAACATTTGCATAGAGTTTCAGGGATTGCAAACCACTTGTCTATATTTCAAATATATTTAAAATGATAATCACCTTTCAAGTATTTGAAGAGTTGTCATGTGGAAGAGATACTTGGCTCTAAAGGGTAGAGCTGGGAGCAGAAGGAAGAAGTTGCAAGGAGGCAAATTTGTGCTAGATACAAGGAGTTATTGAGGAGTGGAATGGGACTCTTGGCTAGGACACTTCTTTTCAGTTATGTTGTAGAGGAGGAGATTCTTTGAGGGGCATAAGGTGGACTAGAAAGGTTCTGAGATCACTTCCAATTCTGATCTTATGATTCTTTTATTCAAAGCAATGTTGTTATCCACTGAAGAGCTTCTATAAAAGAGTTCTGTGGACTTCATTTATGTCCTCGATAAGATTAGATTGCATGACAAATTTTTACAAATTAATACTGGATGGGATTTATATAAAGAATCAAGAAGGCAAGGCTATGATAACTGATGCAGTAAATATGGGTATTGAGTTCAAAGGAATGAGAACAACTATTCTGTAGGAAAAGGAATTTGCTATATTTGTACTGTACATATATATATATATATATATATATATATATATATATATATATATATATACACATACACACACACACACACACATATATATATATATACATATATATATATGTATATATATATATATATATACACATGATCTTACTCTAGCAGGTATAATATTCAGTATCTTTGAATAATAGGTCTCTTACTTTTTTTTTTCAAAATAGTACAAAGACCTTCACATTCTTTTTGAGTTCCACCAGCTGCTGGAAAATGTTAATGAATACATTACAGTTATCTCTTAAAGGTCATTCAGAAACCCTGAGGCAAGTGCTATGAAAGTGTTGCATTCACAAATAACATTAGTGTTTAAAGTGCTGAATGATATTGTCTCAAATATGTCTCAAATTTCTGCTTCAGAAATTATTTCTACAGCCTGAAGTCTTCTTAATCAAATTTATTTTTGTGTATACTGTATATATATATATATATATATGTATATGTATCTATATATATATATACACGTCTATGTGTGTGTACATATATATATAGTGTGTGTGTGTGTGTGTGTGTGTGTGTATACTGGTGAATTAGAATTCAATTCTGAACCATATTAATAGAGCAAATAGAACACTGCAATCCAAGAACTGAACAATCTAGAAGACTCACAAATGGTAGTTAGATTCAAGCATGGTAAAGCCATCCTATAAAGGTACATCTGAAGAATTTCTCATTTACATGTAACAAAACCACAAAAGTGGTAACAAAGCAATGCAAAACACCATTTATTTATCACAAGGAAATTTCTAAAACAATATTCAATAATAAGGCCTTTAAAGAAAGAATTGAAAAGTTGAAGACTAAATAACATAAGTCTAAAAACTGGTGGGTCAAAGAGCAAATTATAGAAAGAACAGATAATTTAAAGAAAATTATAAAAACAAAAAACATACCAAAACTTAAGGGACATAGCTAAAACGGTTCTTAAGGAGATTTTATTTCTCTAAACATTTTCATCAACAAAGGAGAAGGACAATCAATGAACCTGACATGGAAATACTTTTAAAAGTTGAGTAACTACAAATCTAAATTCTGATAAAGGAGAAATTAATAAATTTGAATGAGAAAAAAAGCATTGCTTTGATAAGTAAAATTAAAGCTTGTTTTTTTAAAAAATCAAATAAACAGTTATCAGTATAATTTTTAAAAATGAAAAAAGAAAATTCACAACAATTGAAGAGGAAACAAATTACCAGAGTCTGTCCTGCTCAATCATGGACTAAGAAAACTGATAACTTAGAGGAAATAAATGAATATGTAAAAAATATAAAATATCCTGATTAATAAAATAAGAAATTTAAATGACCTAATATCAGAGAAAGAAAGTGAACAAACCATCAATGAACTCCTAAAGAAGAAAGAAAAAAATCTCCAGGAACAGATGGATTTACAAGTGAATTCTATCAAGCATTCAAAGAACAATTAATTCCAATGTTACAGAAACTATTTGTAATAATAAGAAAAGATGGGGCTCTTCTAATCTCTTTTTTATACAAATATGGTTTTGATACTTAAACTAGAGATAAAGAAAGAAATCTATAAGACAATATCCCTAATGAACATTGACAAAAATGTTCTAAGAAAATATTATCAAATATGAACAAGTTGGATTTTTACCAGGAGTGTAGGTTGTTTCAGTGTAAGGAAGACTATAAATATAATAAATCATGTAAATCATGCAAATATTAAAAGCCATATTATTACATCAATAGATATAAAACAGTCTTTTGACAAAATCCATAATCCACTTCTGTTAAAAAAAAATCATAGTTGGAAGAATAGGAATAAAAAGATCTCTTGTAATACAGTAAGCAATATCTATCTAAAAAACACAAGCAAACATTATATGTAAAAGAGGAAAGGTAGAGGACTTTCTAGTAAAATTAGTTGTAAAACAAGGAGGACCCTTATCACCCCTACTATTTAATATAATCCTAGAAATACTAGCTTTAGCAGTAAAATAGGATGAGAAATAAGAAAATAACAAACAAAATCATCACTTTTGCAGATGTGATGAAATTCTAAAAAGTAATTCAAAAATTAACTGAAAAAAAATTGTGGGGTATAAGACAAATCCACATAAATAATCAGCATTGCTATATATTACCAATAAAACCCAACAAGAAAAGGGAGGAGATGAAATTCCATTCAAAATAGAATATTTGGGACCATATGACTCGAGACTCACCAAAGAGCTAAAGAAATAAAAAAGTCTTTGCAGAAATACAGACATGGATAATTGAAGAATATTAACTACTCATATGTAGGCCAAACCAATATGCTAAAAATGACAATATTACTTAAATTAACTTACTTATTCAATTCCATACCAACCAAACCACCAATGAGTTATTTTATAGAGATATAAAACAGTAGCAAAATTCATGGGGTAGAACAATAAATCAAGAATATTAAGACTAATAATGAGTAATATAGGAAGAAGGGAGACTATCAGTAGCAGATTTCAAACTATGGTGCAAATCGCTAATCATTAAAGTGATTTGGACACTGGTTAAAAAAGAGATGTTGATCCATGGAACAGAGAAGCAAATGAACATGGTAGCACAGTGTCTGATAAAGTCAAAATACCCAGTTACTTGACGGGAAGAATGTGTTACCTGACAAAATCTGCTAGGGAAGCTGAAAAGTAATTTGACAAAAAATTTAAGTATGGACTAATATCTCACAGTATATAAACCAAATGGATGCATGACTTAGAAATAAGTGATATCTTAAGAAAATTATAGGATCAAAGAAGATATTACCTTTGCAAGACATGGACAGCAGAAGAATTCATTACTATACAAGCTAAGGAAAAGATCAAAGAAAATAAAATACATAATTTTGATGACTTGAAATTTAAAAGCTGTAAAAGCAAAATAGAATTAAATTAAAATTGAGAGGGAAACAAGTAACTGGGGAAAATATTTATAGCAAATTTGTCTGATAAAGGCTTCATATCCTAAGGAATGGATTCAAATTTATGAAAATAAGAGCCAAGGCCCCATTACTAAAGATAACAAAAGAGGTAAATGATAAATGTTGGAAGGGAATATAAGGCAGGAAAGTATATTAATGCATTATTGGTGGAACTATGAATTGATATAGCCATTCTGGAAAGCAATTTGGACCTGTGACCCGAAAGTCAATAAACTGTGTTTACCCTTTAACCCAAAGATACCATTTACTAGGTCTACATCCCAAAGAAATTAAAGACAAAAAAGACCTACATGTACAAAAATATTTATAGCAGCTATTTTCACAGTATCCCAAAATGGTAATTAAGGGGGTGCCAATCTAATGGGGAATGGTTGAACAAATTATGGTACATTAATGCAATGGAATATTAAATGTTATAAGGAATGATTAAATAGACAGTTTTCAAGGAAACTGGGAAGACTTTTACGAACTAATGCAGAGTTAAGTAAGTAGAACTGGAACAATTTATGTAACGATAACATTATAAAGCAAAAATATTTGGAAAGAATTTAAAATACAAATCAAGACAATGATAAACAATGAATCCAGAGGACAAAATATGAAACATACCATCTACCTCCTGCGAAAGAGATGATGGACTTAAGATATAGACTGAAACGTATGTTTTTAGACATGGCCAATGTGGGAAATTATTTTGCTGGACTATGTGTGAGTTTTGGACTATGACAATGAGAGTTTTTGTTTCCATCTATTTATTGTTCAAATGGGGTTAGGTACTATGGCAGAGAGATATAATAATTTTTGTAAGAAAAATAAAGCAACGCAAGGCCTATTTTGTCTTCGACTAAAATTCATATATACAGAAAAGAAACTGATTATATCAGTTTTCTCCCAGCCAATGGATCAAAGGAATGTAAGTTTTTTTTTTTAATTTCATTAGATATGTAGTTCTTTTCTATCCTGTGATCACAAATATAGAACTGACTACATTAAAAAGAGTCTAAAAGAATTTTGTAGTTGTTGTGTTGTTTCAGTTATGCCTGACTCTTTGTGACCCCTTTTGGGGTTTCCTTGGCAAAGATACAGGAGTGGTTTGCCATTTCCTCCTGCAACTCATTTTACAGATGAGGAAACTGAGGCAAACAGGGTTAAGTGACTTGCCCACGGACACACAGCTAGTAAGTGTCTGAGGCCCAGATTTGAATTTATGATGACTCTCCTTGAATCCAGGGCCAGCAAGCACTCTATCCACTATGTCAACTAGCTGCCTTAGAATTTAACTATAACAAAAATCTAGATATGTCAGAAATCTTTTTAAAGAGAGAGAGCTAAGAGAGTTGGATGCAAAACATGCTCTTTCATGTGGAATCAGTAGCAACTGTTGATCTTTGCCGGCTGACAGGATGCCCTGAGGGTTTGCTATCCCAACCCAGGAACAGCATTACTCATTCTTAATATCATTATTATATTGCTAATTACCATGGAACCCCAGGAAAGAAGTGTGAGGAAATGGAAAATAATCATAAAATGCTTAAGATTGATTGTCAAATCTAAATATACTTTCCACTCACTGTGCTACTTCAAAGCACATTAATGTTTCTTTGATCAATTACTCTGCAGTCATTAAATCCAGAAAAATTCTATTGTAATCACAATTCAATTTCCTATTGTACTTATATAAATATAGCTCTGATTGTGTCTGCTGATTCTGCTGTGCCTCTAGATTGAAATAAACTATTCCTCGTTTAAAAGGGAGAGTTGTGTCCACACTTTCTTTGGAGGGCCACCAAGAAAATAGCCCATAAATTTTTAAGTTTGCTTATGGCACCTTGCTTGGGTGTTGTTAGTATTAGCAGAGTTCTATTTCCAAAGCATTCACCATTGATTCTTAAATAGTGAATTATTTAGCTCTTTTAAGTGATAAATGAAAGATCATTAACTACCTAATAGTCCTAGTGCATAAAATGGGCTAATATATAAGTTAACCTGGATTTTTTAGGTAAAAAAGGAATAATTATGGATTGTACTTGTTCTCTGGCTGTGTACTGGTTAATTCTTATGATGCTACAACTCTAAGGGGTAACAGAAAATGGAACTCTCTCCAGTGAGCTTTTTAAGAGCTCTGTAGTGGTCTTTGATTGCTCCAGCCCCAGCTGGCCCTCTATCTAATATTTCTCAGCAGCTCATTAATAACTGCTCATTGGCAACAATGTGGAGGAGTTCTACTGTCTATTGTACATAGTTGCAAAGGCCCAAGGTAGAGCTGACTTTTCTGTAACTATACACAGATTATCAATCAGACAGCAATTGGGGGATTTTTTAACTATAAATTTAGATTCTCCTTACAGAAAGACTCTCCTTATATGGAGAGCTCAAATAATGTACTAACACCCAGAAAACCTTAAGGAAGGCCTGCATTCCACTGTAAATCTTAGGCAGATTTGTGGGAAAATATAGACATGAGCTGCACAGGATGGGGAGGCTTAGGGATCCTTTTGGAAAGAACATACATCGTAGATGCACTGATGAATTCTATATCATACATATATAGCGAAGAATAGAGTATTAGGACCTATTAAATATCAATAAGAAATCTCAATGAAAGTTTATGGGACAATGCATGAATTACGGTGTTATATATGCAGGCTTTTTGCTTCATTATACATGGGAATATACATGGCTAGAGACTAAAATAGAATCGCTTGCAGTCTTTACATCTGTAAAACTACTGGATGACAAGTCACAAGTCTCTGTAGCTATTCTATTTTTTCTTGCCAATCCTTACCCTTAAGTTAAATGCACACTACATTTATTCACTTAATAAAGAGAGTATCAAAGGTGGTTATACAGTATTTTTTCTCTATTCAGTTCACTGAGTTACAGGAAATCTATTATCACGTTTATTATGAACACAATATCAAAATAATTCAGGATATCAAACTGTATAGCTTTATTAGGTATGTCTTATAGAAAACATAATAATAGTTCCATGCGGGAGTGGTTTTGCATTGCATTACCCTAGGGTGGTACTCAAGAGTTCCAATCACTTTCTGTCAAGTTTCTTTTTACAGCTATAACCGAATCCATATGATGCACAGTGCTTCCTCTTCGGAACTATTTTTAAAAGTTGAAAAGAAAAATGTTTCCATTAGTGTTGGAACATTGACACTGTAAAAGTGCTAAACCATTAACTCCACATTACCTAGAGCTGCTGTTATTTAAACATACAAAAACAACAGCTCGTATGGCGTTCATTTTGTGTGCTGGGTCCATAAGCCATTTGTAAAGTCTATTGGCAAGCAGAAGAACATCAAACTGTTGCACAGGCCTTCCAACTTATGGCTAACAGATATGCTTTCAGTTTCTTTTCCTCCTTTTTTAGTCATTTTAGTGAGTGGAAAATATATTACATTTTTCTGAAGTATTAGAAGATAAAAGATGAATATTTCTCCATATATTAAACTATTCAATTATGTGGAAGGAAGCAAATTTTTAAAAGAAAAAGGTCAGTTTCTACATGAGTCATAAGGAATTATCAGATATAATCTTGTAGGCAGGTTGAGGCTTAGGGAAATTGGGAATTGGGAAAAGGTGGTCTTTGGCAAATCCCACTTCAGTGACTTTATCCAACCCCTCTGGTTCCTAACCAGTCCCCAAGTATCGTTCCTATATCTGACTCTCAGGAAGTCTTTCTTTCAGCTTACACTCACTATGTAGATAGCTCCCATAGAATAACTTATGGTGCCATTCCTTTCAGGATATTATGACCCTGTGCCATTAGGACATCAGAACACAATTTCAGATTCTTGACTCAGGCACAAGATTAACTAGTAATAGTAACAATCCTTACTCCACCCCATTCTACTAGACCCATGCAGTCCTTCTGAAATTTAGGCCTATCATTTTGATAGAGACTTCCTACAGACCCCAGACCTTCAGGTACCTTGACAGACGTGGGGTAGATATATGGGAAAGGAGATATCAGGATCCTTTAAAACGTTCAAATCCTACCAGTTAGAGTGCCACCACTTCCACTTTATTAGAAGGCCAACCCTTCTTGTAAGCACAATATTACTAAAGTGACAAGCATTCAGAAACAATATTTAATAACAGTTGCCTCTTTGGTTACACTAATGAATTTTGCCTCTGTATCCCACATGACTATTTCTATCTTTGGACAGAAATTAAAATCTCAACAGTATGCTAGGATTCATAAATGAGAATGAATAGATGTGACACTTCCTCATTTTTAGAGCTAAATTTTGTTTCTTTGTCATTTTCCCCAAAAAATTACTTATATAATTACTAGATAATATATGAAGCATTAGAAGAGTGATATAGTTTCCTAATTGCCCTCTCCTAAATAAGTCCCTTACCCTTTCTTAAAAAAAAACAGAAAAATTATTAAAATTCCCATTGTAGAAAGTTTCACCTGGAGGTGAAACTAGACTGGCAGGACAATGCAAAAAAGACAGTGGCAAAAGTCAATCTTATTTCAGGGAACTTTAAAAAAAAATTTCCTCAAGTATCAGGTGATTTATACAACTGAGGAAGGTACAGGAATCCTTCAATACACTCAAATGGACCTTTAGTATTATCAATATGGGAATGACCTCCATCAGTGCAGATCCCAACTCATTTGTACCTTTTTATCCTGTGTCATACCATAAATTCTTCACAGAATCTTCACCCCTTGAAGCAGGAGACTTTACTGCAGATCTCTTGAAATCATGTGTATAACACTGAGGCATACAAATGGCATCTATTATTACTGTCTGCACGACTCACTTATCTTCTTTTCTGGTCATATATTTCTAAGTTTTTTTTAATTTACTTCTCATATACTTCTCTTGCACAGCTCTTCTTTGATAATGTGCTCTAGCCTTCTCATGTCCACCACACACCACTCCATTGCTTTTGGGTGAGTATCAACTTGAATTCTTGACAGACTGTGTGGGATCCCATGACTAATAGTCATGCATCACTGGGAGAAGTGTTGTTTAAATGTTGGGATTTTGTTTCAGGGAGAAGCTTAGAAAAAAATGAAAAATCTCTGAACAGTTTGCAAAAGGCAATCCAGCTAGCTCTAATCCTTTTACCTTAAAACATCATTCATAATATCTGTCCGATATATGCACACACATATACGTACGTACAATTGTGTACCTGCATGTCCGTGTGTGTTGTTGCTCAGCCATTCGGTAGTACCTGATTCTTACTGACCTCATGGACCACAGCATGCCAATACTGCCCATGGGGTTTTCTTGGCAAAGATTCTATGGAGGTTTTCCATTGCCTTCTCCAATACATTAAACAGGGGTTAAGTGACTTGCCCAGGGTCACACAGCTAGTAAATGTCTGAGGCTGGATTTGAACTGAGGTCTTCCTAATTCCAGGCCTAGTGGTCGATCCACTGAGTCATCTAGCTGCCTCTGTCCATGTGTACATACACACATTTATATGCATATATGCATGTATATATATATATACATATATATATATATATATGTATGCACACATATGTACTAGTCCATTTATGTATATATTCATATTATGTATATGTGTGTACTGATAGAACTGTTCTATGGAAAACACATGTGGAATCTAATATTTAGTTCTATATTTGGACTTTGGTTCCTAATATTACAGTCTCCATTGTATTAAAAAAGAAATTATCCTAAAGAAACAAAGGTAAAAAGAGCAGCTGGACTAGGATAAGGATATAAAGAGAAGGTTCAGGCTACAAAAATGCAAATGCCCATTAGATTGGCAAAGTTGGCAACAACAAAAAATGTAAAAAGACAAAGAGGCTGTGGGAAACCCACCTAAGTGAACCTAAATGTAGTACACTACCACATAGCTGTGGTACAGCTATTCTGCAAAGCAATTTGGAATTATGTACCAAAAGTCACTAAATTGTGCACATCTTTTGATTCACTATATCACTATAAGACCTCTACTCCCAAAGAGATAAAACAAAAAGGAAAAGAATTTGCATGTAAATGAACATATACGCAGAATGCATATGTATATGTATGTGTATGTGTGTGTTCATATATACACATGTCCAAACACACACACACACACACACACACATTTTTTTTGTGGAGGGAAAGAACTAGAAATTAAATGAATGTCCATTAATTAGAGAGCAGCTGAATAAATAACAGTATACAAATATAGTGGAATAGTGTTGTGGTATGAACTGATTTAGAGTAAAGTGAATTAAATAAGGGGAACCGTTTATATGATAACAACAACACTGTGAAAATTAATGACTTTGCAATAAGTGGTGGAGCAAAGATGGTGGAGTAGAGAAAGCACTCAACCAATGTCTCCCAACATTATCCTTTAAACAACTTTAAAGTAACACCTCAAATTGAATTTTGGAATAGGAGAGCCAACAAAAGGTCAGAGTAAGACATTCTTCTCGCCCAAGACAACTTAGGAGGTCAGAAAGAGAGATCTGTGGCATGGGGGTGGAGCCTGGCCCAAAGCCTGCAAGGATGAAACACTAGTGGTAGGACTAGGTGGCAGTGAAAGAAGCAGCAGCAACCTCAGGAGCTCTCAAGCCATAGATGGTAAGGGGACCTGGCAACTGATAAGAAAGATATTATAAAGGACCCCTGTGCTAGCACTAAATGCAGGATTAGACAGAGTTTGGCAAATCCATTACTTCTGGGTTATGGTTCAAGAGCAGAGAGGAGTACTTTCCATCAAGAGGGAGTGGAAGCCCTGAGGGGCATATTATTTTTGTTTACAAGGGATCAGGGACATCGAAAAACAGTATCACTTCCAGTCCCAAGGGATCAGGGACTGAGGAACAATATTAATTGCAATCCCAAGAAATCAGGGGTCCTTTCCCGCTAAGGACCAGAGTGCAGACCAGGAGAGCAGTGACCAGAATTTTCCCCAATTATACCACCTTGGAAGCACCAAAAACTTCTAAGTCACCCAAACTGGATCTGAAAACAGAAGCGTGAAAAAGTCTAAAGCTTGAGACAGTGTCCCTGCACCCTTCATGCTGGGAACAGAGCCCAACTTTGATGTAAAGTTCAAAATCAAGAAATAGGGTGGAAAAATAATGAACAAATAACAAAAAACAGACCTGACCATAAAAAAGAAAAAAAAAAACAAGTACAAGCAAAGCCACTGCAGCGGGGGTGGGGGTGGGGGTCGGGAGGGAATATGAATTGGACACAAATTCAACCAGAATTCCTGGAAGATCAAAAGAAAAATATTTTCAAAACCAAAGAGTTTTGGAGGGTAGCACGACCAGAATGCTTGACCAACAAACTGTAGAAGGGGCCCACCCTATGCCTGCATAGTTCTACTGAGTCTCTGACCCCTCCTCCATTACCTAATCCCTTAACAAACTCCTCCTGCCTTTTTAATAGTAATGATATTCCTGTATTCTATGTAAATTCCTGTATTATGTAATTGCATCTTTACCCTCTAAAAATCCATCTTGCCTTCTCTGAAGCTGCTGGTTCCTCTTGGAACTTAGCCATCTCCATGAGAGGCATCAATATCCATAAATGCCCATGCTGAATTCTTTTTTTTTATTTAAATTTATTTATTTAACATACTTAGTTTTCAGCATTGATTTTCACAAGAGTTTGAATTACAAATTTTCTCCCCATTTCTACCCTCCCCCCCACTCCAAGATGGCATATATTCTGGTTGCCCTGCTCCCCCTGACTGAATTCTTTGAGACAGTTCCACTACAACACATCATGAAACTGCAACAGTTTTTGGCCCTAGGTGGACAGAGACTAAACCTCAACAGGTGGGGAGAAACCGAATATCAACAAAAGCAAAAATGTCTATTTATGATGAGACAATTTATAGCTTGGTAAAAGAGGCACAAAAAAGACTGAAGAAAATAATACCTTAAAATAGAATTGGTCAAATGGAAAATGAGCTACAAAAGTTCACTAAAGAAAATATTTCCTTAAAAATTAGAATTAAACAAGTGTAAGTGAATGATTTCATGAGACATCAAGAAAAAGTAAAACAAAGTCAAAAGAATAAAAAATAGAAGAAAATGTAAAATAACTCTCTGGAAAAACAACTAAGCTGGAAAAGAGGTTGAGGAAAGATAATTTAGGAATTATTGGACTACCTGAAAGCCACAATCAAAGAAAGGAACTATTCAACATGTTTCAATAAATCATCAAGAATAACTGTCCCAGGATCCTCAAACCAGAAGGTAAAATAAAAATTGAAAAGAAAATCTACCAATCACCACTTGAAAGAGATCCCAAAATTAAAACTCCAAGGAATATTATAGCCAAATTCCAGAGTTCCTAGGTCAAAAAGAAAACACTTCAAGCAGTCAGGAAGAAACCATTTAAATACCACGACGCCACAGTCTGGGATCACTCAAGATTTAGTAGTTGTCATGCTAAAGGAGTAGAGGCTTAGAATAAGATATTTCACAAGCCAAAAGAAATGGGATTATAACTAAGAATAACTAACCAAGCAAAACTGAGTATAATCCTTCAGTGGGAAAAATTATATTTAATAAAAATAGAAGACTTTCAAGCATTACTGATGAAAAGATCAGAGAACTCAACAGAAAATCTGACTTTTGAATACAAGACTTGAGAAGTATAAAAAGGTAAACAATGAAAGAGAAAGCATAAGGGACTCAATAAAGCAAAATCATTTACCTTTCTATGTGGGAAGATGATACACATGTGACTTCTAAGAACTTTACCATTGTTAGGGCAGTTAGAAGGATTCTACATAGAAGGAATGCAGGAGACTGAGACAATTATTTGGAGTGATATAAAAAATGTATAGGTGAAAAACAGGAGCATCTTGGGAGAAGGGCGAAGGAAGAGGAAAAATGGGGAATTTATCTCACATGGAAGAGGTGAGCAAAGAAGAGTTTTTACAGTGGAGGGAGAAATGGCAGTGGGGAAGTGGCAATGCTAGAACTTCACATATCTAAATTGGTTCAAAGAAGGAAATATACATATACATGTGTATGTGTGTGTGTGTGTGTGTGTGTGTGTGTGTGTGTGTATTCAATTGATAATAAAAATCTATCTTGCTCAACAGGAAAGTAGGTGGGAAAGGAGATAAGGAAAAGTGTGGGTGATAAAAGAGAGGGCAGATAAAAGAAGGCAGTCAGAAGCAAAACAGACTATACAGGAGGGACAGGATAAAAAGAGAGAGGGAGCAAAGGATAAATGGAAAGGCACAGTTAGTAATCACAACTATGAATGTCATAAAAAAGAAGCAGCTAACAAAATAGATTAGAAACCATAATCCAAAAATATGTTGTTTCCAAAAGACACACTTGAAAGAGAAAGAGACATACAGAGTTAAAATAAGGAGTTGGAGCAGAATATATTATGCTTTGGCTGAAGTAAAAAAGGCAGAGGTAGCAATCATGATGTCAAACAAAGCAAAAGCAAAAATAGACCTAATTAAAAAGGATAAGCAGGGAAATTGCATCTTGCTAAAAAGAATCATAGGAAATGAATATCAATGCACATATGCAACAAATGTCATAGGACCCAAATTCTTAAAAGAAAAGTTACATGAATTACAGGAGGAAGGCAGTGAACTATACTTTTGGTTACTCTCAACTTTCTCCTTCCATAGCTAAATGAATCTATTAATAAAATAAATAAGAAAGAAGTTAAGGCGATGAATAGAATCTTAGAAAAATTAGACATGACAGACCTCTGGAGAAAACTGAATGAAAATAGTAAAGTGTACTTTTTTCTAAGCTGTACATGGCACCTTCACAAAAACCGTGTATTAGGGCATAAACCCTCACAACCAAATTCAGAAAAGCAGAAATATTAAATGTACCCCTTTCAGACCACAATATAATAAAATTCCATTAAATAAACAGCCATGGAACCATAGATTAAAAATTAATTGAAAATTAAAGAAAGAATGAGTGGATCAAAGAACAAATCATAGAAATAATCAATAATTTCATTAAAAAGAATGAGAAAAAATTCCAAAATTTGTGGGATGCAGCCAAAGCTATACTTAGGGGAAAGGTTCTAGCTCTAAACAGATATGTCAAACAAGACAGAAAGAACAGATCAATGAATTGGGGGTACAATTTAAAAATAACTAGAAAAAGAACAAATTTAAAATCCCCAAACACCAAATTGGAAATCTTGAAAATCAAAGGAGAGATTAATAAAATTAAAAATTAAAAAATCCATTGAACTCATAAATAAAAATAGGAACTGGTTTTATGAAAAAAAATTGAGAAATTATTACTTAATTTGATTCAAAAAGAAAGATAACTAAATTACTAATATAAAAATGGAAAGAGTGAATATGCTAAGAAAGACAATAAAAAAACAAAGTAAATATTGGGAGTTGTTTTGCTCAATTATGTGCCAGTAAAACTGTCAATCTAAGTAAAGTGGATGAATATTTAGAAAACTATAAACTGCCCAGATTAACAAAAGAAGAATTAACAAACAAGTGTGTCTTTTGGAAACAACATATTTTTGGATTCTTATTTCTATTCCATTTTGTTATCTGCTTCTTTTTTATGGCATTCATAGTTATGATTCCTAACTGTGCCTTTCCCTCTATCCTATTCTCTTCTATTTATCCATCTCTCTTTCTTTGTTTATCCTGTCTCTTCTCTAATGTATGTTTTGCTTCTGACCACTGCCTTCTTTTATCTTCCCTCTCTTTTATCACCCACACTTTCCCTTATCTCCTTTCCCTCCTACTTCTCTCTTTGGTAAGATAGATTTTTATTACCAATTGAATATATATTTCTTCTTTGAACCACTTTAGATGTAAGTGAGGTTCTGGCATTGCCACTCCCCCACTGTCCACTGTAAAAGCTTTTCCTTGCTCACCTCTTTTATGTGAGATAATTTCCCCCATTTTTCCTCTCCCTTCGCCCATCTCCTGTCTTAGAAAAAAAACTGAACAAGTCATCAGTGACCTCCTTAAGAAAAAATCCCAGGACCAGATGAGTTTACAAGTAAATTCCACCAAACATTTAAAGAACAATTAATTCTAATACTATATAAACTATTTGGGAAAATAGGCAAAGAAAGATTTCTATCAAATTCCTTCTACAACATAAATATGGTGCTGATACCTAAACCAAGGAGAGCAAAAATAGAAAAAGAAAAAATATAAACATATGTTCTTTTTGGGGGGGTGGTAGACGCAATTGGGGTTAAGTGACTTGCCCAGGATCAAACAGCTAGTAAGTGTCTAAAGTTGGACTTGAACTCAGGTCCTCCTGACTCCAGGGCCAGTATATTATCTGTTGTACCACCTAGATACCCCAACCTATGTTCTTAATGAATACTTATGCAAAAATTTTAAATAAAGTACTATCAAGGAGATTATAGCACTACATTACAAAGATCAATCACTATGACCAAGTGGCATTTATACCAGGAATGCAGGGCTGGTTCAATATTCAGAAAACTATTAGGATATTGACCACATCAGTAACAAAAACAACAAAATGCATGTGATTGTATCAATAGATGCAGAAAAAGCCTTTGACAAAATACAACACCTATTTGTATTAAAAACACTAGAAACCATAGGAATAAATAAAGCTTTCCTTAAAATGATAAGTAGTATCTATCTAAAACCAAGAGTAAACATTATTTGTAATGGAGATAAACTTGAAGCCTTCCCAATAAGATTAGAGGTGAAACGAGGATGTCCATTATCACCACTATTATTCAATATTGTACTAGAAATTCTAGCTATAGCAATAAGATAAGGAAAAGAAATTGAAGGAATAAAAATAGGTAAAGAGGAACCAAAATATCAGTCTTTGCAGATGATATGATGGTATACTTAGAGATCCCTAGAGAACCAATTAAAAAAAAAACAACAAACTAGTTGAAACAATTAACAACTTCAGCAAAGTTGCAAGATATAAAATAAACCCACATAAATCACAGGCATTTCTATATACTATCAACAAAACCCAGGAGGAAGAGATGAAAAGAGAAGCTCCGTTTAAAATAACTGCAGACAATAGAAAATACTTGGGAGAATACTGGCTAAGACAAACCCAAGAATTATATTAACACAATTACAAAACACTTTTCACAAAATAAAAACAGATCTAAACAATTTCTCATGGATAGGCTTAGCCAATATAATAAAAAGACAATTCTACCTAAGTTAATTTACTTATTCAGTGCCATACAAATTAAACTACTAAAGAATTGTTATAGAGTTAGAAAAAATAATAACGAAATTCATCTGCATTAAAAAAGGTCAAGAAAATCAAGGGAATTGATAAAAGAAACTGTGAAAGAAGCTGGTCTAACAGTACCTGGTACTGGCTAAGAGAAAGAGTGGTGGATGAGGGGAATAGATTAGATTCACAATACATACTGGAGCAGCTAGGTGGCACAGTGGAGATGGCACCAGGCCCAGAGTCAGGAAGACCTAAGTTAAAATCTGGCCTCAGACACTTGCCAGTTATGTGACCCTGGGCAAGGCACTTAACCCTGTTTGTCTCAGTTTCCTCAACTGCAAAAGGAGCTAGAGAAGGAAATGGCAAACCACTCCAGTATCTTTGCCAAGAAAACCCTAATGGGGTCACACAAAGAGTCAGAAACAATTGAAACAATGGAACAACAACACACGGTGGTACATGATCATAGTAATCTAGTGTTTAATAAACCCAAAGATCCAAGCTTTGGGGCTAATAACTTAAATTGTTGGGGAAAGCAGAAAGCAGTTTGGCAGAAACTAGGCAAAGATCTCACACAGTATACCTAGATAAAGTCAAAATGGAAAAATTATTTAGACATAAAGGGTGGAATCATAAGTAAGTTTGGGGAGCACAGAAAACTGTTCCTGTCATATCTATGGATAAGGAAAGAATTTATGAACAAACAAAAGATAGGGAGAATCACGGGAAGTAAAATAGATAATTTTGATTATATTACATCAAAAAGCTTTTACACAAAGCTAATACAGCCAAAATTAGAAGGAAAAAAGGGAAACTGGAGGAAAATTTTTTATGTCAATTTTCTCTGATTTCTTAAATATATAGGGAACTGAGACAAATTTTTTAAAAGTAAGAGCCATCACCCATTTGATAAGTGGTCAAAGGATATAAACTAGTTTTCAGAAAAATAAATCTTATCTATCAGTAATCACATGAAAAAATGCTCTAAATCACTGCTGATTAAAGAAATGCAAATTTTAAAAACTGAGGTACCACTTCACACCTGTCAGATTGGCTAACATGACAGAAAAGGAAAATGACAAATGCTGGAAGGGATGGGGAAGAATTGGGACACTAATGCACAATTGGTGGACTTGTGAACTAGTCCAACCATTGTGGAGAGCAATTTGGAACTATGTCCAAAGAGCTCTAAAACTGTACTTACCCTTTGACCTAGCAATACCAGTACTAGGTTTGTATCCCAAAGAGATGAAAGAAAAAGGAAAAGGGCCTACTTGTACAAAAATATTTGTAAGAGCTCTTTTTGTAGTGGCAAAGAATTGGAAATTCTGGGAATGTCCATCAATTGGGGAATGGCTGAAGAAGATGTGGTATATGATTGTGACGGAATACTATTATGCTATAAGACATTATGAGAAGGATTATTTCAGAAAATTCTTGGAAGACTAATATGAACTCATGCAAAGTGAAGTGAGCAGAACCAGGAGAACATTATACAGAATAACTGTAATATTGTAATGGAGGCAGCTAGGTGGTACAGTGAGTAGAGCACTAGCCCTGAAGTCAGGAGGGCCTGAGCTAAAATTCCGCCTCAGACACTTGACATACTTACTAGCTGTGTGACTTTGGGCAAGTCACTTAACCCCAATTGCCCTGCCTTCCCCGCTCCAAAAAATTTGTAATGGTGATCAACTGTGAAAGAGAGCTACTCTGATCAAGAAAATAATTCAAGACAATTCCAAATCACCCATGATGAAAAATGCTGTCTATTTTCAGAGTGAGAACTGACGAACTATGAATGTAAATTGAAGCATACTTTTTTAACTTTATTTTTGTCTGTTTTCATTTGCAGCATGGCTAATATGAAAATGTTTTGCATGATTTTATATGTATCAGGTATTAAATTGCTTGCCTTCTCAAGGATTTGGAGGAGCAGGAGGGATAGAGAGAATTTGGAACTTAAAAAATTGTTAATTTTTTACATGTAATTGGGAAATATTTAACAAAACAAAAACATAATTAAAAAATTAACAACTTTGAAAGATTTAAAACTCTGATCAATGCAGTCATGAAGAGTAATTCTAGAGGACCAATGATAAAGAACAATATACTGAAAGATAGAAGATTGATTCAAGATGAAGAATAAGACATATTTTTGGACTTGGGCAGTATGGGATTTTTTTACTGACTACTCATATTTATTGCATGGATTTTGTTTTTATTTTTTGGAAGGAGGAGAAGGAATTGGATAGGAAAAAAATAGTTATTCAGTCATATTCAATTGTGTCTGACTCTTTGTGAACCCATTTGGGATTTTCTTGGCAAAGATATTGGAGTGGTTTGCCATTTCCTTCATTTACAGCTGAAGAAACTGAGGCAAAGAGGGTTAAGTGACTTACCAGGGTCACAGGACTAGCACAGGTCTGAGGCCATATTTGTACTCATGAAGAAGAGTCTTCCTGACTTCTGACCCAGCATTCTATCAAATGTGACACCTAGCTAGCTTGTTAATTAAAAATAAAATAAAAAAAAACTTTCATAAAAAGATTTGGTTAAGAAAAAACATTGCTGCAGTGGTAATGAGGTATCATTTCCTACAATACTTAGAAGAGGACAGAATATCAAAGGCCAAGAAAAAATATTCAGACCATACTATTACTCTCCCCTTACAGGATAACAAGTAAATATATACACACAATAACACACACACACACACACACACACACACAAGTACCAATCCAAATGCCCATTTTCACATCTCTTTATATTGTATGAAGATAATCTATACATGCATGAAAGAGGCCATGCTCAATCAATGTGAGAAGCAATTGGCAGGTTTTTAAAAATATAATTCTACATTAGATCACGTGCTTATAAAATCCTTAGGATCACAGATTTAGAGTTGGAAGGGGCCTTTGAGGTCATCTATCCAATCCCCTCATTATAGAAATGAGGAAACTGAGCACCAGAGAGTTTCCTGAGGCTAGAAAGTAGCTGAGTCAGGATGTAAACCCAGGTCTTCTTACACAATGCTTTAATACTTTTAAAATCTTATAAAAATTATATATAATTATATATAATGAGTTATATGATATATATATATATATATATATATATATATATATATATATATATATATATAATAATTTTAAAAACTATGAGGTTGCCATCCAGTCTTTGCTTGAATATTTCCCACAAGGGGAACTTCATCTTGCCTCCCAAGATTGGCTATTAGCTTTCGAACGGCTCTAGTTTTTAGGGATTTTTTCCTTATATCAAGCTAAAATCTACCTCTCTATGACTTCTATGCATTGTGCCTGGGTAGTTCTGCTTTCCAGCGTTTAGTAAAAGACCTCTGATTTTATAAAATGTTTCAAAGTAATTTATCTCATTTTATTGTTACCACAAATCTGTGAGAAACTGAGGCACAGGGGGGTTAAGTGAAAGTTACAGAGATAGTAAATAGCTGATCAGGGAGTGGAACCCAGGTATCCTAACCAGATGGAGATAGTCATTTGCCTCAGGCATACAAAGCTGAGGAGTAGAGAAAAAACATATAAAATATTCCTCTACTCTCTCAAGCATCCCATACCATTAGGGTAACAGGGAATAATTTCAGATTCTTGCCTTAGGCACAAGATTAACTAGTTATGGAAGTAATCCCTACTCCAGCTCTTTCTGTTAGACCATGCTGTCCTTCCTAAATTTGGGACCATCACTTTCAAAATAGAGAAAAGCAGCATTTGGGGGAAACGGAACACTTTAAAATTTGAAATCTATTGATGGAAGCCATTTTGAACTGTTATGAGGGTACTAAATTCTCTTGGGAAAAAGTGGGGGATATAAAAATTTTAGAGCAAAACAGAAAATGAAATATATTTTAATGTCAAAATATTGCTGTATGTCGTAATCATGCTTATGATACATAATTTCATATTTAATATTTGGAGAGAAAATATTACCAACATCAAGTTTCTCTCAGTACACCTAGTCACATCCTAGGAAATCCTGAAGTTCTTCAGAATACAGTACAGAAGTAAAACTGGAGTAAAGCTAGCCCTTCTGTCTTCAATGATTTCCATAAATTAAAGTAAAAGACAAAAGATGGGAGAAGCGCTGAGCTCAGCCGAAGAATCACTGGGAAGTGTGCTAAATATGACAGTTGCTACCATTTTAGACAGGGACCATTCTGGTACAGGATTAAAAATGGTGGCTGCTGATATTTGAAGAATAATAATTTGTTCATTTTCAAGACAAATGAAGGTAAACTCCTTCCTTTCATGTTTCTGCTCATGTTTGATTTGTATGCACATCTGCAAACTTTCTGAAAGCATCTTCACAAGTCACGTGCAAATCTTGCGGTCACCCTTGCAGTGCAGCCTTGTCTTAGAATGAAATGAAATCTGAGATTTGCTGCATGAAAAGTAAGTCCAGTCTGCTTTTTTTTAATACAGTCTTACATTTGTCTTAATGACAAACTGTGTGTAACATTCCTCCAGAATAGACCAAATTCATTTAGTTTTGAGGGGCAGAGAAGTCCGGACCTATGATTTCATCAAAGTATGCCTGAAATATCAAATACCAGTCCTGGCCCCCGGTGACCCACAATGCTCCTCAGTGAGGGCAGAACAAGATTAAAATATAATTGGAAATATTTAACAAGATAAACAAAAATAGAATAGAACATAAATAATGTTAATTTGTGGTTTTCTAGGTCATTATGTGGCTTTATATACAGTTAAGTGATCCTCTTTTCTAGTTAAGTTTGACACTGCTGGAGAAAGTAGATAACTCCCAGGGTGGAAACTCTCCACAGGGCAGATTAGCAATTCCTCCCAATTTAGAGGTTTAAAGAGTCTCCTGTAGCATTGTGGAGTTAATTGACTTGTTCTTGGTCACAGTGCTAGTATGCATTAGAGGAAGGATTTTTAATCAGGTATTTCAGACTTCAAAGGTGGTCTCTAGTTGTTGTATATAGCGCTGCCTCTCACTATTTACATATATTGCTGTGTGTGATATATATTACTTATGTGACTTAAATGAATAACCATGTTCCAAAAGTCTTAAAAATATCCTTAAAGTTCTAAATGGAAATTTCAAATGTGGCATTAGAAAGATATACAAAACAAAACAAAAGTTTGGATCACTTTAATTTGTAAGAAATGGCATATTTTGAATATTTGTGGAAATCAGTCTTCTCCTTTGCCGCTTTGCTGCTTCTCTCTAATGACAGAAATTCTGGTTAGAAATAATAGTACCCTACTTCCAGTGGGCAAACAACACTGGGTATTTGAATCTTGACTTAGCTTTGAAATAGAATTGTTTTCCTTTATCCTATTTCTATCGGTAAAATTTCCCTTAATCACCAAAGATAAATCCTCATTTAGATTTATTCAGAGCAATTCTCTATAAAAATGAAAGTACCCTCCTTAGAGAAGAGTCAAATATTAATAATAAAAAGTATTTTGCAGCTCTACATTCAGAAAATTTGTATTGTATAGCTTCTAATTTCATATACTCACAGAGCATGCTAGTGTTTGAAAAGTTACAGTCTACAATAAACATAAAATAAAACAATAAAAATATATAACTTGCCTTATCTGTGAGATTATATTTATATACATGTATGTATGTATAAACACCACATGTATGTATATATGTATGTACATATATATCCCTACTCTTTATATTGGTAAGATTAAAATGTAATGAAACTGGATTTCTGAGAATAGTGGTCATAACCCACTGTCAGCATTGATCAGGTCACTGAAACTCAAGTTTGGTGAAAATAAACTGAGCTCTAATTGAAACAGAAACATCTCAGTTGCAGTGTATTCCTTTTCTCAAGATACTGCTAAATCATTCTTATCAGTATGACTTTTTCCATTACAAATAAAGACATGCAATGAAATACAAAGCAAGATCTTGCCTTTGGCATTCTTCATGATGACTCTAAGTGTCAGGAACTCTAGCTGCTAAACAGGACTGCGTCTAAAAAGATTCCTAAGGACACAAGACCATGGATTTATAGTATCGCTTCTTTACTATTCCCATCCATTCTCTCAATTATGATTTTATTCTTTTGTAATATTTATTCAGACAATTTTAAAAATTGGGAAAGAAGAGGAATAATATTAAGGATACTTGGTCCAAATCTACATAATCACAAATATAAGGGAGAGGGAAATTAGTGAAGATCAGTATGGAATCCAAACCTATTCAATTTAGTTAAAATATTAATTTCAAATTAGAAGGGTATTTTCGGATAAAATGTCTATTAAGAACATCCCAAAGAAATCCCATTTATGGATCAGAGGCAATTTTATATACATATACAGAAGTCAGAGGCCAGAAGTGCAGGAGTGAGCTAGAAGAAGATTCACCCTGAAGAATTCCAAAAAAGGAGACCTGAAGCTGACTTGATTCTCACTAACTCTACCCCAGTCCTTACAGAGGGCAGGGCATCCATGTCTACCAGTAAAGAGTGAGTCTCATGGACCCTCAGGACAGAGGTTACATTCATATATACTTATGGGTGTGTACATATATGTGTATGTATACATACATATATATATATACATACACACATATACATACCTACATATATGCATATACACACATAGAGAGAGACAGACACACATACACATGTATATGTGTATGTACATAAAGTCATTTCTGATTCATATATGTGATTTCATTGGGACATTCTCAATGTGGAAATTCCCTTCACTTATGCAGAACTAATGATCTGTGACTACTCTGTGACTTTTAGTGTTAGAAAAATCACTCATTCCCTAGAGAGGAACTTGTTCCTGGCCACACAGTTAATAGGAATCAGAGTCAGGACTTGTACTCAGGTCTTCCTAACACCAAAGCTGGCCCTTTATTCATCACATAACAATTCCTCTCGTTCATGACTTATTGTCAAAATTCAAATTAAATGATCATCAAAGTTAAAACATTGAATATAAAATCACTGGATCACATTCCTACTAAATACTGAAAATGAGGGATTTGGCTTAGGCTGTTAGAAACAAGACACCTGTAAATTTGAGTGGACTAAGTTTAAATCCTGACTTATTTTCTTTAAATATTCTTACTCTTGTACATCACTTGGTCACATACTGCATAAAAATGACCTTGAATAAATGTGAACTTAATTTCAACAGTATATCTAATGTCACTGGAGTAGTGAAAGAAAATAATTCAGATGAAGAGGAATATATATGTATATATATATATATATATGTATATATTTCACCTTAATATATGTAATTCTTTAGATCAACATTAATTTTGAATTATGCTTTTTTCTCATAACAGTTATAGTATGGTTATAAATATATCCCAGAGATAGCGTGTTGTACTAAAAATGCCCTAGTCTTAGAATCAGAAGATACAGATTCAAATCTCAACTCTAAAACTGATTAGTTAGGAGACTATAGACAATTCTCTTGACCTCTCTGGACTTTAATTAATCATCTCTAAAATAATGATACCAATACTAGAACTATCTACCACAATTATTTGAAGCAAAGAGCTTTGTAAAAAGTCTATCTAGATGTGATCATTAATATTAAGTAGAAATCAACACATTTAAATATACCTTGAATGTATAGAGACAGTTTAAGGGCCATTAAAAACCATGAGGATTATTGACCCTGACAATAAGATAAACAAGTAAGGCCCCCAGTAGGTTCTAATTCTATTTTTCATATCCTGTTTTTTCTAACCAATCAAAGTCAATCTCTAAAAAGTAGAATCATTTTCAAGCCCCATCTAATGAATTTCATTCTTCTGTCCCTTTTGTTCATCGTAAGTGTAAACCTGTTCATTCTAGCACTGCTTACAATCCTCTTTCAAAGAATGTTAATATTGATTCTTAAGAGCTCAACATTCCCTCCTCTTTTGTACAGGGTTGAGTAGCCAATATGAAGATAGACTAGCTTTTCTGGAAATAGGCTGGATTCAACATTTGAAATATAATATATGCAAATAAAAATGAACCAAACCTGCTATTGAATGATTATGAATGTGTTACTATCACAACAAACCATTGTAGTGAAAGAAGTGAGTAACATGATTAGTTTTTCAACCTCTATGGATGGCAAAAACAAACAAACAAAACAAAACAAAAACTGAGTTTAGCCCAGGACTATATGAGGCAGAGGTTGAGCTTAAACCTGGATCTCGTGTTTATGCCCCAATCCTAAAGAAGGGCAAGGCCAAGGAATGTTTAAATTACCAATCAATTGCACTCATTTCATATACCACCAAGATTATGCTTGAGATTCTGCAAGCTAGGCTTCACTAATATGTGAACCAAGAATTACTAGAAGAGCAGGCTGGTTTTCAAAGAAGCAGAGGAACTAGAGACCAAATTGTCCATACTTGTTGGATTCTAGAGAAAGCAAGGGAATTTCAGAAAAGCCATTTACTTCTGCTTCATTGACTACACTAAAGTCTTTGACTGTGTGGTTCACAACAAAATGTTACAAGTCCTCAAAGAGATGGGAGTATAGACCATCTTACTTGTCTCCTGAGGAACCTGCATGTGGGCCAAGAAGCAACAGTTAGAAATGAACATGGAACAACTAATTGGTTTAAGATTGGAAAAGGAGTACAACAAGGCTGTATATTGTCACCTTATTTATTTAACTTATAAGCAGAGCATACCATGCAAAATGCCAGGCGAGATGAATGAAAAGGTGGAAGTAAGGTTGCTGAGAGAAATATCAACAATCTCAGATATGCTAATGATACCACTCTGATGGCAGAAAGTGAGGAGGAATTAAGAAGTCTTTTGATGAGGGTGAAAGAGGAGAGCTGGCTTGAAGCTCAACACACAAAAAACTAAGATCTGGGCACCTGGGCATTCACTTCCCGGCAAACAGAGAAGAAATGGAAGCAATGTCAGATTTTATACTCTTGGGGCCAAAGATCACTGCAAATGGTGGCTGCAGTCATGAAAGTAAAAGACCCTTGTTACTTGGAAGGAAAGCTATGGCAAAGCTGGACAGCATACTAAAAAGCAGAGACATCACCTTAATGACAAAGGTCTATAGTCAAAGCTAGAGTTTTTTCAGGAGCAATGTATGGCTGTGAGAGGTGGACTACAAGGAAAGACGAGTGCCACAGAACTGACACTTTTTAATTGTATTGGAGAAGACTTTTGAGAGTCCTTTGGACAGTGAGGATCATAAATCAGTCAATACTTAAAGAAATTAATTTAGACTATTCACTGGAAGATCAACTATTGAAGCTGAAGCTTAAATACTTTAGCTACATAATAAGAAAACAGGGCTCATTGGAAAAGGCCCTGATGTTGGGAAAGATTGAAGGCAAACGGAAAAGGGGATGGCAGAGGAAGAAATGGATAGATAGTATCATGTAAACAATGAATATGAACTTAGCCTTTAACAGATAGAGAAGATAGAAGAGCCTGGAATGCTATGGTCCATGGGGTCACAAAGAGGTGGATACAATTGGATGACTGAACAATAACAAAATGTATATTTCAGTGATATTACTGAAGGAATAATATGAGCTTGCCGTTATTGCACTGGTGACTCTAGCCAAGTCTAATGGATTTCAGTGACGCAGCAGTATATCAGAATCTTTATATTTCATTTCAGAAGAGCAGTATGTGCATAATAAAAATGAAAATAAATTAGAACAATCCCTGGTGCTTGAAACTCTGGCCAGGCTTTGATGGCGCCTCTTTCTTCTCTAGATGTAGTTCTTTAGAAATAGAGACAGGTGGAGCCTCAGTGACACTTTCTCAAGTATGAAACTTAATCAGCCCAGTCTGGGGCTACAGTTAATACTTGGTTGTCTCCTTAAAGCAATTTGACTAATTCAGGTAGTATTCTGAATTCCAACTAGTTACCCAGTGATCACCAAAAACCAATGATTGGTTTCTCTCCCCCCCACCCAGAAGCACAAATATAGGACATATCTGGGGACCAAACCTATCTTTAAGACTCCACAAAAGGTACCCAGGAGCAAGGGAAGGGGAAGGGAATAAGCATTTATATAGCACCTACTATATACCAAGGGAATCGTTTGATAAGCACTTTTAAAATTATGATCTCATTGGATCCTCACAACTCTGAGAGGTATGATATCCATTTTACAGTTGAAGAAACTGAGGCAAACAGAGTTTACATGACTTGCCTTGAATCACACAGTAAGTGTTTGAGGCCCCATTTAAACTCAGGTCTTGCTGATTCCAATTCTAGCTTTCTATCCATTGTTCAACCAGCAGCTAGGAGGAATAGGATTCATAAGCTTTGCCCAAACTACTGAAAACAAATTTGCACAGTTTTCCCAAAATAGTGACTTGTCTTAATAGGAACACTAAGATGAAAACAAGGATTCAGTTCAAAATAAAAACACTGGCCCTAGTGTGTCTCTGATTGCCATTTTTATAGGTTAGGTTGTCTGTTTCATAGGGAGCGACCACCAACTGAGGAGGATCTATCACATTCACTTTACCATACATCTGTGTGTTAATGATCTTTTGGTTTGGAATTCTAAGTAGCCACCTCTGCTATCTACATTTCTGCATCTCAGTATCTTCAGATCAATCAAAAACCAATAAGAATTTACAGTTCCAGGTGCTCAGGGAAATTTCTGGGTGAGAAGGCAGCTGAGGAATGGTATCTAAGTCTGGAAAGTCAGAAACAGGAATCAAGAGGGTATGAAGTTTGGCCCAGCCTTCACTCCTCCCCAGAATGGAGATCTGTGGAGGAACTGACCAGTAGGAGAAGGGGTGAATAGCTATTGGGGTATATTTCATTTGGAAAAGGCCCCAGGTGCTGAGGGAAGTTCCAGAGTGAGATGACAGATAAGACATGGTGGCAAAATCTAGAAAGTAGAAAGCAGAACTGAGAGTGTATCTAGAAACAGTCTTTCTGTATAGTCACTTCCTTTCCCATCTTGCTGAAGCTGCAAAAAGCCTTGGGAACAGACATTTCTCAGAGTATCAGCAAAGCAGCATAGGGAACTTGATTTCTTGGCACTACAGCACCTGTAAGATCACTGAATCCTGGGCAGGTTTTGCAAGTACCACTTCTTGCCAACATAATAATTAAAAGTCCAGATAGGATTTAGGGAGCTTGTATTACAGGTGTCATCTTCTTTTCTTCTCTCTAATTTTCTCTTGCGGAATATTCTTCTTTTTATGAGGCCACAACCAACCTCTCACCAGGTATGCCACAAACAACCCCAATCCAGCTAGAATCCATGTTGGAGTAGCATCATTACCTGCTGTATTTCACACAGCCATGAAGGGAATGAAGTCTCCCTTTTATCTACTGCTAGGGAAGAAGATTCCTTTTGGATATTCTACTCCCTTATCCCTTTCCTGGCTATTCTTACCCTTAAGCTTCTGGCAGCCTGAAGCATAAGTAGAAATTCTTCAGTATGTCGCAGACTGTGCCTCTGATGATGGGTTTGGCCAGGTTGGCAGAGTAGCCTCTCATAGTACGCCATGAAGTCCCTCGAATTCACAAGGGTTGCAAACAGCACTCTATTCTCACCTGGTTTTGTATCAGCCACCATTGCTATTTGCAAGCACCTCTATACCCACTTGAAAAACACCAAGCATATCTCCTGATTCACTCTCAAATGAAGAAAGAACCCAGTGATAGACACTACTTCTGAAAGATTGCCAACTACTATTTTCAAATGTTAGTAATTCTCATTACCATCACCATAAACAGCAACAGCAAATATTTATTAAAGGATTCCTAGGTGAGCCACAGTGATGGGCCTTGTCAACAAAAACGTATAATACACTTAAAGAGTTTATAATCTAGTTGGCTGGAAATAACATGTCCATCAGAGCATGAATAGCTGGATGACATAAGTATCCAATGAAGGCTATTAAGTATAAATGCTCTAGGGATTCAGCAGAAGGAAGAGTCATTGTGGAGTAGGTTGGTGGAAAAATGCTTAACAGAGATGAGGATTAGTCAATACACATTTATTAAGTATCTAGGAACTGAGATACAAGTACAAAGAATTATGCAATTCCTACTTCCACTGAGTTTACATTTGAAGGTAGCTTAAGCTGGGCCTTGAACAAAGAGTAGTCTTTTTAAAATATCTGAGTCATTGATGGTTTATAGTTACTTTTGTTGCAAAAAGAATTTTTATACAAATACTTCTAGGAAGTTTCTAGAGGCAAATTTATCTTTCTTTTTCTTTAGAATACAATATCCTTGAAAGCAGGAAATATATAACATGATTTTAATACAGTATCCACTAAAAGGGGGAAGAGGACAATTATTTATTAAGTTTCTACCATGTAGCAGGCAATATAGTAAGCTCTTTACAAATGTTTTCTCATTTGATCCTTAGAACAACCACGTGAGGTAGGTGCTATTATGATACCCATTTTATTTTTTTTTTTTTTTTTTTTTTTTTTTTTTTTCTTATTAAAATAAGGGGAGTTTTTTAATGGAAATTTAGTACAATTAAAATTAACTTTTTTTTTTTTATTTTTAGTTTACCACACACGGTTCTACATAGTTTTGAGTTCCAGTTTTTCTCCCCTCCCTCCCCCCTCCCTCCCCAAGACGGCATGAAGTCTCATATAACTGTCATGTATAACTTCGCATTGAATTAATTTATGCTCTAGTCAAGTCGTGGAGAAGAATTTTGACCAATGGAATGAATCATGAGAAAGAAGAAACAGAACCAAAAAAAAAAAACAAAAAAAAAACCCAAAACCAAAAACAAAAGAGAAGCAGAAAAGGCGAGCATGTAGTAGTGTGCCTCAGTCTGTATTCAAACTTCGCAGTTCTTTCTCTGAATGAAGATAGCATTCTCCATCGTGAGTCCCCTGGAGTTGTCCTTGCCCCTTTAGGTTGCTGAGAGAAGCGCAGTATGTCAGGGTTGGTCCTCACGGAATCCACATATCTGTGGCTGTGCACAACGTTCTCCTGGCTCTGCTCCGCTCACTCAGCATTATGTCGTGTAGGTTTTTCCAGGTTGTTATGAAGTCTGCATCATCCCCATTTCTTATGGCACAATAGTATTCCATCACCTTCATATACCACAGCTTGTTCAGCCATTCCCCAATTGATGGGCATCCCTTTGCTTTCCAATTCTTGGCTACCACAAAGAGAGCTGCTATAAATATTCTTGTACATATGGGTCCTTTTCCCGCTTGCATGATTTCTTTGGGATACAACCCTAGAAGTGGTATTACTGGGTCAAAGGGTATGAACATTTCTATAGCCCTTTGGGCATAGTTCCACACCACCCTCCAAAATGGCTGGATCAGCTCGCAACTCCACCAGCAATGCAACAATGTTCCAATTTCCCCACATCCTTTCCAGCATTTATCATTCTCCTGATTTGTTATTTTAGCCAATCTGACAGGAGAGATGTGGTATCTAAGAGTTGTTTTGATTTGCATTTCTTTAATCAGCAGCGATCCAGAGCATTTTTCCATATGCCTGTAGATAGCTTTAATTTCTTCCTCTGAAAACTGCCTGTTCATATCCTTTGACCATTTCTCAATTGGGGAATGGCTTGTATTCCTATATATTTGGCTTAGCTCCCTGTATATTTTAGAAATGAGGCCTTTATCAGAGATACTAGTTGCAAAGATTTTCTCCCAATTTTCTGCTTCCCTCCTAATTCTTGTTGCATTGGCTTTTTTTGTACAAAAACATTTCAATTTGACATAATCAAAATTATCCACTTTGCATTTTGTAATGCTCTCTATCTCTTGTTGGGTCATGAATTCTTTACTTTTCCACAAATCTGATAAGTAAACTATTCCTTGCTTTCCCAAATTACTTAGAGTATCAACTTTTACTCCTAAATCATGAACCCATTTTGACTTTATTTTGGTATATGGTGTAAGATATTGGTCTATGCCCAGTTTTTGCCCTACCATTTTCCAATTTTCCCAACATTTTTTGTGAAATAGTGAATTATTAGCCCAGAAACTGGCTTCTTTGGGTTTATCAAAGAGTAGATTGCTAAACTTGTTGATTTCACCTACTTGTGTACCTATCCTATACCACTGATCCACACCCCTGTTTCTTAACCAGTACCAGGCAGTTTTGATGACTGCTGCTGTGTAGTACAGTTTAATATCTGGTGTGGCTAAACCACCATCCCTAGCATGTCTTTTCATTAATATCCTAGATACTCTAGACCTCTTGTTTTTCCAAATGAATTTTGTTATTATTTTGTCCAGCTCAGTAAAAAAAAATTTTGGTAGTTCGATTGGTATGGCACTGAATAGATAGATTAATTTAGGTAGAATTGTCATTTTTATTATATTAGCTCGGCCTAACCATGAGCAACTGATATTTCTCCATTTATTTAGATCTGATTTTATTCGCGTGAAAAGTGTTTCATAGTTATGTTCATATAGGCCCTGGGTTTGTCTTGGCAAATAGACTCCCAAATATTTTATAGTGCCTTCAGTAACTTTGAATGGAATTTCTCTTTCTATCTCTTGCTGTTGGGCTTTGTCAGTAATGTATAGGAATGCTGAGGATTTATGTGGGTTTATTTTATATCCTGCAACTTTGCTAAAGTTGTTTATTATTTCAAGTAGTTTTTTACTTGATTCTCTAGGATTCTCTAGATAAATCATCATATCATCTGCAAAAAGTGATAATTTAGTTTCTTCTTTTCCTATTCTAATTCCTTCAATTTCTTTTTCTTCTCTTATTGCTACAGCTAATGTTTCTAGAACCAAATTGAATAATAGGGGTGATAATGGACATCCTTGTTTCACCCCTGATCTTATTGGGAATGCATCTAGTTTATCCCCATTACAAATAATGCTTGTTGATGGTTTTAGGTAGATGCTATTTATAATTTTGAGGAAGGTTCCACTTATTCCTATGCTTTCTAGTGTTTTTACTAGGAATGGGTGTTGTACTTTGTCAAAGGCTTTTTCTGCGTCTATTGAGATGATCATATGGTTTTTGCTAGTTTTGTTGTTGATATGATCAATTATGCTAATAGTTTTCCTAATATTGAACCAGCCTTGCATTCCTGGAATAAATCCTACCTGGTCATGGTGTATTATTCTCGTAATGAGTTGCTGCAATCTTTTTGCTAATATTTTATTTAAAATTTTTGCATCAATATTCATTAGAGAAATTGGTCTATAATTTTCTTTCTCTGTTTTAACTCTACCTGGTTTAGGTATTAGTACCATATTTGTGTCATAAAAAGAATTTGGTAGGACTCCTTCTTCCCCTATTTTCCCAAATAGTCTGCAAAGTATTGGAATTAGTTGTTCTTTAAATGTTTGATAGAATTCACATGTAAAACCATCTGGCCCTGGAGATTTTTTCCTAGGGAGTTCGTTGATGGCCTGCTCAATTTCTTTTTCTGATATGGGGTCATTAAGAAATTTCACTTCCTTCTTTGTTAGTCTGGGCAGTTTATGTTTTTGTAGATATTCATCCATATCTCTAAGGTTGTCAAATTTATGGGCATACAGTTGGGCAAAATAATTCCTAATTATTGTTTTGATTTCCTCTTCATTAGAGGTGACCTCACCCTTTTCATTTTTTATACTGGTAATTTGATTTTCTTCTTTCTTTTTTTTAATCAAATTGGCCAAAGGTTTGTCAATTTTATTGGTTTTTTCATAAAACCAGCTCTTTGTTTTATTTATTAATTCAATAGTTTTCTTGGTTTCAATTTTATTAATCTCTCCTTTGATTTTCAGTATTTCTAATTTGGTATTTAATTGGGGGTTTTCAATTTGCTCTTTTTCTAGCTTTTTCAGCTGTATGCCCATATCATTGATCTCCTCTTTCCCTATTTTATTCATGTAGGCATTTAGAGATATAAAACTTCCCCTAAGAACAGCTTTTGCTGCATCCCATAAGTTTTGGTATGTTGTTTCATTATTGTCATTTTCTTGAATGAAATTATTGATTGTTTCTCTGATTTGATCTTTGGCCCACTCACTCTTTAGAATTAAATTATTTAGTTTCCAATTAGTTTTTAGCTTATTTTTCCATGGTGCTTTATTAAAAATGATTCTTATTGCATCATGATCTGAAAAGGATGCATTGACTACTTCTGCTTTTCTGCACTGGATTGTGAGGTTTTTATGCCCAAGTACATGGTCAATTTTTGAGTATGTGCCATGTACTTTTGAGAAGAAAGTATATTCCTTTTTATCCCCATTCAGTTTTCTCCAGAGGTCTATCATATGTGCCTTTTCTAAAATTCTGTTTACCTCCTTAACTTTTTTCTTATTTATTTTGAGGTTAGATTTATCAAGTTCAGAAAGGGGGAGGTTGAGGTCTCCCAATATTATAGTTTTGCTGTCTATTTCTTCCTGTAACTCCCTTAACCTCTCCTCTAAGAATCTGTATGCCTTACCACTTGGTGCATATATGTTAAGCAATGATATTGCTTCATTGTTTATGGTGCCTTTTAGCAGGATATAATGTCCTTCCTTATCTCTTTTAATTAGATCTATCTTTACTTTTGCTTTGTCTGAGATTAGGATTGCTACACCTGCTTTTTTTACTTTAGCTGAGGCACAATATATTTTACTCCAGCCTTTTACCTTAACCCTATGTGTATCCCCCTGTTTCAGATGTGTTTCTTGTAAACAGCATATTGTAGGATTATGGTTTTTAATCCATTCTGCTATCTGCTTCTGTTTTGTGAGAATGTTCATCCCCTGCACGTTCAGGGTTATGATTTCTATCTGTGTCTTTTTCTCCATCCTAATTCCCCCTGTTTATGCTTTTATTTCTCCCTTTCCCCTTCTCCTCCCCAACAAAGTTTTGCTTTTGACCGCCGCTTTCCTCAGTTAACCCTCCCTCTTTATTCCCCTCCCTTATCTAACCGTTACCCACTTGCTACTTCTCCTCTTCCTTCTGCCCTCCTCCCTCCCTTTTTCCCCCCTTTCCCTCCCACTTCCCGTAGGACAAGTTAGATTTCTAAACTTATCAGAGTATGTTATTCCCTTCTTGAACTAGATCAGATGACAGTAAAGCTCAAATACTGCTCTTCTCCCTCCCTTCTTTCCCTCTACTTTAATATGTTTTTTTGCCACTTCCTTTGGTGTAATTTACCCTTTTCTACAACCTTCTTACCACTTCCCTCATAGCCCTCCCTTTATATCTCTTATTTATATTTTATATCTTTACATCAGTTAATTTATACAGGCATTCACAACCTATGTATATCCCTTTCATTTGTCACAATAGTTGTACCATTCACAAGAATGACTTATATATGTATATGTATATATATATATATACATAAAAAACATACATAAGATGATATAATCCCACATAAAGATGTAAACAACCTAAGCTTATTGGTTAATGAAGTTTGTGGGGTTTTTCCCCCGGTTACCTTTTTATGTCTCTCTTGAGGTTTGTATTTGGAGATCAAATTTTCCATTGAGTTCTGGCCTTTTCATCAGGAAGGTCTGGAATTCCCTTATTTCATTGAATGTCCATCGCCTTGCCTGGAAAATTATGCTTAGTTTTGCTGGGTAGTTGATCCTTGGTTGTAGTCCCAACTCCTTTGCCCTTCGGAATATCATATTCCAATTTCTCCTGTCTTTTAATGTGGAAGCTGAGAGATCCTGCGTGATCCTGACTGTAGTTCCACGATATTTGAATTGCTTCTTTTTGGCTGCTTGCAGTATTTTCTCCTTAAGTTTATAGCTCTGAAATTTGGCTATAATATTTCTTGGTGTTTTCAGTTTGGGATCTCTTTCAGGGGGTGATCGGTGAATTCTTTCAATGACTATTTTGCCCTCTGGTTCTAGGACCTCTGGGCAGTTGTCTTTGATAATTTCTTCGAAGATACTGTCAAGGCTCCTTTTTTCATCGTGGATTTCCGGTAGACCAATAACTCTCAAATTGTCTCTCCTGGATCTATTTTCCAGGTCAGTTGTTTTGCCAATCAGATATTTCACATTTTTTTCTATTTTTTCATTCTTTACATTTTGTTTTATTACTTCTTGATGCCTCATAGATTCATTAGCTTCCACTTGCTCAAGTCTAATTTTAAATGAGTTAGTGTTTACATTTTGCTTTTGAGCCTCCATTTTCAATTGGTTGATTTCACCTCTCAGGGTGTCCTTTTCTCTCTCTAGATTCTGAATCTCCATAGCCATTTCGCCAATCTTTTTCTTTAGGGACTTGATTTCGTCAGTGGATTTTTTCTCCCTTTTTTCCATTTTTTCCATATTTTCTTTTAGCTCCCTAATTTGGTTTTTAAAATCCTCTTTTAGCTCCTCCAGCAGTGCTTTTTGGGCTGGAGACCAGATCATATTAGCTTTTGAGGTATCTGATGTATCTACCGTGTCATTGCTATCTTCTTCTAAGTCGATATTTTGATCCTGCCTGTCTCCATAAAAAGAATCTATTGTCCTCGGTTTTTTTGTGTTCTTCTTCATGTTGGATTGCCTTTTGCTGGTGTTAGAACGAATTTCTATCTGTGAGTCTCAGGGCTTTCTGTCCCAGCTTTCTTATTCTGCGGGTTGTGAGTCTAAAATTATAACCTTCAGTTTCCTGAGGTGTGGGGGAGGGGTCTGGCTCCCTGGCGTCTCACTCCCTATGGGTGCTCTCCAGCACTTGCTTTTCAGCAATGGTCTCAGCTGTTTGTTGTTTGAGCTGATGACTGGCGCTTCCCCTGGGGGAGCAAGGTTACGTCTGGGCTCCTGGCTTGGCCCCTGCCGACTCTTCCCCTCTGGGACTAATGAGCTTCTAGTATTTGTCCTGTGAAGCCCCGCTACTCTCTCCTCTGTTTCAGTTTTTTTTTTTTTTTTTCCCGAGGAATTCTCTGGGTGAGGGGGGGAGGGGTTAGAGCCGCTTACCTAGCCATTGAGTCTTCCGGAAGTTCAAGCGGCCGAGATCCTGGGTTTTGCAAGCGTCAGAACTGGGTGTTTTCGCGGCTGTTGGCGTTGCGCTGCCTCTCGTCGCTCCCAGAGACTGCCGTCCTGTGTTGGGAGGCCTGGGGATCTCTACCGGTTTCGGGCGCCCAGCTTTCTCCCAGCTCGTCTCCCACGTGGATTTCCCGGCCGGCCGCTTCCGCCTTGGTCTGGAGCAGCTCCGCACCGAGCACTCTCCGCGCCTGCAGGTTCGTTCCTCTGGCCTTTCAGACTCTCCCGGCTCGGAAATTTGCCCCACGCAGACTGCTCGCGGTTTCTGACTCTCTCAAATCTGCTCAAATTTACTTTTTTATGGGAATCTGACAGACCTTGTGAGAGAGCTCCGGTAACAGGCTGCCTTCATGCGGCCATCTTGGCTCCGCCCCCATGATACCCATTTTAGACTCAAGGAAAGTGAGGTAGACAGAGGTTGACTAACACATAACTAGTGTCTGAATCTAGACTTGAACTCAGGTCTTCCTGACTCCATGCCCAGTGCTCTACCCACTGCATTACTTAGCTGCTTCTGTTTAAGTATGGTGTATAGTACAAAATGAGTGTTTATTAAAAACTAGTTTTTAAAAATTAATAAGCAACAGTATGAACTATGTGTAGTTCTCAGGTTTAATGAACTGATTTTTAAAGGATATTGTGAATTTTTTTCAATTATCCATGTCATCTGGTAAAAAGAAATTATTGCTAAAATATTTTTCCTCTTCTGATCATTATTCCTAGTTAGAATGGCCCCAAAGGCACATTTTGAAGTGTATTCAACTGTATGTTATAGTTAAAACACCATGATTTCTCTGCTATCCAAAAGTTGACTATTAAAAATTATATTCTATATCTATATAGTGCCTCATGAGTTGGACCAATTAATTGCAAATTTTGCTAGTGCTATATGTTAAGGGATTTCCACAGAGTGACTAAGATGGGGGGGAGACTTTTGGTGATCATCCCTAAATCATCTCCTAAAGTATGTTAAAAACCATTCACTAATGTTGAAAACTAAAAATAAATTTTAAAAGAAATATAACCAAATAATATTAAACTAATTACATGAAATTAAAAAAATTCACTTGATAATTCAATCATTATTTTTTATCATCAACTATGCAAAAGGCATACTGTGACAATTTCTTCAAATCTTTAATTCTTTTATCATGAAAAGAATTTATATTTTGCAGCTTTGGCTTTGATATCCTTACCATTTCACTGACGTGATTAGTCTCTCTCCTGATACCCCTCTAACCCTTCTGTGATACGTCTCATTCTGTGTTATTCTTGTCTATATTTCTATAGGAGGAAAAGGTCCTCTACGGGGATTTTAAAGGTTGTTTTCTCTTGTTTACTTAGCATATTGGCATAACATACCATTCAAGCTGTATGTGTTATCTCCCATTCTCAATATGTCACTGACCGCTCTCCTTTTCAGGGCTAATATTTCCTCCAAGTCACCACTCTTTGTGCACAATGTGTCACTGGTAACATGGTGCTCTCTGCTTTCACCTACTGTGTATCTTTCCATTGCCCTCGATATCTTCTCATTTTAATTCTTCTGAGAGTATAGTTTTCCACAATTCATAGCATTGTGGCATCACTGGGAGAATGGTGGTGTTAAAAAGTGGGCTTTTTCAGTAGAAAGCTATTTGAGACAAATGAGGATATTGTACAATTTCCCAAAGTTGACATAGCCCAGTTTCTCCTATTTACTTCTGAATCCATCTCACTACACATTTGTAGAGAGGGTTGAAGATTAAACCTATTGATGGCTTGATTCAACGGGCTTCCTATCCAGATACATATCATATCCTGTGTGATATGCTTCTTCTATCTGTTCCTTCCTCCCCCCCCCCACCCCGCCCAGACCTAGATCACTTTTTTCATATGCCATGGATTTCATGGAGGAGTCTTTGTACTGTTCTTGGATAAAACGTGTTTAAGTCCTACTTCTAACACATGCTAGCCAAATGACCCTGGGCAAGTCACTTAACTTCTTAGTGATTTAGGCAACTCCTAAAACTATATACAACACCTGCTGATCTGCACTAATAGAGGGAGTTTCTCATCAGGTATTCCATATATCAATTAAATTTCAGATCTGAAAGGGGAGGAGGAAGATAACTGAGAGTTACATAGTGCTTTAAATTTTATGAAGCTCTTTACTGGTAAAGACAGATCAAAAATAACTAATAAGGAGTTGATACTCAAAATAAGGAGAGAGATGGTAATTGAGCAACTGGTTATCCTTGATTTGTTCAAGTCATTAGGCTTAGATAAACTACATTCCAGGAATCTGAAAGAACCAACAGATGAATCTGATGAGCCAGTCAGTCTCAATCTTTGCAAAGTCTCTGAAAAATCTTAGAGATTTTTATAAACTAGTGGCAAAGAAAGTTAATGAGAACTACTGCTGTACAGTTATTATAGACTGTCTAAAATTAGGGATGTGAAAGTGCTCTGCCCTAGTCAGATTTCCATCTGCAGTATTTTGCTCAGATCAGGGCACCATATTTTGGGAAGGACATTAATAAGTTGGAGATAATACAAAAGTAGAATAAATTGCCTTATGAGATAATATGCTCTCTCTCTTTCTTCTCTGTCTTCTCTCTCTCTCTCTCTCTCTCTCTCACACACACACACACACACACACACACACACACACACACACACACGATACCCATAAAACTTACTTTTAAAAATCAAAAACATGGCTAGACATATGTTCTTTGCAAATAAACTGTGATAGGACTACAATGATTTTCCTTTCACGGGAGATCTCCAAGTAAAGACTAGATGACTACTAGCTAGATATGTTGTAGAGATACTGGATATATTCTTGGTCAGTTATGTGGTCCCTTCCAAATTTGAGATTCTGTAAAGATAGGTACTATACTTCAGGTATCATTATGACTATTTTTACAGATGAGGAAACAGGCTCAAAAAGGATAAGAGAATTGGTTATGATATTGATTGTGCTTACAGTTTATAACTGTAGGGAACTAGATTCATACTCAGTCCTTTTAATTCTAAGTTCACATTTACTTACACTATTTTGGGCTGCTTTTCCACTATGAATGTTTTCTGTTGATAGGAATATTTGGAGGCCTTCAAAAGAACAATAATAATGTAAAAAGGAATGAAGGAAATCCCTGATCAATTTGATCAGTCTTTGTTTGAAAACTCAAATTGTCTATATCTTTTCCTCCCTGGAAAGTTGCCCTCTGGCACTCTGTGGAGAAGATTAAAGAAAACTCCCAATTGTTTTAAACACTAGAGTTGCCTCTAGATAAATTAGTTGGTGTGAAGCCAGTCCCTTGGTGCCCCTTAGATGATGGCTTTCAGTTACTGGGACTTCATCCAAGGGGATCTAGTTGGCCCAGACTCTTGGGAGTATAAACTTTGTTGGGAAGAATAACCCTGTGTTGGCCTAGAAAAAGAGCCAACAGGCCTTGCTCATCTTTTTTGGCATTTTTTTTTTCCTTTTCCCTCATGCCCTTCTTCTGGAAATGGTGAAAGAGTTGTGGGGCAAGAAATTCTTCCCTCCTCTCTCCTCCACTCCAGAAGTTGTTAAAGGCTAATTACAAGACTCATGACCCAAATGTCTTGGCTGTCTTTTGCCTTTCTTTCTCTATTTCCAAGCACAGGTCACAGACCAGAGAAGTGAAGGAGCTTTTCTGAACTAATAAATGGCAGCTCCCAAGGTGGTGGAGGAGTGTCCTGGAGAAACAAATAGGAGCTACATATCCACATGGCCCAAAAAAGGAGTTTGTGGACAATATCACCCCTGAATTTCTGCCTCCTAGTTAAAGGAGGACAATTTCCTAGGCAATATAATCCCAGAATCTATCATCTTTTTGTTTTGTTTTTTTGTTGTTTCTTTGGCAGAGCAATTGGGGTTAAGTGACTTTCCCAAGGTCACACAGCTAGTATGTGTGTCAAGTGTCTGAGGCCAGATTTGAACTCAAGTCCTCCTGACTCCAGGGCTGGTGCTCTACTCACTGTGCCACCTAGCTGCCCCTAGAATCTATCATCTTAATCAGAGAATGGTGAGTTCTTGGAAAACACAACCTGTGGGGATTGCCGGACAACTAGCTACAATTTCAAAAACTGAAAGGTTCAAGCTTATACAGAAGAAGGGAATTTACTGATTAGTGAGCCTCTTGGGTAGAGAATAGATCACCTACTGGCCTCTCCATTAACTTTTCAGCTAAAGGAGTAAATAAATAAAGCTACAACACAGGGCAGTAAAAGGCCTTGACTTGTTCCATACTACTAGAGTGAGTTGGTCAATCGTCAGGAAACTAGAATGTATTAAATGTCCACTGTGTGCCAGGCACTGGGCTAAGTGCTGTTTATTCAGACCATGTAGGTCTGATGGGAAAGGGGTTGTCTGTCTGGAATCTCCAAAGTGTTTCCTTTATGGGGGAAGTCCAAATTACAGAGCCACATAAACTATAATAACTATTAGTTTATTACTCAAAACTGAATCATGGTTACACAATTTCATATATCATAAAGAGATCAATTTTTTTTAATTGAATTGCTCTACTTCTTAGGGAGGGTGGGTGGGAAGGGAAGAGGGGAGAGAATCTGGAACTCAAAGTTTTAAAATCAGATGTTCAAAAACAAAAAAAAAAGTTTTTGCATGCAACTAAAAAATAAGATACACAGGCAATGGGGCGTAGAAATTTATCTTGCCCTACAAGAAAGGAAGGGAAAAGGGGATGAGAGGGGAGGGGGGTGATAGAGGGGAGGGCTGACTGGGGAACAGGGCAACCAGAATATACGCCATCTTGGAGTGGGGGGGGAGGGCAGAAATGGGGAGAAAATTTGTAATTCAAACTGTTGTGAAAATCAATGCTGAAAACCAAATATGTTAAATAAATTAATTGCATTAAAAAAAAAAAAGAAAAAAAAAATTTGGCTCTACCATGTGCAAAAGGGCTATTTTAGGGGTTTGGTAAGAATTTAAAAAAAGATAGGTGAGACACTGACCTTGCTCTCATTTAAAAGGAAACTGTTTAAAATACTTCAGAGGGCAAACATACCTTTAAACCTTAAGAGATCAGAAATGTGCCCTCAAATGTATAACAAGTAATGAATTAAATGTTCTATTTGACATTGGAAATAATATCTACTTCAAAGAAGTAGTTTCTCGGTATCAACTGTATTATACCAGTGAAATATATCTCCATACATGATCATGTTTGGGTTCCAAAAGAAATATGCAATTTTTAAAGAATGTTTCCATAGATGTTTGTGATTGTCAAAGATACTTATTGCAGGTGGCTTGGAGATCTAGGCAGATATGCAGAAGCTGTGAATAAATCTTATCAAAAACCATAAAGGAAAACAAACATTTATGCAGAAAGGATAAAGTCTTTTCATGAAGGGGGAAAAAGACAGACGATCGATAGTAAATATGGATCATTCTGAGCAGGTGTTCATACTAGGGAAGGAGAAAAAAGAGGGGTATTCAAGATATATTGTTCGGCCATCAGTGGTGTTTTATCAGTATTTCTATATTAGCACCTAAAAGGTTAGTGCAATCTCATTGTCCCAGGATATGTATGCTGAAGCAAGCAAGGCAAGGGATGAAATAGGCAGGACCATATATCTGGACAGTCCCCTCAATCAACAGAAGAACCAGTGAAAGTTCCAGCACACCAACATTCTATCTACAACAGTAGAACTGGCATTTTCTCTTGCCTACTCAAGGACTGTCCACAGGAGTCTCCTGTGACCAGATCCAGAGGGCAAAGAGTTTTCTTAACCTTTCAACGTTTCCTAAGTGCTTCATACAAGGTCTGGAACATAGTTAATTCTTGGCCTTTTATTTTGTTTTCAATTGCACATTCCTCATGCTTCAGTGAGACTGATCCGGTTTCATTGTGGCATGAACAATCCTTGAAATATTCAAATTCCCTACAACCAACAACTGCTGCGATATCTTCAACAGTCATTGCATTGCACTTTTTAAAAGAGTTACAACTTTTCATGTTTCCTTAATGTTAATTCTTAAAGATCCCAGAATGAAATGTAGCAACAAAACACCTGTATTGCACAAAACTCAGCACTCAAGTGTCAGAGAATTAATTAATTAAAGGTGGGGAAACTACCTTCATCTAATTTCATCTGCTCAAAGTCATATCTTCTGAGTTAGCTTAGTGTCAGCAGAAACATACTGCTGTCTGACTACTGCTTTCATAAAATAAAACCATAACAAAATGATTATTTATCCCAAGTGATAAGTACACCACTGTGCCACATATCAAATTTAATTTTCTATGCCTTATCCCTCCTATCAGAGGGATAACTCCTTGATGGCAGGAATTATATAATTTTAAAACTCATTGTCCTCAGGATTTGATACAGAGTAATGGCAACTAGGTAGAGATGTGGATAGAGCGCCTAACCTAACCCGGAGTCAGGAAGACCTGAGTTCAAATCAGCCCTCAGACTTTTACTAGCTATGTGATCCTTTGAAAGTCACTTACCCCCAACTTTTTGCCTCAGTTTATTAATCTATAAAATGAGCTGGAAAAAGAAATGGAAAACTACTCCAGTATTTTTGCCAAGGAAACCCCAAAAGGCCTGAAACAACTGAACAATAATAAAATGTCTTAGTTAATGTTAACTGAATTTTCTAGTAGGATGAATTAGGGGAAATACTTCAACGTGGTGTGAAGGATTATATGGATTGGAGTAGATGGATACTGTCGCTTCCAACTTTCTCTTCTTGTCATTAAGGTTGTGTTGGCTAGTATGCCCGTATTGGAGCAGCAACTAAGTCTTTCTCACCCCAGAGCAGAAGTTCTTAACCTGAGATCTATGAAATTATTTTTAAAAATTATTTTGACAACCGTATTTCAGCATAAATGGTTTCTTTTGTAATCCTTTGTATTTTATTTTATGCATTTAAAAACTTTACTTTGAGGAGAGGATCATAGGCTTCACTATATAGAGTCAGAAAAGTGTATCATACAATAAAAGGTAGCAAACCCCTGTCCTAGAGACTTGCCTAAAGAAAATATCCTAAAACAGCAACTATGAAATTTCTTTCCAGTTTCATTATCTTGTGCAGTCTAACTCTTCCTTTTTCTATCTGTAGCCACCCTATTATAATATCATATAGAACTTTACAAGGACAAATTTCTGGAACTATGTTGGCCCCATCTAGATGTTGTTGCTGTAAAGCCTTCAATCTCTAGGCTCAATGGTCACCTCTGCAACGCAGCTTCTATCCCCTGCCCAACACAGCAGTTATCCTTGGTCAGAGCTGATGCTGTTCTTTTCAAAAGGGAAAGCAAACTATTTGAGTAATGGGTACCAGTCTTACAAGTGTCAAAGAAATTTAGCACGGTGGGAGTTTACAGAGGCCAACTAGGCACTCTGAAAATATAAGAGAAAAATGAGGAGGGAAAAAAGAGTGACTCCCAAATTCTCTAAATGTACAATGTTCATTTTTCATAAGATGACTCTAGGTCTTCATTCCTACAGTTTAAAATTCAAAGCTCCCTTGACCAAATGGTCCTAAAAGGTACCTGAGCTTGTTTTTGTAATATTTCTCTCAAAAATGACAAAGAAATTTAAGGATATTTAGCCTTATTTAAATTTGTTTAATTAATAGAGGAGTGAGTTGAGAATGTTCTGCTTAATTCTATGATATTTTGGTATGCCCTGGTGGATGTGCTACAATTCTAACAAAGGCAATCAGAGAGAGACCAGTGGGCCTCTGGGCCTCAGATGCACTATTACCTCCCAAAGAATATGCCTTATTTAAAACATAGTAGAGGGTGAGTCATAGCTGAAGGATGCATGCTGACATATGGCTCTCTCTAAGCCAAATAATGACCCAATACACCTAAAACCCACTATCATGTTTTATCTGGTAAAACAACTTGTCCCTTCACTGATAGAAAGAGAAATCAATTAAAATGCTATTTATAACATAAATAGGGCCAACTTTTGAAGGGTTGAACAAAATGGCCACACTAAATATGTGTTTCAGCGATTACAATTTTATAAGAAAATCATTGTAGAAATTTCTCAGAATAAAAAGGTAACATGAATTATTTTGAAAATATTATCAAGTCTCTCATGTTATTACATTAAAATTAACAGCTCTGATGTTTGAATTATACTAAAATAATGAACAAATATAACTGTATGTCTTCTAATGTTGAGCAAATTTCATCAGTACTCTACTTATTTGAAAGGTATCAGTGTACAAGGCCCCTTCTCAATTTCACCATCTGTAAAATGGGAATAATAATTCCTGCATTTTCCTCACAAGGTCATTTGGAAGAAATGACTTTTTAAACCACGATCAATATATATGTTTATAGATAAAGGTATTATTAGTACTATCATTGTCCATATAGGACAACAAGCTTATATTTAGCAGCTCATTCCCATTAAATAATAAATTCAAGAGCTCCCTACAAACCAAATTTCTAACATTAGTAGCAAATGTGTAACAGTTACATATGAAAGCTGAATTCTGTTCCCAGAAAAAGGAATAAACAAGTTTCAAGAAATGAACCCCAAATGCAAGAAGAAAATGATATTATATTGGTCTCCTGGGAAACACGCACGCGCTCTCTCTCTCGCTCTCTCTCTCTCTCTCTCTCTCTCTCTCTCTCTCTCACACACACACACACACACACACACCACATACAACACACTTTAAAAAGATGCATTACCAGGCTTATCTTATTCCAACTTATGGATGGTATTTAAGTCCAAATTGCTCTTTTTCTGTCATTGAAAGTAAAAAAAAAAATTACTACATTTCTACTTGTAAGCAATTGCAAATAATAAAAAGACCAGTCTTACAAAAGAGAATTCAGCCATCTGAATTCTTTCCATTTAACAGCAACATTATTGCTAATTATCTGCTTGCTTTACTTTACTTATAAGGTGCCTTATAGTTCCACAAATTGTCATATAATTATTTACAGAGCAACTGCTATGGGGAAAAGACTGAAAAGAGCTTCATCAGCTTTAGCCTCCTTGACACAGAATAATTCATTAAATGAATTCACCACTTTTTTCCTACATTGTGTAAATGATTTCCTTTTTTTAAAAAAATGCAGTAGAGAATCTAGAATGAAGAGGAAAACATATTTTTCACATTTTTAAATAGCAAAAAACAATTGCTAACTTAGAACACTAAGATTGTGAAGAATTGATTAAATTATGTGGGTCAAACATTTGTTGAAGAAAGTCATCATTCTTTACTCTTAGGTATCACAGTCAAAATTTCCTATCCAATGAAAAATGGTTAAAGGAAAACAGACCTGCAGAACAAAGAAAATTACTTTCCCCAGACAACACAACTTCACTAGGGAATTTTGTGTTCTGCTTGAAAAACATTTTAATAGCTTTCCTAATTAAAACTTAGCACAGTAAAGAACTATTAAATTTAATCTCCTATTAATCATATTGTTATAAATCATTTTTATTAAAATCAATGTTTTATTAGATTTTTTCACTAAATTAAACATCGACTAGTAATAACATCTATCATTAGTTTATGTCTATTTTAGGTAATTGTATAAATCTATCCTATTTACCTGTCCTGCATATAATTTTAAGTACCAGTCTCTCATATAAGACAATCAGAAAACCTTTTTTTAGATAACTATTTTTAAAAAAGATAAGAATGATGATTTCATAGAAAACCATAAGCTTCTGTAGGATATTACTCATAAGCATATTTCAAAAGATATTGTGGTACACCTGTATACAGCTGATTGCCACATGCTAGGAAAGATAGATGAAGAGTTTTACGGCCAATTAATTGGTATACACCAATTAAGAGGTTGTTTCAGACAACAAGCTCCAGACTTCCAGATGAAAACAACCAGATATTCAAATACCCATTAGAATGCCTTCATTTTGGCACTCTATGATTGCCTATGGTTGTCCTAGGAAGGAGTATAATTGAGGACAGGTACTACATCAATCACTACAAGAGTATATTCAAGACGAGGCATTGCTTCATCTATCAACCTCTGTTGAAGAAGGGTATAGTCAACATGTGTATCTGTGCCATATCATTTCTTAGCTATTGAGCAACATCATCTGTGTTCTCACATCCTCCCATTTTTGCATGAATGGAACTCTCACCTAAATCTCTCAACATTTGCTTGAATTTCAGTATGGAGCCGCCCTAGGCACAATAAATGCTTGGTCAATGGATACTGATTTGGATTTTCTTATTCCTGTTTTTAATATATTATATATACTTACATAGTACCTATTTTTAAGTGTGCATAACATGCAATCTCTTGAAGGAAGGGGCTGTTTCATTTATGTTTTTGTATCTTCATGATAGCAAAGTGCCTGGCTCATAATAAGTACTTTATAAATGCTTGTTGCTTGTTAATTTTATCTTTTAGCTATCATCTTTTTTTTTAACAAAAGCCTTCCCCATAAAGTTTTCAGATTCTATCTCCCCAGTTCCAAATATGCATGCTCACTTTTTAATTAACACTTCTGATTTTCTGTAAATCTATTCACTGATGGCATTTAGCTCTATACTGCTCCCAAACAGCTTTGGATTGCTGTGTGCAGGACCACAGAGAAACTGCTGGGTACCTTTCAAGGGATGAAAGTAGGACTCATGATGAGCATAAGTTAGCCCAGTCCCCAGGAATCCAATCACAAGAGATTCGGAGCCTCAGACAGCCAAAAGCAGAAGAGGACCTACTCCAAAGAAAGCTCATCATCATCATGGACCCCGAGTCTCAGGGTATCAATGGTATATTTTGGAATGTCCCAGAAGCTCATGGCTTATGCTGAGTGTAGGCTCAGTTCAGATTTAAAGACTGGAACACCATGTTTTCACTAACCCGGTTGTCCAAACAGTACTAACTATTAATTCTACCTATGTCCTATATCCCCAGATCCTCCATGTTTGTAGTCTCGACCTTGGAGGGTTAGAGTCCAGTCATTTGGATATCTTATGGTCATAGTCCCTTTTCTTTTAATATTTTTCCTGTTGATCTATCTACTTGTGCTCTTATGTTTTTAATTAAATTTTTTCCTTCTGAGATCTTCGGTAATTTTTGTCATTTTCTCTTATATTCCTCTATTGCTCAATTTCTTACTCCCTCTCTTTTGATGATAAATGCCAGATGAATGATTTCAAATCTGTCTCAGTCTCCTCTCCACTGTGACCTCAATCCTCTGGGGGAATAATCCTGTTCCCACAGAGAGGTGAATACCCATTTTTTCAAGGCTGGTGAAGCCCCATGCACATACTGGTATTCTTCCTCAGTTTCTTCTGTTCTAAAGAATGCTGCTACATGAAGAAGAGTGTACTCCTGAAACAAAGCCATCCCTGGCCTTCTTATGCCTCTCCTTTTCTCACAAGTGAATGGGCATGGGCAAAATTGAGATCTGCTGTTTGTTAACACAGAATGGTGCGGTGAGTACAGAGACAGAGTGGGATTGCAGATAGTACAACATCAGCAAAAGATTCAAGTTGTGCCAAACCTTCCAGAGTCTGAAGGATAAAGGGGGCAAGGGTGCTGAGTGAGTGTGTTAGTGATCAGTGTTTTCTGCTAATTCCTAAGGCTGTTGAAGGTTAAACTTCTTGCTATCTTGTAGACGATAATTTTAGCTGAGATTGCTTTACCTCTGGCACATAATTATTATTAAGGTGAAATTTTAAAGCTTCAGAAGGATTGGAGAAATGTCTGGATTTCAGTCTTGCTGTTCATGTTACCCTAAAATTTTAAAATTAAAACCAAAGCATGCAGTTGATCTTTGCACTAGAAATAACACAACAAAATGGCTAATGGAGAGTTGATACCCAAGAGAAGCAGAGAGATAGTTAAATGTACCTAGCTGATGATATCAAGACATCAGGTCGAAATGAATGACATTATTAGATACCAAAAGAAATGGAATGTGTGTTTGCTGAGTCATATTCATGGATCCATGAAAAGATCACTGAAAACTGGAAAGATATTACAGAGGGAAGAAGGATCTGTGTTTTCTCAATTTTTTTTTAAAAAAAAGGGGGAAGAGAATGGAGTCTGCAAAAAACAGGGCAGTGAACTTGACTTTGATTTCTGGGGAAATTTTAGAATACATTGTTGAAGACATGATTAGTATACAACTAGAAAAAGAAGCAATGAACCAAAAGGACCAGTGTAACGTAAAAGAGAACAAACAAACAAAAAAACCAGGTTGTCAGATAAAACTAGTTTCCTTTTTTGTCCATGTTTCCAGAATGGTAGACCAGGAAATTGTTGCATATTACACACATGCACACACACACACACACACACACAGAGTTTACATGCATTTTAAAAAAGTTATTTGGTTATTAAAATTAGTTTCTTTATAAATTTTGAATTCCATTATTTCTCTCCCTTCTTCCCAACCCTCCTCCACCCACTGAGAAGGCAAGCAAAATGATACCAATTACATATATGAAATCATGCAAAACATATTTCCATATTAGTCCTATTACTCCCCCACAAAAACCCCAATAAATAAGTAAATAAAAAAACAAATAAACAGGCCAAAAATTTTGCACCTCTCTCTGGAGGTAATAGGGAGTCACTGGACTTTATTGAATGAGGGGAGGGATGACATAGACCTATACTTTTGGGAGATAATTTATGTAGAATAATGGTGAATGGATTGCGGTGAGGGAAATTACTTAGAAGGCAGTTTAAATAGTTCAGACATAAGGTGATAAGGGGCTACATCAGGGTGGTGACTGGATCAGAAGACAATGGGACATATTACACAAATGTTTTGAAGACAGAATTAACCAGGGCTTGGTAACCAATTGAACTGGGGGAAGAAGGGGAAAGAAAGTGAAAAGTTGAGGATAATACCTGGATTGTGCACCTGGATGACTGAGAGGACTGTGGTATCCTTGATGGGAAGTTGGGAAAGGAGTAAGGCTTGGGGGAAAATATAATGAGTTCCATTTTGGACATGTTGAATTATAGATGCCTATGAGACATCCAGTTCAAGATGTCCAAGAAACAGTGGGTTATGTAGAAATGTAGTTAAGGAGAGATATTAAAGATTAACATATAGGTCTTGTAATATATAGATCTATGTTCATAGAGATGACCATTGAATCCATGGGTCTGATGAGGTCACTAAATAAAATAACTTAGAGGGAGATAAGAACAGTGTCTGGCACAGAACCTTGGGAGATATCCACACTTTTTGGGTATGGTCTGTATGAAAATCCAGGAAAAAGACTGAGAAGAAATGATCTAGAGAGGGGGAGAAACAGAAGGGAACAAAGTCACAGAAACATAGAGAGAAAAGAGTATCAAGAAGATGATGAGTGACAATGCTAAGGCTGCTGAGAAGTCATGAAGAATGAAGATTAAGGAAAGCCTATTAGAATTGGCAATGTTTTTATCAATTACTTGGGAAAAGGTATATGTCACATGCTTATTAAATATGCAGATGAAACAAAGATGTGGGAGAGGGCTAGGTAATAAGCTGGGGGACAGAGTGCAGATTCAAAAAGCTCTTAACAGGGATAAAACATTGGGCTGAATTGAATAAGAAGGAATTTAAAAGAGATAAATATAAAGTCTTACACTTGAGTTTAGGAAAAAAAACACAAATTGCCAAATACTAGCAGGGAAAGGAAAGGTTAAGAAAACTTATTATAAATTTTTTATTGATATCTTCTATTTTTTACATCACCCTAATTATCTCAAGGTTCCCTTTCTTTAACCCTGCCAGAATGCCATCCTATATAGCAAATAGTATTTTTTTAAAGAAAAAGAAATGAACATAATTAGTCAATACATTGAAAAAGTAAAAGAATGTGCAATGTATAACTCCTGTGGACCTCTCACCTCCACAAAGGGGTGGGTTGGGGATGTCCTCTCATATCTCTTTGAGCTCTGCTTAATCTTTATAATGTTGTTACATTTACTTCTGATTTTTTGATGTGGAATTGTTCTTTCAATTTATATTGTTGTAGTTTCTATGTATATTGTTTTTTTGGCTCTGCTTATTCCACTCTGTATGTATCATATCATATAGATCTTTCTATATTTCTCTTTATTCTTCACACTCATCTTTTCTTATAGCACAGTCATATTCCATTACATTTACGTACTGCAATTTGGTTAGCAGTTCCCCAATTGATGGGCATCTACTTTGTTTCCAATTCTTTGCTATCATAAAAAGTACTGCTATAAATATTTTGGTGTCTATAAGGATTTTGTTCTTGATAGCTTCCTTGGAGCATAAGCCCAGTAAAGGAGTCTCTGTAGTCATTTTATTCATATAATTCCCAAATGCCTTCCAAAATGGTCGTATTATTTTACAGTTACTCCAACAATGTATTAGTGTGCCTATCATTCTACAACCCCTCCGACATCGACTACTGTCATTTTTTGGGTCATTTTTGCTCATTTGCAGTATATAAGTTGAAACCTGAGGGTTGTTTTAATTGAAATTTTCTCTTATTATTAGTGATTTGTTGTGCATTTTTGTCCATCTAGTTGTGCATACTCTGCACTTCATCTTTTGAGGACTATTCATAGCCTTTCATCACTTATGTATTGGAAATGACTATTAGTTAAATATCTATACCTATATGTAAGTATTTCCAACTCTAAATAGATGTATGACCTTAATATTAAAAATTGTAATAAAAAGTATAGAATAAAAATATGTAGTAATAATAAAAACTATATAGTAACACTATGCTAATATAGGAAAAAAATCCCTATATAAAAAAATTACACATTTGGGCAAACATTTAGTCCAGAAACATTAGAATGTCACCCTTCAAAATTCTGAGGGTCAGAAAAAATATTTATAAATATCTTTTCTATCATTTACTTAAACAGGCGATCAGGAGAGGCATGAAATTATCATTTATAAATCACAAAGGCACCTTCAGAGTAAATTGCTGGACATTGGCCAAGATGGCTACCTGAATGGAAACAAAGTGCTCAGTTCCCACATATCTAAAAGTCACACCACACCAAATACTGATGAAGAAATCCAAAGAGAAAGTACAGTAAGTGCCTTCCTCCACCACAGTACTATACAACCAGAAGTCTATACACAGGTAATGAGAAAGGGGGCAGCCAACAAAGTCATCACTGGAAGAAGCAACCAAGCCAGTAACTTTCAAGAGTCATAAGAGTTGACCAGCAAGAACAGAGGATTCCTGAAAGACCTTTTTGTTGTTGAGTAGTTTTCATTCTGTTTGACACTCTATGACCCCATTTGAGGTTTTCTTGGCAAAGATCCTAGGGCAGTTCGCCATTTCCTTCTCAAGTTCATTTTACAGATGAGGAACTGAGGTAAACAGAGTTAAATGACTTGCCCAGGGTCACACAGTTAGTAAGTGTCTGAGGCCACATTTGAACTCAACTCCTCTTGACTCCTAGGCCAGTGATCTTTCCACTGTGCCAGTAAGCTGCTCTACCGTAAAACCCAATATATTCCAAATAGATCACCAATGTAAATCTAAAAAGGATACATCATAATATAAAGGAAAATAGAATGAAGTAGTGTCTTTCTAAGTATAATTAGTGGAAATTTTGATGATAACAAAAGAGATTTATGTGATTAAAAAGGCAAAATAAATAACTTCAATTGCATGAAATGAAAACACTTTTGTTGAAATTAATACAGCTAAAATAAAAAGAGAAGCTGGGAACTGGAGAACAAGTCTTTACATCAAGCATCTCCAGTAAAATTCTGACATGTGCAACATAAAGAGAATTGACAAATTTATAAGACTGAGCCATTCCCCAGTTGATAGTTAGACAAAAAATATGAACAGAAAGTTTTCAAAGGAAGAAATGTGAGCTATGTGAAAAGTGCATCCACTCCTTCATAAGAGAAATATAAATTCTTTTTTAAAACTAAGGTGTTTTTCCCCTTGACACATCAGACTGGCAAAGATGATACAAGATGAAAATAGATCATGTTAAACATCATGTGGAAAGTTAGGAAAATTACTTCAATATTGGAGGAGTTGTAGATCAGTCCGCCCATTCAGGAAAGTTGTTACTTTTTTCTTATCTGTTGACCCAGAAATTACATTACTAGACATAACAGAGATCAACGATAAAAAGTTCCAATGTACACCAAAATAGAGCAACACTTTTTTGTAGTGGTAAAAACAAAAGCAAACAAATCAACAAACCCTAGAAACAAAATAAATATCTTGAGATCAGAGATAGTTGGCTATATATTAAAATGATCCATGATACCAATTCGGGATTACTAAAGTTGGGAAATACTTTCGTCTTCTTCGTATGTTACAAGTGTGGACTACTGGATGCTCTGTTAGTTATGGCCGCTGAATCATATGGCTTTGCTTAACTCTCTTACTGTTTGTTGTGATATTGTTGTTGTTTTCATTATAATAAAGGAGGATACAAGGATGGATTGGGCAATTGGGAAGTGATTACACTACTACAATGTATTAATAAAACATGAAATAACATATTGCACTGTCATATAGTTCCCTAGAAGAGAGCCCCATGAGATCTTGAGGCCAGGACTTAGGTGGCATCCCTACCACAGAGGAGGAGATAAGTGGGGAGAACTATCAAATTAGGGGAGCCTTCATATTTCAGCAAAAGTTAGCCTCTTCTCACCCTCTAAAAACAACTAGAAGACTAGAACTGTGCCCAAACAACTACTGTGTAGTGAGAAGCCAATTAAATATACTTCTGCTATCAGCCCCAATGATACTGCAAATATCTATGATTTCTACATTTAAAAATTCTGTAATTTCTCTTCCATTCTGACTATAGGCTTATTATTGTGTATTTATACAAGTACTTCACACACACACACACACACACACACACACACACACACACACACACACACACTGTTTTTTCCTAGCCCTGTCAGCTATGGTAATGCTTTGTTAAAACCTTCATTAGGTCAATGATTGTTTTCATTGCAATGTTACAAAAATAACTCTGTGTTTATCATTAAGGATAACAACTCTGCCAAAAAGAAATATGATTAGCATTTTACAAGGAATAGAACTTTAGAATCCACAAATAGACTTTTCAATTTTCTGTCTTCACTTTTTAAAGGCAGGCTTCATTTAGTCTGGCTCTCCACATAATATCCTTTCATGTACTTTTAAATCATATTTGTGTTAGAGGATAAAGACCATAACTTAGTTGCACAGCTCCAGAGTATCATGAAAGGCATATCATAGTTGGATTTGGGTCCTCATCAATGTTCATTGATGACGATCATCACTCATCTATATCTTTGTGTCACATGAAATTCTTCTCTATGTTCTCCCTTAGGATCTTTCATAGAGTATGTACTTTCCATACATACCATTTGAATTGTCTTAGGAAGATTCTGAAGATCACCTGGCAAGATAAGGTACCAGACACTAAGGTCCTTTCTCAAGCTGAACTTCCAAGCTTTCAAATTCTAATGCGGAGAACACAACTCCCATGGGCTGGCCACATCGTTGTAATGCCAAATATATGTTTACCTGAAATATTATTTTATGGAGAACTCACACAAGGCAAGCACTCACATAGAGGTGGGAAGAAGTGATACAAAGACACTCTCAAGGTCTCTCTGAAGAACTTTGGTATTGATTGTGAGACATGGGAGACACTAGCACAGGACCACCTCACATGGCATGCCCACATCAAAGAGGGTGCTGTGCTCTACAAGCAAAGCAGAACTGTAGTAGATTAAAAAGAAAAGTGAGATGGGCAAATTTAGAGATATCTTTACTCCAAGTGTTCATATAGAATATCTGTGCCCAGTCTGTGCCTTCCGAGCTTGTATTGGTCTGATCAGCCATAGTCAGACATTTTGTACCTTGATCCCAATATAGTGATATCATTTTGGTCCTCTTCAAGCATGATAGACAACAAGCACCCATACTAAAAGCCTTGCTCTAGGTCTTTCTAGATTTCATGGGTACTATTGCTTCACTCATCCATCATCTCTCCCTCTTGCTACATGATGAGTCCCCCCACAACTTTCCAGACACCACTTAAACTATTTTTTGCACTTGGATCATTGCTGAAAATATCCTATAAACTACTTGTACATACCACATCCTTTTTTGGCACCTGCAACTTTGGGGATGGGAGAAGGAGCTGTGACGTTCTAAGATTTATAACCTTTATTCTGTCATGGATGTCTCTTATTATGACAGAAGGGAATATCTAATAATCCTCTGGTGTAGCAGTATTACACTTTAAAGGATATCTATACTCTGAAGTATCTCCCTTGAATTCCTATTGCTATAGGTGTTTCCCTTGTGTTTTTTTCTCCAATTTTACACAAAAGTTCACCCAGTAGTCAAGAACACACCCTGCTCCCATTCCTCTTATCTACAAGCTTCAAAGCCTCAGGAACTTTGCCTCAGGTCAGGACATTTTTGCCAGGGCAAGAAACTGAGATCTCTGCTGATGGTACTTTTATTCCTCTGAAAATAAAACAGTAATTTTTGAGAACTGCTGTGGATGGGCAGAGCCTTGTGACAGGGTGGTTAGAGAGGCTGATGAGAGGAGAGTGAGACCAGCACTATACCAGTGCATGCAGCTCCTTTTTCTGAGGGGAGAAAGAAGGCAGAATCTGGAACTGGAGAAACATGAACTGTGATTTAGGAGGGTAATGCAGACTCAACCCAGCTCTAGCTCTAGCTCTAGCTCTAGGGAGATGGTTCTCTGAGAGCTGACAGTGGCTAATAACGATCCAGGATCCCAAGCAATGAAATTGAGGAGAGGGCATGTGGGTTCCAATTGTGTTTAGTAGGAAATCTTTGTACCCCTGGATGGGGTTGCTTGCACTGACCTCCTTGCAGTGGGTGAGGTTGTACCCAAACTCCAAGTAGGAAGGAAGATGCCCACCTGACTACCCAACTTCTTGTACTAAGTCATGGGGCTAGGTGCTGGTGCTCAAGACACCCCAGTACCATGTTTCAGAAGGTCAAATATCAGCAGGTTGACTGAAGAGTTCTGGATGGGACTAAGAAGAAGAGCTAGATGGTACAATGGATAGAGCACTGTGTCTGGAACCAGGAATACCTGAGTTCAAATTTGGCCTCAGACACTTACTAGCTGTGTAGCCTTGGGTAAGTCACTTAACCTCTGTTTGTCTCAGTTTCCTCATCCTCATCTGGGGATAATAATACTACCTACTTCTCATGATTGCTATGAGGATCAAATAAGATAATTGTAAAGTGCTTAGCACAGTGCCAGGCATATAGTAGGTGCTATATACAGGTTAACTATTATTATCGTTATCTTTTCTATTATTTCTTTTTTTCACCCACTTTAGTATTTTCCATCAAAGCCTGAACTAAATGTAACCTCAAAGGTCATTTGTAATTTCAAGGTTCTATGACACTAGAGTGATGTGTCATGCATTTTTACTTAACAAATGTTTGTTGGTTTGAATTGAACTTCTTAAACTTCTCCTCTCCTTTTCCTCCTCTTCCTCCTCCTCCTCCTCCTCCTTCTCATCGTCATCCTCATATTTAGGCCAGAGGAAGCAGGGATGAAGGAAAATGCTCTTCATCATCCTTCTTCATCTTTCTTCATCCGCTTACTTAACTCTATGAAGAAGTAGTCATTAAGTGCCAGCTATGGACTAAATAAAATTCTCAACATACTTGTTTGCATGTGATAGTGTGCAAAGTTGTTACATCACTGAAGTAAACTAACCAAAACCTTTGCCTTTTGGAGTTGCACGCTAAAATAACAATAACAATAGCGACAAAGGGAGCTAAGTGCAAAGGGGATCTGAAGTTCAAGTGAAAAGGAAAAAAGGAAAAACAATTCCCTCTGGAATTAGAGGACCAGGGTTCAAGTTGTCGTTTGACATTTACCATATGTGTGGCCTTGAGAAAATCATTTAAACTCCCTGGACTTCAGTTCCCTTATCTGTAAAATGAGGAGCTTGGATGAAGTCTGAGGTCTTTTTCAGTTCTATATCCTATGATCTATGGGCAAGTCACTAGACTGAGCCTAAATTTCCCCATCTATAAGAATACTTACACTGTGTCTCATAAGGTTTTTTTAATGTAGATCAAATGAAACATTTGTGACAGTCCTTTGTAGCCAATGAAGGAATTTAAAAGTCAGCCATTATCAGCAGTATTATTACAGACTGTTTTAAATTGCATCTTGCTCTGGTCTCACAAACCAATCCTTCCCTCGCCTGCCCCTTGCACCTTCTAGTCAGCGTAGTAAGTTCATAAGTAGCGAGTACAGGAAGACTGCAAATGGGAACCTAGAAGTCATATACAAACCATCCCAAACACCAAAGGGACATAATTTACAAATTTCCTAATTTATTAATCAAAAATCACATCCTGGTAATATGTGCTAAATCAGAGGAAGCCATTTAGACTTTGCTATCAGGGATTTGGGACCCTATAATATGTAAATCTCAGGTAAGTTCCAGATACCTACAGTAAGACTAGCAGAATATCAAATGGTGCTGGTAACTCTGAGATAATATGAATCTATTAACTTTAAAGTTTTACCAACAACTTTGAGATTATTCAGAGATGGTAATGAACCAACCCAAAGGTAGCACAGATAAGAGTTAGTCTGTTCCCCAAAGAACCTATAAAAATGGGACCTCAAACTCCTACCCCCCAGAGCACTTTCTTGTCTCCTAAGGATCCATGATGCTCATATACTCCCAACTCTAACTGCAGTTATCTAAGTGACTCATCCCCTCCCCATCTTCTTCCTCACACTGCCTGCCTTCCTTCACCACCTTATCCCCCATCCCCAAACATCTGCCTCTGTGGCCCCTTGTACCTCTTGTTTCTGTACTTTCTGTGCCTGTTTTCCCCTATATCTCCTAGGCCTTATTAAAGTGTGTTTGCAGTCTTGCTCCCAGATGCTTTCCTGACTAGTATGCTAAGAACCTGGCATGTCTGCCCCATTTTGTAATTTGATAAATCAATTATCAGTTCGTGGACACAGAAAATAATTAGAGTAATGAAGGATTAAGTATTTCTAATAAAAGATAAATTAAGAGACAATTGAAAGAGTAACATTTTTTTCAGGGAGAATCTTATTTTCTGTAGAAGAGGGCTAGTTAGGATGCCATGGGTCCACTGTTACAAAGCAAAAAGGTTTAGAAAAAAACTCAAAACAATTTCAAGATGCCCAAAGTGATAATTGAAGAGAAAATGGCACATTGTATCTAATCACTGGCTTCCTAATATAAAAATTCTTATGTAGTACTCGCCATATTTTCTTCAACTCTTCTTATTTTTTAGGTTATATGTTCATAGGAACAACATGGTAGGACAAAGGGGGATACATCTTGTGTGAGTCCATTGAAGCTTGATAAGGCTTGTTGGAACTAGGACAGGATCTCGCTAATATTTCCCCCTAATACTAACTCCAGTAAACCATAGAAGAATATGTCTTTCCCAGCATTAATTATATTTCACATTCTTCCACTGTATTTCATTCAAGTCAGTATTGATTTGTCAGACACATCAGTTGCATCCTAGCAGCCAAAGCTAGGCAATTTCTTTCAAGGAAACAATTCCATAGCAAAAGAGTAACTGACTCATTGTTCACTATTCACCAAAGCTATATACTGACATTACTGAATGATGTATATAAAACCAAATATAGATAGAAAGTAATATCTTAAACCTTTTGCCAGCTTATCTGGGTTTGATGTCCATTCCAATAAACCATTCCATTAACCCAGAGCTACATATACTAGTATTTTAGACAAGATATACAAGACATTTTATTTCTTAACAAGCAAAACATCTTTCTTTGTATGTTCCTGGCTAAATGCCCTGTCTGTTCCAATAACCTTGCTATTATAAGGTTGTTAAAAAAATATGACAGTATTAAAGCCACCAGTACTGTGGATGATGCCCACACAAGCATCTCTTTCTATACTTCTTGCAATTATAGGTAATTATGGCTTTTGGAGAACTTTGTGAAAAAGGGGAAAGGGGCCTTTTTGGAGCCCCTGTGTTTTTTTAATTATGGTTTTCTCAGTCTTCATCATGTCTATGAAACACAAATAGCATCGAAGAAAACTAACAGGAATTCAGCAGCTTATGTTTTCTAGGAAGGATGAAACGCAAACACAGTAGGCCCCTCTTTTCTTGCTACAAGTGATTTTTAGTTTCTGCAATTACTTGTAGGTGCAAAACTATATTGGCAATAACTTCCTTTATAGGTAGATAATTGCATGAAAAAACCTGCTAATTATGGTTAAAATTAGCTACTTTCTATCCATTTAGAAACCTCCAAGAGCAGATTTTATACATAATTAGCCAAAAAGAAGGGAAAAATTACTTGTATGTAGAATTTTACACATATGAAAATGGTAATTTCCAAAGATAGTAGAAAGAACTTAAAGTGATTTCTGTATAATTCAATATAATTTCTATATAATTCAATATAATTCTGATATGCTAAAATCCTAAATGAGATAAGATGAACCTCTAAGTGTCACAGATTTTGTTGACATTCCAGCTTCTTGAATTCAACATCTCCCTCAGCAAGAGAAACAGAGGGATATTCCTGATATAGTCAGTCTTTTAAGAGCCTTCACATCTAATAGACATCAAGAGTAGAAGCTGTCTCTCCATTTTTCAATTAAAATGGAAAACAGCATGACAAAAATAAGAATTCAAACAAAATATCTGTTTTTGCAACAAAAACACTCTAAGTGCATTAGTTACTACAGTTTGAATTCTTCATTGTAAACTATGATTTGAAAGCAAAAACAATAAAGTTGTTCTTGATTAAAGTCAACCCATCACAGTGATTTTAATTTTCTAAAATAAAGACAATCTTATAAATCATCATGAATTGCATTGGATTCCTGGGAGATTGAAACAGACACAAGTAGACTGCATTTAGCCAAAATATGAATTATGTCCAGGGAATATAGGAGGGACAGCTTTGTGGGGAAAAATCTGCAAAGTTGATATGCCACAAACAAATCTAATATACAAGTTTAAGCTAAAAATACTTGCATAATAACTTTTGAGTTATTAATCAGTAGATCCCATAGAAACAGATAAATAACTGATGCTGAGCGAGAAAAAAATTGTGCTAGATTTCATTGTATTTTTTATTATAAATCAAAATGCTTACCATCTTGCTGACCAGGAACAGTCTGGGGGCTCTGCATTCTTTCTTCAAGGTTAGAACTAAGGTCAGAGTTCACAGCTGACATGCGTGTGGAATCACTCATATCAAACTCATCACTTTCTATAGAACTTTCATCCTACAAAATAAAAACATTATGGCATGAAATAAATTTCAGATAGCACAGTACATTCAAATAACATCTCTACTTTATAGATATGATTGTTTAAATTTTAATCAGTTCATGGGCACTTAGTGAATTTTAATTCAATTCAACAAGCATTTACTAAGTACAAGGTATTAGCCCATGTGGTTGATAGAAAAACATTAAAAACAATGGTCCCTGAACTCAAGCATCTCAATATATAATGGGAGAAGAAAAGGACATAATACAAGTACATAAATAAGTATGATACAATCAACCAATCTATCAGTCAACCACTCCATCAGTATCATATAAGATAGAATATGACAAGGACAAGAAAGAAACATAGGTAAAGTATTACAAGAAATTTGAGAAGAGATGACTTTTAGATTAGCTAATGAGGAAAGACTTTTTTAGAGAGTCTCCAAGGGGATTTTGCTAGGTGTAAATGTGAAGAAAATGCATTCCAGACAATGAGGACAGCTTGTATAGGAGAGAACTGGAGGCAAATAAGGAACAGCTCACAAAAATATCATGCAACTGTTTTGTTGGTACACACATTATGACAAAAAGAGTAGAGTGAAGCTGTGAAGGGTCTCAAATGCTAGTCTAAATGGTCCATTTAAAAACAAATATAGGGAAAAGGCAATGAAAGGCTTTTAAGAAGAGATTATACTTATTCACTAGGAAGATAATTTTTGTAAATATGGAAAGGATGTATTGGAATGAGAAGAGAGGGGAGAAAAGGAGGCCAGTTAGGAGCTGTTTATGATAGTCCAAGTGAAAGGCAATGAGGGTGTAAACTAGTAGGTGGAGGGCCAAAGCTAAAATGGTGGCTGGAAAGCAGGGACTTGCTTAAGCTCTCCGCCAAATCCCTTCAAACAGCTGTAAAAAATGGCTCAGGATAAATTCTAGAGCTGCGGAGCCCACGAAATAGCTGAGGGAAGCAGGTCTCCAGCCCAGGACAGCCTGGATGGTCACTGGAAGGGTCTATCGCACGGTGCTGGGAGTGGAGCACAGCCCCGCGTGGGCAGCGCCAGGACAAACCAGAGCGGGAGTCGGGCAGAGCCAGCCTTTGGGCCATGAAACATTGGGCTGTGGCAGTTACCAGATGTCTCAGCCCAAAAATGCCAAAACCACAGAGCAGGTTAGTGGGAAAACTGCTGGATCAGGTGAGAGCAGTCTGGCCCCAGGCCTGGGGGTGGCAGAGGTGGTGCAGCAGTGGTGGTGGCAGCAACAGGAAGCTCCTGAGGCAGCTTCCAGATCTCCAGCATTAGCTGCTTTCCGAGTCCCTGGCTCACACAGTGGGAGGAATCTAGCAGCAGATCAGAGCAGGAGTACAAGGAGTGCTTTGTGGGCACAGAGGCAGGTTCTCTTGATGTGCCCTGCTTGGATCTGGATTGCAGTCCTGGTTGGCGGTTTTAGGGGGAGGAAGACTGCTGCGGTGATAGTGGAGTAGAAGTAGCTCTGAAATCAGCAGCACTTGGACCCTAAAGCTTGGGACAAAGCACTCTCTAATCTATAACTAGTCACACCCTGACAAAAAGCTCAATCGTCAAGTAGTTGGCTAGGAACATGAACAGGCAGGGAAACAAACTCAGACTCAAACTCAGACTCCAACTCAAACTTTAGATTCCTTTTTTGGTGACAAAGAAGATCAAAACATACAGTCAGAAGAAGTCAACAAAGTCAAAGAGCCTACATCAAAAGCCTGCAAGAAAAATAGGAATTGGGCTGAGGCCATGGAAGAGCGCAAAAAGGATTTGGAAAAGCAAGTAAGAGAATCAGAGGAAAAATTGGGAAGATAAATGAGAGTGATGAAATAAAACCATGAAAAACAAGTCAACAACTTCCTAAAGGAGATCCAAAAATACTGAAGAAAATAACACCTTAAACAATAGACTAACCCAAATGTCAAAAGAGCTCCAAAAAACCAATGAGGAGAAGAATACCTTAAAAGGCAGAATGAGCCAAATAGAAAAGGAGGTCCAAAAGACCACTGAAGAAAATACTACCTTAAAAATTAGATTGGAGCAAGTGGCAGCTAGTGACTTTATGAGAAATCAAGAAATTATAAAACAGAACCAAAGGAATGAAAAAAATGTGAAATATCTCATTGGAAAAACCACTGACGTGGAGAACAGATCCAGGAGAGATAATTTAAAAATTATTGGACTACCTGAAAGCCATGATCAAAAAAGAGCTTAGATACCATCTTTCAAGCAATTATCAAGGAAACTGCCTTGATATTCTTCAGCCAGAGGGTAAAATAGAAATTGCAAGACTCCACTGATGGCCTCTTGAAAAAGATCCCAAAAAGAAAACTCCTAGGAATATTGTAGTCAAATTCCAGACTTCCCAGGTCAAGGAGAAAATACTGCCAGCAGCCAGAAAGAAACAATTTGAATATTGTGGAAATACAACCAGGATAACACGAGATGTAGCAGCTTCTACATTAAGGGATCGTAGGGCTTGGAATATGATGTTCCGGAGGTCAAAGGAGCTAGGATTAAAACCAAGAATCACTTACCCAGCAAAACTGAGTATCATGCTCCAAGGCAAAATATGGATTTTCAATAAAATAGAGGACTTTCAAGGTTTCTCAATGAAAAGACCAGAGCTGAATAGAAAATTTGACTTTCAAATACAAGAATCAAGAGAAGCATGAAAAGGTAAACAAGAAAGAGAAATCATAAGGGACTTACTAAAGTTGAATGGTTTTGTTTACATTCCTACACGGAAAGATGATGTGTATAATTCATGAGACCTTTCTTAGTATTAGCATAGTTGAAGGGAATACACACACACACACACACACACACACACACACACACACACACATATATAGACAGAGGGCACAGGGTGAATTGAATATGAAGGGATGATATCTAAAAAAATTAAATTAGTGGGTGAGAGAGGAATATATTGAGAGAGGGAGAAAGGGAGAGATAGAATGGAGTAAATTATCTCACATAAAAATGGCAAGAAAAGCAGTTCTGTTGGAAGGGAAGAAGGGGCCGGTGAAGGGGAATGAGTGAATCTTGCTCTCATCGGATTTGACTTGAGGAGGGAATAACATGCACACTCAATTGGGTATTTTACCCCACAGGAAATTAGGGGGAAGGGGATAAAAGGATAGAAGGGAGGGCAGATAGGGGGAGGAGGAAATCAAAATCAAACAATTTTGCAAGGCACAAGGTCAAGGGAGAAAATTGAATAAAGGGGGACAGGATAGGATGGAGGGAAATATAGTTAGTCTTTCATAACATGATTATTGTGAAAGTGTTTTGCATAATAATACATGTGTGGCCTATTTTGAACTACTTGCCTTTTTAGGGAGGGTGGGTGGGAAGGGAAAAGGGGAGAGAATTTGGAGCTCAAAGTTTTAAAAGCAAATGCTCAAAAAACCCTTGTTTTTGCATGCAACTGGGAAATAAGATATACAGGGAATGGGGCATAGAAATCTATCCTGCCCTACAAGAACATAAGGGGAAAGGGGATGGGGGTTGTGGGGTGACAGAAGGGAGAGCTGACTGGGGAATGGGGCAATCAGAATATATGCCATCTTGGAGTGGGGGAGGGTAGAAATGGGGAGAAAATTTGTAACTCGAAATCTTGTGGAAATCAATGTTGAAAACTAAAATATTAAATAATAAAATGTAAAAAATAACCTAGTGGATGGCATAGTGGACATAATAAAGGTGATGAATGTAAGAAATAATACATTATAAAATGCACAGTAGATAGAAACTAACTCGATACAGCAGATAAAGAATAAAGATGAGGCAAAGATAAGTATGAGGTTTTGATTTTGAGTGATTAGAATGATAGTAATTCTGTGAAGAGAAATTAGGATATCAAGAAGAAAAATAGTTCAGGACATGTTCAATTTTAGGTTCAATTAGATTCAATTTTACGTTCAATTATGTTAAATTTCAGCAATGCAACAGTTCACCTAATTTTTATTTAGACAGGGATAGCCAACACACATTAGGAAATATAGACTTGGAGCTCAGAAAAGAGATAGAAACTGGATCCATAGTTGTCGGAGTTTGCATAGAGATTCCCATATGGTATTATGAAAAAGCACTAGATTTTGTAGTCAGAGGACTGAGTTTGAATCCTATCTCTGCTAATTACTACTTCTGTGACATTTGAGGCAGCTTGAAGAAGTATATGGAGTACTGAACTTGGAATCAAGCATACATGAGTTCAAATCCAGTTTCAGACACTTACTAACTGTGTGGTCTTAGTCACTTAACCTCCACCTGCCTCAGTTTTCTCATCTGTAAAAAGGAGATTTAGTAATAGCACCTACCTCCCATGGCAGTTGGGAGAATAAAATGAGATAATGTTTGTAAACTGCTTTGTAATTCTTAAAATTCCATATAAATGGTAGTTGTTACCTTATTTTACAGTGCTCAGTTTCCTCATCAGTCAAATGAGATAATAAAAGCTAAATAATCTCTAAGGTCTCTTCCAATTTTAAATTTTACAAAGACATAAAATTTTATGAAATTGCCAATGAAGAGAATTACAGAGAAAAGAAAAAGTGATGACAGAGCCTGGAGGAGTGTCTCTTACTTAAAGAGGAGGAGGAGCAAAAGAAGCAGAAAAAGAAGAGAAGAGCCTCATTGAAGCCAAGTGAGAATAGAGAAGGATGCTGACAGAGATGAAAGGAAATGGAGTCAAGAGCCCAAGGAGAAAGGTTGGCCTTGGTAAGGAATTCAACTTCATGATCTTTTCAAAGATAAAAGGACAGGTGAAGATAAAGGTGGATTTTTTTTAACTCTCTATAGATGAGAGGCATGAGGCAAAGCTGATAATTTTGAAACAGCTTCAGTAATCAGTAAAAATAGCAACCACATGTCATCTCTTGGGAAAGGGGGGATTGGCAGCCCGAGGAAGGAGATTGAGAAGGGTCACTTCCAAATCATTACAGAGAATCAATCAGAGATGTATAGGATTTCTATGTGTATCTTGTGAGTTCCAATGATACATGACAAAATACATTTGTGACTTCCTCCAACACTGCTTCATCTCTCAGAAATAGGAGAGAAGATGAATGGTGGGAAATGACTCTGAGCATTAGCAGTATGTGAATAAAAAAAGAAAAAAGGGGGGGCAAGCTTACTAGAACATATATTTTATTAGCAGGTACTTCAAAAGTGTCTAGCATGAAGGATAAAACACAATTCCTCCTGTTAAGAATTTTTCAATCAATGAGTTCTCAATCAACATGACTATGTGTAAATGTTTTTTTTCATAAGAGAGGCAGCTGGCATAGTAAATAGAGAATAGGCCTCAGAGTCAGAAAAACCTGTATTCAAGTCCTGACTCCGACACATACTAGCTATGTGACTTTAGGCAAGTCATTAATTTCTCAGTGTCCCAGGCAGCTCTCTGAGACTATAAACTCTAGAGAAATTGTTGACCTTCATTGATCAAACGAAAAAAGGGTTTGTAACTACAGTCAGGCATTTAAAGGAAGAGATGGTTTTGGAAAAACATTGGTGTTCTCATAAATATTATTTATAGAAATTTATTTGTTATTATTTGTTTATAACAAAAAGCATCCCAAAGGGAGGAAACTTAAGTTAAAACTGTAAATGAAATGTTTGTACTTTGGTTGACAAAAAGGTGGAGGCTTTTTTCACACATTAGGAATGACTCAGGGAAAAGCTCAGAGAAGAGAAAGAGAGAAGATACAATGAGCTATCCTTAGCCATCAAAGAGGGTATAAGCTAGGATTGAGTGGGAGAGGAGATGTAGAATGGATCTACCTAGTAACCTTAAATGCCTAGGTTAGCAGTTTGTATTTATATCAGAGTGTAAAATATTTTGTAGCAAAATCCACCCTTCTTGACATTGTAAATTAGAGACCTCTCCTAGTTATGCGTTAAAATGGAAATGAAGGGCTATCCTGAGGTTTCTCTGTTAAATTCTAAATGTAAGTCACATAGTAGGTGCTTAATATATTTTAGTGGAATGGAATGTTATTTTATATAAGTCCTACTCTGATGTCCAATTATGGTTGGTGTGGGGGTGATCTAGGCTTTGAAATTATGCTGGCCAAACACAGGTGTGACGGATTTTATGAAGTCAGGGATGAGCCAGACAAATTAAGCTAAGTTTGAAAAGGTTCATCACTAAAAAGCCAGCCACTACATGATAATTTATTTTGACTACTAAAAATAATGATGCCAGCTCCTAAGACATGGTGAAGCTGCACCTGATATTCATGGAAGGGTAGAGCAGTAAAATTACAGCTCTTTTGAAGAATGAGAAGCCACTGTGAGTTTCCTTCAACCTAGAAATTTTTCATATGAATCCACAAATTTTGGTATTGATATTGCAAACATAGATCTATATGTGATAATGAGAGAGCTGGGGGACTGGGATTATTCCTATGAGAGAAAAAGGTAGAAACAAAGGGCATGTTGTGAAAAGGTAAAGAACATTTTTAGATAAAAAAGCAGAGCTAATTCAGCTTGGTAAATTTAAATTTCAAGGTGAGAGACAGAGTTCATTAGAATTAGCTGATCAAGGAACAAAAGGACATGACATCCAGGAGTTAAGAATGCAGAATATGGACAATGTACATGATCTAGTGCAGGACAAAAAAACATCCAAGTTGGGAGAGAAGATAGATGATGCATACATACATGCATACATACATACATACATATGTAGATGATAGATAAATAGATTGATCGATAGATAGACAGACAGACAGACATCTCTATCTACCTCTATCTACAGAGATGGATAGATAGATAGATATAGAAAATGGGATCCCCAAGTTATCCAGAAACAAAAAGTCAGCTAAACTGTTGAGGAAAGTATCTTTGAAGATAACACTATTTCTGCCACAAGGTGATAGAAATTACACTAGGACCCTAACAACAAATACCCTTGCTCCTTCAGAGAACAAAAGGAAGGGGAAGCTAAAACTAATAGATCATCTGAGCACTGGGACAATGGATGCAGGTAAGCTAGAATGACAACCATAATCCCATTGAAGAGCATCTAGAAGAAATTCTAGGATTCAAAAGGGTCTTTATAACAGGGAGCAAATGTTTATTACGTTAAACACGTGCCAGAAGAATTGGCATTATTAAGCATATAAAACTGCACTTGTGATCTTATCTACAGATAGTCTGTAACCATAAATCCATTTGTACTCTCATCAAGCATGAGAGCTAAAGAGCTTTTTTTGTCTCTTCCCTCTATTTTAACACTGAAGACAATCAAAAGGAAGATGACTTGATCAACAGTGGGAAAGATTTAGAGTAGTTAGAGGTGGGAGTATCAGTAAAGACAATAAATTAATATTCTAGAAAGTTTCATGATCTGTGGGAAAATGTCTACTCAAATGATAACATAGAGACAACAAAAGGTACTATTGCATAGGAAAAACTACCATGGTTGTTGTTTAAAAATATATCTAGGTTGACATATGTACCATAAATACTAGGGATTCATTTTTCTACAGGAAACAAATGAAATTGAATTTGTCATGAACAAAGTTTTTGTTTATCCTATAACATTAAATAAAATAAAACAATGTGCTATATGAGAGAACTCAGGAACAAAACTCTTGGAAAAACATTCTCTTAAAAACCCAACTATGTTTACATAATGCTTTAAGTTTTTCAAAGCACTTTCTTCACAACAACCTAGATTGTTCAATATAATCCTCATTTTACAGAAGAGGAAAGTGAACTTCAGAGAGGTTAAATAACAAGATTATAGAATCATAGATTTGAAGGTGGAAGGGACCTTAGAGGCCATCTAATATAACTCCCTCATTTTACAGAAAAGGAAACTGATGCCCAAAGAGGTTAATCACTTTGCCCACGCTTACATGGCTACTAAGCACTGGAACCAGACTATGAACCCAGATATCTTGTCTCCAAACTACATATTTATTTCTGTACACTGTACGACCTCACCATAAATTTAAAAAAAAACCCTGAAAATTGAAATTAACCTTAAGATAAATTAATATGTATTTCTAATTGTATTGGCATATTGCATACATGATATATTTCTCATGAAAGCAGACTCCTAAAAGTCAGAGTTCATATTTTGTGAAAATATGTACAACATGCTGAGGCTCTCAATAAATGCTAAGAAACAAAAAAGTGGGTATAGTTTATGATGGTGCCAAAAGTTAGGTGCTACAGGAAAAATGGAACCTCCTGCAAAAATCACTGCATTACCAAATGACTTATCTATAATTTTTTTGTAAAACTAAAAAAAATACCTTTCTCACTCATCATCTCAAGCATCATAAAAGTTGCAACTTTATTTTAAATATTTCACTCTGATTATCTATGATGATTATTCACCTTTAATAATCTCATTCATTATTCTAAAATGTTAATTATGTCATTGATAGGCAGTTTAAGGTTAAGTAATACAAATTCCAAGTCAATGCATTGCATTTTCCAACTATTTACTAATTTAAGTATTATCTTTTATTTAAAAATGATAAACATATCTCAAACACAAGAGGATAATAGAAATGCTACTTTCTATATTACTTAGAAAAGATCAGAGGATATAGTCAAACGTGACAATAGGAGGAATCTTCTGTATTCTTATCTCCAGTCTGGTCTTCATACTGACTCAAACAATAGAATCATAGAACTATTAATTCATTTTAAATAACTCTGGCTTACTAGCTTTTCCACATTTCCCTAATCTGTTAAAGAGAGATAGTGAGACAAATATGCTAGATTTTAAAGAAGTCTTTCAAATGAATAGACCAGAAGTTAAGTATCTTGATGGGGCAGGAAGTTCTTCCTCTAGGTTACTAGCTGTGTGCTGCGTACAAGTCATTTCCTGCCCTTGGGTCTCATTTTCTCACGTGAAAAAAATGTGTTAAAAATAACAGTGGAGTGGGGGGGGGAGGGGAGAAATGGGGAGAAAATTTGTAATTCAAACTGTTGTGAAAATCAATGCTGAAAACTAAATATGTTAAATAAATAAATTTAAATTAAATTAAAAAAATAAAAAACATAACAGTAAGAGCTACCCACTGCTTCAGGGTTCAGTGGTGCCCTCCTACTAAGTGTCTACAAGAAGAGACTCATTGATCACTTGCTGGAGATGTAGTAGAGGGCATTCTTCTTTAAGAGTCGGTAGAACAGGATGGTCTCAAGAGATGCTGATTCAGAGATTCTGTGATTCTATGTGATTCAGACTGACTCATCTGTAAAAGTTTCTTTCATCTTTAAATCTATGAGAACTTCAGAGATGAAAAAGACCCGAGAAAACATCTGAAGCATCCATTTAACAAATGAGGAAACTGAGACACAAGACTGTTAATTGTCTTGCCTAAGGTCACATAACTCATTTGTGGCAGAACCAGGACTAAAACTCAGGTGTCTTGACATGAAGTCAGTCCCATTTGAAAATTTTCATGGTAGCAGATTACACATATGAACATGGCAACCTATTTCTTTTTGGAAGTTTTTCCTTTTACAGTTCAAATCTTATAACCACAGATATGATGACAAAGATTCCATCGTAATAGTGATCTCTTCACAGAATCTCAGATTTGGAAAAGCCCTCAAACAGAAATCCACGCGCCCCCCCACAACCTTCCTGACAAGTGGTCATCCAGGATCTACTTGAAGACTTTTGGTGAGAGGGAATGCATTACCTCCTGAGACAACCTGTTTCTCTTTTGAACAGCTCTAATTTTTAGGAAGTTTTCCTTATATAAATATAGATTCTGTCTCCCTGAAACTTGTATCCAACTGCTCCTAGCTTTGCATTCTGGAGCCAAAGAAATCAAATTTATTCTCATTCATCACAGTCCTTCCAATACTTGGAGAGAGTCAACATGCTCCCACTAAATTTTCTTATCTCTAGGACAAATACTTTCACCAGGCTTTATGTACCCTGGTCTACAGTTCCGTAACTATCCTGGTCACCCTCTTCTACAATGCTTTTAGGAATATTTAAGCATCAGCTCTCAAGGGGGAAAAATGTATCCATGACAAATTTTTAAAGTTAATCTGCACTATCAACATTGTCTCTGTCCCTTTAAGTCTAGGCATTCAACAAAACAATAAATCAAGCCCTGATTTGTAGTGTTTGTTGATTTCTGAGGTATAAATACTGTATTAGCAAGCACCCTAGCACTCCCAGGATGGCCTGCTAGCACAGGTTTTTTGATCTGCTTTTCTAAACGAAAGACAGCTTCAAAGGGGACAACAATCTTACCTTAATTACAGATAAATAGAAAGAAGTGAGTATCCAAAAAAAAATCCAACAGACGGGGCTGCAACTGTCTAAACAAAGTAACAGATACATAATCACCAGACCAGGGAGCACCAACATCTGTGTTCACAAAGCAGGGTGGGGGTCAGGGGGGGCGCTCCTTAACAACGGTGGCCCAGAGTCTTGTCTGGCCAAATCACAAAGACCTCAGGTGAACATTCTTCCCATGAGTGAGCCCCAAAGCAAAATCTCACTTCAGTATATACACTTTCAGGTAATAGGCTCAGAGCCAGAAGGCATCACAACCCTCTTGACTCAGTGCCTAATGAGCTTAGTACCAAAAATGTGTGAAAGCCTTCCTGTAAACAAGCCTCCCCATAAGCAAGCTTTCCCTTAGGCAAGTTCCTCTTAGGCAAGTTCCTCCTCCAATGAGCTCTATGTGACTCAGGACGTATCACAGCTGTTAAATGGGGTGTTTCAACAATTCAGCTAGCAGCTGTTGTGCGGGTGAAAGACCAACACAAGCCCCACAACAAGCATGCTACCAGCATGCTGCAAAAGCCCAGGTTCTTTTTATCTGTTTCACTAAGGAAAGCAACGTTAAGGGGTTGACAAGATTACTTTACTTCAGCATACAAATATCATTCACTTGGTTCAGGAGAAAAAGCCAGCACCCTGAACTTCGGAGCAAATACAAACAAATTACAAACATCGAATACAATTCATAGTTACCAACATCTAGATTCAACCCCGGGAGCTCATAACAAGGGCTGGCCCAGAGTCACTTGTGCCACCATGGCTGTGGGTAAGAGCTCCGAAAAATGGAAAGCCAACGCCTGGTTTTATATCTTTTTAAGGGTCAAGGGTGAGTCACACATGCGACTCACCCATGTGACCTAGAATCGTCACAAAGAGGTAACTTAAACCAATGTGGTCTAAAAGTCTCTGATGTCCCAAACATGTCACTCAAACTCATGTGTAAACTAGGCCCTCCCCTGAGGCAAGGAGGTCACCAAGGATTGCCAAATCTAATCAAGGAAACAAAGGCCAAACTCTTCAAGGGCACTTGGTTGAACTGCGTGCTAAGAGCCCATTTTGTTTACCAACACATCGGGGCAGAGCTCAAAGCAGCAAGACATCCATGGTTGAAATACCTGTGTACCTTTAGACCTGGGAACACGGCCCCTATTCCAGGGAAAAAAGGGAACACATGGTCATGTAGGCCTATTAACGAACAGGAAAGATCTTATATTCCATTAACCTTACAAATGCACACACTGAAAAGTGAACAATTGCCTCTCAGAGCCCATATGAGCTGGCCCCAGCACACTCCAGAATCTTTCCGGTTTGTTAACATCCTTCCTACGGTGACACCAAGAACTGAATACAATGCTTCAGAACTTTGACCAAGGCAGAGTCCATGGGTACACTCACCTTCCTCATTTTGGACACTATGTAACTATTAATGCAATGTGAGTTTATGTTAGTTTTGCTGATGTAAAAACAAACAAAAAACAAAAAACCAAACCCAACAGATAGTATAGAAAGTGTAGTATAGAAAGTATAGTATAGATAGTATATAGCATAGTATAGAAAGAATACTGAGAGTATAATAGAAGAGATTGGGAGCCAAGAGACCTCAATGTACATTCCCATTTTGACACTTAACTAGCTTTATAAACATCAGCAAGATATTTCCTTCTCTGAGCCTCAGTTTCATACTATATAAAATAGAGATAATTCTCACACTATGTTAAAAAGTTTTTGTATGTTCTGAGAAAAATGCTTTACAATACTTAAAGTGCCTTATATAGGCCTATCTCATTTTATTGTGCTTTGTTTTATTGCTCTTTGCATATATTACATTTTTTACCACTTTTACATCATGCAAGCTTATAGGCACCATTTTTCCAACAGCATGTGCCCACATTGTGTCTCTGTGTCACATGTTGGTGATTCTCACAATATTTGAAACTTTTTCATTATTATTAAATCTATTATAATGATATGTGATCAGTGATTTTGGGGCTATGTAAGACAGAGAACTTAATAAATCTCTCTTCAGGCCTCCCTCTTCCCTGAGACACAATATTGAAATTAGGCCAATTAATAACTCTTCAATGGTCTCTAAGTGTTCAAGTGAAGGAGGAATCAATTAATGCAGCAAACTCTGTAGTTTGTCTTATTTTAAGAAACTGCCACCACTACTCCAACCTTCAGCAACCACAACCCTGATCAGTTAGCAGCCATCAACATAAACGCAAGACCCTCCATCATTAAAAAGATTATGACCCACTGAAAGCTTGAATGATGGTAGCATTTTTAGCAATAAAGTATTTTTAAATTAAGGTATGTACATTATTTTTTAGACATAATACTATTGCATAATTAATAGACTACAGCTTAGTGGAAAGATAACTTTTATATGCACTAGAAAACAAAACAATTTTTGTGACTCGCTTTATTGCAATATTTGCTCTATTGTGGTGATCTGGAACGCAACTCACAATATCTCTGAGGCATGCCTGTAAATGTAGTATAATCTTTATAATAACATTTACCAGTATAAATAATTCAAGGGAACATATGTTTTCTAGCTATATTTAATAAAAAGCATCCTGTAATTAAATATTTACATGTGAATGTGTATAGCCAAATTATCTTCTCTAATATATGTTGGCTATGTGACCCTACGCAAATCATTTAAACTTTCAATATTCCTTTACCTCTGGCAACTCTATAAGACTACAGATTGCAAAACAAATTGCCATTCTGCTTTGTTAGATTACCTTATCAAGCAAGCTCTACATTGATGAGATAACTGGTCAAACTCTTCCACACCAACCCCCAAATTGAATAACAATCCATATGTACATACAGTATATGTTTCTATACACCCAAAGACACGCATATATGTCTATTTATATGGTTAACATTTAATCATACATTTTTATCTAATTTTTTATAAAGGGACAACTACATAGAATCAATATTATCCAGCAGCTACACAGCAGAATGAATGAACGACTGGAGAAGAGACAAAGAAACTCACTCGTTGTCTACTTCGATACTTGTTTGTCTCAATGCAATTTTGTTTATTTTCATCTTACCCCTACCCAAAATGTACTTTACTCACAGAAACCTACTTATCTCTCTGTACAACTAAAGGAAGAGACTAAAGTCTTTAGTTCCATTCTCATTCCTGGCCAAGAACTGCATACGTTTCATCATTTTCCACAAAATTACTATTCAATGATGATTAAAGTATTTATTTACACAGCAAATTATGCCAGTCCTCTGGTGATGAGCATCACTGCTATACTTCAATCAGTTTGATGCTTTGGATTTTGATTTTCTTTAAGATAAAACTCTAATCAATGAAGGAATTTGGTCACTTAGGATGCAACCATGTGTTTTTTCATGATTCAAAAATCAGAAGCCTAACTACTTAGTGACAGGAAGGGATTTATTTTTGCTTTTAACATGCTGCTGACTTTGAGTAGCCAGAAGGACCCAGCATGTGGCCACAGCTCCACTGGCACCATGTTGATCTCCTCACTTTTTGGCAGAGAAAAAAAAACACATCACTAGATGAGATTGCTACAAATAATTTGACAGCTTCCATTCACTTCATGAAATAATTGAAATCCATTATTTGAAATTGTTTAATGAATTGAATTTTTTTTTTGCCTTTTTTAGTCATGGGAATTAATTTTTCCTTGTTCTTTGATGAACCTAACTCAATGCTTATCTAACCACTTATTTCATAATTTATAAGGAGCCATATGGTAAAAATGTAACCAAAATATTAAGGAAAAATTTAAAAAAATATCAACCCTATCTTTCATATACGAATAGTAATTTGACAGGACCTATCAGTCAAATAAATTTGCGAGGCCATTCTTAAAATGGAGCTCCCTCAAGCAGAGAGAAAGGTTTTACTCAGGGTTCATATATGTATGTATACAACATATGTACATTTGTGTAAACTATATATACATATGTATAAGTACACATATACATATATATATATATACATAAAAATTTTAAAATTCTATTAAGAATGCATTAATGAGTTAATGGACATTTAGGTACCTCAGTGGATAGAGCACTGGGCCTAGAGTCAGGGACACCTGAGTTCAAATCTGGCCTCAGACAATCACTGTCACCCTGGGCAAATCGCTTAACTCTGCCTCACTTTTCTCATCTGTAAAATGATCTGGAGAAGGAAATGGCAAACCATTCTAGTATTTTTGCCAAGAAAACTCCAAAAAGGGATCACAAAGAGTTGGATGTAACTGAAAAATGACCCAACAACAAAAATGAGTTAACAATTTGACTTAAAACCTATAAAAAGTATAGACTTTTAAAAATGAAGGCTTTTCTTGGTAATTATTAGAGGCAGAATGATGTGCTGCCTCGGTCAAACTGAGAACTGTTAAAGATCTTAGTTTAAAAAGGCCAAGGTCTCCCATGGCATCCAGGGCCATCTCCAGTCATCCTGATCTATATCCTGACACTGGACCCAGATGGCTCAAGGGGAGAAAGTGAGGCTGGTGACTTTGTACAGCCCTGCCTCACTTAAATCCAATTCACTTGCACATCATATGTGGCATCATCTCTCTGATGCTATGGTTCTCTTTGAGAACAAAGGACAAACAACAATCACCTTTTCTCGTGTGGGTAGTAATCCAAATTCTGAATCCTTACAATTCTCACTTAGGAGACTCTGTACTGTTCTGGAACTTAAAAACAGCACGTTATCTTTGATAAACGGGAGGACCAGAAGATCTCACCATATACAGGGAATCACTGCTGTATTTGAACTCTGTGTTGTACATCTTACAAAGTGAACATCTTTGGTGACGATACATCTTCATGTTTTTCATATCACTAAGCAAAACTATCTGTTGCTATCTATTTCAAAGAATATTCTATAATTTTTAAATATGTACGTAGATACATAGAGCAGTGTTTTGATCAATGGTGTCAAATGCTTTTTCTAATAGTCGTTAAATGGAGCACTTGTTGAGTCATTTCAGTTGTTTAACTCTTTGTAACCCTATTTTGGGGGTTTTCTTGGTAAAAATACTGGAGTATTTTTAAAAATTTTTTAATACTGGAGCCACTTCCTTCTTTAGCTCATTTCACAGATAAGTAAACTGAGGCAAACAGGATTAAGTAATTTGCCCAGGGTCACGCAGCAGTAAGTGTATGGGGCTGGATTTGAACTCACATCCTCCTGATTCTGTGCCTGTGTTCTATCCATTGTGCCACCTAACTGCCCAAGCAATATAGTAAGATAATATTACTTTCTTTTTTTCATTTTCAGTCAATTTTGTGACTATGATCATGAATATCAATGAATACTTTCAACAAAATCCTATCTGTCCCTTCTTGCACTTTCAAGTCATATATGTGGGTTAGTAGTTATTAACATTTTTGGTCTCTTTTCTAGTAATACAAAGGTCCAAAATTTTTATGATCCTTAATATATTTTAAATTCCTTGAGGTCAAAGATTATAGCTAAAACATAGTATCAGAACATGAAAGAATTTCAAAATTGGAAGAGATCTCAGAGGTCACACTAAACAGATAATATTTGTAAAGTACTTAGCACAGTGCCTTGCATGCAGTAAGTGCTTAATCAATGCTTATTCCTTTTCCCCTACTGCTTGATGTCATTCTGCAGTCAGAAGACCTGTGTGTTCACATTTTGGCTCTCGTTCTTATTGCCTGTGTTACTTTGGGCAGGTCAACTTCTCTTGGTTTCAGTTTCCTTATCTGTAAAATTAGACTAGACCAGGAGTGGGTTCCCCACCCCTAGACTGGACAACCTAGAAGGTCCTATCAAGCTCTAAATCTATGATCCTATAAGAAAATGACTGAAAAACAACTGATTCTACTTTTAGACATCTCTAATTTTAAGGAAAAAGTTTTGATATCAAGTTAAAATATGCTTTTCAAAAATTTCTACTTTCCAGTTTCCTGATTTTGCCCTTTGGGACCAACCAAATTAAGGCTAACCCCTCTTTCTTGCAATAGCCCTTCAAATACTGGTGGCACAGCGTCAGGCCTAGAGGAATACGTGTTCAAATCTAGTTTCAGACACTTACTAACCTCGTGACCCTGGACCAGTTGCTTAACCTTGTTTACCTCACTTCCTCATCTGTAAAATGAGGTGGAGAACAAAATGACAAGTCACTTTAGTATCTTTACTAAGAAAACTCCAGCTGCGGTCATAGAGAGCTGGATTCAACTAAAAACAACTGAACAAACCAACTACCATGTTCCCCTTAACTCTTCTCTCCTCTAAGGCAAATATATTCTCATCCTTTGACTGATTCTCCTACATTATCACAGTTTCAGTCCCTTCACCATCCTTATCCCTATTCCCCATCCTTTATAAAATGTAGCAACTAGAACTAAACACAACACGGGATATATAGTCTGGCCAGGGCAAAATACAGCTAGACCATGACTTCATTAATTCAAAACACAAGATTTTGTTAATGTACTCTAAGACTGAACTGTCTTGCCAGTTCAGGTGACACTGCTGACTCACTTTAAGTTTACATTTCTAATCTCCCCAACTGCTCAGGCCCTTTCTTTCCAAACTACATTATATTTATTTTGTAAATATTTTGTATATCTTTAAATATTTATATGTTAAATCCTCTGTTAGACTGTAAGTTCCTTCAGGGGAAGTAATATTTCATTCCTTTCTTTGTTTCTCCAGTGCCTAGCATAATTCCTAAGACATCCAGTAATAGGTACTTAATAAAAGTGAGTTATTTGTGGATGAATGGAGAGATAGATTGACTGAAGATTTTGCCACACAATTACTTCATCATGTCTTTCTTGTACTTTACTTGTGAAATTCATTTATTTTTGTTTTTAAACTCAATATCTTTATATTTATTGCTATTAAATTTTCTCTTAATAGATGATAGCTTATTGATTTTATTTTTGGATATTGATTCTGTTATCCAGCCTACTAGTTATTAGTAACTATTCCCTCCAGTTTTGTGTTACCTATAAATTTGATAAGCATAGCATCCTTGTCTTAGTCTGTGTTATTAATGAAAATACTGAATAACTGGGTTAATTCCAGATCCTTGTGGCACTCTATCAGGGACATTTCTCCAGTTTGATATCAATTCTTAATGACAATTTCTGTGCCTGGTGGATCAAGTCCACTGAACTATACTGTCATCCAGGGGAGGGAGGAGGAAGAAGAATCTTCTAAATATGGGGGGCAGCTAGTGAAATGACAGGACTTGACCACTGATTGTATTTGGGTGGTGAGAAAGAGTGAGAAGTTACAGATAACATCTAAGTTCCAAGCCTGGGTGACTGAGAGGAGGATGACACCCTTGATGATAATAAGGAAATTCAGAAGAGGGAGGATTTTGGAGAAAAGGTAACGAGTTCAGTTTTGGTGATGTTGTGTTTAAGATATCTATGGTGTCTAACAGGCAGCTGGAGGTTAGGAGAAAGCTTAGGGCTAGACAAGTAGATAGGAGAGTGATCTGGTATAGAGACGGTAAGTGAAACCATAAGAACACATGAAATTACCAGAAGAAATAGTATGTAAAGAGGGAAAAGAGAAGAGGCCCAGGACAGAGCCTTGGGGACCTTCAGTATTAGTAGATATGATGTCGATGAAGATCCTGCAAAGGAAACCGAGAAAGAGCAGTCAGACAGGTAGGAGGAGAACCAGTAGAGAAAAGAGTCTTAAGGAGAAGAGGATGATTAACAGTTTCAAAGGCAGCAAATTGGTCCAGAAGGATGATGATTGAGAAAAGGACATCAGATTTTTTTCAATTAAGAGATCATTGGTAACTTCGGAGAGAGGAATTTGGGTTGAATTATAAGTTCAGTAGCCACAGTGCTTTTAATGCAGTGCTTTGCACATAGGAAGTATTCAATAAATACATGTTTAATCTTTAGTAACTTTTTACTTAAATAAGTTACTTTTAAAACACTTGTTCTCTAGTTATTTCTAGGATACTGTTTTTTAACCCCTGCCTATACTAGTACTGAGCACAAAGGGAAAAAAAGATATTTGTGCTGCTTGTTACTGAATAGACAGACCTGTAGTAAATGAAAAGGATTAACTTTACTTAATCTCTGACTAATAATATAAGATTTGGTTCTTATGAACTTTTCTTGGAATAACAGAGGTAGTTAAGAGTTTTTAATTCAAGGGATTTCTCTGCATGTGATAGCAGGAGTCCAGATGTCAAAAAAGGTTATAATTAAGCAGATTAAGTGCTAATTGTAAGCAATTAATGCCAGATATGTCAATAATAGCTCACATTTACATATCACCTTTATAGTTACAAAGCACTTTCACAAATCCTATCTCATGTGGCTCTCCTATTTAATGAGGGAGGGAGTATCCTAATTTTACAAATAGGGACATTGAGATTCATGTTCTATACTTCTCAAATGTACTTGTGTATTATAATTTCCTGTCTTCTTGTTTCCTGTTAAACTATACACTCCTTGAAGGAAGAAACGTAGATGTTTTATCTAAAAACTTAGTCTTCTCTTTAATACCTAGCACAGTGGGTACTTAATTTATATTTATTGATCTTGATTGTTTTGAAATGGTTTTCAAACTCATGATAAGTTCATAAATTGGCAACATTCACAGCATTCTTTTGGGGAGTTTTAAACATCTACATACTTATATACAAGCATATATATGCTTGTAGGGTACTCCTGGTGGGGAATACCCACCTAGGAATGTAAAACCGCCAATTATCTGTAGCATTTAGTCTTTGAGAGAAGGAAAGTGACTCATCCAGTGTCACCCAGCTACTATATATCAGAAACAGGACTTGAGAACAGGTCTCTATGATTCCAAGGCCCAGGTCTCCAGATACAATGGGCATGCTCAGGAGGCACTGCAGTATTCCTGAATGATTTGAATGTGTTGAAAGGAAGACACTACAAGTAAGGACAGACTTCTTTTATCCATTTAAAAGAAAATGGACGTCTGAACCAAGGCTTTGATGGGGAACCTAAAAATATTTTTGTAATGTAAAGGAAACTCCTGTGTGATGGCCATTTTTATTAAAATTAATAGAGAAGATAGCTAGGGTAAATTAAGGGCCTGGGTAGAGATTATATGGCTCTTAGCTTTTCATTTTAGGTAACCACATGAAGACACTTTACAGAGAGAAAGATATAGGCCTAGAGAAGATGTGGAGCAGAAATGTAGGGCTTTGAATAACACACACACACACACATACACATATATGTATGTATACTTATATGCTGTTCGTTGCTCAATTGTCTCTGACTCTTTGTGACCTTGTGGACCCTAGAACACCAATAACCAATACTGTCCATAGGGTTTTCTTAGCAAATATGTTCGCCATTTCCTTCTGCAGTGCATTAAAGCAAACACATGTTAAGTGACTTGCTCAGGGTCATACAGCCAGTAAGTATCTGAGGCTGTATGTGAGCTCAGGTCTTCCTGACTACAGGCCCAGCACTCTATTCAATGAGCAATCTAGCTGCCTCTGTGCTTGTATACAACACAAACACACACACGTATATTTATATTTATAACAAGGCAGATAACATGTATATGTTTGTGTGTGTTTACACACACAAACATATACATGTGTATAGGCTGAAATCATGATATGTGATGAGATCCCAATGGAAGTGAGAATAGAGAAAGAGGTTAAAATCCTCCTGGAGGAAGCCATGGAGACAAGTATACCCTGGCTTCATGATCTCTGTTGGTGAACCTTTTACAGAATATAGGTAAACTTTCTGAATGTTAGCAAGGCCTTCTCTATATGACTGCTCGTCCACTTCCACATTTTAAGTTGAATAGTTTTCCTTTCTGTATGACCCCTGGTAAGACAATTTTATTGAAAAATAGCTATAATTTTTAAAGTGGCCCAGCTGCTACAAACAGTTCTCATTGCCCACACTTATTTTGTAATGATTTTTAGAAGATGACACAGGAGGTTGAGCTATTTCAATGTCATTACCTCATCTTGCTGGGAGCTGAGGAGTTGAAGTTTCATGTGCTTCATGTAGGCCATGGTAATTGGCATGTTGTAATCAATCATGCTGGTCACCAAAGTAGGAGGTTTCCCATTATCTGTAATGAAAGTATTTTTCAGGCACGTGGATTAATTGCATAGCTTCACATTGGATTTGCTCAACAATTCTCAAAAGTTTCAATTTGTCTTATTGGAGTAGGCTTCCAAGACACCATATGTTTAATTGCTCAAACGTTCTTAAGAAAAAAAATCAGTCGGATTCTCCCAAATGCAAATTACTATAGATTATCACAGAGTGATTCATTAACTCTCTCAAGTCACCAGGGTACTTTATATCCCGGCTTTCTGATTATCACGCACATCAATATATCATATTACCATTTACAATGCACTTTCCACACAATAGCCAGGTGAAGTACAAGAATTATTATCTCTTTTACAGACGGGGAAACTAAGATTAAGAGAAGTCAGCTGACTGCTTTTGGAAGGTCACATAATTGGTAAGTGTCACAGCCAGCTATCACACACTTCACACTTTTTTTCTGATTCTAAGCCTTGTACCTTTTCTGCCACAGTATGCTGTTTATCATACTGTCTGGATAATGGGAAATATCTTATTCTAGTGGCACAAAAAGGTTCACCTTTTCCCTCTGTTTGCATATAGAAGCATGGTTCCTATGCACTTCTTTGGTGTAAGATGGAAAGGATTTCTGAGTAGGGGATTTCTGTATGCTGTTTGAAGAGGCAGCGTATCACAGAAGACAGAAAAAAGGCTTCTGTTGGGAAGAGCTGGGTTCAAATCCCACCTCAGACAGATGTTGTTCATTTGTTCCAGTCGCATCCAATTTTTTGTGACCTGTTAGCGTTTTCTTGTCAACAGATACTAGAGTGGTTTTCTGTTTCCTTCTCCAATTCATTTTACAGATGGGAAAACTGAGACAAATGGGGCTAAGTGACTTGCCCAGGGTCACATAGCTACTAAGTATCTGAGGGCACATTTGAACTCAGGTCTTTCTGACCCTAGGCCTGGCGCTCTATCCACTGTGCCACCTAGTTGCCAACTTCTGACACATACTGCTTATGAAACCTAATTTCTCAGATCTCTAAGACTAAATTGCAAAGCAGGTGTTAATCTGAATTAGTAGTGAGAGTTGATGGGTTCCTCATTGTACCAGTAAAATCAGTGGTCTAGCTCAAATTGGGAACTTTCTCTACATTAGGGGATAAATCAGGGCAAGTGCATCTCTCAATATAATTAACTTGATCTCACAGAGCAATTTATACATCACAAACATCTAGATTACCACGAATGAAAACAAAAGCCAAAGAATGAAAAGGTTTGAGGTGAATATTTATTTATTCACGGAATACTATGTATTCACTTAAGAAGTATGGAGTCAGTGAAATGGAAGGGACCCAGAAAGGTTATATATTTGATCCCTCCACCCTCATAGAAGACCACATACAAAGTATCCCAGGCAAATGAAAAGTATCCTAGTTTTAAGTTTCTATATAAACATCTTTGTTTAAAAAAAAACTATCCATTTCTCACAGAGGATCCGCATACAATATTCTGCTGAGGACAAACAAGTGTGGCTGAGCTACACTTTAAGTGGATATCTGAGATTCACTACGTTCTAACTGGAATAAATAAGATGATCTGACTTGTTGAATTGTTCCAGTCTACCACGTTTTTTATGAACCCTAACTTAAAATAGGAGATATAAATTGGTATGATGAATAAAATTACTTTGCATCTCAGTATTTGACTCTGAAGCTACCTTTATGATCTGCTCCATCTGGGTTTAAATGCATTCTCTTCTGGCACTCTGAGCAGCTCATTAGAAACCGTGTCACCGCTTCTCTCGGTAGGAAGGCATAGCTCTCTGAAATCTGAAATGATTCACAAATATAGGTGTTATTATATAAGTTGATTGAACATGATTTAACAGAACTGATCATTATATTTCCAAATAAGGTACTTTATATCATAATGGCAGGAAGCACAATGAAAGCATGCACTGCATACCATGCATCATTTCAAGAAATATCTATCCAATTTGATTGTGTATCACCTAATGATTGATAATTTGTGATGGGGGTGGGGGAGGCAATCAGTCATATCAGCATGGGTTTTTGTTTATAGTTCTGCATTTTTTAAAGCAAAAATTCATAGTTTGCAGATATCTAAGGTAGTTTTCTCAAAAACTAAAAATTCACCAATTGAAATATTTTAATAGTTCTGGTACCATTAAAAATAACTCAGTTTTAACCTCTATTTTTTTAAAAATTGAGTCTCAACAGAAATAGTAATTGTTGAAGTTTGCACTATGACAGTATCTTCATTGTTTTATCATGCAAAATAATCTTTTATGTAAAGAAATGATAAATCTTTTTTGAATAAGAACTCTTACATTTGTCAATACATTTTCTCCAAAGTTTCTCCATTCCACAAAAAATGACACACCTGGAAATACATGTTGGTCATCTACTTCTTTTTATATTTCACATTAGATATTCATATTTTATGTTCATGATCTATCATAAATTCTGTCAGAGCAAATGTGCCTGACCTTCTACCACCAAGAATAGATAGCTCACAATTTCAGGACTATCAGGCTGGTTAGATACTAACACTCTTATCATAGCAAATCTGTAAGTCTCAACTTTTCAAACAACTTTCCTGCTCTTTAAAGTAGAGACTTTCTAATGTGAAAGTGAACCATTATATGTATGATAAATTACTAAATGTCACTAAATGAAATGGAAGGAGACACCCACTAGGACTCTGCTACTGAGAAAGCTGATGCAGACATCATTCTTCTATCAAATCATTAGCACTGTAACAAGCAGGAAGTGTTAGAAAAAAATTTAATTTGAAAAAGGTATGAACTACATTTTAAAATTAGATAAAGTAATCACCATTATCATTATAAATTCTCATGGACTTAAAATCAACAGAAAAGATGGGAAGTTATGCACCAAAAGATAATCCAATGTTACTGTCCATCCACTCCATTAGCACCAATAAGGTCAACTTTCAATTGTCCACATTAATAGAAGGGTACAATGGTGCACATAATACAAACAAATGATAATTAAAAAGACATTAAAAATGGCTTTGGCATCCATTTTTTTCAAGCCCCACATTTACCTTACTATGGTTGTTTTTTTAATTAAATGACAAAATTAGTTTGAGTTCTTTATTACATACCACTGGCTATCAAGTGTAAGTCGTCAAGAAAAGTGAGCATGAAAGGGGAAAAACAGTCTAGGATAAAAATTGCTATGGACAATCTACATATAGTTAATTTAGTCTCCACTGTCTCAAATCCTGAAAGTCAAACCTCTGATCTTGACTTTATTTTTAAGGATAAAATTTTTCTATGGCTTTAATTTTTTTTCATCCTGGCCTGAGAGAGAGAGAGAGAGAGAGAGAGAGAGAGAGAGAGAAGGATGAGTTTGAATACACTTTACCACAAGTCTTAGGAAACGTTCAGTATTTTAAAAACATGGAGCTCAGGTTTTCATTCTCCTTTTATACAGAAGAAAATACAACACTCAGTTGATTTCTACATTGAAAAGGGAGTAAATTTTGGACTATCCAATAGCCTATGTTAAAATCTCTTTCAGAAATAAAACCTGAAAAATTGTCATCAACATACATTCAGTCAATATGCCTTTATGACAGTTTAATATATCTTAAGTTTAAGTCCATTGAAACTAATGGGGCTGACCAATAGATTCATTAGCACCCTGGGTTTGACAGGCATGCTCCATTTGTTTTCATCAAGCATTCCTATCAAATCTTTGTTCCACTTACATATAAAAGAAATCCTCCATAGGGAGCAAGTGAACTTGTAAAGCCTGGATTTTGATGAGTAGCTCCATTAGTTTCAATGGCATTGACCCTCTTCTCTACTTGCCTTTTCTTATAATTCCCAATACTATATTTTCTGCAGAATCTCTTTCTAAATAGACTTAGGCTTGACCTGACTCATTTGTATAACTCATCTGACCATTAGCACAGTTTGAAGTTAATTTCTTTTCATTAAATCATTTTTCAATCATGACACTCCCACCCCCCACCAGCATATCTTGCCCTACAGCTAGCAAAATATATGCATGATAGTCAAACACATAAAAACTCTAACTGCAAGGTCCCACTTTTGTTTTAGTTGCTTTAGAGAGGAGTAAAAGAAAAAAATAGTGTTTATTTTTAATAAATAGTTCTTTGTGAGACTAATTCTAAGAGGCTATCTTGGCATTACAATATCCATTCTGATTAACAGAAGCATTTCTTTTGAAAGTATTTCTCTAGATGTTGGGAAGCCATTTTAACCTGCCACTATCCCAGGGTTCCTATTCCTTTACAGTATTTCTGGCTTTTGCCCCCTACTCACCCTCACCAATTCTTCCTGACCTGTCCAAAGAGATATGGATGGTAAGGGAAGGAGAGACACTTAAAGACAAATTATCTGGCAAATATCCAATTCTCCTCCTGCTCAATTTTTCATCAAGAGGGAAATATGTGGCTAATTCTTGATTTAGAGTTATTTCCATTTTCTGAGAGTAGATGTCAGTATAAGGCAACATTGCAATGAAGACTCAGAATTACTAGCTTTAAAACACCAGGTCATCTTTATGCATATGAAGAAAAAAAATGATCAAAAATTAAGTCAGATTAATTCAACTAGCATTTAGTGAGCACCTACTATGAGCCTGGCACATAGTACTTAGGACTCTAAGTGCTAGGGATATATGGAAAGAAAAAAACAAAACAAACCACCAGTCCCTTACCTCAAGGAGCTCACAAATTGGGGGTAATCTCTAAGAGAAGGCATTAAAATTAAGGAGGACTAAGAAAGGCTTTTTGCAGAAGGTGGGACTTGAGCTGAGATTAAAAAGATGCAAAGGAATCCAGATAAACTCAGAGTTGGGGATGAGGAGGGAGACTGTTCCAGGCATGAGGAAGAGAAAGTAAAAACTCTCAGAGGTGGAAGATGGAGTGTCTTTTGTGTGCAAGGAACAGCAAGAAATATGTGGAGAGGAGTAAGGTGTAAGAAACTGGAAAGGCAGGAAGGAGGCAGGTTATAAAGGATTTTGTATTTGATCATGGAGGTAGCAGAGAGCCAATTAAATTTACTGAATGGGGAGGGGGATGTGTGTGACATGGTCAGAACTGCACTTGATAACTAAGTATAGAATGGACTGAAGTAGAGGGAAAGAGAAGAGGCATGTATATCAACTAGCAGACTATTGCAGTAGTTTAGGTGTGAGATGATAAGAAGAGCCTGTACTAGGGTGATGGCAGTGTCAGAGAAGAGAAGGGGGCATATACGAGAGATGTTATGAGGACAGATCCACATACAAATCATATACACACATATATGTATGTGTATATGTGTATGTATGTATATATGCATATAAACATATATGTATAGATATACCTATATGTATGTATATATAACTGTATGTTTGTGTGTATGTGTATATTTGCATACATATACACTACACGTGTGGACATGCATGTGTATGAATATACATATATATGCATGCACTTATGTATATATGGATGAGTGAACCAGCCTAGGTTTGACAGGATTAACAACTAATTGAATATGGTATTGCAGGAGGAGGGAAAGTGTGAGGACAGGAAGATAACACCTAGACTGCAAGCCTGGGTAATAGAAAGAAAAGTTGGCACCCTGGTCAGTAATAGATAAATTAGGAGGTACACTATAATGACACTCTTCTTAAATATATTTTACCTCCCTATTCTACTCCCAACAGAATAGATAAGTGTATTCATAGATAAGGTGTAGAAGGAAGGAACAATAATTCAAAAAGTTTTGCAATATTGACACAATCACTACAGTGGATTTTTAAAAAAGTACACATTGCAGAGAATCTGACAGGCACTAAGTGGTTTTCATACAGATTTTGACATTAGTTCACCATTATGTGTATTTTGGATAAGCATCACAGAATATTGACTGGAACCAGGAATTGAGGAGGAGGATATCAGGTTAGTGTGCATTTGGAAAATTGTACAATGCCTTTAATTACCCTGGTTGGCTGTCTCTGAGGGAAAAAAAAATCTATCCTTTTCACAAAATTATAGAATCACAAGATTTCAGTTAGAAGAGTCTGCAGAATCCATCTAGTCCAGGGGTGGGGAACCTGTGGCCTTGACACCACATGTGGCCCTCTAAGTCCTCAAGTGCAGCTCTTAGACCAAATCCAAACTTCACAGAACTGATTCCCTTAATAAAAGGATTTGTTCTGTAAAACTTGGACTCAGTCAAAAGGCTGCAGCCAAAGACCAAGAAGGCCACATGTGGCCTTGAATCCATAGGTTCCCCACCCCTGAAGTCCAACCTGTAACTGAACAATAATTACCTCTGCATCACAATTACAACATCCAACCCTACCACCACCCCTCAGTGTGGCCATCCACTTTCACTTGAGGTTCTGCAGTGCATACTAATTTTTTAATGATGATGCTATTCATGGTTACAAATCATAGAACACATGTGATGAACACATGATAATTATAGTGGTTAAAAAAATCCAAACAGCAACAGAAAGAGAAGTGGTATGTAGGCATGAGTGTTCTACATACATTTTTGCTTTGTTTTGTTTTGAGACCAGGTCTTTTAGCTCACCCAAACTAGAAGTACAACAGCCAGTCATGGGCCATTCTAATTCTGATCAGCAGAGAAACTTTAATCGGCTGTCTTTTTCCAACCTTGGCTGATTTGGCCCCCTGTGGGTAGGTTGATGACCCTTTGTTCCTTAGGGCTCACTATATTGTTGCCAGAGAGTGAAGTCATCTGATTGGCTCATTCCTGCTGCAGCTCAGATTTCCTGAACTTAAGTGATCCACCAGCGTCAACCTTCCGAGCACCAGGGCCTAGTGGCATCTGACATAATTCCAGGTCTAGTTTATAGCATGTTACCAATGGTGTTTTATATTCCAAAATCTATATGTAAAGCATTGTCAGGGTGGATTATCCAAGCGATAATTAAAAGAAAAAAATGTGGACCTACAACCAATGGTTAAAGCCTTTCTGGAAGATTTGTAGGGAAACTTAGAAAAGAATTTCATTGAAAGAGAAGACATGAAGTGATATGGTTCTTCATCAGCAGAAGAAATACCCATACAAATGAAACCATCAAGTCAGCGAAAGTATCAAAATATATGTACAAGTATCTTTCCTTGACCTGCACATATCTTCTTGCCAAATGCAACTACTTTCTGTACCTTACACTGTAGCAGCAATTTACATAAGAATTAAAATTCGATGCACAGACAGTACTACGCACCCCCCAAATACCCTCATATTTGGGGAGTGAGAAGAAATAAATGTGCTATTCTTAAATTTTTGAATTATCACATCTTATAATCAACTATTTCTGGGTTGTTGGTGGCTTTTTTTCAGGTTTTGGCACTAGCAATTATTCAAGAGATATGCTACTGTCTATCTTATATATTGCTTATGACAGAAATAAATATGGAAATAAATGACTGGGACAAGATCATCAAATTCTCTCTAACTAATAAGTTAACACTAGTAATTAAAAAGCAAAACATGACACTAACCTATTGAGCATCTCAAGGCTAAATATACATACGTATATATATCTATATATATGTAAATATGTGTATATGTTTATATGTGTACATGCATATGTCATATATATAATCACCTATGTATATAGTGTGTGTATACACACACAGAATTTCCTAAAAGAACACAGAAAGGATTTTGTTGCAATACCTTACATTTGTACAATTATTGTACACATCCATTATTTAATTTAATCATCACATCAATTCTGTGGAATAACTGGTGTTAGCATTTAGCAGCACTCTCTGACAGATGAATAAACTTATGTACAAAGAGCTTAGTTGAGTCACCCAAGTTCATATAATAAGTTAGTGATGGTACTTGGCATTGATTTTCCTGACTCCGACTCCAATTTTTTCAAATTAAATAGAGTAACACTATAATTATGGGTGGTAAATCAATGCCTTAGGCAGCTAGGTGGTGCAGTGGATGGAGTGCTGGCCTCGAAGTCAGGATAGCCCATCTTCCTGAATTCAAATCTGGCTTCTGACACTTAGCAGCAGTGTGACCCTGGGCAAGTCACTTAACTTATGTTTGCCTCAGTTTCCTCATCTGTAAAATTAGCAGGAGATGAAAATGACAAGCCACTCTAGTATCTTTGCCAGGAAAACCCAAATGGGATCACAAGGAGTCAGACATGACTGAAACAAGTGAACAACAACAAAAACCAATGTCTCCAGGGAAAACATACCACTGTCCAGGCTATGTGTAGAAAAAAATCCAGAATCTTAGAGGTAGAATCTAATGAGGTGATATAGTACAGCATACACCTAATGAGAAATATCATTTAAAACATTCCATGAACTTGTTATCCAACCTTAAGGTGAGAAAAGAAACAATACCCTAAGGAAGTCAATTCTACATTTAGAGAGCTCTAATTATTAGGAACTATCTTTTTTTAAATATAAAAACCAAATCTACTTTTCCCACAACTTACACTAATTTTTTTCCCATTTTCGTCCCCTGAGTCCTAATAAAACAAGCCTAATTCTTATTTCATATGACATGCATTTGAATAAATGAAGGTTGCTATCCCATTTGTTCTATACCTTCTCTTCTTCAAGCTAAATATTCTATGTTCATTCAATCAATCCCTATTTCCCACAGTCCTAACTACTCCCTCAACAACCTCTGGGTGTGCTCTAGTTTCTTAGTATTGTTTCTAAAAAGTTGATTCTAGCTCAGATTCAGTCTGGCCTGCTGGTCAATACAAGCATTACAAATGCTCAGACTCTTTAAGAGCCTAGCCAATGTTGAGATTCCTGAAAAGTCTACCCAATGAGACAGATTTTAAATAAACTTTGTTTTTCTTTGGCTGAAAGAAGGCTTGGGCCAAATTCATTTGGGAAGGAACCACATGTCACTATTTTGGGGTCCTAGCACCCCTAAACCTTAACATTTTGGTTCCTTGAGACTGGGAAACTGCTAACCTCACTCTTCTCCAGCCAAGCCTAGAAGGTTCTTGGACCAGTGGTTATTATGTTCAAGGCTATGGACACCTTCTGAAGCATAGAGGACAAGGACAGATGCCTCATCCAGAAGCATATGCCCAATTCTCTCAATTCTCTCAGCACCAGGGAATCAGGAAAACTTTAGGTTTGTCTCCTCCAGGGTCCAAGCCATCAACTTCCAGATGACTGCTCACACTATGTACCCCTGGAATGGGACCCATCAAGGCAGGAACAGCTCTACACCCTTGCCAGTAGGAAGCAGTTTTGGAAGCTGAGACCTTTGTCCCTTACCCCAAAATAATTTGGATCCCATTTGTTTGAGGAGGCAATGATGAGGTATAGGTTCTGGGAACCCCCTTGAACTCTCCTTGAATCTTCCCACTTGATCTGGCATGCACCTGAGGTGTAGAGACATATGCCCAAATCTCTGTTACCCTTAACCTAGCCTAACCCTCCATTGTCTGTTATCTCCAGGTAGCCTTCAGTTACTTTCCACCCTTAATCCCATTCTCTTGGTTCTTGGAATCTGACCTCTAGTCACTCCAGTCCCATCAAGATCCTCCTTACACTCCCCCTCAAGATCCTCCTTGGACCCCTCCTTCCATCACCCCAGACTAACTGGCCACCTCTAGATCCCTCTCACAGTCTTTCTGTATATGAGATCCATCTTGTCTCCATGAAGGTGCTCAGATTCAATTTGGCCCGCTGGTCAATACAAGCATTACAAATGCTCAGACTCTTTAAGAGTCTAGCTAATGCTGAGATCCCTTAAGGGCCTACCCAGTATGGCAGAGTTTTAATAAACTTTGTTTTTCTTTGGCTGAAAAAAAAGTAGAATCTAAAACTGAAAGTAGGAAGGGTAATTTTGGGGGGGAGTAGAAAAGGATTGTCATCTCTTTTTTAGGCACTAGATTTCTACAAATGCAATAGTAAGTGGGGTGGAGTTGGGGGGATGATTCTTCCACCCCTACTCATTTGAGGCTGTCACACAATATAATCCCACATGATGATGTTTTAATGTATTAACAAACGATCACATCTTGTGATCCCTTCATTAGGTATAAACACCTCTCTGAGTCAAGAAGGGAACGATACGATTGGCTAAGCACACAACTTAGCCATATCTCTGTGGGCTTCAAATTCCGAAACCCTGGAAAATGTCAGCAGAAAGACATTTTAAGCTAAAAACTACGGATAGAAGAGACCACTGAAGGAGGGCAAAGAGGGACTTTATCTCTCCTTTTCTATCATCAGTCATGTAACTTTGAAGATGGGGGGGGTGCTACTTGAATGGTAGGATAAATTTCCTCCAGTGCTCAGTAGAGACTCACACTCCAAAAAGACATGGATACAGAGAGGCAGATCCTCAAGAGAGCAAGAAAATTTAATAGAATATGACCCCTGGCAGCAGAGGAGAGATTTGAACTACAGAGAGTTGTTGTTTGTCCTTCATTCTCAAAGAGGACCAATGACATCACAAGAGAAATATCTTGTCTTGCATGTGAATTGGATTTGAGTAAGGCAGAGCTGTGCAAAGTCATCAGCTATACTCTCTCCTCTAGAATCATCAAAGTCCAATGGCAAGACAAAAATCAGGATGACTGGTGATGGCCCAGGATGTGGTGGGTGACCCTTGCCATACCTAATTCTTTTCTCAAAGACAGTTATATGATAGAGAAGGACAAACTTTCTATATAATCTACAAGTGAACTTTCTGCAGAGGATCATAGGTTTAACATTTTGCCAATGTCCTCAATTGGAAAAGAGTAAATGAGTTTCCCAGGGCAACATAGCTAAAAAGTGTCAGAAGTAGCCCAGGTCTTCCTATCTCCAAGCCATTCCCTAATTCTCCCTATCCACACCATTTCCCACCTTCACACTCAAGTCACCACTATCAGAAGCTATAACAGGGCGAGTTAGAGCCAACCCTTGCCCTTGCTGGTCCTCCGTGCCCAGGGCATGCTGATGTAAACTCAGGGGTCTGAGGTAAGAGTGGAACAAGATGGAGTCAGAAGGAAGGGTCTCGCCTTTGTGACCACATGACACTTCCAGTTCTTAGTCTGGATTTGCCTGACCACATGGCACTTCCGGTTCTTTGCCTGGATTTGCCTGACCACAAGGGAATCTTGGGAGAGTATGGGAAAAGGAGAGGAGGAGAGTAGGAGGAACCAGGGTGGCCCTAGTGCCTATGTAAACAAAGATATAAAAGTTTGCTGCTAATCTGAATAAATCAGAGTTATTCACCATCTTGCCTCCCACCTCATTCATTGTCTGCGAGATCAGGCTTTTGCTGGACAAAGGCCTGGGAGTTGGGGTGGTAAGGACCCCAACAAGAAGCTATGTTGATTTCACTTGGAAGGTCTTATTTAAGTTTTTTGTAGAATTTGAGCAACTGGTGAATTGAGGAATGGCTAACCAAGGTATGGTATGTATAGTGGTAGTTATATGTTAGTAGTATAGCCTGGGGAATCAACTGAGAAATCTGCGTGGCAAAAACACAACACTCTAAAAGACTTGCATCTGAACTCTACAAAGAGGGAAATAACTTTAAATCCCCTGTCCTAAGACTTTTGAGTTGCTTTTGCCACACACGTACCACATGTAAATGCCTCTCTACTTTCATGGTTTAGGTTTGAGCTCACTTTCCCCCTGGACACTGTGTGTATTTGTGGGAGAGTTTACCCTACACTAACAACAACATTTGAAAAAAATGTTGAGTTCCAAATTCTCTCCCTCCCTTCTGCTCCTCCCCCACGTAATGAGAAGGCAAGCAATATGTCAATTCCACATGTGATATCATGAAAATTATATTTTTAAATCTGTCATGTTGCAAAAAAAAATACCAAGGAGAAATAAGAAATATAGAGAAAGTGAAAAAAGTATGCTTTAATCTGCACTCAGAGTTCATCAGTTCTCTCTCCTCAGGTGGATAGCATTTTCATTCTGGATCCCTTGGAATTGTCTTGGATCATTGTCTTGATCAGAGTAGCTAAATTTTTTACATTTGATAAATGTTACAATGTTGCTGTTACCATACACAATATTCTCCTTGTTCTTATCAATTCATTTTGTATCAGTTCATAGAAGTCTTTCCAGGTTTTTCTGAAACCATCATATTCATTGTTTCTTATGGCACAATAGTATTCCATCACAATCATATACCATGACTTATTTAGCCACTCTTCAAATGATGAACACCCCCTCAATTTCCATTTCTTTGCCACCACAAAAAAAGCTGCTATCAATATTTTTGTCCAACTAGGCCCTTTTCTTTTTCCTTTGATCTCTTTGGGATATAGACCTAATAGTGGTATTGCTGGGTCAAATGGTATGCAGAGTTGTATAGTCCTTTGGACGTAGTTCCAAATTGTTCTTCAGAATGGAACAACAGCAATAACATGAATGTCCACAAAACAACAACAATCTGGTACTTAGGTCAGTGCCTGACACTTAGAAGGTGCTTAATAAATGTTTATTGTCTGACTGATAGTAATAATAATACATATTATATATGCGTGTGCATTGATTGAATTTACATAGCATCTTAATGTTTGTGAGGTGTTTTTTAAATATATCTCATTTATGTTCAAAACATCTCTGGGAAGTAAGTGTTATCCCAATTTTTGCAAGTGCAGAAACTGAGGCAGACAGCAGCCAAGTGAGTTGCCTAGGGACATACAACTACTACATGTCTGGGGCTGGATTTGAACTCAAGCCTTCCTGATACCAGATATAGCCCTCTGTTCACTACACCACCTTCTGGGGTTGGGAAACTGTGGCCCTTGAGGCCACATGTGGCCTTCTAGGTCCTCAGTGAGGCCTTTTGACTGAATCCAAGTTTTATAGAACAAATCCTTTTATTAAGGGTATTTGTTCTGTGAAGTTTGGATTCAGTCAAAGGGCTACACTTGAGCACCTAGAGGACCACATGTGGTGCCAAGGCTGCAAGTTCCCCACCCCTAGAGCTTCTTATGGAGGTAATTGTTTTTGTGTCATTTCTTGACAAAGAAGTAATTGAGCCTACTACAATGACTAATAATGGAAAGCATACCAGTGGGGGCTCATGAAATATAGTCTCAGACACACAGAACTATAAGGCTATCCACAGTACCTGAGGAAGTAGCCCATTCTTCGGGATCTCAATCCTCAAATGTGAGTTCAGGCTAAAGAAGTACCATAATGAGGATATTATACAACCCAAGATCACTTAGTTTTATTGGCTGCCATGTTAAACTTTTCTCAGGATGAACTTGTGGTACATTAAAACCCCATATCTCTTTTCACATTCATTTTTATCCATATATCCTTTCTCATTTTGTACTTATCAATATGATTTTTTCAACTCAAATGTAAGACTTTACATTAATTTCTATGACAATTTTTGGACCATTGCTCTATTTAACTGAGCTTTTAGGATCCTGATTTTTGTCTCCTATCCTTCCCAAATTTGTTTCATCTGTAAATTTGATAAGTGTGTCATCAAGGCTTTCATCCAAGACATTAATAAAAAACTGTTATATAGCACAAAGCCTAAGATAGCTAGACTCCAGGAATATTCAAACTGACATTCCTCAAAGCTGACATGAACCAATTAATGAATTTTTAGTATGTTCAATGAAGAATTCTGTCTCTAGTTATATTAACATATTTAGAAAGGTTGGAGCATGAGGAATTTTTAAAATTATTTTCTGAAACCTAAGAATGCTACATCTAAAGCATTATCTTTGATCTACCAGTCTAATAGGTCAATTAAAAAAGATTTTTCAAAGATGCAAAAAGAAATTTATATTCCCATTGCTGTGTGCCTCTTTACTGGCTGACATGAAATTACCATAAAGAAAAGGGAAAGCTAGGTATTGCAGTAGATAGAATACTGGCTTTGAACTCAGGAAGACCTAAGTTCAAATCCTGCTTCAGACATTTGTTAGCTGTGTGACCCAGGGGAAGTCACTTAACTTCTGTTTGTCTCAATTTCCTTATCTGTAAAATGGGGATAATAACATGACCTATTTCACAGAGTTGTTGTGAGGATCAAATGATTTACCATGTATAGCACCTGGAAAAACAAATAAAAATGCTAGTTATTATTAGAAAAAATCTTGATATTTTTATCAAAATAGTTTATGATATCTTTGTATCAATTAGGCAGTGAAAGCAACTAAAAAATTCCAAGGATGGAAAAATCATATTAATAATGATTACTTATTAATTAGTGATTGATAATTATTTAGAATCATCCAAAGAGAGTCCAATTTAGCAAACCAGAAAATCGTATATTATATTTGTATTGAATAGACAGAAATAAATAATGAGCTACGTTCAAAATTTAATAAAAAAAGGTGAGCTGGAATTTATCTGGGAAATGGTATGGAACATTCAGTGATCCCAAGATTCTTCCTGAAATAAAAATCTCATCTTTTTCAACAGCTGTATGCTTCTGGTAATGCTAGTGTCTTCCCCTCTGAGATTACCTTCCATCTGCCTAGTATTTATTTTGTACCAACTGGTTTATGTATATACATATATATGTATACACACACACACACACACACACACACACACACACACACACACACATATATATATATATATATATATATATATATATATATATACTCCCTTTTTAGAATCCAAGCTTCTTGAGGGCATAAATTTTTATTGCTTTTTTCTTTATATCTTCAGGAGTTAGCACAGTGATTAAAAATACTCATTGATTATTAATTGATAGCTGCTACTCAAGAAATAGTATTGATTCTGAAGAGTTAAAACTGTTAAAATTCAGAGTAATAAGAGTTGTATGATCAGTGCCCATAAGTTGCAACACATTTTAATTTCTTATAAATTATTTTAAAATTAAGTAAAATTGAACAAGGCAATTCATAACTTAGGAAGAAACCATTTATTTGAATTATAAGGACCTACATAAACAGTATGGTCCACCGTTTTCACATAATGCCACTGACAGAACTTTTACAGTAAAAGTCTCCTAGAATTTTTGTACTTGTTTTCCCAACTAGTATGCAAATTTGAAAATCCCACCCAATGGATGCCAAATTACATTTCTCAGTCTTTGAGCAAACATGAATAGCAGAAGAAAATTGCTAAATTGCTACATAGTAACTTCTGGATTTTGTGGCGAGATGTTTTTCGAAATATTTCTGCCTGGACAATAGGAATTTCATAAACTAAACACCAAAGAAACAGTGCTAATGGTCACCACACTGAATGCAGCCAGGAACAGTTTTATATTGACATTAATAAGACAGGAGATAGGTCAAGTTACTGACAACACAAAAGGGAAACTGCTCTTCACCTTTTTTGGTGATTCTGAAAAAAAAAAAACTATTTGAGAATGCTTCAGAAACAATGAGGTAAAAGCAAAAATCAATAGGGCAAAAAAGGGTCCATCTTATGAATGTTTTATCTGCCTACCTGTCCTAAATCTTCCTAACCCAATTTATATCTTCCCCAGGTCACATTTTAAATAACTTTATCATCATCATCGTCATCATCATCATCATCATCATCATCATCATCATCTTCATCATCACTATATTGCTATTCACTGGTAACATACTCAGCTCTGGTAAATCATGAATGTTTGAAGACATAAGGACCTAAGTATACTATTGGTGTCATGGATGATCGATGCTATCTTGCCAAAACCCCCATATTTATACACCTGCTCCAAACCCCACATAGTCTTCATAATGATTAACTGATATACTGGAAGCCAAATAGATAATACACAGACACATATATTGTTCTTCCAAATAAACTCATGAGGTAGGTAACACTAGTATTATTATTCACTTTATAGATAAGCAAATGCATTCAGAAAGGTTAAGTGATTTTCCCATGGACATACAACAGGCATGTATTAGAACCAATATTCAAACCCAGTTCTTCTAACCCCCACTCCAATGGTTTATAGGAGAGGGAGATGTGCACATACATGCTCTCTCTCTCTCTCTCTCTCTCTCTCTCTCTCTCTCTCTCTCTCACACACACACACACACACACACACACACAAAGTTCAGCTACTCAGCACCTCTATTCCTGGGATTATAACACAGATCAGGTCAAAACTCTTACTGCCTCCTTAGGGATCGACTCCTCCATCTGCAAGTCTGCTTTTCCACATGCTGAATGTTAGCATAGAAGTTAAAATTTTTGGCTACTTTGGAGCAAAACATGTGATTCTTGCACAGCTATATTATACAATTTCTAAAAGGTCATGCTTTTGCCATGACAGAATACTCTAAGTAGGTAGATGGCATATTCTTAGGTAGTAGTAGGTTCTTCATTGCCACTGAGTCCAGGGAGGTATGTGTCCTTTATGGACTTGAAGGTAATAATCATGCTTAGAAAAAATGGTAGTAAATGTTAATACAATATAACATTTGTACACAACTTCTAATTTCTAAAACACATATTTCAGCATATTTTTTGTTAAAACTTGCTACATGTTAGAAAAAGCTCATATTGTGTTATCATAATTTCCAAATTATCTTTATATTACAACCATGTACAGCTGATATTACAGAAACTAGATTCTTAAGAAGGATGATATTAGATGTTTGATACCTCTTTAGGTATCAAAGTGATTAGGTCCTTAACAAGAGAAAGTTTATAATTAGTTCATTATGACAATTAGGATAAATTTTTTTCCTGATATATTGTGTAGAGATAACTGACTATACAGATTCTCTTAAGAATATACAAATGCTTATTAAAGTGGATTACATAACCAAAAATCATTATCCATTCTTTTTACTAAAATGAATATAGCTATGCAACTGGGTAGCTTATTTGATAAGAGTCAGGAAGACTTAAGTTCACATTTTACTTCAGACACTAGCTGTGTAACCCTAGGTGTGTCACCTCACCTCTGTCTTCCTCAGTTTCTTTATCTGTCAAAGGTAGATTATAATAGTAACTATCTCCCAGAGTTACTATGAACATAAAATAATATATGTAAAATGCTTCGCCAACCTTAAATAACTATATCATCATCATCATCATCTTCATCATCATTATATAGCTATTCATTGGTAACATATTCAGCTCCGGTAAATCATGAATGTTTAAAGCCATAAGGACCTAAGTATACTATCAGTGTCATGGATGACCAAATATAAAATTTAAATATGCGGGGCCATTATCCCCCCAGCTAATACAAAAATGTAGCTCAGAACACCACTTCCTTCAAACACCACTTCACACAAAACAACTCTGACACCTTTTAAATTCAGACCTTTTGTGCTTCCTTCATGTTAATCCCCCAAATCCTGATTCGCTAAACTACTGGATCCTGATGCTTTTTTCATATTCATTTTGGAGTGTAAATTCTGCAAGAGAATATTTTTAGATAGAACTCCAAAATAATGCAAAGGGGTTTTATGTTTTAATTTCAAAACTTCAACGAATGACCTAAAAGAATATAATTCCAATGAATCTGCCACTAACTGGTGGTGTGTCCTCAGACAAGTCACTCAAACTCTTGCCATCAGTGTCTTCATCTGCAAAATGAGGGGAGCGGACTAAATTATCCTTGCTGCTACCTTCAGTTCTATGGTTTTGGGGTCACGCTCTTCCAAAAGTACTCCCACGAGTTTTAGCTCTTTCAGATTACCTGGTACACGATACACCACATCATTTGATAGCATCAAGTTAAGCTGGAAAAGCAAATGAAATTTCACGAAATATTTAACCTGCAGACAGGGACTAGTCTGAGGAATGGAAGGATACTGTCCAATAATATATATATATGAATTGATGCTGACTGTGGCGTATGCCAGCTGACGAGACTTTTGTTGTTGTTTTGCTTTCACCCAATTCTTTCTCTGGTTTCACTCTAATAGCTTTAAACTCTACATATTCTTTTGTCTCTCAAGCCCCCAACAGCCAATTTCTGAGGATCACAGGACTTGTAGTTTAAATGTTTTTTCCCCTTCGATGACTCTATCCAGACCTTCATGGACAATGAAGCGATTGACATCAATGAACCACAATATTACACTGCTTTAATACTGCTTCATTAACAAACTTAATTGTTGTGACACCAAATTTTACTTTTCCCCCCTGAGAAGTTCTACACGTCTGGTACAGCACACAGTCTGATTATCTTCACTTTATTCAGTTACTTAACATGATAGGCTTGTCCTAAACTGTAACTGCAATTTAATGCTGTGTGCTTTATGTCTAGATCTAATATCAGATATGGAGAAATAGATGACTTGGGTATTAATAGTTGTGTGCAATTGTTCAGTTAAGAAATAATATATTGCTTGTCTGTTGTCGGTAAGACATTGTGCTATGTGCTTGGGATACAAAGATTAATTTTTTTTTTATTTTTAATTTATTTTTAGTTTACCACACACGGTTCTACATAGTTTTGAGTTCCAGTTTTTCTCCCCTCCCTCCCCCCTCCCTCCCCAAGACGGCATGAAGTCTCATATAACTGTCATGTATAACTTCGCATTGAATTAATTTATGCTCTAGTCAAGTCGTGGAGAAGAATTTTGACCAATGGAATGAATCATGAGAAAGAAGAAACAGAACCAAAAAAAAAAAAACAAAAAAAAAACCCCAAAACCAAAAACAAAAGAGAAGCAGAAAAGGCGAGCATGTAGTAGTGTGCCTCAGACTGTATTCAAACTTCGCAGTTCTTTCTCTGAATGAAGATAGCATTCTCCATCGTGAGTCCCCTGGAGTTGTCCTTGCCCCTTTAGGTTGCTGAGAGAAGCGCAGTATGTCAGGGTTGGTCCTCACGGAATCCACATATCTGTGGCTGTGCACAACGTTCTCCTGGCTCTGCTCCGCTCACTCACTCAGCATTTACAAAGATTAATTTAAACAAAAAATACCCTTTGTCCTTAAGGAGATTTATATTTTACTAGTCATAGAATGTGCTACTTGCATAAAACCTATGTCTTCAGATGGCTACACGATGGCAAAAGTACTGGAAACAATCAAATTGAACTAGAGATCCCCAAAGTATGTAAATTTGACTCAAGACTCAGAGAAATGATACCCATGGTTGGATTATGGAGACTTGAGAGAAATCAGTCTGTGATGTGTTGCTTGGGGGGAAGTAAACATCTGGAGAGAAAGAAAGCAATATAACTGCTCCATCTCAAAAGTTGTCACATTAGGAAAAATTGTGTCAAAGTATTTTCTGAAACAAATGTGAAACACCTCTATAGAATACTTTCTTGATCTCATTTCATATTACCATATGCAGCAGCATTTTTTAACATTATGTTGTAGGTGTCAAAATAGTAGAAGCCGCATAATGAGATCCCATCTAGGCAGTAGCATAAAATTTAATTTTGTGCCCCCAAGAAATATTTTGCAAGATGGTTCTACTAAGTCCTATTGCTTTAGATACATCTTTGCATGCTGTTTTGGAGAGTTGAGAGGGAAGAAGAGAGTACCCATGTTGTATGGCTTACGTTGGTAGTAGCTATCACTTTGTATGTAGAATATTACCTAATCATTTATCTTGCCAAGGAAGGAGATAGCATGCAATATTTATCTGAATAGTGCCTTTGTAAAAGGAATGTTTTGAAAAGAAATATGTATGACATACGTATAAGGTATATGTATATTCAAAAAATAATTACATACAATTAATTTCCACCATGCATTTATGTATATAATTAATTTTGTATCATGTATATGTGTGTGTATGTGTGTGTATGTGCATGTGTGTGTGTGTGTGTGTGTGTGTGTGTGTGTGTGTGTGTGTGTGTAAACTAAATATTAATTTGGAGCTTCTTCAGGATTAGCTGATTCTTGGTTGCCTTGGCATCCATCATTTTGATGTATTTCCTAGGTTGGCACTCCCCCACAGCCCCTTTCTCCAAAATCCCCTTTTTCAGTGCTTGCTATCAAAAATCCCATTCCTTCTAGGCCTTGATCTCAGCTAGTTATTACGGAAGTAAGAGATTATATAAATGAATTTGTTTTCTTCTTTCAACAACAAACTACTAAAAAATTCAAATCTTAAAAATTCAACAATAAACTGTTATTTTCACTTATAGTTTAATATGTTGTTCCTTCCTGTTGGCAGTTATGTATTTAAAGCAGCAGCAGATATTGCTTTGATTCAAAGTACTGAATTCATGATAGCAGAATGTAAGGCAGAATGACAGGAGAAAAGTAGTATGTTTGGGCAGTAGATTCTTTTAGGCCACCAACATATGACTTACAGAGTCTATAATCAATATAAAGTCATCCTTGATAAAAAGATAAAACAGCCACAAACCCACCCTTGACCTTGTAGCAACCCTAAAATGAGCAACTCTGATCAGAATATTTAGATAGTAGATAGAGGCAACAGGAGAGAAACAACAAATTAATACATGAATAGGCTATATAATGTATCACATCCCGGTCAAAGTTAAATGTATTTTAGGGATACAGATTGGACCTATGTCTGAATAAGGACACTCCTACTACTAATAAAACAAGTTACTTCTCTACAACATATAATTTTATAAAGCTGCCTAGAACATTAAGAGATGAAGTGATCAGCCCAGGACAACACTGAGCAAATATGTTTCAGATTTTTTACCGTTGTTGTTCAGTTGTTTCAGTCATACCTGACTCTTTGTGACCCCATTTGGGGTTTTCTTGGCAAAGATACTAGAGAGGTTTGCCATTTCCTTCTCCAGCTCATTTTACAGATGAGAAAACTGAGGCAAACAGGGTTAAGTGACTTGCCCAGGGTGACACAGTATTAAGTGTCTCAGGCTGAACATTAATTCTGGTCTTCCTGACTCCAGGCCCAGCCCTCTATTCACCGTACCACCTAGCTGCCCCATGTTTCAGATGCAGGGCATAAACTCAGGTCTTTCTACTTTAAAGTCCGGTACTTTATCTGTACTTTAGGAAAGGGCAAATCTATCATATTGCACTGCCCCATAAAGCCAACCATAATTTCAGAACCACCCACAAGATGTTAACTGAGACTTAAAGAAAGCCAGGATGGTCCATAGGCAAAGTTGAGGAGGGAGATCATTCCAGGTACCAGGGACAGCCAGAGAAAATGCCCAGAGTCAAGGGATGGAGTAGCTTTTCTGTGGAACAGCCAAGAGGCCGGTGTCGTTGGACTTAAGAATATACATGCTAGGGAGCATGGTATAAGAAGACTGGAAAGGGAAGAAGGGGCTAGGTTATGAATGGGGCTTTGAATACCAAACAGAGCATTTTGTATTTGACCCTAGAGACAACAGGAAGCCACTGGAGTTTACTGTGTAGGGGAGTGACATGGTCAAGCCTGCATTTTTAGTAAAACCACCTTGGTAGGCGAATGGAGGATGGATTGGAGTGAGGAGAGAGGCAAGTAGACACATCAGCAGTCTTTAGCAATAGTCCAGGCATGAGGTGATAAGGGCCTATACCAGGGTGGTGACAGTATCAAGAGGACAGTATCAAGAGGGGTGTACATGAGAGATGCTGCAGAGGTGAAACTGACAGGCCTTGACAACAGATTGAATATAGGAGTGAAAGATAATGAGGAATCCAGTATGCTTTCTAGGTTGTGAGCCTGGGAGACTGGGAGGAGGGTGCTGCCCCCTATAATAACAGGGAAGGTGAGGAGGGGAGGGTTGAGAGGGAAAAAAAATGAATGCAAAGTTTGACATGTTGAGTTTCAGATGTCTACTAGACATCCAGTTCATATCTGAAAGGCATTGGAGATGTGAGACTGGAGGTCAGAGGAGAGGTTAGGGCAAGACAGGTAGATGTGAGAATCATCAGCACACAGATGGTAATTAAATCCATGGGAGCTAAAGCTGTGAACAAGTGATGAAATAATGTAGAGAGAAGAGAAGAGGACCTAGGATGGAATCCTTAGGGTCACTTAGGATTAGAGGGCATGATCTGGATGATGATCCAGCAAAGGAAACAAAGAAGGAGCAGTCAGATAGGTAGGAGGAGAATCAGGAGACAACGGCATCCTAAAAATATCTAAAGAGTAGAGGGTGTCGAAAAGGGGAATGTGATCAACAATGTAAAAGGCTGCAGAGAAGTCAAGGAGAATGAGGACTAAGAAAGGGCCATTGGATTTGGCTGCTGAAGAGATCAGTGGTAATTTTGGAGAGAGCAGTTTCTGTAAGGTCAGAAGCCAGATTGTAAGAAACCAGATTGTAAGCAGTGACCGAGAGCACAGAATCTCAGAGATGAGAAAGATGTCAGATATCACCTTGTCCAAACTTTATCTGAGAAAATAATTTCCTCAATTTGCTCGGTTATTTGCTCAGGTAGAGTTTGGACGAGATGACATCTGAGATCCCTCTCATCTCTGAGATTCTGTGCTCTCTGTCAAGCTTAGAATCCGACTTCTGACCTTATCATCCCACAGAAACCACTCCCTCCAAAGTTACCAATGATCTCTTCGGCAGCCAAATCCAATGGCTCTTTCTCAGTCCACATTCTCCTTGATTAGCCTCCAGTGATGAGAAACGCTAAGTCTCAGGCAGCTTATTCCACTCTTGGGCAGCTTTAATAGGAATTTTTTCCATTTGTGTTGGTACTACTTCTATCCATTTTTTCCTAGTTATCCCTTCTGGAGCCAAGGAGAACAAGGCAAAGCATTTGCTTCAGGCCATGTGACAGTCAGCCTTTGAAGGACTGAAAGACAGCTATTATACTCCTCCCAAGCTAAATGTCCTCATCTTCTATGACTTCACCATCCTACTAATCCTTCTCTGTACACACTACAGCTTGCTGATGTCATTCCAAAAATGTGGCACCCAGAACTGAGCACAATGCCTCAAATGTGTTCTGATCAAGGCAGAATACAGGAGGAATACCACTCACTTCTTTTGGTATGGACTTTCATTATACATACATACATACATACATACATACATATATATATATATATATTATTTTAGTGCTCTATCATGCTATTAATTTTTATTAATCCTATAGTCCACTGAAATTCCCTTCTTTTTCATATTAATTCTTGTCTACCCTAGTAGTCTCCAAAACTGAAGTTATGGTGTAAACCTAAGGGGAGCAGGGCATGAACTTCCCAAAAGAATATGATCAAATAATAATTTTGAAGGTGGAAAGATGACGCACATCCCACCCTTCCCACAAGAGCCAGTCATGGGGATCATCTCCCAAACAACCACATCACTCCACTGATTGTGGTCCCATACTCCCCTAATGTGCTCTTTGCCTCAAATGCTCAAGTGCCCAACTTCCCCTCTTCCACGCTAGCCCCTCAAAACACTGATAACCTAACCATTACACAAGTACCAATAGAAGTATCTGTGCAAGTGCCATTGGGAAATTCTTCCTAAGCCTGAAGGATACTCATTTTCTGCGCCTCCCTTCCTCACCAGATTACCTCAACCTATGGCTGGTAGCCACTGTAAGTCATTCTCTGCTCCAGAGCAATGACCTATGAAGAAATGTACTGCTCCTTCCTTCTTCTTTTCAGTGGGACAGAGTTAGAAGTATATGTATATAATGCATTGTTGGTGGAGTTATGAACTGATTCAACCATTCTGGAGAGCAATTTGGAAGTATGCTCAAAGGGCTATAAAACTGTGCATATGCTTTGACCCAGAAATACCACTTCTAGATCTGTATCGCAAAGAGATTATAAAAAACGGAACAGGATCCACATGTACAGAAATGTTTACAGCAGTTATTTTTGTGGTGGCCAAGAATTGGAAACTGAGGGGGTGCCCATCAACAGGGGAATGGCTGAACAAGTTGTGGTATATGAATGTGATGGAATACTATTGAGCTATAAGAAATGATGAGCAGGCAGACATCGGGAAAACCTGGAAAGACTTATGAACTAATGCTGAGTGAGGGGAGCAGAACCAAAAGAACACTGTACACAGCAACAGCCACATTATGTGATGACTAACTTTCACAGACTTGGCTCTTCTCAGCAATGCAAGGCTCTAAGACAACTCCAAAAGACTCATGATGGAAAATGCTATCCACATCCAGAGAAAGAACTACGGAGTCTTAATATAAATTGAAGCACACTATTTGCTCCCTTTTTTGTTGTTGCTTCATTTTGTTTCTTCTTTCTCATGATTCCTCTCTTTGGTTCTAATTCTTCTTTACAACATGACCAATGTGAAAATATGTTTAATATGAATGTATATGTAGAGGCTATTTCAGATCGCATGCCATCTTGGGGAGGGTGTATGGAAGGAGGTAGAGAAAATTTAAAATTCAAAAGCTTATGGAAGTGAATGTTGAAAGCTAAAAATAAATAAATATATTTTAAAAATAATAAAAAGAAGTATGTGCATATAATTTTAAAATAAATACACATTTATTTTAAGAGTGAATGATAAAAAATGACTCAAAGGGATACATGATAAAAAAGTTTGGAGAATACTGATCTAGCCATCCCTCTTCACTCTTATGAGTATTATATAATTGTTATTGATTTTGACCTCAATTCAATTTAATTCAACAAATATTTATTACTCGACTATGTGCCAGGCATTTTGCTAGGTACTGGGTATACAAGGACAAAGATGAAACAGTACCTTCACCCAGGGAGTTTTTATCCTACCAGGTGTAACAACACATACCCAAATAAATACTATAAATACAAAATATAGGGATAGAGGTTTGAACTATGATTTCCTCAGTTTAGAAAACAGACGAGAAAATCTCCCCTACCAAGGTGGGTCAGTACCTTTTCTGCAGCTTATATATAGTCTTAGAAAGTTGCTTAGAATACCTGCCCAATGTCATATATCCAGTATATGTAAGAAGAGGAACTTGAATCCAGCTCTTCCTATCTCTGAGGCCAACTCTCTCTTCACTACATTAAGCAAACAGAAAGTAATTTACTAGGTGATAAGAGGAGAACACTAACCGGGGAGATCCACAAAGCCCTCATGTGAGAGGCGGTATTGGAGCTGATCCTTAAAGCGAACTAGGTATTCCATGAGGCAGAAGTGTGTAAGGGAAACAAAGTATGGCCTGGGCAAAGGCATAGAGACAGAGATAGAATGCCATATTCAGGAAGCATAAATCAGGCCTCTTTGGTGGGAACGTATAGTATGTGAGGGGCAGTATTATGGAGCTATTTTGTGATGGGTAACTAAGGAATGAAAAAAAAGAAAAGAGAGATAACCTCAGAAGTGCAAGGAAAGGCTTCATTGAGCTCTGGACCTCCCAGTCACTGGGGCACTACTGCTCTACAAATATGAAAAAAGAACTTAGAAAGTTATCCAACAGAGCAGGTGTGGGGAACCTGCAGCCTCGAGACTACACGTGGCCCTCTCAGTCCTCAAGTGTGGTGGCCCTTTGACTGAATCCAAACATCCATCCTTCTGTGCAGTTTGGATTTAGTCAAAGGGCCATGCTTGAGGACCACAGGTGACCTTGAGGTCACAAGTTCCCCACCCCTGCAACAGAGGATTGGAGCTTTGGTGCAGGAAGGAATGATGCTTGTCTCTGTAATACAGGCAAGCTCCAAAGAAGAGTATGGCCACAGTAAAAGCCACCTATGGCCTGCTAAAGCGATTAGGCCTTGATGGTATTCACCAATTAAACTGTAAACCCCATGAAGGTAAAGACTGGTAAAGCATCCCTGTCCCGTGCTCAGCGCAGTGTCTGATACAAAGTAGGCTCTTAATAAGTGATTGTTTGATTGATATCAGATGAAGAAGGTGTGTCACAGAAATCTAACAAGTGCTTGGAAAAATCCCTTCACCCCTTATGTCCCTGTCAAAATTTTACCCATCCTCCAAGGACCAGCTTAGCTGATACCTTCTTTATGAGGTCTCAAACTGGATCTTCACCCTATGAGTCTCTGTAACACCTATTTATACCTCTTATGGTTTGGTTTGGTCTTTATTCAGTCGTTATAACAGCTCCTCATGAGCCTATTTGGGGTTTTCTCAGCAAAGATCCTGGAATGGTTAGCCGTTTTCTTTTCCAGCTCATTTTACAGATGAGGAAACTGAGGCAGACAGGGTTAAGTGACTTGCCCAGGGTCACACAGCTAGCAAGTGTCTGAGGCTGGATTTGAACTCAGAAAGATGAGTCTTCCTGACTCTACACCCTGCACTCTATCTATTGCACTACCTAGTTGCTCTATCTCTTATAATACTTGAATATATTTTGCCTTTTATTACAATTATTTATACACTTGTTTTATCCCTTGACAAGACTGTAAGCTCCATGAAGGAGACGTTGTGTGCATCTTATTCATCTCTGTATTCCTGCAGTGCACTGTATAGAGTAGATCCTTGATAAATACATGCTGAAATGTGGAACCATCTAGGGCACATACTTCTGGTCAATGACACAAGAAAAAAATGGATGTTCAGGGAAGAAGGTGAGACTTCCCTGTATCCAGAGTGATAAAAATTCTAGTGAGGGGAGTAGTGGAGAGGGCAGAACTGATGAAGGAAGCAGCTTTCAGGTAAGAAATAATACAAGAAATTCTAGGGTCAGCAAGGATAACCCCGGAGACACCCCTAATATTTAGAATGAGGAAACAGAACAGGGTTTGGGAAAAGACTGAAAATCCCAATAGACCTATGGGTGTTTATAACTTATCTATTTTAGGCTAAGTGGCTGAACCACTCATTCTAAGGTATATCCCTAAGAAAGGTAAAAATAAGACTCAGGCAAATTGTCCAAGAAGCTGTGTTCCAGCCAAGCCAGCTTGTGGTTATATATTGGAAAAGGAATCTACGAAAACAAACTAACAACAAGAACAAACATTTGTTTCTACGCTTTTGATTGTCGTTTCATTTGGTTTCCTTGTAACTTTCCCCTTTGAAAAATTCCAAACTTGTCTTATCTGATCCAAAGAGAAAAGGGATTTGGCCAACATAGCTAGGAGGCCAGGAATGGCAGTCACAGAAGCTGTTTCAGCTCAGACTCTCAGAAAGAACTAAGGGAGTCAAGTAAAGGTGGAAAGCTAAATACTCGGGAAGAGAAAAGCCAAAGACAGTCGAGTGTTTTGATCATTCTACCACCTGGGGCTTTTCCTCACATGTGTAGGTGTAAGTGTGATACAGTAACCTCTCCAGTGTTGATTTTCCACAGTACTGATGGCAGAAAATTGAAGCAACGAGGAAGATATTCTCTAACAGAATCTGGAGACAAGATAATATCGATGAATCTGACTTCCTTCTCATTTTCCATGGAAAACCACAGACTGATAATTTCTACCAAAAGGCTTGCCTCTATGTGTTCATATAGAGGCTGGGATGAATATGTTGAAATCAGTTCAACCTGCAAAGATCCCAGGACCTTGCCAAGATTCACATAGAGACAGAAGCAGGATGGGAGCATGGACAGCTAAAGGGAGAGTGAAAAATCATAAGGATCTTAAGGTTAAACTGTTCACTTTCTCAAATGGGAAGATTATACATGGAATCTCTAAGAACTTTACCATCATCAGGGCAGTTAGAAGGAGCCTATTTAGACAGAGGGCACATTGTGAGTCTATTATGTTGGGATGATCTCAAAAGAAAAACAGAAGAATGTGAAAGAGGGATGCACTGGGAGAAGGGGGAAGGGAGAGAAGGAATGAGGAAAATTTCTTACATAAAAGAGGTAAAATAGGAAGAGTTTAAAATGGAGGGCAAAATGAGGGGGTTTGAGAAAGCAAACACTTGAATTTCCCTCATCTGAACTGGTTCAAAGATAGAATAAAATAAAGTAGGATAGACAGATAAATGGATGGATGGATGGATTGATGGATAGATATAGATACAGATATCTATCTACCTATAACACTAGATGTTATGTACTCACACACACACATACACAGTTGGATACAGAAATTCATCTTACCCATTAGGGAAGTAGGGAAAGGGTTAAGAGAAAAGGGTGGGGTGGGGTAATAAGAGGGAAAATAGATTGAAGGAAGTTGTGATCAGAAGTAAAACAGAATTTTGAGGAAGGGATAGGGTTTAAAAAAAGAAGGATAAATAGAAGAGGAGAAAACGGTTGGAAATACATTTACCAGTAATAATGGTGAGTGTGAATGGGGTGAATTCAATCACAAAATGAAAGAGAATAGTAGAATGGACTAGAAACCAAAATTAAACAATATGCTGTTTATAAGAGACATGATTGAAACATAACAAGACACAGAATTAAAATGAAAAACGGGAACAGAATTTATTATGTTTCGGCTGAAGTAAAAAAGGCAGGGGGAGCAATCATGATCTCAAATAAAGCAATAGTAAAAATAGACCTAATGAAAAGAGACAACTAGAGAAACTATATTTTGCCTAAAAAAGTACCATAAACAATGAATTAATATCAATACTGAAAATATACCCACCAAAAGGCACAGAATCCAAAGTTTTGAAGGAAAAATTAAATGAGTTTCAGGAGAAAATAGACAGTTAAACTATACTAGTAGGGGACCTCAATTTACTCTTCTTAAACCTAGAGAAATCTAACCATAAAATAAATAAGAAAGAAGTTAAAGAAGTGAATAGAATTTTAGAAAACTGAGACATGATAGACTGCTGGAGAAAACTGAATGGGAATGGAAAGGAATATAACTCTTTCTGAGCTGCACGTGACACCGTCACAAAAATTACCATGTGTTAGGGTATAAAAATCTGATAAACAAATACAGAAAGAGAGAAATATTAAATTTGCCCTTTCTGGACCATAATAGCATAAAAATAGCATTCAATGCAGACCCTTTGAAATTTGGATTAAAGATTAATTGTAAATTAAATAACCTAATCCTAAATGATGAGAGAGTCAAAGAACAAATCATAGAAACATGCAATAATTTCATTAAAGATAATGACAACAATGAGACAATACATCAAAATTTGTGGAATACAGTCAAAGCAGTACTTAGGGGAAAATTTATGTCTCTAAATGTTTATATTAATAAAAGAGAAAATGAGCAGATCAATGAACTGGGCATGCAACAACTAAAAAAAATAAATAAATTTAAAATCCCAACTAAATAAAGTAAAAATCATGAAAATTAAAAAAGAAATTAATAAAATTAACAGTAAAAAGTAATAAATAAAATTGAGCTGATTTTATTAAAATACCAAACAAATAGAAAATCATTGGCTAATTTGCTTTTTTAAAAAGAAAGAAAGCCAAATTACCAGTATCAAAAATGAAAAGACTGAATACATAATCAGAGAAAATGAAATTAAAGTAATTACTAGGAGCTATTTTGCCCAACTACGTGACAATAAAACTGATAGTCTAAATAAAATAGATGAATATTTAAAAAAATATAAATTTCCCAGATTAAAAGAAAGAAATAGGACACTTAACCTATCTCTGAAATAGAAAGTGAGCAAACCATAAATGAGGTCCCTAAAGGAAAAAAAAAACAGAACTAGATGGATTTACAAGCAAATTCTACCAAACATTTTATGAATAATTAATTCCAATATTACAAAAGCTGTTTGAAAAAGTAGATAAAGAGTACTACCAAATTCCTTCTATGACATAAATATAGTTTTTGATACCTAAACCAGGAAGAGCAAAACTATAGCAAAAGAAGGAAAACTGTACGCCAATTTCCCTAATGAATATTGATGCAAAAATTCTAAATAAAACACTGGCAGGGACATTACAGCAATATATCCCAAAGATCACATACTATAACTGAACTGGATATAAAATACGGATGCAGGGCTGATTCAATATTAGAATAACTTTAGGCATAATTGACCATGTCAATAAAAATAACAAAAATTATATGATTATATAAATAAATACAGAAAAACTTTCAATACAATATAGTACCCATTTCTATTAAAAACATAAAAAAATACTGGAATAAATGGATAAGTAGTATCTATTTAAAACCAAGAGCAAGCATTGTCTGTAATGGGGATAAAGTAGAAGCCTTTACAATAAGATCAGAGGTGAAGCAAGAATTTCCATCATTATGTTATTTTTCAGTACTGTATTAGAAAATGCTAGCTATAGTGATAATAAAAAGAAATTAAAGGAATAAACATTGGCAATGAGAAAACAAAACTATCACTCTTTGCAGATATGATATCTACTTAGAAAATGCTTGAGAATCAACTGAAAAACTAGTCAAAACAATTAATAACTTTAGCAAAGTTGTAGGATATAAAACAAACTTATACAAATCATCAGCATCTCTATATATTACCAACAAAACCCAGCAGAAGAAATATTCCTTTTAAAATAATTTCAGACAATGTAAAATACTTGGGAGTCTACTTGCCAAGACATACACAGAAACTATATGCACACAATTACAAAACACTGTTCACACAAAGACATCTAAACAAATGGAGAAATATTGATTACTCATTGGCATGCCAAGCCAATATAATAAAAGTGACAGTACTACCTCAATTAATTTACTTATTCTGTACCATGTCAAACTACAAATCATTACTTTACAGAGCTAAAGTTCTCTTACCAACAGAGGATCCCAGGAAAAAAGACCCAGAATGAGGATCACTCAAACTGTGAATTTTTTTTTTCACTTCTTTCTCCAGCTACACAATCTAGACAATACAGAAGAGTCATGGACAGAGTCAAGGGTAAGACTTTCCTCATTTCCCCCCATATCTCTATCTTAATAATAACAAAAATCCTAATTGCTTCACATTTATATAGCACTTTATGATTTCCAAAGCACTCTTATTTTCTCATTTGATCCTCAGAACAACCCTGGGAGGTAGCTGCTATTTTTGTCCTCATTATACATAGGAGAAAACGAGGGCTCAAGAAGATTAAATGACTTCCCTAGGCTAAGACAGGTAGTAACTGCCAAAGGCAGAATTCAAATCCAGGTCTTTTAGACTCCCAAATTTAGCAGTCTATCTCTTTCCTACCTATCATCTCCCCTCATGCCCAGTTATTCTTTTCTGACATCTCTGTTGTCATTTTCATCATTTGATTTTGATCCTCAGATCCTTCATCCTAAGACTTTACATTTTGCATTAGCTGATTCTCCCATGTTCCTATCTTTTGCCCATTGGTTGACTCTTTCTGTCTCATTTGAGCTTTCTGGCTATCTCCCACACACATAAGATCACTCACTCTCTATTGCACAGGCTGGCTCATTCTCTTTCCAATCCTAGGCTTCCAGCTGATGTCTCCTTTGATCAATAAACCACTGATCAAACTTCAACATGCTACCTTTACTGTAGAGGTGCCTGATAGAAACCAGCACAATGCCTAGTGAATGATAGGTCCTTAATAAAGGTTAATGATTAACTGATTAATCGAGGAAGAAGAAGACATTTTTGAAAATGTTCTCTGTAGGTCCACCTTGTCAATTTGTCACTATAGTTAGAATTTATTGCCTCTTAATCAGCAGAACACGTACGTGCTCTCACTCTAGCACCTTCAAAAAGAAACCCTAAAATGAAAACTCCTGAAAATATTATAGCCAAATTCTATTTTTCTTCTGAACTCATATTCAAGCATTCTTTTCTCCTATACTACCACTTCTCATCTTTTCATCAATGTTTATTTATTTTTTTGAAACTCCTGCTTTCCTTTTTTATATGTCCTTTTTAGTATGTCATATTCCACACCTTCCTCTTTCTGTTTCTTTATATCCTTTCCCCCTCTCATTTTCATCTTCCACGTTCTTTTTTGTCACCCACTCCCCCTCACTGCCCTCTCTCTTGCCTCTTCGGGGAAAACGTTGTTTTAAGAACACATTCCATATTAAGTGAGGATTGAGAAGAGGCTGAACTCAGTACATACTTCAGTTTCTTCTGGAAGGCAGCAAAGGCTTCCAGGAACAATGAAACTTGAAATTTTACTTTCCTATTCAGCAACTCAGGGAAATATCAATTTCCACTTAGACAGAAAGTAAACAGAAACTAGGTTAAACTGGGATTTTTCCAAGAGACCAAAGGCACCTGACTACGCTAAGAGTGAGGGGTTAATATTTGGCACTACCCTTATCTTTCAAGCTTTGAGTCATGGTAACATAGAAGACTGCAACTGTAATAACAGTTGGCAGAGCTATTTAAACTGCTTCATTGGTTCATCCATGCCCTGTAGTTAGTTGTTATGTTAGTGAACCAGTGTCCTAATCAGCAGTTTTGCACATAAGCAAATATATGAACTATCACTCACATTTGTTCATATTTATGGCTTATCAATGGCAAATATTATTTTCACCTGTGAAAATCTGCTTAGTTACTTGTTCTTTGCTAGGGAAACAAGGCATACAGCTCCCTTTTTTGTTTTACTGCTATTGCCTACTTTTACTTTGCATTTAACAGGGACACTCTTTCAAACTCAAAAATTTAAACAATATAAATTCTAGAGGGAGTTTTGCAGGAACCAGATCTACTAAGCATGGGGAAGAGAGACAGCTAAGAGAAAGGGGTTGTAATGTTAATGGAATAGGAAGATCTTCCTCATCCATTAATAGGCTCGTTCCTTTGAGCTCTGGCCTAGCTCGCAGTATCACAGTGATACATACTGAGTCATCTAGAGCCTACAGGAGGAGGAGCTTGCTTGCAGGAAGGCTTTCACACCTTTTGGTAATTAGGCACTGAGTCAAGAGGGTTGTGATGCCTTCTGGCTCTGAGCCTATTAGCCAAAAGGGAATATATACTCTGAGGTGGTATTTTGCATTGAGGGTTTGCTTATGAGAAGGATCTTTTTATTCTCTGGATGGGACTCTGAGTAGCCGTTTGTTAAGAGCCCCTCAACTACTCAGATTTTCTTGATGCTACCCCATCCGGTGGTGTATGTAGGTTCTATTACTCAAATAACTGGAGCCCTTTCTATTGCTCTTTGTGCTGATTTCTCTGCTTGTATTTTCTGTTTGTATTTTCTCCACATTCAGGGTGCTAATCTTTCACCTGAACTAGTGAATGTAATTAAAAGAAGATTATTGATCCCTTTAAAAAGCTATCTTTCCTTTAAAAGCAGATCAAAGAACCTGTGTTAGCAGGCCATCCTGGGCATGCTAGGGTGCTTGCTGCTACAGGTGTTTATTTCCACTTGGTGGCTGGGAAGATTTGGTAAGTATAAGGACTGGGAAATAGTAAAATGTCACAGGTCCTCTTTAGATAGATTTTGATACTATGGCTTTACTATTTTCTTTGAAGTAAAATCTTAAATCAGCAAAAATTCCCAGATTCACTTTTAGATACAAAAACACATTCCAAGCCTCTAAACAAGTGTTTTATTTTGTTTCTGTTTATAGTTATTAAATTCAATTTTAGACTGTCCACACTCCTGTTCCCCCTTCATGACTGGAGATAGTCGAGAGATGGCTGTACTGGTATGCATTACAGGTGATATGTTTGTGTATTTGCCTATTATATGATATAAGTAGCATATATACTCACATACATACATACTAAAAGCAAAAAAAGATATCAGAATGAAACACGACCGAAAATGTAATGTTGTGGGATCAGATAGCCTTTTTATATCCCTAAAATGTGTCATTTTATTAAGATTTCCAGAAAAGTTTTTATGAAATAGAAGGCAGGTACCTAAATTCAGATCATGGTGAAATATGTGTAATATATGCAAGCACCTAGATATTTCGGGGAATGATATCTTGCAGCTATATAAAACTAAATAATATCCCCATATTAGCCCAACATAAAAACCATTTCCTTCACAGTGACAATTTATAAACTAGATAGGCAAAAATGTAGACTATATTGACCATAATACTAAGAATGAGTGTAATACACTAGTGATTAGTTTTGTGATTAAGTGTATTTGATTTTATTGGGTGAGGAGGAAGAATGAAGTAGAGAAGAAAATAATGAAGAATGCTCTATGAGTTGCAGTGTTGAAATTAAAGAGAAAATAACATACTTAACAGGTTTGAGTCATTACAGTCCCTAAGAGCTCTATGAAAAATTGTATAGTTTTATTGTCTATTAAGTGAACACTTCACTTTATAGAATGTACATTATTTTTCTTGAAAAGGTGACTATTTTTCTATAATTAATTATTGATACTTGGAATACAAAACCTACACTACTGGGATATAATATAAATCTACCAGACAGCAAAGGAATAGGAACCTTGACAATGTTAGAAAGATGATAGTTGTAGCTACAGGGAGGAATAAATGCATGCTGGAAAGGCACAGAAATAAAGGGAGACCATTGGGAGGGATTCAGATTTGAACTGGGTTCAAGATCCATTCTCATCAGGGAATACACCAAGCTTGAGATGCTTCTTACACTCCTCAAATTGTTTCTCTGATAAAATAATGGAAACAATATTCTTACACAGTTCATATAAAATCAAATATTATAACAAAGTAATTTAAATGGATGTTTTGGATGGACTATGGATCAGATTCTCTCCATTCCATATAATCCTGTAAGAAAGCTAATACAGAATTACATAAGGAGAGAAAGATGTTGGCCTATATTATTAAGTCATATTACTTCAACAATAAAAAGGTTTTAATGAGGGTGTCTCAAAGACTAAACTGTAAATATTGCTTTTAGTACTTATTGTATACTGGATAACATACCACTGTGCAAAAAAAAAAACAAAATGGCAGGCTTTTAGTTTAATTTAATATGCTGTATTTTGGCATCCCATTGATGAAAAATCTCACTGAAACTGAAAATTCACAAATCTGTTTCATACAAGTGAAATACCATAAAAGAATGCATAGTTAGTGACATTAGTAGATAAATGCATTTACTCTTTTCCAGTGATGACCAGGGATTCAAACCTAAAGGATAAGTGAAAATTAGTGTGTTCAGTGAATATTAGTTTATATCAAAATATTTTTTTAAAACATTGACCCACTATCATTAGTAATGATAGAAAATCTCCTAAGGTGATAGGTAAAAATGATTTTTAATCAGCAGAATTAGGTGAGAAAACTTGCTAAAGTGCTCAAATACCATGCAATTTGGAAACAGCCAGGAAACAAAACCATGGGGATAAGGGAATAAATATAACATATATTGAGGGTTATTATGCAACTCTAAAGATTTGATATGACCCTAGCAATATAGCAAAAAATAGTTATGGAAAAGAAGCTATTTCTTATGCTCAATAGCTAATTTTCAAACATAAGTACCTGTATTTGAAACTTTGAACATTTCACACTTTTTTCTGTATCTGTAAAGAAAAAATGCATCCAGGCTGATATTATGTATCAATATAGTTGAAAATAATGAAGATAGCAGTAGCCAAAAACAAAGGCTCATTAATTATGGATCAACCACTACTTTGTCCATGGAATGTATTTTTTCACATTAGAAGCACACAGATTTATGCTTTAGTAGCTCTTTTGAAAAAAGACAGTGAAATATTTATAGGAAGATGTGAATTTGCTAAATCTAATTTCATAACAAAATAGCTTAATTAAATAAAATATTGAATTAAAGTATCTAGATAGACCTGAAATATCATTACATAAGAGAAATTATTTATAATTTCACAAAAGAATGTTTATCTACTCAATTGAGAGAGTATTAAATATTTTGTTCACATGTTCTTTTATTGTAAAGACAATAAAAGTTTTCACTCTAAAATATAAATAATATCCAATAATGATATATATCCTAGTGTTACCTAACTCTGGTAATGCTCATTGTGCATTAGTTATAGCCTTTGTTGAAGCTTCCAAATTAAAATAATATATTTGCCTGAATGTCAGGGCAATATAAGCAGGTTTCATCTGTACATAATATAATACTTATATTAGTGTATGTTCTATAGGACACATAACATAAAATACAGATTTTATAGCTAAACTAAAGTTGTGAATATCATTTGACTATAACCTATATTATGATGGATATAAAGTATTAAATACTTAATGCATACTTTATAAATATATATGAGATATTTTCAGATGCTTTTTTCTTTTACTTACTGCCTTGTACGTTCTCTTCTGTCCAGCATGTTTTCTGATTTGTTCTCCATTAGGCCCTGTTTCCACGTGCATGGAATAGATAATGTCAAAGAAATCTTCAACCACAGCTACTCTTCTTAAAGACAGCTTCTCATCTACCCCTACTCCATCCTAGGAAATGGAAAAGGAATGCAAGATTAATAAATAACTTCTGATAAGCATCTTCTTTAGTGAAATCTGATTAGACAATTTTTAAACTATAAAGCTAACCATCCTAATGTAGTAAATGAAAATTCCTACCTCTACCATTATTATCACTTACATTTAGAATCCCAAGGATGTGAAAAAAATCACCCAGTCATTCAATACAGCTACCACTTTTATCAAATAGAACCTCAACATTTTATTTTTATTTATTTGCATGCTGTGTATACAATCAACTATAAAACTTTTAAAGATTGCTAGAGGAAGTTTTTTTTGGTATAATTAGTGTAACTAAATATTAGATATATTTTGTAAGCCCTCAAAACCTTTATACATTTGTTTATTAATTAAACAAATAGTCCAATTAAATATAAAGAATGTTGTCCTAGGGGCTCCAGGGAATATAACAATAAACAAGACATAGTTCTTGCCCTCATAGCACTTACAATCTAGTAGAAGAAACAAGACATATAGAACAAGTGATGTTTGTCATTATAAAGCATTTTTAGGGAACAGTGGGAAGTCAAGTTAGGGTGAAGAAAAGGGTATACATATGAAAAGTAAATCTAGAAAGTTAGGTTGAGACCAACTGGTAGGGACCTTGGATGCTAAGCTAAGGAGTTTGGACTTTGTCTCGCAAGCAATGTTGAGTTATTGAAGGGTTTTGAGCAGAGAAATGGCATGAAAAAAAACTGTGCCATAGAAAGAGTAACTTGGAGGCGCTGTGCAGGATAAACTGGAGCAGAGAAGGAGGAACTAGAGACAGATCAATTAGGAGTCTACTGTAATAGTAAAATAGAGAGATAATAAAGGCTTAAACTATGGTAGTGATGGAGAGAATGGACAGGTTAAAAGAGTCTCTTATGATATATACCCTTAAATAGAAAGGACCTGATTAACCAGACAAAATATTAAGTAAGAGTATGAATATAGTCATGATTCCATGATAAATTATTTTCTCCACTGTGAATGTAACATGTTGGTGCTAGTGTTATTAATGACCATTCAAATGGACATATTGTATTTATTGGAAATTCTCTTTTCAAACTATGTTTTGTTAATTAAACTGGTCTAATTGGAACATATAAGAGGCATTGAGGAAAACAAAACTTGGTCTGCAAAGACTAAATTTATCAGTGTCGTATGGTCAACTCTGTTCAAATGCAATTCAAGGAACTTGTATGTTGGGAAATTAGGACATGTACATAAAAATACATCTAATCTCATCAACCAATCAGTCCTTGTTATTTTTGAAATAATCAGTATAAAACACCTTAACAATATTAACATCTTGTGATAAAATAAAATTATTCATTCTAAAGTTCAGTCATGTACCTCCTTGTGAATAATAATTGACATTTATTTAGCATTTAAAGTATCTAAAATGTTTTAATACACTTTGAGTGTTGCAATTAATCCATCGCTTGTGTATTCCATGTTCCCCATTTTATACATGAAGAAACTGAGGCTTTGAGAGGTTTGTCCATGGGTACACAGTTCTTAAGTGGAAGAAGCAGAATTTGAACCCAGGTTTTCCTCAGTCTAAATCCAGCAGTCTTTGAATTACATCATTCTGCCTCTCAGTATAGAATCTGTTTGAAAGGTAATATGGTTTAAATACCATAAGGAAGTCAAATAATGAAGGAAAGATTAACTCATAAAAACCATAAGATCATTAAACCATAAGATCTAAAGTGATCCAGATTTCCTTACTCACCCCTCTGTTCTGTGCTCTTCCTGAAAGATGGATCAGGTTACAAAGTCATAGCTAGAAATAAGCTTAGGGCAAATTAGGTTGATGTGGAGCCAGAAGGACAGAGGAAATTCTGACTCTGGATACAGTTACGGGGGGAGAAGAGATGGCCCAGTCTTAAGAGAGTTCAACTTATAGTTCTTGAGGGACTTGGGGAGGAGGGGATACCTAAAAAGGCTGCATGATACCAGGGTACTAGGGGTAGTAACTAGGGGTAGTATAGTCATTCATAGCAGCAGAGAGCCTCACAAACAGGGTTGCTTCAGGAAGGAAGCACATACCACCCACCCTCTCCCAACTGTTGAAAGCCCCATTCCCCCCAAACCAGTTATGGTTCTGCCGAGGTGACAGGTTGGGACAATTTATATCACAGTATGAAATGTCAATCGTGAAGAAAAAAAACAGATGCAGAGAATAACAAATTATTCCATCCAATGTAACAGGTCATTGGTGAGAGCAGTGAAGGAAAGTTTCTTAGCATTTGTCATGCAGAAAAAAACAATTTTCTAATATGACATTTATCAAAAACCTATGATGCTTCATATTTTTCTTTAAAAGTCAATGAGAGAATTCAATAGAAGGACGATACATGACAGCACTGTCTATTTAGATCTACTTGTTCAGGATCAATGAATGAAATTAGTTAGTACCTGACATAACTTCCGTTCAGTTATTAGAAAAAAAGACGTGTGTGCTAATCATGAAAATCATCACTACAATTACTGTAATTGATATGCTGGTGAGCAATTTCAGTAAAGGGTCTAGAAATCAAATAGATAGTAAAGGCTGCCAATTAGGAAGGAAAGGAGGGAGGGAGAAAGAGAGGAAAAAAGCTGAGGAAGCACACAAAGCAGAAAATACTAAAGACTTACATTAAAAAAGAAGCCTAATTTCAGGACTTTCAAGGCTCCACCCCATACCATCCCACTACCCCTAGCTAGAGTCGATTAAGGTCTCTCGATAGCTACATTATGCTTGCATCTAGACCTCCCACAACCATTAGTCATCTTTCTCCATCCTTTAGCAGATTAATTATGTGAAGTCAGGAGGATCAACAAGTAGATTTGCTCTGTTAGAACACAAAAATAATGTGAATTAACCTATCAACCACACAAGAGACAGTGGTTGCTTCTACAAACAGAGCAAGAGCTCATTTTGGGGTGGGGTAGTCAGGACAGGCTTCATGGAGAAAGTGACATTTCATTTAGGATAGAATTACACGTAGGATTTAATAAAGGGAAATTCATTGAAAATCATTCCAGTCAGGAACAAAGACAAGAATATGGGAAAAGGTAACAATTTACAAATAATGTCAAGTAATCAAACTTGCTGTACTGGTGGAGGAGGGGAGTATGAGAGGTAAAAATGCAATTGGTGACAGATTTGGGAGAGACAACTCTTATCTCTGTTAGTTTTCACCTGTGTAACTTGGGAAGTCACCTCCTTCTTTGCCTCATTTTATTTATATATAAAACAAGGAGGTTGGACTACATTGTCTCTGAGGTCATTTCAAGCTCTAACATTCTGACATTAATTACTAAAAGGATGCGTGATTATTATGTGAAAAATGTATAATTATAGCTATTATTAAAAAGCTTTAGTCTCCAGGATTCCTTATCCAACATTTTATTCTTCAGAGCTAGAGCTGTTGACATTCTTTAAGATGAAAGAAAAATAAAAAACAAATCCTGTTTTTTCTAGGTAGTATAAACAAAGAATTTTTTTCAAGGACAGGTCAAAAACACATCTAAAGGAAAATATTAATCCTTTGATCTGACATAAATAAATTTCTATTAACAGTAAATACATCCTCTTTTATTATTTTTATTTGACCATTCATTTCATAAATGTGTGTGTCTGTATATATGTATGTGTATGTGCATATATATATATATTTTTTTTTTCTTCTCACCATAGGTGACAACAGAATACTGAATTCTAGTTCTCTGCTTCTTCATTGAATGGACAGTTATAATTACTTAGCATAGTCATCCTTTCTCTTCAACGTAAACAAAGTCCATGTTACTAAGAGGCTAATCCCAACAAAATGAAACCTGGACAAACACTGCTTGACCATATGTTCAATTCTAAGCAAAATGAGCTTTGGTTGTCTGATATCTTGAGACTGAAGAACCTTTCACCACTGAGTTGAAACATGTGGCTACTGCTGAGTGACAGTACAAATCACCTGTAGACACTGAGAACAATTAACCAGTTGGTAAATTATCTAGGTTCCTTGACTCTCTACAAGTCACTATTTCCCTGATTCTTAGTGCCTTTACCCTAGGGTAGACATAAGTAGAAAGACACTAACAAACAAAAAAAACCCAAAAAGAAACACAAAACCCACCAATTTTTATATTTGTTAATCACTTTGTAATTACTCTAGGAGAAAAAGAAAACTGAAATCATTGGCAATAACTTCTGTTATCTATACGCTTTGAGAATTCACTATAACTCAGAAGGACAATACATTCACTCATTCCCCCCAAATTCATATGTATTGAAAATTAATACATTTAATTAAGGGCTAGAATGGAAAATATAATTTTGGGCTTAGAAACATTAATATCTATACTAATATCTTAAGAAGAGGCAAGAGAATAAATAATGATTACCTGAAGATAAGACTCACTGGCAATAGGGTAGGAAAGAAGTCAGCATTGAGGCCACATGTGTGAAGGGAAAAGACAGAGGGAGGCAGTAACAAAGACATCACTTTGGACAAACTAGGTTCAGAAAATTTAAGAAAACTTTTAAGGCAATGAAGCCTTAATACAATATAATAATTTAATAAGCACCTAGTACATGTTAACTGCAAGGAATACAAAAATAAAACATCCAAGGGGTTTACATTTCACTGTAGGGTAGAGTGAGTGTGTTGGGTGGGGAGGGGTGGGAAATGGAAATTTGAGTTAGACATTTCAATGGTAACTGACATACACTTTTGTAAACTTTGCTTTATGTACATTATGTCACCTGAACCTCACAGCAACCCTGTGAGAGATAACATAGGAATTATTTTCTCCATTTCACAAATGAAGAAACTGAGGCTCAGAGAGGTTGATTAATCTGTCCGAGTTCACATATCTTTAAGTACAAGAGGCTAGATTTGAACCCAGTCTTCTTGGTACCAGATCTAGCACATCATCTACAACATTGAGGCAACTAGTAGTTCAGTAGATAGATTGTTGGACCTAGAGTCTGGAAGACCAGAGATCACCTCCTGCCTTAGACACCAGCTGGATGATCCTAGGCAAGCAACTTAACCTCTGTCTGTCTTAACCTCTGTTTCCCTTTCTGTTAAATAGGGATAAAATAGCATCTAACTCCCAAAGTTAGTGTGAGGAGGCAAAAATGAGACATATTGACAAGGTGTTTTGAAAGCCTTAAAGCACTAGGTAAACATTATTTATTATCATTACTATTCTGTCTTCTTTGGGAATGTAACCCAGGGAAAACTTGACAAAAGAGGGGAGCTGAGTTTCTATAGACAGCTCCTGTTGGGGTTAAAGTAGTTACAAAGGGAATAAGAGCATGGAGCCTAGAGTAAGGGCTTTACTTCTCAACTGATCAAAATAAATTGGAGATTTGAGATCCATTTCAAACTATTGAGTAGAATTGAAAATAAAAGTAAGATCTGTGTATGCATCCATGATGAATTGAAGTTAGGAACATGAAATCATGAATTTACCGCACATAAATTTACCAATTTTTTTACTCAGAGTGTGGTACATTATTCTAGGGTAGAATGACTTGTATGCTTTTATCAGTTGATAATATGTCCTGGATCGGACACAACAAGAGAAGGGATATACACTGCAAGAAAAGTGCTGAGAAAAGTATAACAAATGTATAGGTACAGCCTTCAAAAGGAGTCCTCTTTCCCCAGAAGGTAGTGGGTAACACCAGAAAATTGCTCAAACAATGGAGAAATTGATTGAGGATTGGTGGGGAGGGGCAGGGCAGGGTAGGAAGGCCTTTGGTTTGGCTGTTCTGAAGCCATATTTCACTACAATTTGCAAATACAAAAACTTAAGACAGTGAAGAAACAGAGTTTCCTATTTCATACCTTTAATAGCGCCTATTTTTAAAAGTCTTTAAATTTGCCTTAGAGTTACTTTAATTTTAACTTATTTTATTATTGATGATTTAGAACAATTGTCTTTAATGGTTGATGGTAATTTTCATTAAAAATCACCTAAAGTCATTAATAAAAGTAATGAAAATTTAAATAATTTTGAGGTACACCTCATACACAAAAAATTGAAAAAGACGTTAATTTTTTAAAAAAAAATTAGTTCAGTGTTGGAAATGTCTATGGGAAGAAAAGCACAATAATAAACTGTTGGTGGAATTATAGATTAAGCCAACCATTTGTAGTTACGGCAAAAAAAAGTTAATAAATTGACCCAGTGATCTCAGGTCAATGACAGAAAGGTCCTAAACATAATAAAATATTCACAACATCTCTCTTTATGTTAGTAAGAAAAAAATAACTAGGAACTCCAAAAAAATGGAGGCCCATAGATTGGGAAATGACTGAATAAATTGTGGTATATGAACACAATGTAATATTACTTAATCATAAGAAATGGCAAATATGAAGAAGACAGAGAAAGATGTAGCGTATGAAATGAGAGCAAACCAAGAGAACAATATACACGGTGATTACAATATATAAAGAATAACAACACTAAAAAGCAGTCTAACTCAGATGAGACTGTAAGAGGAAAAAGAATCAATTTCAGTTTTGGAAAAATAATAAGGAAATACACTTTCTTCCTCTCAACAGAGAGAGGAGGCCTACGGGCTTGCGATGGACTGTACTGTCAGGTAAAATCCCTGTCTTGGTAGGCTTTGCTTAACTGTTTTTCTTTATTCCAAGGAAAGGTTCCATATGGAAGAGAAAATGTTGGTGATGCAAAAATCAAAGGGCAACAATATTTTTAATTGCCTTAGAATAATTCCTGGAATAATGAAACATCTTCCAACCATAAATTTGATGAAGTTTTAAGAAAGCTGTGAGAATAAATGAAATTTGTTCCACCTATATTTGTTAAAAGACACAAGAAATCTGGGCCAGGCTGAGAAATATAATAATCTTTAAAACACAACTTTCTTTTAAGAATCTTGCTTTCTCTATGATTCAATACCTCAAAAGCCTCTTCCCAGTTTTGATTTCCCAAAAATCTATGCTGTTTGTCCTGTCTTTCATCTGCTGCTTATGAAATCCTCTTCATACTGATGGCAGACTCTCCCAGATCAGTCACAGCTTTGTAGTTCACACCTTATGAGACAAGAGTTTCTATCTCATGGCATGTTCCTCCACTATTCTTCTAAAGACTAGAATTAAAAAATCTATTCTATTAATAGGTGGATTTTAATAGTAACCATCACTAAAATGCCTATACACTTTGGCAAGAGGCTATTTTAACAAAAATAATGCAAAATAAAGCAAGGAAACAGCTCACTGTGGAAAATTCAAGGCCATTCTGAAGCTGTCTACAAAGTCTATGTGACTATTAATTTTAAAATGGTCAAACATCATATGAAGGACATGGGTCTTGCACCTTTTCTGCTTTCTAACAAGATAGACCTGAGAACAATCAACTATTAAGACAACTGCTTAAAACGTATATCATCATAGAGCTGGAAAGAACCTTAGCAATCTTATACCATTAGATATTAGTGCTTTCTCCCCCTTGAAATGAATTTGTATAACTGCATTTAGTTTGTAGTTGTTCATGTACATGACATATAACCTCCCTATCCCCAGTGGAATGTAAGTTCCTTGAAGACAAGGACTAATTCCTTTTTTTTGTTTCCTCAGTTCCTAACACAGTGACTTGCACATATGAAATGATTAGTAAATGTTTGGTTTTGAAGGAAACTGAACTAGGTTGAACTGAACAATCCGATTTGCTTATGACAAAAATGACATCCAGCGAATCATAAGAGACCCAAGATCACTCAGCTAGTTGCCCACAGAACAAAAACTAGAAATGGAATCTTTAAGCTCCCAAATCGTTCATTCATTAATTGAAAAAATCATTTCTTAAGCAACTATTATGTTTTAACCACTCTACTAAATGCTGGGGATAAGAAATATAGATATAAAATATATATATTACCCCGGGTCTACTTTTAGGAATTTAACAAACTAATGAGGGGAAGGACCAGCTGAACAAGAGTCAACAGTGTGATACAACTGCTCAAAAAGCTACTTTGATACTAGGATGCATTAAGAAAGGATAGTGTTCAAGACTAGGGAGATGACAGTGTACTGCATCCTTCTCTGGTGTTTTACTATGTGACACATTTTAATATGCTAGATTTTCTAGAGGAGGATGAATATAAGGCCTTCCAACAATAGCCTTGATTTGATGTCTTATTAGGATCAGCTATTTAACTTTCAGAAAAGAAGATTTAGGCAAATATTATGCCTATCTTTAAGTATCTGAAGAGCTCTCACTGGAAAAGGTGTTGAAGCTGTTTTATTTCATCCCAGATGGCAGAACTAAAAGCTATGGATAGAGGCTGTGAAAAAGAAAAATTAAGCTTGATATAAAAAGCAACTTTCTAATAATTCCAGAAGTTTAAAAGTACTACATTATCAATCAATTGATAAACATTTAATAATTACCAGGGACTATCCTAAGTGCTCGGAGATACATAAAGAGGTAAAAGACAGTCCCCACCCTCATAGTCTAAAGGCGGAGACAAGCTATAAACAACTACATAAAATAAGATATATACAGAATAAGTGGGAGATAATCTTAGAGGAAAGGTGCTGAGATTGAAGAGAAATGGGAAAGGTTTCTTGCAAAAGGTGGGACTTTAAATGAGTCTGGAAAGAAGCCAGGGGAGTTAGGAGATGGAAATGAAGAGGAAGAGAGTTTCAGACATGGAGGGCAGCCTGTGAAAAGTCATGGAGTTTGTAGATGGAGTTTTATGTCCAAGGAACAGTAAAGAGGCTAGTGTCCCTGCGTCTCAGAGTAAGCAGAAGGGAATGAGGTGTTAAAGAGACCAGTAAGGTAGGAAGGAGCCCAGTTAGGAAGGGCTTTAAAAGCCAAACAGAAGATTTTACATTTGATCCTGGAGATAATATCCTGGAGGACTTCATTGAATAGGGGAGTGACATGGTCAGAACAGCACATTAGAAAGATCAACATGACAACTTGAAGAACAGACTAGATTAGAGAGACCTGAGGCAGGGAAACAAACCAGCATGATTTTGCAATAGTCTAGGCATGAGGGTGCTGGCAGTGTCAGAGAAGAGGAAGGGTGTATATGTGAGATGTTTTAGAGGTAGAAAGGACAGGACTTGGCAACCAATGGGATACAGGAGGATAAAGCAAAGAATAAAGTATTTTAGATGTGTTGAGTTTGAGGTACTGGAAAGATATCCAGACTAAATTATCCAGCAAGTAGAAATATAGGGCTAAAGAGGAGTGAGCAGAAGTTTTGGATAGAGATATCAATTTTGGAGTCATCTGCATAAAGTTAAAATTGAAGCCAGGAGAACAGGTGAGAACAAGTAGAGACAAAAGAATGCATGGTTTATAATCTCGACATATACTCACAAGTAGGAAGTTGGAAACAGAAGAAGAAAACAGAAAAGAAACAAGAGAAGGAATGGTCAGATAAGTAACCAACAGACATGAGTTACTTGGAACTCAGGGTGGGGAAAGGAGGAGGGATCCACAGTGTGAGATGCCATAGACAGGTAAAGGAAGATAAGGACAGGGAAAAAAATATGATCATTGGAATTAGCAATGTGGTCATGAGCAGGCTTTAAGAGAGCTATTTTAGAACAGTTATAGGGAAGGGCACTGGACTACAAGGGGTTAAGTATTATATAGATTTTGAGGAACTGGATCTGGGTAATTTAGTCAATGCTTTGTTAGAATCTAGTTGTTGTTCTCCATCCTTCAATTTCTAAGAAGACCAATGACATCAAATTACCAAAATGGACAGTCGATGTTGGAACAGCTGTGGGAAAACAGGTACACTAATATACTGTTAGTGGAACTTTAAACTGATCCATCTATCCTATGTATCAATTTAACATTAGACAACAAATGCAACTAAATTGTCTCTACCCTTTGACCAAGAGATCCCATTAATGACTGAGAGCATATGCCAAGGAAATCAAAGATATAATTAAGGATACAATATATTCCAAAATATTCATAGTGGCACCCTATCTGATGCCAAAGAACTGGAAACAAATTAACCCAGGAATGACTGAAAAAATCTATGGTAATGTAATGCTGCATTGCTACACAGCAAGAAATTAAGAACATAAGAAATTTTGAGAAACATAAGAAAATATGTATAAATTGATGCAGATTGAAATAAACAGAACCAAAATAAAAACATAGACATTAATGTAAATGAAAAGATCACAACTAAAGAACAAATAGCAAGATATTAATCCTTCATCATGACAAAGAAGTGGAAGACTATTAAAACAGAATGCTAAATACTTATTCAGATTCAGTTACTATATAAATGTTTTTAGTAATTGGTATTCTTGGTCACAAGGAAAAGTTCAAACTGGAGCAGGAAGGGTTCATATCCTTTCTTTTCCAAAAAAATGACTGCAATCTAGTAACACTGTGGAAACAATAGAGATAACAAAAAATCTACATGATCATTTGATCATGACATATGATCATATGTCATCAAAGACAAAATGAATCAATAAAATATATATAATAAATATATACAGAAAATATATACAGTACATGAATACAGAAAAATGAAGGAATATTAATTCATAAAATAAACATTCTAGCTAAATTGAAATTTTAGCAGCAGGATAAGCAGTGGAGAAAGGCAGCATTTAGTCCAATACAAACCCAAGAAGAATTCCCATCATAACATATCACACAATTTGTCATTCAGCCTCTCTTTGAAAAAACCCTAATGAAGGCGAACACAATTTCCAAAGGCAGCTTGTTCCACTTTTAGACAACCATAATAGTTAGTAAGTTTATCCTTATAGCAAGCCTAAATTTAAGTCTTTGCAACCTCCTCCCATTGCTCTTAATTTTGCCTTTTGGTGACAAACAGAACTTGTCTAATCCCTCTTCCATATGACAGTTGTACAAATACTTAAGGAAAGTTATCATGTTCTCCCTGAGTCTTCTCTTTTTCACACTAAATATCTCAGTCTCAATTCTTATGTAAGGGCGGAGATCCATTCCATCTCAATAATTATGGAAGGACAAGATTTGTCAATTGAATAAATCAATCTATCAAAGGTATAAATTAGGTAAGGACAATTCCTTTATCAATTTGAGAGTAGTAAACTGCTTTGGCATAATACCTGGATTAATGAGCGCTTAATAAATGCTTTTTGACTGATTGACTGATCATTGGCTGAAAATGGATGATGCCACAAAGGAAATATTTTGGGATTAATTGAAGAAAATCAGACACACATCTGGCTGGATCTAAGTACAACAATCAAAGCCAATTTGTATTCCAGCAGGAGAGAGACGGGTGGTGGTCAAATCCATAGATGAATGACTCTCAGAAGGAAGTGCCCATAGCCAAAGCAGAGAAATACAAGGATTAATCTTCTCTCCTCTCCCTCCCTCCCTCCCTGGCTATTGACTAAGTATACTTTGAAAGGTCAGATGACCTGAAGTACACACTAGAATTGTGGAAGTTTCTCCTGAGCAGGAATCTGATGGCATGATATATGGTGCTAGTAACTGAGAGGCACACTGGGACAAGCCAGAAACAATGAGGAAGAGCAGCTTCAAGATTTTTAAAGGTACCACAGAGAGCTACAATCATGGAGATTTTCACAAAGACCCAAAGAAGACAGAAAAAGACTTTCAGTAACTAAGAGCTATGAGTTTACCCTTTGGCCATATGTGTTTTCTAGGTTTGAGCCCATTCTTCTCAATAACTTTGTTCAAGCAAGGGAGACTGTTCTCCCACCCCCAATTTTGGGGGATTGTTTTGAGAATCGTATTTTTGCTATAGCTTCTCAATAAATATACCTTTTATAAAAAATTAATCAATTCCAGAAGCGTGATTGATATTAGAAATCATAATGGACGGAAACTAATGAGTACCGGAAACTCCAATTTCTCAGAGTTAATCCTAGAACCCTAAGGGAAGTAAGTTATTGATCTTTTGGGGCCCAATGCACCAGTGCCAGCAGGAACTGGGGCGGGGAGGGGGTTCAATTTTAGCCTGGGAGGAGGTCTCTAGTGGAATGTCCAGGGATCTCTGGCTGGTCCTGTACTATTTAACATTTTTTATCAATTACTCTTTAAGTTTGCCCATTGAACCACTTCGGAATATGTGTATTATTATTTAATCTGTACTTCTCCATCTTTCCCTCAAGAACAGCATGATATATTTTTGAATGCTCTGCTAAATCTAGGCAAACCATATCAACCATATCATCTATACCAACCAAACTATATCAAACTATATCATCAATCCTCTGATTTAATAATCTAGTAACATTGTCAAAAAAAAGGAAATAAAGTGTGCCTGGCATGACCTGTTCTTGACCAAATCATGCTAGTTCTTTGTAATTAGCATTTCCTTTCCTAGATGTTTATTAATAACCATTGGTTTCATGGTCTATTCTAAACTTTTCAGGAAATAAAGTCAAACTCTGTCTATAGCTTTCAAACTCTACATTTTTCTTATTAAAAATGAAATATTTGTCCTTTTGTCCTCCTATGGTACTTTTCTCTTTTTCCATATTTCAAATATCCCTGACAGTGGCTCACCAATCACATCTGCCAGCTCTCCTTATCCCAAGTGTATAATTCTCTTGGGGCCAGGTGAGTTAAATCCACCAGGGGTGGCAGTGTATTATGGTAGAAAGAGTACTGGCTCTGTGATCAGGAGTCTTGGATTAAAATCGCACCTCCAAACCTTACTCCCACAGTTACCTATGGCAAGTCCCTTCACTTTTTTGAGTGTGTTTCCTCCCCTCAATCTCTTGAAATTATGATCACAAGGTTAATGAAGCCCTTCCTTATCATCTTCAGTATCAATGTCTTTTTAGCCATTTTTGTTTGGTCATTTTTAATTCAAGTTATTATCTTTGGTAGATAAAATAGGAACACTCTATTGTTCTTCTACCCTTATTCCTTTTATGATCTTCCTCTTTATCCAAATATAGTTACACACACACACACTTTCTCCCCCCCCCACCCTAACGGTATTTTATTTTTTCCAATTACATGTAAAGATAATTTTCAACATTCACTTTTATAAGATTCCTCCCTCCTTCCCCTCTCCCCTCCCCAAGACAGCATGCAATTTGTTACACATGTACAATCACATTAAACATATTTCCACATTAGTGGTGTTGTGAAAGAAAAATCAGAACAAAAAGGTAAAATTATGAGAAAGAAAAAACAAAAAGAGAGGAAATAGTATGTTTCAATTTGCATTCAGATTCCATAGTTTTCTCTGGATGTGGATAGCATTTTTTCCATCATGAGTCTTTTGGGATTGTCTTAGATCATTGCATTGCTGAGAAGAGCTAAGTCTATTAAAGCTGGTCATCACACAGTGTTACTGTGTACAATGTGTACTGTTACTGTGTACAATGTTATCTCGGTTCTGCTCACTTCACACAGCATCAGTTCATATAAGTCTTTCCAGGTTTTTCTGAAATCTGCCTGCTCATCGATTCTTATAGAATAATAGTATTCCATTACATTCATATACCACAACTTATTCAGCCATTCCCCAATTGATGGACATCTCCTCAATTTCCAATTCTTTGCCACCACAATAGAGCTGCTATAAATATTTTTGTACATGTGGGTCATTTTTCCTTTTTTATGATATCTTTAGGATACAGACCTAGAAGTAGTATTGCTATATCAAAGGATATGCACAGTTTATGGCCCTTTGGGAATAGTTCCAAATTGCTCTCCAGAACAGTTGGATCAGTTCATAACTCCAACAATGTATTGGTGTCCCAATTTTGCCACATCTTCTCCACCACTTATCATCTTCCTTTTTTCCCTCATATTAGCCAGTCTGATAAGGATATACACACTTTCTTCTTCCTCTTCTTCCCTCATTAACTGCAATTCAGTTTGAGCTTTGGATCACCTGACTCCATTTTACAGGACCCTTCATCACTCAATATTCTTACAATATCTTTTTAAAAATCTAATTTGTTAAGTGAGTCACCTATGCATCTACATTGGCCCGTCAGGCAACTTCTGTTTTTCCTTCTTCTTAATATTGTTTCTCTTCGTGTTTCTGAAATGTCATTCTAGAGAATTTTCTATCTGTCCTGGGCTGACTTCCCCTATTGAGTTTTAGTCTATGGGACTAAACCACATTCCTCTAAGACCTTTAGAATCTGTCTTCTGAAAACCTAGGGTCCCTGTTAAACTCTGCTCATCTTTTCTTCTGCTGTATCACAAACTCTAGGACAGGGTGGTCATTTCTCAATGTATACTCTATCTCCAACCCAGTAATCAAGCTCCTTCTTGCTAGTGAGAATAAGATCTCATAGACTTTCTCCATGTTGGTTTCTTCACCCTTTGAAGGGTGTTTTCATTAAGGTAAGTCAATAGATTATTGGTCACATTACTTTTTTTGAAGAAGGGGAAAGGGAGAGGGAGAAGAAGAGGGAGGGAGGGAGAGAGACAGAGAGAGACAGACAGACAAACAGACAGAGAGACAGAGAGAGAGAGACAGACAGACAGACAGACACAGATATAGACAGAGACAGAGAGAGAGGGAGGGAGAGAGGGAGAACTTCAAGAGATGGTTAGATAATGTTGAGGTCTCCCATGCTGTATCATCTCTCTTTGACGGGTTTGTTATCTATTTTCCAAATGCCTGTTCTATTTCCTATTTTGTTTGTTTGTTTAGGTGGGATTCATGTGTAGAAACCTAAAAACCAGAAGCAAAGAGCATAACACAATGCATTTTCCAAAAAAGATTAACAGAGGAAGAAACAGAAGCAAAATGGTCATCAGAGTTAGGAATGATCTCTTAATTTCTAAATCTGATGGACTTTTCCTCATCTTCCCTCATCTCTTCCTTGGGGAAGAATAACTAGTAAATAATGGAACCAAGACTCAAATCCAAGAAATCAAATATTTACTTTCTATAGGAATTTAATAAAGGTTTCCCCTAATTGGATTATATGACAATTGTAATCTAAAGGTAACCAGGAATTGCCTAAGGAACAAGAAGGTAAGCTTAGGGAGACAGTTTACTACATATTATAATTGAAGACCTGAATAGAATATGGTGTGCCAAGAAGCTATGACGGGGGATATCACCATCTCAATTTCCACTGGCCTTTCACCTTCCCCTTAAAAACTGGTTGTCAGAGGAAGACACACCAGACTTAAGGTCCATGAAAGCCTATGATGATGAAGTAACAAAGAGGGAAGGAAGGGAAGAGATGAGAAAGACACTGGAAGGCAGAATTTTGTGGGGAAAGAGAACATAATATAATCTTTGATTTATACTTTTGCCTTATCAAAATTTATTTTAGTGGCTTTAAAAAGACATGAACATAGAAATAACACTGGATGGAACTTTGAACCCATCTATAAGCTTTAGGAAATGAATGTAGCTCCCCAGCACTGTTGGAATTTTCTCAATGGAGACCATTAAACTCAGTTGCAAAAGGTTGTTTTATTTGCTGATCTATGTGTAACTCATGATTAACTGTCTCCAAAGCTGCCAGAAGTCCTTTCAGAAAATGAAACCTATACCATCTGCATAACATATAGAAACAAAAGCTGATAAGAGGTCATGACTAGTCACATTTCATAGAGAATGCCTATACTATATACTATATATATACTATAATGCCTATACTATATACTATATATATATATATATATATATATATATATATATATATATACTATAATCACCAAGAATATTTCTTCCCAAATACTTTCATGATTTAGTTATGATAAAAATAAGAGCCAAAATTTATATAGCACTTTATAACTAAAGTGTTTTCTACAAATGATCACATATTCACTGCTAGGTCTATATCCCAAAGACATCCCAAAAAAGAGAAAAGGATCCACATGTACAAAAATATTTGTAACAGCGATTTTTGTGGTGGCTAAGAATTTGAAATCAAAGGAATGCCCATCCGTTGGGGAATGGCTAAACAAGCTGTGGCATATGATTGTAATGGAATATCACTTATATGATTGTAATAGAATATTATCAAAAATGACAAGCAGGATGATTTCAGAAAAACCTGGAAAGACTTACATGAACTGATGCATAGTGAAGTGAACAGAACCAGGAGACCGTTGTACACAATGACGGCAATATTGTTTGATGAAGAGCTGTGAATAACTAAGCTCTCTTCAACAATACAACGATCTAAGACAATCCCAAATGACTAATGATGAAGCATACTATCCACATCCAGAGAAGAAAAGTGATATTGATTGAACACAGCCTGAAGCATCGTATTTTTCACTTTCTTTCATTTTTTTCTTTTATTTGAGTCTTCTTACATATTTGCATGTATAACCTAGATCTGATTACTTACCTTCTAAGGGAGGGCAGAAGAGGAAGAAGGGAAGGAAGGATAGAATTTGGAACTTAAAACATTAAATAGAAAGTTTTTAAAATTGAGAAAAAAGATTATATGTGATACTACAACAATACTGTTGGGTAGCTACATAAAAATAGCATTGTTCTTGTTTTAGAGATATGGAAATTAAGATTTTAAGCAGGTTAAAACAACTTACCCAAGGTTACATAGCTAGCGAGTGGCAGGCATGGGGTCAGAACTATAGCATCAGGCTCTCGGCACTTTGCCCCAACTACTAACATCTGGGGTAATGCTTCCTATACACAGTTACCCCATCTTCAAGGCAATTGTTATCTATGAAGCTTGCCTCAAGGTCCTCTTGCCTCAATGCTCGTTGCTCCCAGGCCATATTCCCCCAAGTTCCCATCACCTTGCCTCCCTTCTCTTAGGGCTTCCTTCTCTCTCCCTTCCAGCCCTTATACAGATGAGATTAGGGCTACCCCCTACCAAAGGGGACTATACAGGTATAGTTTGACTGTCCTTGCTGCTTTTCCCTTGATCCCTACCTATCACCTCATCCCCTTGACCTTCTTGTTTCTACTCCTTTTTCGTATCTCCCTTTGACATTCTTCCTCTTGTTTCTCCATTAAAGACTTCTTTTGGTGGTGGAAGGCTAAGTATGAAATCTCAGAGTTGGAGGGAATCTCAGAGTCCATCTAGTTCAGCGTGAGCAAGAACACCTGTTACAACATGCCCTATGAGCGATGGGCCAGACTTTGCTTGAAGGCCTTCAAAGACGGGGAACATTACATCTCCCAAGAGAGTATACCCTACTTTGAGGCAGCTATAATGAGGATGTTTATTTCTGTATGCCAAGCCTCAATCTGACTCTGTGACTTTTAGACTTCTATTGCTTACTCTAAGTTCTGTTCTCTTGGGGTGTGAGGAGGGGAGTTAGGATGGAATAGCCATTCAGTAAGCATCCACTATGCGTCAGCACTATGCTAAGCACTTTACAAACACGATCTCATTTGATCCTTACAACTCTGTTAGTCAAGTGCTGTTATGATTCCCATTTTGCAAAGGAGGAAATTGTGACAGAGGGCAAATGACTTGCCCAGGGTCACACAGCTAAGTATCTGATGCCAAATTTGAACTCAGGTCCCCCTGACTCTAGCCCCACTGCTTTATCCACTATACCACCTAGCTGTCTCGAAAACCAAGTTCAGCTAGTCTTATCCCATTTCTTTATGGCAGCACTTCAAATACAGTTAATTCTCAACATTGCCACATTTAACTTTCACAACTTCAAGTATTCCCGTGATGATTCTCAGTTATGCAGTAGAAGAAAAGATGAGAGGCACGAAACGTGCAAGTTTGTGGAGTGGCTGGTATCCTACCAAGTGCTTCACTGGTCTTGTTCACCCTATCACTGTAAAGAGCTGCATTTGCTCTATATTTTCATTGCCTTTAAAACAAAGATTTGTACTGCAATTATACTCCCTTGGGCAAAGCCCAAGCAGCTTAATGAGAAAATAAAGGTACTAGATAAACCACAAGCAGGAATGTCTGCAGCCACTACTGGTCAGGAGACCCTTAAGGATCTTAAATGGCCCAGGAAGCAGATGTTGCTAATAGATTATTTCAAGCTGATGTGTCCTTCATGATCTCCAATGCCATCCACCAGCCATGAAGGACAGAGTGTCAGAGCCGATGTTGAGACCTTGCCAGTTTCGGCATCTTCCAACAGCAGTGACTAAAGTCCCAGCCACCTCTCCTTTGGTTTTCAGAGGGTGGTCATGGTAGAGAGGTTTATGGCAGTATAGTATATAGTACAATACCCTCACAATGCCACACAGTAGAAGGCAAAATTTAGGTTAAAAAAAGTTTTAGTTTTAAGAATTTTATTTGCTGTATAGTATTTATTGTACTACAGAATTCATGTATTGTGAAAAGTGAATATTGTCTGAAGTCAATTTTTAAATTGATGTGTTAGCACAAAAGGTCGCAGAATTCCAGGGAATTACCAGTGAGTAAAAATGTTTTGCATGTTATCGACTATATTTTGTGTATTATATTTTATGGGTTATTTCATGGTTACTGTGTCAGGAAAAGTACATATTATCAGAATTAATGCATTGTTATAAAGAATTATATGTATTCATCAATCTCTAGTAAAAGATTTCAGTTTTTGGTCATCATGGGAACCGAACCCCCTATTTCCCATAGGTTCAGTGTACCAACAGTGGTGTTTTTGACTTTCATGCTGTTTTCTAGGAACATTACCCCCATGAAAGCTAAGGATTAACTGCAATTGAAAATAGCTACCATTTTGGTTCTGCCACTTATTAGATGTGAAATGCTAGTCCCATCACTCCAAGTCTCTGAGCCCCAAGTTCCAAATTTGGGAAATAAATCATTGTGGCATGGTAGTCCATTGAAGACCTGTATCTTTATCATATATCCTATACTCCAGCCTCCACCTCCAACCTTACACTCCAACTCTTGCCTTGGGGCCCTGGATTTCTGATTGGTAAACATTCACTATAACTAGTCCAGCCCATCATATTACTCCCCTTCCATGTTGATAATATGGACCTCTGCATCTACCTTTTGACCCCTATTTTCTACCTCTAGCTCTGGGAACAGTACTTAAATCAATGACACCATTTCTAGAAAGAATGTACCAATAGATTGCCCTATTTCTTCACTCACAATCATTTTAACTTTCCAGACCAACACTTCCTCCCATGGCCATCACTCCCCTATATGTGTTGTCTTCCTCTACTGAATGAAAATAGTGCCATCCTTCTTGATGGGTGGGACTATTTTGCTTTTTCTATTAGTATCCCCATTGCTTAGCATAATGCCTAGCACATTAGTAAATGCTTTTTTATCCCTTCATTCACAGTATTTAGATGCAAAAGACTTTGGTCAAATTCTAATTCTAGGATTTATTAGCTATGGGACCTTGGACAAATTACTCTATTCAATTGTTTTGCCCTCATGAAAACCTTCCCAGGTACAGCTGACTTCCACTATCGAGTTCTTTTTTTTCTTTCTTTTTTAATTAAATTTTATTTTCAAACAGATCAGCCTTCTGTTCCTCCCACTTATACCCCCACCCCCACCCCCACGTTGAGAAAGCAAGAAAAACAAAACTCCTGTTCTAAGTACGTAAGATCAACCAAAACAAAATATCTCATTGGCTATTTCTACCAAACATATATGTCTCAATCTGCATTATGAATCCATCACCTCTCTTTCAGGAGAGAGGCAGCATGTTTCATCAATTGTCCTTAGGAATTGTGATCGGTTGTGTTGATCAAAATTCCCAAGTTTTCTTTAAAAATATAAATATATACATTATGCTTTAATCAGCCAAGACTGACCTTCTCATTCTCCCCTCCCCACCCCTGTCCCAGAATCCCCATATACATCAAGAATACACACACACACACACACACACACACAACCAAAACCCATTACACATATGTATAGTCAATAAAAACAAGTGTCCACACTGGCCATGGCTTAAAAAATATTTGCTCATTCTGCATTGAGTCCTTCACTTCATTATAAGAAGGTGAGCTGCATGGTCGGTCATTTCAGTGATAGGAGTTTAGGACAATAGTATTCCATCACTTCCAAATACCATAACTTGTTCATTCATTCCCCAATTTATGGCCACCCTCTCAAATTCCCATTCTTTGCCATCTCAAAAGAGCTATAAATACTTTTGTATATTCTTAAAATTTGTTTTGCTTAAGCCTAATCCCTCCTTTAATCTACCTTCCTTTTAATTCCCACTCTCCCCCTACCCTCCTTTCTATCCTATTTCGCAGTTGAATGAAATGCATACCTGTACCCAGCGCCATGTGTATATTCTTCCTTCTTTTGACCAGTTCAAAAGAATGAAGTTCAAGTCTCTGTCAATCCCCTGTAATTCCTTGTTTGTATAGATGTCTACTTATGCACCCTCAGTATGTGAGATAATTTCCCCTAAGTTTTCTTTCCCTTACCCCCTACCCCAGTGTATTCCTCTCCTCTCTTTTCATTCTCTTCTTAGAGATCATCAAGTCCTAGCAGGACCACTTCCAGACCTTGTCTACTTGAATTCTCTCTATGAACCCTGATGATGATATAGTTCAGAGAGGCCAGTATCTTCTTCCCAAATTTGAGTATTAGGCGTTTATCCTTGTTTAGTGCTTTATCACTATTCATTCATGTTTACCTTTTCATGATTTCCTTCATTCCTGTGTTTGTACTCAAAGTTTCTCCACAGCTCTGGTCTTTTCATCAGGAATCTTGGAAGTCCTCTGTTTCATTAAAGATCCATTTTTGCTCCTGTATAATTATACTTAGTTTTGCTGAGTAAGCTTTTCTTGGCTGCAAATCCATATATTTTGCCTTAATTAATTAATGTCGCAATCTGAGTTCTCCACTTACTAAAGTGGTGGCTGCTAAATCATGTGTGATTCTGATTGTGACTCCACAGTACTTCAATTCATTCGTTCTTTCTGTTTGCAATATTTTTTTCTTTGACCAAGAAGCTCTGGATTTTGGCTATGATGTTTCTAGGAGTTTTCATTTATGTTTTTTCTAGAAGGTCGTGACCAGTGGGCTCTTCCTATTTCCACTTTGCTCTCTGGTTCTAAGAGTTTGGGACAGTTTTATTTTAAAATTTTTTTAAAGTATGATAGCTGGGTTCCATTTTTGGTCATGGCATTCAATAATTCTTATTTTTTTCTCCTTGATCTATTTTCCAGGTTAGTTTTCATTATGAGATACTTTATATTTTCTTCTATTTTTTTAGCCTTTTGGCTTTAAAAAATATTTCTTGCATGAGCAGAAGCAAGAGAACATTGTATTCAGTAATAGCAATACTGTTTTAAGAACAACTTTGAGCAAGGAAATTATTTTGACTATTATAACTATCCAAATTAACTATAAAGGAAATATGAAGAAAGATACTATCTGCTTCCAGAGAAAGAACTAATAGAAGTATGTATAGAATAATTTTACATATATATATATATATATATATATATATATAACATAAATGTATATATGTACATACATACATGCCTATTTGTGTCTAATGGCAGCCATCTCTAGGGCAGAGAGTGGAGGGGAGAAAAAAAAGAAATTTACATGCCAATTTTATTGTATATTTGAAAGAAATAGCAAGTTGTACAAAGTAGATTTACAGTTTTGTTTGCAATAACGTTTTTTATCGTACTATGCTATGGAAATGCTTGTTTTATTACATAAATTAAAAATAAAATTTTAAAAATATTTCTTGTTTTCTCATGGAGTCATTTGCTTTTATTTGCTCCATTAGAATTTGGGGGCCTTTGTCGCTTTCATTAAGTTTTGTACTTCTTGTGCCAAGATGTTAATTCCCTTTGCAAATTTTTCTTCCATAGTTCCCATTTCTTTTCCAACTTTTCCTCAAGCACTCTCATTTCACTTATTTAAAAAAAAATAAATTCCTGCTTAATCTTTTCCAGGAATTCTAGCTGAATTTGTGCCCAATTTGTATTTCTCTCTGAGACAAAGCTATAGATATTTTGGAGTCATTCTTTTTTCTGTATTTGTGTCTTGAGTATCCCTGCAATAATACATAGCTCATTATAATGGGGTTCTTTGTTTGTTTGCTCAGGCTTCCAGCAACTTGATGTTAGGTTCCTCTGGAGGGAGGGTCTGGGCTTGTCCTGTTGCTGCATTTAGTGGGGTATTGAGCGTTGTGCTATTCCAGGATCTCAGGGTCATGTTGGGGACCTGAAAGCTTTCAGTGATCCCAGAGTGGTCTGATCCAGGGCAAAGTCTGATTACTGTCTCCATGGTCTGAGCTCTCCAAGTTCCTGACCTGGGTTTCAGTCAGAATAATAGTAGAATCCTATTGGACTCCACCTGTATCAGCCAGCTGGAAAGCTCTGTTGGCTCAGAGTGGCAGAACTGAAGGATCCCCTTTGACATGGAGGTCCCCATGGGCTCCTGTCCTGGTTATTCTTCTGAAGGGTGAGCTAGACCTTGGCAATGAGATTCTGCTTAGAGTCAGAGGTCTGAGCTGCTGCTGCTGCTGCTGCTGCTGCTGCTGCTGCTCCTGCTGCTGGCAGCTTCTGAACTTCTTCCTCCTTTGTCCATGTACCACTCAAGGCCTCTCTACTCGGGAACTGTAGGTCACTGCCCTTCCAGGGTTCCCTTCTCACATCCACCCTGCAACTTGGGACTGTGCACTCGTGACAAAGTTGCCAGCTGGTACCTGTCCCCATAGCTGGAGGAAGACCCATATAGGTCTGAAATCTCTTCTTGCCCTGGTGTACACCCTCTCCCGGGGTGCTGGAATACTCCGAGGGCAGTGGATTCCTGGCTTGACCCCCTCTGTAGTGTCCAAAGACGTCCCTGACTGACTAGTCAGGGGCTAGACAAAAGGATTCAGTGTGATTTTTTTCTGGATTTCCCCATTAGGATTCAAACTAGTGTATTTCCTAGATCTAGATCAGAGGAGTTAGCATAAAGGAGCTCAGCTGCATTGCTTCCTATCTCTCCACCATTTTGGCTCCACCTTTACTGTTCTTTCCATTACAATAAACTATCTCTCAGTACAGACCCACTAGCCTGCACACCTACCTCTACATTCCTACTACCACAACTTCTTTCACCTAATATACTGAGAAGGCAATATGGTATTCAACAACTATGGAAAGGTAAGAAGATCATAGATTAGTGGAAGGGACCTTAGACTTTCTCATTTTGCAAATAAGAAAACTGAAGCATACGAACTTAAATAATTTGCCCAAGGTCACAAAGGCAGCAAGTGCTAGAGATGGGATTTGAATCTAGGTTCGGTGACTCCAAATTCATTGTTCTTTCCCTGGTCTGCCTCTCCAGTAACTTACTCTCTGAAAATCAATCAGTTCCCTCATCTACAAAATAGGGATAACACTTCTACATCAAATGAGAAATTTATAAAATACTTCTCAAGGTACCTGGCACATAGTAGGTGCTTAATAATTGCTTATTCCTTTGCCTTTGCCTTTCCTACTCCACAAGGTTGCAGTGAGGAAAATACATTAAGATCCTTAAAGCACTGCACAAATGTAAGCTGCTAATGCTATGATGGTTGCTTAATAAGTCTCCTTGATTCCACTCTCTCTTCCTACTAGTCCATCTTACATGAATTAACTGTATAATCACAGAATCATAAAATCTTATCTAGAAAGCACATCAAAGGTTTAATGTATAACTGAGCAGAAATCTTTGTTATACATGCCATCACAAAGTAGCCATCTATACTCCACTTGAATGCATTCAATGATGAGGAATTCCTCATTTGTAGATCAGTGATCCCAGAGTGGTCAGGTCTGTTTGTTTTGGGTTTTTACATAGCATAGAAAATTTTTCATTTAATTTGTTAGGAAAATTTTAAGAGTCCAAACTCGCCTCTCTATACCTTTCACTAACTGCTTAAAGTCTGCCTCTGAGACCAAGGAGAAAAAAAATCCATCCCTTTCTCACATGAAGACAATATCACCTTGTCCATTGGTCTTTAGGTTAAGTTTCATGATTTCTTCTACCAATCTTTATAGGGCATGATTTTAAGAATTATCTTGACTGCATTCCTCTGCTTCCCAGTTTTCTTCCTAAAACATGATGCTCTAAACTGAACAAAAACACCAAGTATAGTCTTGTCAAAGCAAGGTAAAAGACTACTATAATCTCTCTCATTATGGATACTGTACTTCTGTGAATATACCTAAGATGTAATTAGCTTTTGTTGTAGCTACATCACACAATTGGCTGATACTGAACTCGTAAGTCACTAAAATTCCTGCTTTTTTCACATGAATTATTTTCTATCCTATACATGTGTAGAGGTTTTCTTTGAACCCAAGTAAAGTATTTTTTAAAGACGTCTATTAAATTTCATTTTATTATATTTGATCCAATATTTCTACCTAAAATGTGTCATCCAATGTATCCATTTCAGGTTCAGTAAAGGTACATAACTGGGGTAAAGGTGTGAGTGAGCCCTCTGATCCGTCATTACTATATCCTGCCATTGGACACGTCCAAGGAGCCATATGGCCTGTAAGTCTGTCCTAAGTACTTGAAGCTTTGAGAAAATACTGCCATCCCCACTAAAGAGAGAATATCTGCTCTTTTCACCATCCTTTCTCTGGAATGTGTGGGGCAAAACTTTGTGTGGAATTCTCTGTGAGGTGGGTGAGTGGGTAAAAGGAGCTCCTCTCACCTCCTAGTAAGTGATGGTAGTAGAGTATCCATGTGTTGCCACGACAAGCCCGAGCTTGGACAGTTCAGTCGAAATGAAGGTAAGGTGTCTATTCAAATCAGTTGTGTTCAATTCTCCATGACCCCATTTGGGGTTTTCTTGGCAAAGATACTAGTGTAGTTTACCATTTCCTTCTCTGGCTCATTTTACAGATGAGGAACTGAGGCAACCAGGTTTGCCCAAGGTCACATAACTAGTAAATGAGGCCAGATTTGAACTCAGATCCTCCTGAGGTCTCCTCTTTTCCTGCACCACCTAGCTGCCCTACTAAGTACTTTATATTTAAACTATTAACCTCCCAGAAGAGTAAAATAGGAATTATGGATTACTATATCCTGTTTTAAGTTTATGTCAATGTGTGTTTATGTGTCTTTTGTGTTTTAAGCATTTCTTTTGTGTAAACAAAATGCATAGCAGTCCTATACCTGACATTGTACCCTAAGTACTTTTCTCCTCCATTGTGGGGAGTCCCTATACATGAACCAAACCTAAGCTTTAAGTGTTTTTCCCCAGGGCACTGGGGTGGAGGTGGGAGGAAGAGTCAGAGACAATGGGAAAAAGCCTGACCGCCTTCATTCTAGGACAGACTCCCCATGTACTGTACCTGGGTCCATGGGTATGATCTCAGAGCTGAGGCCCTTCAATGACAGAGGACAACCTTATCCCCCTAGACCCAGCAGCACTTCTGTTAAGGAAAGCAAACGTTTAGATATGATTCCTGTCTTCAAGGACCTTACAATCTAAAGTAAGCCTCTGATCATGTCACCCTCCGTTACAGAATCTTAAATTCTTCTCTCCTCAGTGGCTAAATAAGGTCTAAATAGCTTAACTTTATATTCAATACCCTCAAAATACGGCTTTAACCTATCTTCCCAGTTCCATTTTATCCTACTCTCCTTCACATCTTTTATACTCCAGCAATAGTGAATATTTACTGAGTATTTATAATACTGAATACCCTTGGACTTATCTCCCACTTTTCCACCAGGGTATCTTTGCTCATGGTGTTCCCTATGCCTGGGATTTCTCCCTTGACATCACCTACTCATCTCTCGAGATTCAGGAAAAAAACACTATCTCTCTGAAGTCCTCCTTGATTACCCCCCAGAGATGAGTTCTCCCACATCCAATTTTTTAATAACATTTTGTACTTATATTTTGTATTCACATATTATTTTTATATGAGAGTTGAGTAATGTTTATATGATTCCCCCCATTAGATTCTACTTAATTCAGTTCAATGCCTATTTCTGAACTGCCTACTACATTTGAGGCATTGTGCCAAGTATTGGGAATATAAAGATGAAAAAAATTCTAATCTGCCCTAAAAGGGATAGCAATATAGCAGCAGGGAAATGAGATGTACACCAATAACTGTAATACATGTTAGAAAATGGTTAAGTGCATAAGAGAAGTCAAATAGAACAATCAGAGTTTTTTAAGCCGAGAGAGAACACTTTTAGCTAGGAGATATCATCAAAGGTATCATAAAGGACATAGCACCTGAATGTTATAAAGAGTCATTCAGAGAAGAATAAAAGGATTGATGACCAACAGTGAAATATCACCAATTTGTAGTGGACCCTTGTTACATGAAGTAGTAGTAAAGGCAAATGTTGAAGGTAAACCAGAGTTGGAGTTTGGCAAGAAGGGAACTGTGATTTGGCAAGGGATTCAATGATAAAGGAATTCACCGATTAACTGGGAAGTAAAGACTGTGATGCGAGAAAGGTGAGGCCAGAACAGGAAATTCGTAAACAGGATGTCTCTCCACTGGAGGGCCGTGGTGATGGTGTGGGAGACAAGTTTAGGAGGGAGGGAGAAGGAAAGATAAAAGAACAAGAGGTTATCAACCCAAAAGGGAATTTTAAAACTTAGTATCATTGAAGCAGAGCAGGGGAAAAAGAATTCTACAGTATAACCACCCTTTTAGTTGACTAGAGTAAAGAGGTAAGTCACAGAACTTTGGGCTGATGAACTAGGAGGCCAGGATGTTCAGAGGAACATCAATATTGAAAGAATGAAGCCCTCTACTGTAACACCTACCCCAGTGCCTCATAGATAGCAGATGTTTAATAAATGTTTGCTGAATTGAATCAGATTATCAAGGTAGTCTTGAGGAAGATTATGAGGAGAGAGAATGCAAAGGCTAGTAGGGTTACGGAGAGATGGAATAAATCTAAAAGGAAGAAAGGATGTTAGCTGACAAATGGCAGCCGGTCAGTCTGGAAGTGACCAGGAGGAGCAAGGAATGTGTCTGTTTCTTCTCCTGGCCTGGCATGTCAGGGGCACTAAAGAGGGAGCACTGAAGATGGAAGCCACATGTTTTATCTTCCACAGTGAACCGAGATTCTGTGAGTACAAAAACAAACAACAAAAACTCAGAAAGGTAGGAAACAAAGTAAAGGGTGAAAGGCAGCTTTTTAATGGCATAATGGGGGATCTACAAGGTACAAAGGAAAAGGAGGGCAAAGGAGAGTAAAGACTGGGGTGGATGAAGGCTGAAATGGATTTGTTGAAGTTACAGAAAAGTGGTTATCAGTGATAGTTTTTGTTATTGTAACTCTGAATCACAGGGATAAAGGAAGGAAGAAGGGGGACGTTTACTAACCATAGATGACAGAGAGCAGTACCATTTGACTGGGACTCCCACCCGTCAGGGTCCTAAGATGGCTCTATTCAGCTCAGCCTATGATCACTCCAAATGCCAGGGACCAAGATAAGGGTTGGAAAAGGGTTGGAAGCAATAAGAAAAGTTGGGCCTCTAGGTCAAAAATATCTGGTGATCATGTCCTTAGGGGCCTAGCTAAATCCACATGTGACACTTACTCCTTTGCCTCATCCCAGTGTTTGGGGGGCGGGGCTCTGGCATGAGGTGAAGATCAGGTACACCCATAACAACAATGTTGCTAGCAAGAAATAGAAAGAGAAATTCCATTTAAGGTTACTGTAGACACTATAAAGTATTTGGGAGTCTACCTGCCAAGACAAACCCAGGGCCTGTATGAACACAATTAAGAAACACTTTTCACACAAATAATGTCAGATCTAAACAAATGAGAAACATCAGTTGCTCATGGTTAGGCCGAGATAATATAATAAAAATGACAATTTTACCTAAATTAATCTATCCAGTGCCATACCAATTGAAATAGCAAAAAATTATTTTACAGAGCTGGATAAAATAATAACAAAATTAATCTGGAAGAACAAAAGGTCCAGAATATCCAGATAATTAATGAAAAGAAATGCTAGGGAAGGTGGCCTAGCCATACTGGATATTAAACTGTACTATAAAGCAGCAGTCATCAAAACTACCTGGTACTGGCTAAGAAACAGAGTCGTGGATCAGTGGAATAGGTTAGGTACACAAGACGCAGTAGTCAATGACCATAGCAATCTAATCTTTGATAAACCCAAAGAATCCAGCTTCTGGGCTAAGAACTCACTATTTCACAAAAACTGCTGGGAAAATTGGAAAATGGTAGGACAGAAAATGGGAATAGACCAATATCTTAGACCATATACCAAAATAAAGTCAAAATGGGTTCATGATTTAGGAATAAAGGCTGATACTATAAGCAATTTGGGAGAGCAAGGAATAGTTTATCTGTCAGATTTATGTGAAAGGGAAGAATACATGACCCAATAAGAGATAGACAGCATTAAAAATGCAAAATGGATAATTCTGATCATGTTAAATTGAAAAGTTTTTATATAAAGAAAGCCAATGCAACAAAGATTAGGCAGGAAGCAGAAAATTGGGAGAAACTATTCACAACTAATGTCTCTGATAAAGGCCTCATATCTAAAATATATAGGGAACTGAGCCAAATTTATAGGAATACAAGTCATTCCTCAATTGAGAAATGGTCAAAGGATATGAACAGGCAGTTTTCAGAGGAAGAAATTAAAGATGTCTATAGGCATATGAAAAAATGCTCTAAAACACTATTGATCAGAGAAATGCAAATCAAAATAACTCTTAGGTACCACATCTCTCCTGTTAGATTGGCTAACACGACAAAACAGGAAAATGATAAATGCTGGAGAGGATATGGGAAATTGGAACATTGTTACATTGTTGGTGGCATTGTGAACATATCCAGCCATTCAGGAGAGCAATTTGGAACTATGCCCAAAGGGCTATAAAAATGTGTATAGCCTTTGACCCAGCAATACCGCTTCTAGGGCTGTATCCTAAAGAGATCACGCAAGGGGGAAAGGGACCCATATGTACAAAAATATTCATAGTAGCTCTTTTTGTGGTAGGAAAGAATTGGAAATCAAGGGGATGCCCATCAATTGGGTAATGGCTAAAAGAGTTGTGGTATATGAATGTAATGGAATATTATTGTGCTATAAGAAGTGGGGAAGATACGGAATTCATAATAATGGAAAGAATTACATGATATGATGCAGAGTGAGAGGAGGAGAACTAGGAGAACACTGCGCACAACCACAGACATATAGATTCTGTGATGACTAACTTTGATAGACTTGGCTTTTCTCAGCAATACAAGGTTCAAAGACAGTCCCAAAGGTCTCAAGATGTAAAGAGCTATCTACATCCAGATAAAGAACTATGGAGTATAAATGGGGATTGAAAGAAACTATCCGCTCTCTCTTTTTTTCTGTATCTTTTTTTTTGTTTGTTTTTGTTTCTTCTTTCTCATGATTCACTCCATTGATCATGGTTCTTCTTTACGACTTGACTATTGTGTAAATATGTTTAATGCAAAGATATATGTAGAACATATATCAGATTCCATGCCATCTTGGGGGGAGGCGGGAGGGGAGGAAGGTGAAGAAAATTTGGAATTCAAAAACCTGTGTAACTGAGTGTTGTAAACTTAAAAAAATTTAAAAAAACAATGTTGCTAGCAGCTGTTGTGGGGGTGAAAGACCAACAACAAGAGCACACAGAAGGGATGCCAGCACAGGTTCTTTGATCTGCTTTTCTAAGGAAAGCAACTTTAAGGGGTTAACAATCTTACTTTAATTAAACATACATATACCATTCACTCAGTTCAGGGGGAAAAGCCAGCACCCCAAACTTCAGAGCAAATACAAACAGAAATTACAAACAGATCAACAGACAGGCTTTTATCTGTCTGACCAAACCACAATACTTACATAGTTACCAGAGAGAAGAATCAACATTTGGATTTTCAAAGTCAGGTGCAAGGTGCGGGGCTTTCAACAGTTACTCAGAGTCTTATCACCAACACTTTTTCAATGAGTGTGCCCCCAAAGGCAAAATGCTAACCTCTGAGTTTGTATTCACTTCTTCAGGGTCAGAGGGCATCACAACCATGCAACTGAAACCCATGTGAACTAGGCCTCCCCTTGACATAAGCAGGTCATCAAAGACTCCTGATTCAAAGATTCCTTAGGGCCAAGAAGCACGCCAAAACAAAGACAACAGAAAGTCCATTTTGCTTGCCATTACATTTGGAAAGCAAAACTCATCAAAGGTACTTGATTACCTCAGCATTCCAAAAGAGAAAACAGTAAAAAAAAGTCCCACCATAATTACCATAACAACACTTAACTTGCATATAGAGTGCTAGGATCCCAGTGAGGTCTGGTGTCCTCCATCTTGGAAGGCAGAGGCTTGGCATCTAGATGCTCAAATATTTGAGCTTGAGATGTTCACAAGGAAATCGTGTAGTGCATTCAGGCAATAACTTTACACATGCCAGCAGTTCTGAGAGACTTGGAAGTCTACCTTCCCAGGACTGAGAATGAAGGAAAGAGCTCAGCAGGATGCACAAAACTGAGGCTTTGTGGTTTTCTCAGATGGTTCAATGACACAAGGCAGAATTCCTCTAACAACATTAATGAGATCTGTGGCAAGGTCCAGGGCAGTAGATTTAAGACTAAGCGGTCTCCAAACTCACTCACCCTTCACTAAGTAAGTGGCTTCATTCACTCTGGTTCCCCAACTCCTAGGCAAGCAAAGTACCCATATTTCACTGTCATTACATAGGCTGGAGCCACACCTTACAGGGCCTTGAAGGAATGCCAATTTGTATATTATCTTATTTATAATATAGGGCCATCGCAACTTTTTAGACAGGAGAATGACAATCAGATTTGTGAACTAGGAACTACTCTGAACACTTTGACAAAAGTATGAAGGGGGGCAGTTAGGTGGTTGAGTGAGTAGAGCACCAGCCCTGGAGTCAGGAGGACCTGAGTTCAAATTTGGCTTCAGATGCTTGACATACTTGCTAGCTGTGTGACCTTGGGCAAGTTACTTAACCCCAATTGCCCTGCCTTCCTCCCTCCTAAAAAAAGTATGAAGAGTGATCTTGTTGACTCTACCTCCATGACAGCTTTCGCATCTGCCAAGTCCACTGCCTTTTCTCCACACACGTGCACTATTGTGGTTCAAGCCTTCATTACCTCTCTAATAGCCTCCTAATTGATCCCCCTTAGTCCATTTTCTAATCAATCCTCCCCACAGCTGCCAAACTAATCATCCTAAAGTCTAGGTCTATTCTCATTATTCCTCTCTTCAAGAACATTTAGCAGCTTTAGAATTAAACACAAACTCCTCAGCTTGGCATTTAGACCCCTTCACAAATCTGGCTCTGGCATACCTTTTCAAACTTTATTTCACTTTTTTCCTCTTCAGGAATTCTTTCTTTTCACAAAAGTGGCCTACCTGTAGGTCTCCAAAACCAGAATCACATCTCCCACCTCTTGCTTTTGCAAAGGTTGCCTGCCACGCTTCAAAGGCATTCTCTTTTCACTCTTAAGCCTCCTTCAGGATTAAGCTCGATTTAGATGCCACTTGCTTCTGAAAGGCTTTCCTAGTTGTCAGAGCTCTCTTCCTCTTCATATGATCTTGTTTTTACTTATTTACATGGTATATTTTCCCAGTAACAGAATGTTATCTCCTTCTGGGGAGGGAATGTTTTGATTTTTTTTCTTTTCCATTCTTGTCTTTATATCTCCAGTAATTAGCACAGTGCCTACTATATGCAAGGATTTGTTGGACTGAATGAATGGATTAGAGAAGAGTGATAGAAAACTATTAGGAAGATACTACAGTGGTCCAAGCCAATGTTTTCCAAAGTGAGATACACATACTCCAGGGGGTGCATAGAATCCATAAGTGTGCAGGCCCACCCAGTCAGAAGACTGGTCTCATCTGACCTTTGCCATCATAGATAATCAAACCATGTATCTCAAAAACAACCCCATCACTCCCTTCACACATCACTGCCCAACAGTCTCTCACTCTGTAATCTCTCTGTCCAGACTCTCACTTCTTTCTTTTTCAAACATGTGTCTGTCTCCGAGGGCAAATAGAACAGATCCAGGTACCTATTATCTGCACAGGTGCTTTGGGGAAACTGAACCCCCATGTAATATAAACACTTTGCTCCTGAGATCACCATGCAGCTACTGTCACCCTTTGGCTGACTATGCTCTGGGGCATCAACTGCTGAATAACTGCACATCTCGCTCCATTTTCAGTGGGAATGATTTTCTAGTATTGAAATTCACTGGCTTGGCTAGCTACATAGATCAAATTAACTGAATAATTAACAACTAACAAACAATTATTATTTATCCTCCAGGACATACACAGGAATCTTGTTTTTAAGTAAAATAAACATTCTTACTAATACTCTAGCTTAGAGTCACTGTGTGAGGAGCAGTTTATCAATATAATGAGATGGGGAGTGACTATGGATGTCTTTTGTACCCCACAGAATATAAATGGTTGTCACATGACAAAGTACTTTGAAGAGTTATTGAGCTTAAAAATGAATTATGAATTTTTATTTCACAAAAAAGAAAAGTATTCCAAATTTCCTGACCTTTTCTATGAGGACAGGTAGCAGTCAGCAGCATGTTACATAGCAGACATCTTCAAAAAAAAACCACTTATTTTGTCCCGTTGAGATAAAGGTGAAGTTTTAACAGTGAATGAAAAAGAAAGAAACCGCTTCTCAAAAGAAATTTGTTCTAAGGAGGGAACATTTTGAGAAAAGATATTGGAAATGTTTTTATTGATTTTGTTGCCAAAAATTATGAATGTCATGTACAAAAACTCTCATATCTGCATACTGTAAAAACTGGGAAACAGAATTTTCTAGTCTATTTAAAATCTTCCAAATGAGTTTCATTGGATTTTGAACACACTTGTTAAAAATATAAAAATATAATACCTTCAAACTAGTTTGCAAGAAAAATTTATTAGCATCAGGGGAGAGAGCAAATTAGTAGCCACATTTCTATAAAAAGCTCTGCATAATTGGTAAATGGAACTGAAAAATGAATATCATGATTTTATGACCATAGCCAATGATGCATTTTTTCCATTTGGATTCATTTATCTTTGAGAGGGTATCCTTTTCAGTTATGATAGTCATTCAAAACTAAGCAAACTAAACTTTAGAGCCATGTACATATATATATATATATATATATATATATATATATATATATATACACATATATATGTATATATATATATAGATAGATAGATAGATAGATAGATATGTATGTATATATATACATACATACACACACACATATATACACACATACATATTTTAGAGGTGAAATCTCAAATGTTTTACTGATAAGGATGCTTAATCAATAAGGTTCTAGGTAAGAATTAATAAGGTCTTCAATTGTCATGATGGTTCTAGTGGTAGTGTATCAACAATCCGGCTAGCAGCTGCTGTGGGGGTGTAAAACCAACAACAACCAGCACACAGAACGCTGCAAAAGCCCAGGTCTTTTTGATCTGCTTTACTAAGGAAAGTAGCATTAAGGGGTTAACAATGTTACTTTAATCCAGCATACAAATATCATTTACTTAATTCAGGGAAAAAAAAACCACCACCCTGAATTACAGACCAAATACAATTTGTAGTTATCACCATCTGAGTGTTCAGCCGGGGTGCTCATTACGACAGCAGGCCCAGAGTCATGCGCCGCTCCTTCTGTGGCTCAGAGCTCCCAGAGAGAAAGCCAACCTCTGTGCTTATATATCCTGTTCAGGGCCCCTAGGGCCCAGACCTCACCCAGGCTGGGCATGGAAACTTTCCCCACCTCCAGTATCACATCAGATACAAATCAATGAGTCCCAATTGTCTCAGTGCTGAGAAATACAAAAACATCCCACTTTATCTGCCCCATTCAAACAAAGGCCAGAATCATTAAAGGTCAACAGCAAAAAGTCCTACCTTAATTACTATTACACGTAGTAAGAAGGAAATTTATGCCAGGGACATCAATGAAGTAATATCAAGATGATTTGGCAACTCATTTATGTGGGCTATCATTTTTGTTGTTTAGTAGTTTTCAGTCATATCTGACTCTTCATCACCCTATTTGGAGTTTTCTTGGCAAAGACATTGAAGTAGTTTGCCATTTCCTCTCCATCTCATTTTATATATGGGGAAACTGAGGCAAACAGGGTTAAGTGACTTGCCCAGGGTCACTCAGTAAGTATCTGAGGCCAAACTTCAGCTCCCAGCTTCCTGATGCCAGTCTCAGCACTCTACCCACTGTTCCATCAAGCAGCTATGGGCAGCAAAAAAGAGTGTGAAAATGACATGGAGATTATAAGCCTGAGTGGTACCCCCAACACAAATGGGGAAAATTGACTCCTGATTTCAAAGTCTGAGTCAGCAACTTCCTCCTCTCCATTCCTGTAATGACAATTTAGATTTGAAGATCTTTCCCATACATTAATAGGCCCATGTGACCTGCTTAAGTCACAGGAAGCCTAAGTCACATGTAGTAGGAGGAGCTTGCTGAGAGGGAAAGTGGAGTGTGTCACAGGAAATGCTGAGAGAGCAGTTAGAACTTCGGGATAGCTGTGCTGTGAGTCATCGTTGGTGGCAAGGCCCCAGCAGGGGGTGGGAAGGTTATGGGATGGCTTGATTCCCTGCTGTGATGTCATGTTTTAGAGTCTTTGCTGTGATGATAAAGTGGACTTACTGGTTCTGGAATTTTCTTGCTGCTTAGATGGGTCGGACTTATTGGTTTAGGGACCTGGTTCTCTGGTGTCTGAATACATGGCTTGCTTCTTCTGCCTTCTATATGGAGAGTCTCTTATATTTTGTGATAAAATTATTGTCTATATTGTGATTATTGCCTGGCTAATACACTCCCCAGTTCCTGCCTACGGATATGAAGATGAGTAGCTCAGAGGAAGTGTCTTGGACTGCATTGTTCTTTGGGCTTTGTGGCAACGAATTTTTCTGAGGCAAATTGTGGTGTATAATGATTGTATTCACAGGTGCTCTACTATAAGAAGGAATTAAAAATGCCATTCCACTTAGAACCTGATGAAGAGTGGAATGACAATCCCACCAGAGTGACCTGACCAAGCAGACAGCCAAGATGCTGTATGGACTAATTTATGCCCACTACATCTTCACTAACCCTGGTATTGCCAAAATTTTGGAAGAAAAACACTTTAAGGAGACTTTGGCTATTGTTCCCCATCCCTATTAGATTGTGAAAATCATCCTATCTTGCCCATTGAACTGTCAGATATACCAGGTGACTCTGTATTGTCCCAAGTGCACTCAAAGTATCCAGGCACCAACACAGATGTCAATTACTTAGACACTGCCTTTCCCAACATGGTCTTCATGGTACACACTGAGCACAGGCAACTTCAAGTTCCCTGTCAAGGCCATCCATAGGCATGTCTACAAACCCTAATGGTTTTTCACTTAAGTGAAAAGGAGTCATTATTGTGGTGGTGTGGTGGAAATATGAAAAAGTGGAGGAAAAAGGCAAACAAATGGAAATTATGATTTATGCAAGGTTAGGGAAAACATCATGATGTGGCTATGGTAAGACATCTAAGGGGTAAATGTGTATCACGCAGTTAGAAATTGAGACTGACAAATTGCAGCTCAGAGGAGAGAAAAGGGATGAAAGCTAGAAATAATGGGTTTTTTTTTCCTCTCTTCTCTCCCATAGCGTCTTACATACAGCAGGTGCTTAATAACTAAGTTAAATGCCTCAAAGGCATATCTCCTGTATTCAACTTACTTCCCTAAGATCAAAGGAACAGACAAGGTGCCTTATCCTTCACATCAAAGCCCTGTTTTTAAAAGCAGTAGGGTGGAGTCCTGGAAAAATCATGGCAAGGGAAATAGGTTTGGGGATGTAAACAGCCTCAGTAATTTTAGCCCTAGATTGGGGAAGGAAGATTTTCCTAAACACATTAGATCTAAGCATCAAGGTCAGTGATATTCAAATATAATGAACAGCTATTGTCTTAGACGTCTTGCCAGTGAACTGCGTGGACTTGACACCCACAGTGATGCAGCCAGTATTTTAAAACTCCACCCCAACCCTGGGAGGCTACGATAGGGTTGAGCCAAGGAGGGCATCCTTCTGTTTTCTAAAAGAAGAGGTGTGGCACGATGATTCTTTTGTATCCTTTAAACTGTTTACTGTGGAAAATACTAGAATGTTGAATTCTGGTCAAATAGCTTTTTAAAGGGAGGTGGAAGGAGAGCCACGAAGGAGCGTTTTGACCTTTTGCTCTCTCCCTTCCTTCTCCTATCTCTCCTTTTCTCTCTCTTTTTCCTTCTTCCCTCTCTCTCCTCGTCTCTCTCCCTTCTCTCTCTCTCTCTCCCTCTCTCCCTCCCTCCCTCTCTCTCCCGGTCTCTGCCCCACCCCCTCCCCTCTAAGGGCTTGTTTGCAGAAGGCCAGAGGGGCAGCTGCCACTTGACTGTTACTCGGCGTAGCGCGGAGGGCTCAGGTTGCTGTTGCTCCCGGGCCCTCGCCTACTGCAGCCCATACAGGTGCAGCCCAGGCAGTCTCCATGGGAACACACCGGGCCTCTGCACTCCGGGGGCGGGGGAGGGGGAAGGGTGGAAAGGACGCGCTCCAGTGGCGCGAGGGGGTTCGATCCCTCTCCCTGACCGCCCTCTCTTGCCCCTCCCACCTCCGATTCCGACCTCCACCAATCAGGAACAGGCCCGGCGGCTGCGTATGCCGCGCGCTCCGGAAGCTAGGGAGTCCAGGCTTCTCTGGCTAGAGGTCCGGGAGGTGTAGCTCCGTTACCAGGGCAACGAGGGAGTGAGGCGGAGAGCAGGCGCTCACCTCTCCTCCTCTTCCTCCCTCGCCTTGCAGCCAATGTGCCTCGGGCCCACGCACTCGGGGTGGGGGGTCTGAGAAGCCGCGGGCCCAGCCCCGCCAGGCAGCCGCCAAGCACAGCTGCTCCGCCCGCAGTGCCCTGTCCCGGTGGGCCGACATGGAAACGGGCTGGCGTCCTCCTTCCTGCCTCCTCTCTCCGGAGGCTGAGCCCAGGAGGCGCCTCCGCGGGGAGGGGTGGGCAGGGCGAGGAAGGAGCAGGCTGGCTGCCCCCCACGCACTCCAGCAGCAGCCTCCCGGGGATGGGGGATAAGGGGAGCCACGTGGGTGACTGCCCTGTGCTTGCACACACACTACCCCCTGCTGTCCTTACCCCCACCCCTGAGCTCTCCATCTGCACTGGACCCAACGTCCCTCCCTTCCTTTCTTTTCTGACACGCACACGGCCATGACCCGCGCAGCCAGGCCTGCGTGGGCGTTGGGGCACGTAGCTCCCGGCCTCGGGCAGCATCCTTACAGCCAGGCAGCCTGGGGTTGGCGTGGGGGATTGGGGCGAGGGTGCACACAGAGCCGTAGCTGGAAAGAGGTTTCTGAAAGGGAGTGCACCCTCCTCACTGCTTGAATTACGTGAGTTCTTCGGTACTCTTAGGTGCCCAACAGAACTATACTTATATTTGTTTACTTGGACAGAAGAACCTTTTCAGGTGTACTGTTAACCTGTAAATGCAGTCTCAAGCAGGGAGGGGTTTCTCTTGGTTGCTAGGCCAGTGGCTACTGTTAACACCCCACTCCGTTTTAAGACGTCGTACTCTGGAGACTTTCGACAGAAGGAAGCTCTTTTGTTTATTTTTGACAGATAACGAGACATAAAATCACTAGCCTAACTTCATATAGGAGCTCCCAATGTTTTAGGGATATACAGTGTCTGCCTCTGGGATGTACAGTGTCTACTTCTGAGTCTCCCATAACTATGGAATAGATGAGTTTCCAGCACTTTTTACAGGTGTCAGCCTCACTTTGATTATTAATGAATAAAGAAGATGGCTAACATGATTGCATTTTTATGAGTTTAGAGTGCTTTGTTCATTTTCTAGTCATTTATGAAGATATTGATGAATTGGTATCGAAAATAAAATTACAAATTGTTGATGCAAATTATTGAAATTACAATTGCTGATCCAATATTGAGGCGATATCTTTTACTGGAAAAAAACAAAGATCAAAATGCAAATTTTTTGCTGACGCTGATTAATAATTTAAAATGAACATTCAGTCAGTTAAGACCTAAATATTTCTTGGAGCCATGAATTTTTTAATTAGAGCTTTTGAGATTAGATTTGTCTTAATATACAGGAAATGTTATATTATCAATTAAAGTGTTTATTTCAATGCATCCAAATTCTCAACCTTAAATATTTTTATGGGGTCTTACAGAGAGAAACAAGATGTCCTTGATCTGGTCTTCCTCCTAACTGTCAAAACTACTACTTTCATACTCCCTACTATCTAAGTATATTATCCATGCCTTGTCCCATGGTAAAATCTATTTCCAGCTCTTCTTACCATCCTCCCACCCACCCCACTCCTTCAAAAAAGAATGATGAACCAACTGGAAATAAATTCCATTATTAAGTGATGTATGAAGACATAAGGAACCAAATGTTAACATCTCAGTTTATGCTCCCAAGATCAGTACAACCTACTGTTTAAACACGAAGAATTTGAAAGCTGTGGAGAAAAGCCAGGCCTGCTGGACCCCCTTCTTATGCCATCTGAAAGGTTAGCTTAACCTTCCTACTCCCTATATTTCAGATGGCACTGGAAGGCATCCAGCAAACCTGGCAGGTTTTCTGCCTGGTTCTGATGCTTGCAAATTCAAGTACTATACTGTATTACATGTTCTTTGGGGCATAATATATTTTAAAATATTAAATCACAATGCCTAAGAAGAGAAACTAAAGGAGCTTTACTTAAGCATTTGGGATGAATAATCTTTCTAGTTCTAATTAATGTAAGTAAAATTGAAGCACCTAAAATGGAACAGATATTTAGAGGAGTGTATGGAAAGTTTAGAAACAAGTATCACATTTCCGCTTATTGCTTTAAAGCTAATAAATGTTCAAGCTTAGCAAAGTATTTTTTCACCAATATTTTTAAAGTGTAATGCCTTGTTTCAGAATGATGATAATTTATCTGACACATTTTCAGGTTGTAGCCTTTATTTTAAAAAAGAAGTCTTAAGTGACAAGAATTATAAAATATCCCTTGAAAATATGGGAGGCAGATTTCAGCTCATTATAGGGAAGGATTTACTAATAATTAAAATTGGCCGCTTAATGGGCTGCCTCATGGGACAGTAAGTTTCACTGACTGTGTTTAAGCAAAGCCTGGATGATGTCAAAGATGTTGCTGAGGGGATTCATGTGTTTGGCAGTAAATTGGGTTAGTGCATTAAGGTTTTTTACAAATCTAGAATCTTTTCATTCTATATTTACAAGCCCACCAAAATTTTCATTAGTCTCTGAGAACCAATGTAGGATAGTAATAATAATATTAAAAATAATAATAATAACTCAAATTTACGTATCAAATCATGATTTACAAATGATTTTCCTTATAATTATCCCATCTAGAGAAATTTTCAACCCATTTTACAGTTGAGCAAACAGATTAAATGAGTCCTTTACTCCAGTCTCTGAGGAAGAGATGGCCCTTGCCCAAGCCATTGCCCCCTCTACCATGCTTTTGATCCCATCTCCTCTGGAGTTTTGCCCCTTAGATCATTTCTCTTTTCTCTCATGTTCACCGTCTCCCTTTCCACTCCCACCTTACCTGCTACCTATAAACATGCCCAACTTGAATTCTTTAAATTCTTGGAAACTTTCTTGAAAACTTTCATTTGACTCTACCATCATCTCAAGCTGTCATACTATCTCTTTTCCATTTTGACAGGCAAACTATTATTATTAGAAAGGGTCGACTACATTCCTATGCTCCACTTCCTCACATCCCAGTTTACTTCTTACCCTTTCCTATCTGGCTTCTGATCCCACCACTGTATTTAAATTGTTCTTGCTAAGATTACCAAGGAATTCAACTCCTAAATTAAATGGTCTTTTCTCCTCGTTCTACCTAACATCTTTTGACACTCTGGATAAAACCCTTCCTCCTTAAAAATACCCTCAGATGTTCTTGACACTGCTCTACCTTGGTTCTTTTCCTACCTAATCATTTCTTAGTGTCTTTTTGCTGGATCACCTTCAATCTCATATCAACTAAATGTGGTTATTACCCAAGCATCATTCAATCTCTCTCTCTCTCTCTCTCTCTCTCTCTCTCTCTCTCTCTCTCTCTCTTTCCCTCTCTCTCTATCCCTCCTCTCATTCCTTCTCTCTCCTCTCCCCCTCCCTCTTTCCCTCCCTCCTCCTTTCCTCTACCTCCCACCCTGATGTTTTCTTGGTTTTCATGTGCTCTCATGGGCTTAATTACCATGTTTTTACAGAAAACTCCTAAATCTATATATCCAGGCCTAATCTCCTTCCAGAACTCCATACTCGCAGTACTAATTGTCTGTGTAGATATCTTCACCTGGATGTGCTATTAGAAACTCCAACTGGATATATCAAACTAAAATAAAAATCATTTCCCTCCAAACTTCCCTATTTCTGTGTACTAGAGATACAAAGACAAAATAGAAAATAACCCCCTAGGGCTTTGGGGTAGGGAGGACAACATATGGATGGATGGATGGATAGATAGAAAGACAGATAGATAGATATGCTGTTGTTATTGTTGTTGAGTCCTCACCCCTTTTGGGGTTTTATTGGCAAAGACACTTTAATGGTTTGCTATTTCCTTCTCCAGCGCATTTTACATATGAAGAACTAAAGTAAAACAAGGTTAAGTGACTTGCCCAGGGTGATCCTTGTCAGATTAGTAAGTGTCTGAAGGCAAATTTGAACTCAGGTCCTCCTGACTCCAAAGCCAGTACTCTGTTCCCTGCACCATTTAGTTGCCATTACTTTTTGCTGTTCAAGCCATAAATTCTGCTCTAATAATTCTCATTTTTCTTTTAAATTACTCAGCAGTAGTGTATTGTAGTTCCATGTTCTCTTCAAATTCCATAGGGATCTCTGTCTCATCAAATTTTGGATTGTTTTCTTTTGTTTTACAGTATTTTAGATGCCTGAACTCATTTACTAGATCTAGAGGCCATATTTCTTTCTGTTGTTCATGTTTTCCCTGTTAAATTTAAACATTTATGTTTGAGGTCTTTGAGATTTTTTGCTTCCTGAGATTTTTGGTAATTTATCTTTTTCTCCCCCTTATTTATCCTTATTGTTCCCTTTCTGACTCCCTCCCATATGATGGTGGTGTCCCTGAAGGCTGGATCTCAAAACATTTCAGCTTCCTCCCACACTGGGCAACTCATAGTTCATCAGCCTAGGTCTCTGCCCCAAATGACTCTGTGGGGTAGGGATGAGGGGAATAGAACTGGCTTCAGTTGGATGCTTAGAGGAGTGCCTCTCTCCCCACCCCCACACAGTGTCCTATCTTATTCCCTCTGTTCTTCAGTTCTACGACTCAGAAGTTAAAGGTGCAGTCACAATGATGCCACTGTAGCCAGAAATAATTTCTATCATTTGGAACTTGGGTCTCTGAGGCTTGGGGAAGGGAGGAGCATGGAACTGAGATCTATTTCAAGCCCAGATATGTGTCCTGCCCCATTCCCTCTTTTCCTCCACATTCTTGTAGAGATGTTTTGCAGCACTGAATACCATCGAGGCCCGAGGAAACTTCCACATCCTAGAGCCCATATCTCCATGGCACCGGAAAGGGAGAGGGGTAAAGGTGTGGTGTTGCGTTTTGTTGAAATTCTGTGTGTGGGTCAGGTCCTTGGGCCAGCTAGTTCAGCCTTGCTGCCCAAAGAGGAATGGGGCAGGGCGGGGGCAGGACAAAGAGGAGGTACTGTGTGAGCTCAGCATAGGTATTGGTTCATGTTTTGTTTGTTCTGTTTTTGACTTTTTTTTTTTTGGATTCCAGGTGTCCTAGACCATGGAGACAGCTGAAGTTGCTTTATCTTTGGCACATAATTTCCATTTTGGAGAAGTTTGAAAGGTTTTAAGTATCAGAGAAAATGTCTAGTCTTTCATCTTGTTGATCACTTGACTTGATCACCTGGAAGTCAGATTATATCTTATTTTATTTTTAACTGTTGTACCACATGAGCTTATCACATTTCGTTGCTCATAGTAATTGCTTAGTAAATATGTATTGAATTGAGCTGAATTGAATTAATGTAGGGAAAGATAGATTGAAGGATAATTGTGGTGGGTATAAACATTTGACCAAGATGATATAATAATTTTCAAACAGAATTAGAAATTTACCTCCCTCTAACAAAAAAATCAATAATTTCTGATTTGCCTTTATTACAAGGCACACTAATGTATTATTAAAATGGTCAAATATTACATTCCCAGCACATAAAAATTTTTACTGTAGTTGAATCAAATCTAAATGATGAAGATCCATATAGACGTACCATATACAATCTACTTCACTGCAAATCTATGACTAAACATATTGAATTAGCAGATACAAGAAAATATTGGGAGACACTAGAGACAAACCCTCATGTTCTATCTGGTTTGTTGTTGAATTTTTTCAGTCATGTCTGACTTTTCATTACTCCATTTGGTGTTTTTTGGCAGAGATACTGGAGTGGTTTGATATTTCCTCCTGCAGCTCATTTTACAGATGAAGAACTGAGGCAAACAGCTAAGTTAAGAGACTTGCCCAGGGTTACACAGCTAGTAAGTGTCTGAGGGCTGATTTGAACTCATGAAAAGCTAACTGGTTAGTTGGTTAGCCTCCTTTTCTTGTCAACTTGTGCTAGTGAGAAACTGCTTGTAGTGGTGTAATGGAAAAAGAGCTGGATGTGGAGTCAAGAAGACTTGAGTCCAATCCAGCCCCATATGCTTACTAGCTGTGTGACCCTGGATTAGTCACTTAACCTCTTGTTTATCTCAGTTTCTCCAATCATAAACTAGAACAAGAATAGCATTTACCTAGGAAGATTCTGGGGGGGATCAAAAGAGATAACATTTGTCAAAAGTGCATAGCACAGTGTCTGGTACAAAGTGAGTGTATATATAATTGCTGATTCCCTTTGTGTTCTCCTTTCTTTCCCATCATGACTACAGTTTTTAATAAGCCCAGTCATTCAAAATATATGACTGGTGGTTTTATTTAAATTGATTAGTTGTTTTGACACTAAAGGAACAAAGCTACTAGAGATGGGACTCTAAATACTTACTTAGTTCTAGATCTCAATCTTGCTAGGAAGCCTCTCATTCTTTCTGAGACTTTAATTTTCTTTCTATGAGCTTGTATCATCTCAGATACAAAAGGATGGCTCATCTTTTGTAGGACAATAAAATATTAATAATATTAGTAAGTGGTCAAGGCCCTAGAACTGTCCAACAAAAAAGCCTTAATCTCCAAAAGATAACACATTTACAGAAACTCATTATATATTAGCTGAAAAAAAGGGTGCTGTCACAACTTTCTGCAAATCTCTCATGGGCCAATATTGCCTTCTCTTTAGCCTTAATTCATGTCTGATCACCTTGCCTGTTTTCAATTTCCACAACTTGCCCATTCCCTAGTTAATACTTCTACTCTGTTCAATACCACTGCCACTCCCAGTTCCCTGCAAAGAACTTTTATGTTGCTCTCCAGCCAGGTGTACCTGTTGTAAGTAGAGTGGGAGGGGCTGGCCTTTGAGTTGGTCAGGCTGGGGCATGTTTGCTTTGTCATAGAGCTTCATGTTTTCCAGTCAATATTGTTTGCCATTATCAAATATAAAATATTATGCTTTTTGTGTTGTCTAATGATTAACAATCTGGGGATTACACTTCTTTCTCATGGATCTCACACACCTAGAGAATTACATCTGGATGAATGGGAGCTGTCCGCCTGCTCCTTCTGCTAATGCTATCCCCTCATCTTAAGGCTGTAGCAGAACTTTTTCATTTGGAGCATGTTGAAGGCCACTATCCTTGCTCCAGTCTCAGCTTGGACAAATTGCCGTGGCTTCCACTGCCACCATAGACACTACTCTGTTCACACCCTTGTATGATTAGGATGAGGAGTGGTCTCTGGGAGGAACTGAATGGAAAATGCTGTGATCCTACTTTAAAACTCTGCTAAGAGATAGGCCAAAGAGGCAACCTCCAAGCAGCTGTGGAGTCTGTGGCAACCCTATGCTATGTATGCCCTCCAGAGTTACCTTCTCTGCTGAAGTTCCTAAAGTAAAAACAAATACAGCTATAGAGGAAGGAATGTGGCGTCCACTGGTTCTTAGGTACCTGGGAAAATATGGCAAAAATATGATTCAATTACTATGCCAGAAATACATTTATGTATTTTATAGATGAGAGCAGCTAGGTTGCATAATAGATAGAGTGCGGGGCCTGGAGTCAGGAAGACTCATCTTCCTGAATTCAAATATGACCTCAAGACACTTACTAGCTGTGTGACCCTGGGCAAGTCACTTAACCCTGTTTGCCTCAGTTTCCTCATTTGTAAAATGAGCCAGAGAAGGAAACAGGAAACTACTCCAGTATCTCTGCCAAGAAAATTGCAAATGGGATCACAAAGAGTCAGACACAACAGAAACAACTAAATAACAACAAAGATTTTATAGACAGTACACCTCATGGGATCATCAGCAAATTCATTCGTTCATTTATTAATTTAATTTACTCATTCATTAAGTGAACAAACATTTATTTAATGTCTACTATGAATGGATGAATGAATGAGCAATTAGCAAGCATTAGCAATATACAAATAGAAAAAGAGTAATATTTCTCCTTTTAGGACATTTCCATTGATAAAACCAAATTCTTCTCTGATGGTGAACCATTTGACAATGCCAAGGATCTGAGGTTAAAACTTTCTTTTCTACATCTGCAGGATTTATAAAGCAGCTGAGGAGATGGGGGTTGTTGCATCTCTGGACAATTTGGTGGTCTGGGGGTAGGGAGCCACTATCTCTTTGGCTCTTGACATTGACTTCCTGTCAGTGACAGTTGATAAGCAGTTGGTGTCAGCAGTGGCGGGGCTGCTGGTGGGGATCTTCCTCACAGGGTTACTCCTCCATATGAGCTGGGCTGGCAATAGGGTCTGTCATCTTGGAGGCTGTGCTATTACCAGGACTTTGGGCTTTAGGAACCTAGCTGTTTTCACTGGTATGTGTAGCAGGACAGTGGTTGAAGTGGTTTTGGTAGTAGTTTGATCTGTCTGTCACATGATACCATCTGTCTCTCCTGTACCTTGCCTGCTCCATCCATAGCAACAGATCCAAATTGTGCCAGAAACTATGCTAGACACTGGAGATAGTAACACAAACACAGTCCTTGCTCTCAAGGAGTTTATGCTCCATTAGAGAAACTGCCACAAATTAGAGCTCGCCGAAGAGCAGAGAAAAGCTCAATTCAGGGGCTTAATTTAAAAACAAAGAAACAAAAACTTGTATTTCATCTAAAAATGGTTTTTAATAAAATTGTGAAAACACGGTCTCAACGCTTATTATTTAATTTAACAATATCTGTACTTCAAAATTTTTCAGTATGGGGGGACTTCCCTTTTGTATAATGTGCCTTCTTGAATATTCTCTTTGCTGAAGATAGAACTCAGTTATTGTATATTTTATGTAATTGCTATATTTTTACATTCTAATTGACTAAGAGTTAAGCATTAAGAATGGATGGTTGAAACAGCAAGGATAGAAAATGATTAGACTGAAAGGAGGCTGATTAAACTGGAGATCCCCAAGGCACAGTTAAATAATGAATAAAAAGAAAAGTGTGGAACCCAGATGTCACCATGGGAATTGGGGATAGAGGTAAGGAAGAGAAATGTGTGAAACAGTATAAGACACAGACCACAAAAGGAAGTCAAAAGTGAGACTATTGTGAATGATGGAGACCAGTATAGATCAGTGACTCCAAATTTTAGGGGAACTAACCTTTGGCTCAGTCTGCCAAATTCATGGGTAGAAACTACATTAATAGGAGGATGATCTCAAAATATGAAATCCCTCTTCTCAAGTTCCCAACAATGGATGTGGTGGAAAGAATACTAGACTTGTAGTCAGAAGGCTTGGGTTCACAGATAATTTACTTGTGTGGCCTTTGGCCACACACATTATTATTAATAATAATAATAATAGCATTTATATAGTATTCCAATGTTCATAAAACACATTATGCATGTTATTTCATTTGGTCTTGACAACAACTCTGTGAGATAAATGCTATTATTATCAGCATTTTACAGTTGAGGAAAATGAGGCACAAAACAAGAGATTAAGCTACTTACCCGGAGTCACGTAACTTAAGTAGGGGTCTGAGAGAACTTACTTCTCTTGAACCTGTTTGTTTATCTCTAAAATAAGGATAATAATGCTGTAGTAGCAATTTAGATTTCAAGAGCTTTTCCACCCATTAATAGGCCATGTGACGTGCTTATGTCACAGGAAGCTTAAGTCACATGTGGTGGGAGGAGCTTCCTGACAGGAAAAGGAACACAGGAAATGGAGAGAGAGAGAGAGAGAGAGAGAGAGAGAGAGAGAGAGAGAGAGAGAGAGAGAGAAAACAGTTATGGCTGCTAATGGCCACCGTGATAGTTAGAGCTGAATAGATTGTGACTTAGCTGTACTGTGAGTTTGTTTTTGGGAAGACCCCAGCAAGAAGTCAGAGAGGTTTTGGGATGGTGAGGCTCCAGGTCGTGATATTATATATGGAATGTTTGACTGCTCTGAAAAATTGGATAAATGACTTATGGGATATGGTCCTCTGGTGTGTGAATAAATGGCTTACTTCTTCTGCCTTCTATGTGGAGAGTCTCATATGCTTTGTGATACAGAACTACATAGGCATTTTGACAATTATCATCTACATTGTTATTATTGCCTGACTGATACAAATGTATATACAACTTACCACACAAGATCCTTGTGAAGGTAATGCTTTGTGAAATGCTATACAAATGTGAGTGATTGTTATTAATCCTCATCTGTATAGTGAGGAGGTTGGGCTAGATAATTTCTAAGACCTCTTCTGGTTCTAAATCCTATCACTGAACTAAACCTCTAATTTAATTTAGTAAAAGAAATTCCTATTAAGGGATCCCCTTTCCTGGAGTAAATGAGCAACTCAGTATATGTATAGGACTTGAACCCAGTATTTATGATTTTTCTGTCACCTCTTGATGACAATTTGCCCTACAGTTTGTCATTTCAAATTCTGTTGTTGTTCATCTTATCTTTTAAAATGGAGTTCAGATAGAAATCATCCTGGATAAGTTGCTATCCTGCTCTTGTACTTTATTGACTAAGGACTAATATTACACAGGTGGATAAAGTAAATGCTTTAAAAAAAAACACATGGAAGTGTTTGGGTGTCAGTTCATCTTCTATAGAAGCACTGAAATAATCATCAGAGCAATTCCAGTAGGAATCAGGATGGTAATAACTGAAGGTAACTTAACCTGTCCACATAAGATATTGATTTGTTCTGTTAGGTCTATATTTTGAAAGATTTTCATTCCACATTGCTTGAAGATTTTGAGTATTTTGTAACATCTAATAAATTTAAAAATTTTTAAAATCAATGTGACAGGGGATTGTGAGTACATTCTGTGAGTTAAATGGTCCAGTTCCAGTACAGTTAATTTGTTGAATTCTTAAGGATATTTTGAGGTCTACAGTTGTAGTATGGGGAATTTGTCATGCTATTTTATGAAGAATGTGCTTCTGATGTATACGTCTAGGTACCAGATCATATCTTGGTAAGCATTTGGTAGGTGCTAAATTATTGCGGCCTGAAGTAATGTGTTACACAGTTTCTCCCATGACTATATAAAATTTGTATTGATTAATAAATTCAAACTCCCTAAAGATAATTCATTTGTAATTTCTGGTGGTGATAAACTAGTCTTGAATTGTTTCAAAAACCGCTCTACTTCTATAAACAAATTCCCATAACTCATCTATTTATTTGCTTCCTGGTCACCATTTTGTTGGTTGAATTCATGTGAATGTTACCCATGGAGGGCCTTTTGATTCCATTCTTGGAGTGGAACTATTGTATAAAACCACCTGGATTAGTCATTTTATAGGTTCCATCCAGAAAAAAAATTCAGATAACATTTTATAAATATCCTAGCATATACCTTTATTTCAGACTTAACTAATGTTCAGTGAATTGATATCTGTTTTACTCCAGGATCATTGCTCCACATTTATTAGGAGCTGTGAAAAAGAAGTGCTCATGTGTCTGTAGTTGCCTTAGAGTGATGGACCCTATGTAATGTTAATATTATGTGAATTTTTGTTAGGATACTTTCCATTCGAATCTATTATAGTCCATTTTACAATTCAGAAAATATATTTTAACAGTAGTTTTGCATATGTATTAAAGGTTTTCTTTCCATTGAACCTTGAATTTAAGGATACCAGTAAGTCTCTTGACTATACAATCACAAATTCCTCCTTCATAGCTTTATGTTTAAGAAATAGCCAGGGACTAAAAGATTCTATAAAAGAATATATATATATATATATATATACAATATATATACACATGGATATGTGTATATATATGTATATATATATATATGTAAAACATAAATTTGAAGTTTCACATGTAATTATCTTTTTTATCTTGTTTGCATGGTGGGAAGTTTATGCTGATTGATGATTGTTATATTCATAATTTATAAAAAGAAAATCTTAAAGAGAAAAGGAAGCAGCCAGGACTTCATGAGCCTCAATGTACCCAACTGCTGAGATGATACGCATTGTCAGCCAGAAGTAGGAAGGAAAACTCAGTTCTGTTTAAAAGAAATGATAATGTATTTAAGGCTAAGTAGAATTACAAAGAGCTTAAACTTTCTCCTTGAAAGATGCCCCCTTTTATATCTTTTTTTTTTACTTTATTGTATTGGTGGCCTGTTTTAAATAGAGATAGTTTTTCATGTGGCTATCAAATTCCTTAGCATTTGTACTTTATTTAGATCAGTTCTACATATTTGCCATATGTGAATAAGCCATGTGTGAAGAACTGAGTTGAAGAACTGAGTCAAAGACTTGGCAATAAAGGTGAAATAGACGTTATAATGCTTTTAGGTGACTTTGTCAATAATTAATAAATCAATAAATTGTTGTTTTTTTTCTTTCTCTAGTAATTTTTGGCAAACTCTTTTTGCTCCTAAATCAACACATTGCTTTATTGCAAGCATTTATACCTTTTTATTTTTCATTGATACAAGCTGTAAGTGAATTGTATAAAGTACAGAAACATATAATTGTCTTATATTTGGAAAGGTCACTGCTGTTCTCATTTTTGGGTAGCAGATATGTCATGCTTTTAGTTAAGAACAGTGAGAATAGACATGTGTGGAGAAAAAGCAGGTAAAGTGCTTCATTAGTAAAATATGCATCACACTGAAGCATTTCAGCCAATAAAAATGGATCTTTTCCAGCTCTTCCATTTTCAGGTTTTGTATAGAAGCTATAGATTTGAGTCACCTCCTTTGATACAAATATTCTGTTATTCATCATATTTATGCTGCACTAGCTTTCTATTTCTCATTTGGCCTAAATTGTATTTTAGTCATTTTGGACTTCCTGTGAGCTTATAAATGACCAGAAATTTTCTGCATTATCCTTTGGAGGGGAGAGGAGGAGTCTCTCCCATAATTTCTTTGTTGCACAAGCTTCTGTACTGAAGTGTTGATTGCTGTTGAATTGCTTATTTTGTTCTTTGTGCTGCTTTGACTCTGTATTTGCCTTACCTTATATGACTTTAAACTTTCAATTGATCATTAAGGGAATTTGGAATTTCTAATATATTTTTGTTTTTCAGATTCCCTTTTGTGAATTTTCTTTCTGTTGCCTTTAATGGGACACTATAGCATCCAAGTTTTCCACTGAGCATACTAACTAGATATTTATGTTATCTTCCAATGCTTCTGCCATGGTAGTGCTTGATTCTTATCCTTAGGAGTATTTCTTGATAACTCTACCCTTCCTTCTATTTTTTTTCTCCATAGCAACAACTGCCACATTCTCTTGTATGCAGGTCCTGAAACATTTTTATTCTTTCTGTCAAATACTGCAAGAGAATGTTCTTGCTCATAATGTCAGAGCAAATTCTAGCTTTTAAAAAATTATTCTGTTTTGTTATAATTGGTCTGCTAGTTTAATTAATGCCATGAAGCTAAAAAAAGAGAGATTTTAAAATATCCTGTCTAAGTATCCCCAACTCCTCTTTAAATTAGCTGAGACACCAATTATTGCTTTTATCATCTATTTTGTTAAAAGATTAATAGAGTTTGCACTAGGCCAAGATTGTCAATGACCTTGATTTTTTCAGCTTTTCCGCTTTAATTTAGTAGCTCCTCATATTTCATCTGGTTTAAATATTAACATATTTTTGCCCTGGATTGATTAGCAATACATTGTTATATCCCTGGGGGTAAGGGATAAAAAGCAGTGTAAGGCTTCTGTAGTTGTTGTAGTAGTAGTAGTAGTAGTAGTAGTAGTAGTAGCAGCAGCAGCAGCAGCAGCAGCAGCAGCAGCAGCAGTAACAGTAGCTGCTGCTAGCACTTGTATAGGGCTTTAAGGTTTGTAAAGCTCATTATAAACATTATTTCATTATATCCTCACAACAGCCTTGTAAGATGTGTGTTATTATGCCCATTTTAAAGATAAAAAAATTAAGGAAAGTAGAGGTTAAGTCACTTGACAAGGGCAACAAAGCTATTAAGTGTCTGAGACAGGATTTGAACTCAGGTCTTCCTGATTCCCAATCCAGTGCTCTATCCAATGTGCCACCTAACTTATACTGTTTCCAGCTTTGTTGTATTGTAGGATTATCACATAATGAAATCAACTAATCAACCAAAAATTTATTTAAGCACCTATTATATGCCAGAGACTATGTTAGGCAATGGAGATATAAGTACAATAAATAAAATAGTCCTTACCTACAGTGAGCTTACATTCTAATGGAAGGGATGACACATATACACATATGGACAACATAAATACAAAGTTAATAATATTAATATGTACAAATTGTTAAATACAAAGTAGTTTAGGTGGGAGGTACTAGCTGTTGGGTGGTCAGGAAAGGCTTCCTGCAGAAGGTGATGCCTGAGCTGCCTTTTAAATGAAACGAGAGATTCTTTGAGGTTGAGGTAAAAAGGGAATGAATTCCAGGCATGGGGGATGGCAACTGAAAAGGCAGAGAATGAAGTGAGGTGGAGTGGAGTGTGTGAAGAAAACCAAAGGTGACTTTGGCTGGGTCACTAAGTGCAGAAATAGGAATAAAATCAAATGAAGCTGGAAAGCAGGTTGGGGTCAGGTTGTGTAGAGCTTTAAAAGCTAAACAGAGGGGTTTATATTTTATCCTAGAAGAAGGAATAGGAAACCACAAGAGTTGGATGAGTAGGGGAGTCATATGGTCAGATATACATTTAAGGAAAATTACTTAGGCAGTATTACACAGGGTGGACTGGAGTGGGAGGAAAGAGTGGTTTACAGTGCCAAATGAAGCACATAGGTTGAGAAGAATAGGCCTGAGAGAAGACCATCCCACTTGTCAACTAAGAGATTACTGGTAACTTTCATGGGGGAGCAGTTTCAACTGAGCCATGAATTCAGAAGCCTGATTACAAAGGGTTGTTGTTGATCCTTCATTCTCAAAGAGGACCAATGACATCAGGAGGGTGATTATTGACGTGCAAGTGAATTGGATTTAAGTGAGGCAGAGCCATGCAAAGTCATCAGCCCCATTCTCTCCTCCAGAGTCGCTGGAGTCTAGTGGCAAAGCATAGGTCAGGACAACTGGCCATGGCCCAGGATGCAGTGGGAGACCTTGGCCTTTTTAAGATAAGAGTCTGTCACAGATCTCAGTGTGTCAGAGGCAACAGGGGTTAAAGAATGAGTGAGAGGAGAGAAAAGGGAGGCAGCAAGTGCAGCTGAGACAAGTAGTAGAGATATAGGGCCGTAGCTTGAAGGTCTAGTGAAGGCTTTATAAGGTTGGAGGAGACTTGAGCATGTTTGAAGGCAGTAAGGAAGGAACTACTTGATAAGGAGAGTCTGAAAATTATGAGAGAAAAATGATTGAGAATGCAATCTGCTAGACAAGATGAGAAAAAAAAGGGATCAGTTGAAAATATAGAGGGGTTGGCCTTGGCAAGGAGAAGAGCTACCTGTTTGTCACAGTCTACAGAAAAGGGGAGAATTAGAAAGTACACCAAGGGAGTGTGTGTGAGAGATGAAGAGAATGGGGAAAGAAGAAGCCTATTTCAAGTGGCCTTTTTTCAGTAGAGAGGCAAGTTCCTCAGCTAAGAGATATGGGGGAGGAGGAGGAACAGGATCCTTGAGGAAGGAAGAGAAGATTTGAAATAGCTTCTACAGGGAGTGAGATAGGGAATCCTTTAGGAAAGAAAAAGGCTTGTCTTGCAGGAGAGAGGGCACAGTTAAAGTTGAATAACATGAATTTATGATATATCCAGTCAGCATTTCTGGGAGACTTCCTTCAGCAGTTTGTTAGTATCTGTAAAAGTGGCTGATGGTGGGAGCAGTCCAGGGCTGAGGTTTGTCAGGGGAAAAAACTGTGATAGGACAAGAGAATGAGGGGGCAGCGTAGAGTTGAAATGGAGTTTTGAGTTGAAGTTGGAGAAGGAGGAAAGAAAAGGGTGAGAAAGGCTTGAGCAAGTACTGAGGAGTGGAGGGAATTAGGGTCTCAATTAGGGTGAAGAAGAGGTGTAGAAAAGATGGAAGTGGAAGGGAAATGGAAGATAATAGAAGACTATGGCCAGCATTCATCTTCTCAGAACATTTCACATACACTTGTGGTTTGCTTGCCTTAATGATTGGAATAATTATCAGCATAGAATCATTTATGACAAATAGGGTTTTGGTGTTTCTGACCAGTACTTAGGATCTTGCATTCTTGTGGTACTAGAACATGGAGAGTCACATACTTCACTGCCTTCCATGTCAAGATATACACTGGTTAGAGAACTAATCCAACCCAGTGGTATCATCATAGGCCAGGATTGGTGTTAACACTTTCAGATCAGAGGTATTTACCAGTCTCAGGGTTCATGTAGTCACATAGCTATCTATCATTCTCTTACTTTTGATTGTCTGCCTTGAATACACATCCCCTTCTGCATGATATGGAATAATGAACTTCTTCTTCTTCCTCTTCTTCTCTTCCTCTTCCTTCTCCTATCTTCCTCTCTTCCCCTCCTCCTCCTCCTCCTCCTCCTTTTTCTCTTCCTCCTCCTGCTCTTACTTCTCCTCCTCCTCCTTTTTCTCTTCTTCCTCCTCCTCCTCTTGCTTCTCCTCCTCTTCCTCCTCCTTCATGTGGAATGACAAAGAATTTCATCTTCTTCTTCTTCATGTGGAATGACAAGGAACTACTTCTCCTCTTACTCCTCTTCCTCTTCCTTCTCCTCCTCCTCTTTCTCTTGTAAGATTGAAGGAATCCAAAGTGATCTTCCCTCCTGTTCACCTCACTTTATCTTTCTTCAAAACTTACCCTCACTATCTATGAGGAAGTAGTTTCCTGGCTTCTTAATGAGGTTGAACCTTCCACATAATATCCTGATTTCAATTTCTTTCACAGTCTCTGGGTACTTACTCTAGAAGTTGAAGGAGGGATTAGATGGTAAGGAAATGGAGCCATTTTTTGGTAGTGGTGGTGTTACTACTAAATTTAATATATACTTTTGTAAGGGTGGGGTCTAAATCACTCCAACTCATTTTAGCCTTTATACCTTAACTAGATGAGACCATGTCTCAATCAATTATAATCGCGGTGTTTAGCACATTACTTGGCATGTTGTAAGTTTAATAACTGCTTATTGATCTGTTAACTTGACCCACAGGCCTTAGACAAAGTGCTAAAGGCATTTAAACAAGAATGATGCAGCACAAGAATTGTGTTTGAATAGGCCTAGGAATTTGCCTCTGTCTCAAAGATCATCTATAAATTATCAAGCAAGTTGAAAATGGATTGATTCCCAGAAATTTGAGCAAGTATGGGTTTCTAGCACTGCCCCCTCACCTGACAGGAATTTCCTGGTAGAAAGGGGGAAAGCAGAAGCCTTAGTTTTGCCCTTGGCCAGGTTTCCTTCCCCTACCTCTCTTGACTGAAGTAGGACCTTGTGAGCTTGGAAGTTTCAAACTTCTCATCTTCCTTTTGGTGTCCTAGGCAGCATCCTTAGGCTAGCTGGCAGTAGCATCCACACCAGGTACCAAAGATAGATGGATATAGATTCACCATGCTTTAGGGGACTTTCTTGAGCACCCCACAAATGGAAGAAAAGGACTTCTGATAACTAGGAACCCTTTGCCACATGTAGTCTCTAAACCTGGACCCACTTTTCTGTATTTGTGGGAGGCTATGTTACAGACTTTTGGGGGGATATTTAGTACTATTTATTCTAATGTATTAATTTAGTAAACAACCCTTACTAAAAGTTACTTACCCAGGCTGGATGAATAAATTGATTCTCAGCTGATAATCTTAGGGGGAATCACCCAGGTGGGGGCCCAAGCTGGCAGTATTAGAAAACCATCCCTGACCCCTCAGTGATACCTTATAACCCAGAGGGAAGATGGAACTAAGCTTTAGAAACCTGATTTATTAGTGGGACTTGAGATAAGGATGCTCAGAAATATGGGCTAAACTTTCAAAACACACACACATACACACCCCTATATTGCAGCTAATACAGATCCATGGTAAATATTTCAGTGTTCTCAGATCGTTTATAAAATCTTCACTTAATAAAAACTCCTGAATTCATATGCAAGTTTCTTTTTCTGTCATCCTTTGTATATGGAAATGTTTGTGTTTGTTGATATTTTTCAAGTTCATAATAAAAAAATGTAAAAAGGATGCATGGCAGTGAAAATAAGAAGAAAAATAAGGTGGGGAATAACAAGGCCAAATAAATGATTTTCAAGATAGGAAGGCTTGTCAACTCTCTCTTATGAAGAAAATAACTGCCTTACCTCATGATCAAACAGTACACAATAAAACTTTTAAAAATATTTTTTCTTTCTTATAATTCTTAGGTGTTTTCACTTGATATGTAGTGAATAGCAATCATGCACAGCTCTGTATTCCCCTTGTATACTTTAGAATCAAAGTTCCTTGAGAATGGGGATTATGTCTATTTAACTTGTCACATTGCTAAAGCCGTAAATCAAGCTTTTCAATTGAGCAAACATTAAGGATCATAGATTGGAGCTGGAGGAGATCTTAGACATCATCTAATCCAAACCTCTCATTTCATAGATGAAAAACTAAGTCCCAGAAAGGTTAGGTGATTTGCCCATGGCCAGTCAATTAGCCAACATCATTTATTAACTATCTCCTATGTGTGAGACACTGCATCAAGCACCAAAGATAGAAATGAAGTAGTCTCTGACCCCAAAGAGGCAGTTCTGCTAGGAAGAGAGAACACATACACATCTAAGTATATACGAAGTAAAGACAAAGAAATGTGGCAAGAGGAGGCCAGAGTAGTTACGGGTGGTTCAAGTAAACCTTCATTTAGAAGGTAGCACTTAGTCTGAGTTTTGAAGAAAAGCAAAGATTTTTAAGAAGCTGGGGCAAAGAGGGAGCATCAGGCATAGGAGACAATTTATTCAAAGGCATGAAACTGGAAAATGGAATGTTATTTGGGAAGAACAGAGAGAGAGTCTGTTCAACTGGACCAAAAAATACATGAAAGGGAGTAATATATAATACCAGGGAAGTTAATTTGGAGCCAGGTTGTAAATGCTAAACCAAACAGTTTGTATTTGATAATAGAAATGATAGGGAACAACCACAGTTTACTGAGTTGGGAGTGAGATGGTCAGAGATGTGTGCCATAGGAAAATCACTGTGGGGCTTATGAATGTAGGTAGCAGCAAAGCTGGGATTTATTTAATAAATTTTTACATATTTATATGTGTACATTTTGTCTGTCTGTCCCTGTTTTGTTTAGTCATTTTCAGTTGTGTCCAATTCTCCATGACCCCATTTGGAGTTTTCTTGGCAAAGATACTGGAGTAGTTTGCAATTTCCTTCTCAAGCTCATTTAACAGATGAGGAAACTGAGGCAAACAGGGCTAAGTGACTTGTCCAGGGCCATACAGCTAGTAAGCATGAGAGGCCATATTTGAATTCAGGAAGATCATCTTCCTGATTCCAAGCCCAGTGTTCTATCCACTGATACACCTAGCTGCCCTTTTGTTCTTCCCTATAGAATGTGAACTCCTTGAGAGGGGAGATTGTTTTAGATATTGGCTATCCAGTACCTAGCACATGGTAAGCACTTAGTAAATATTTATAGATTGATTAATTCTAGGCTCCTTCCTACCACTCTCTCATCTGTTATTTTTAAAGTGTAGTGATAGGTACTGGTGATACAGAGATAACAATTAGGTAAGTCCCTATCTCGAAAGGGTTTACATTCTACTAGTTTGGAATACAACACATATAGAGGTAAGAATGATATGAAGAAAGGAGTGCTGAGACCAAAAAAAAATCTAGAGAGACTCTTCAAAAAAATTTGAGGAAGAAGCAGGCTTTGAGCTTGTTTGATTAGGGAAGGGTTCAGGGAGGTGGCATCTAAGCAGAGCCTTGAAGGACAACAAGCATTATGGAAAGCAGAGATGAGAATAAAGTACATTTCCAGCCATGGGTGATAATCTGGACAATATAGAGAAGATGGACATGGCCTATCAATCTTCATTTGTACTCACCTCATATACCCAACCTGCTACCAAGTTCTGTCATTTCTATCTTAATAAAATCTCTCATTAAAAATCCCCTTCTCTCCACTCACAGCTGCCACCCTGGCAAAGGCTCTCATCACCTCATGCTTGGTCTAGTGTAATAGCCTTCTGGTTCTTCTCCCTACCTCAAATATCTCCCCGCTCCAGAGATCCTCTACTCAGCTGCCAAAGAGTCCTTCCTAAAGTACAGATCTAACCAGGTTACTACCCTGCTCAATAAACTCTGGTGGCTCCCTACTACTTCCAGGATCAAACATAAAATATTCTGTTTGGCCCTTCTCAACATAGTTTCTCCTTGGCTTTCCAGTCTTACTACATTCTACTTCATTTCTTCTACTCTATGATAGTTACACTATTTGCTGTTCCTTCCACATGACATAACATCCCAACTCTTGGTTTTCACTGCTGTCTCCCATTTCCAGAATGTACTTCTTCCTTACCCTCTGTCTCTTGGCAAATTTCAAGACTCAGTTCAAATCCCAAGAAGCATTTCCTTGTTCTCCCAACTGCTAGTACAGTGCTTCTGAGTTTAGCTACCATTTACGATGTATAAATTTTATCTGTATGTAGTTGTTTGTATATTGTCTCCCTCATTAGAATGTAAGATCCTTGAGGGGTAGAAACCACTTTTTTCTTTTTCTTTTTTTTTTTACTTTGCCTTTCTTTGTATCTACAGTGCTTAACATTGTGCCTGGGATGTATTAAGTACTTAATCAACACTGTTAGTTGACTGAAAATACTAATATTTTGGAGTATATTGTTCAGAGTGTATCAACTGTTCAATGCCTTTAGCATAAAACAGGATGCACACACTCAATAAATTTAACAAAAGTAACCAATCAATGAGTAGTGAGCTATAAGCTTTTATCCTTCTATAAATTTTAAAATTTAAGATTACATATCACTCATATTTAAAATTAAGCAATTGTAGTTTATGCTTGTACAAATATAAAATAACAAATTTCAAGTCTTGCAAATAACCAAATTCAAAATATTTACTTGATTTCCGTTTTTCATTTAAAAAGTACAATATATTTTGTATATTTCCAGATGGCTGTGGGTGGCTTGAACCTGGGAAACTTGAATTTATAGTATCCAGATTTAGAAGCCGCATTGTTAGGTCTTTTCTTGTCTGCTTCTTAGTCTGCATCTGGTTACCCATCAAAATCATATGCCTCCCAAACAAAGATTACAAATTAAAATGCAGCCAGCACAGTAGACCAACTGACTAATGTTACAAGAATGTCCTGGTCCTATTGCGCATAGATTATGTAAATGTGAATTTCAGCATCCACATTTAGGCTAAGATTTAAATTTACAAGCAGGAGGTCTCATTTTGTAAATACAGCATAAAGGGGGAAACACTTCATTGGATATCTATTTGGAATAATTTGCAAGAATTTAAAATGTTGAAAGGATTCCATAAGCATGGGAAAAGGTAATGTGTAACAAAACATATAAGCTGTAAATATTCAATATGTCACAATATTATAAGAATATTTTCCTTTCAAAGGTTCTATAAATACTTGTAGCACCTGTATGTAAGGATAGCTCTCAATTACTCTATTGTTAAATAAAAACCAGTTCATTCGGTAAACATTTATGGAGTGCCCATTATGTGAAAATCATAGACTTTTCTAACACAGGGACTTAAGATATCACCTGATCCAATTGCCTCACAATATAAATGAGGAAACTGAGGACCAGAGATGAGAAGAGGCACTAGCAAAATCAAAAGGGCCCTAATATAAGGATTAGGAGTACTAGGTTTTGGAGGCTACCTCAAGCAAGTCATTGAAACTTTGTGTCTTTTCCCTCATCTATAAAAATAGAAAGCTGGGCTACATGGTTTCTTATATCCCTCCTAGTTAAAACAAAACAAAACAAAACATGTATAACATATAACATATAGATAATTGTATTATCCATAAACGAAGATGGTATTGATCACCTTAAGTGAGATCTGTGCTTCAAATTCCTCTTTTAGAAGTGGTAATAGATTTATATTGAGCAAACCACTATTTTTTCCTTTATTCCCTTTCTGTCCAGTGGCACACACATGCAGAGCGGCCAGCAAGGGTTGTCAGGGCAGTTCATAGAGAGCATCTAAACATATAGCATGACAGCTTTGCTTTAAGGTATTAAGACAATTAAAATTCATTAATGATTTTTTTGTTTGTATATTGAAAATATAACTATGTAGTTCACATTTTCTTTAAGGTATATAATACCTACTCTGGAAAAAATGTCATTACTTAAATCAAATCAGATGAAATCTTATAGGAGTTGTATCTTTTTTTCTAAGAATACTGTGAATTGCACTGCATATGTAGGTTTCTGGGTCACAAAGAAAAACACTACTGTACAGCTAGTGATTTCCTTCTAGCAAATGTAGGGAAACCGGAAAGGTGGCTGGCACAGATGTTACCTCGACATAGCACATTCATGATTTCAAATATGGTAAAGTATCACCTAAGAAGCGTCAGATGCTTCTCTGAGGAGCAATCCAGGTAATTCTGAACTCACATATAAATTATTCTATGTGATAACAGGAGCATAGTTCTCCCTGCATAGATATGAATATGTGCATTACAGTACAACTCTGTATACTCATTTATAGAAGCACTTTTCACCTGGGCTTCTGATTACATGTCAATTGCATCATGAAATCCAGCAGTTGAGCTCACTTCTCCATACTCCTACTATATTATATACAGTGTGTGTTAAAAAAAATCTGAGAAATTTGACTTTTGTTAAAATTCTAAAAGGGAAAGCATTTGCTGACCCTATTTCCATTTGGAGAGTTTTTATAACTTTATACTTATATAAAGTGTAAGTATGTATTTTATACTTGTATAAAATGTTTATACTTTTAACAATTCTGCTTATATTTGAAAATTGTAATAATGATAAGATGTATCTTATCCCCTTAGCGACAATGAGGAAAGTCTCAGTATTGGATCTTTAAGTTAAAGAGCTCAGTAGAATGACAAACTTTAATTGGCTCAACAAGCATTTATTAAAATGGATTCTCGGTGCTGAGTATTGCATTAGGAGCTGGGGGAGATATGAAATTTAAAAATCAGGGTCCCTACCCTCATAGAGCTTAGAGTCTAGTAGGAAAATATGAAACAAATACAGTAACTACAATATAGAATTCTTTTGTTGTTTCTGTTCAGTCATGTCCAATTCTCCATGACCCCGTTTGGGTTTTTTTTTTTTGGCAAAGATACTGAAGTGGTTCACCATTTCCTTCTTCAGCTTATTTTACAGGTGAGGAAACTGAGGCAAACAGGATAAAGTGACTTGCCTAGGGTCACATAGGTACTAAGTATCTGAGACCAGATTTGAACTCAGGAAGAAGAGCCTGACTCCAGGTCTGGCACTCTGTCCACTTAGCTGCCCAGTCAAGTATGAAGTCCTGATAAAACTTTTGTGGACAGCCCCTATTTGCTCTATTTAATATCATTTCCATATTATTTACTTCCCCCCACCCCCATTCTAACAGTCATATTAGGAACATGAAACATTTCTGTTATTGTAAAACTTGATTCTCTAATATTTAAAAAAGCCTGTTTTCCAGATAATAAAATGTGTTCAGATAAACACTAACGACCTTAAGACCTGTGAGATGATTTAGAGTATAATTAATCCATTGAAAGACTTTAATCAGCTTCATTTTTGAGCAAGTTCATTCACCAGAAAAGTTTTTGACTATTAATATATATTTAAAACAAGTTTTGTAATAAGAAGCTGCTTGAACCTTATTATCGAGTTGATTGGCCATCATGAAAAGGGAGAAAGCAAATTGAACTAACTGGGGAAGCAAGAGCAGAGTTAAGATGTAAAAAAATGTTTTTGTTAATGGTTATTGCTTCATTCTTCTTTCTTTTGCCTTGATTCCCTAGATCATCAGGCTGCTCCTGATACCTACTTTCCACAATATCGTAGAGATTAGGTCTATTTGTCAAATATTAGGTAGGACTCAGCTTAATAGATGATGAAGCTGTCTTCTCTCTCTCTCTCTCTCTCTCTCTCTCTCTCTCTCTCTCTCTCTCATCTCTGTCTCTGTCTCTGTCTCTCCCTCTCTCTCTCGATGAATTAGGAAGACCTAAATTCAAATCCTGCCTCAAATACCTACTAGCTCTGTGACCCTGAGCAAATCACTTAAACTTCTGGAGTCTTGGTTTCCTCATCTGTAAAATGCAGATAATAATAGCACCTATCTCGCAGGGTTATTGGGAGAATCAAATGATATAACCAATAAAGCACTTTGCAAACCTTTAAGCACTATATAAGTGTTTGCAATTAATCTAATAATAACTATTATTGGTCCTAAGTAATGCATGTACAGCCTTTAAAATCACCTTGACAACAGGTACCGTGTCATGAAGACTTCCATACTTTGGAAGAGCTATTTTGTGCCCCCGCCATCATCATCACTATCATGATACAAATTGTGAGATCATGGTCCACCTTGGGACTTGGCTTGAGGAAACAAAATATTGTCTGCAACTGTAAAGTTCAAAATGTTATTGAGCTGCGATTTTTAAAATACCGGTACATATACTAATAAAAGGGGTAGGAGGGAAGAAATTGGGCAAAAGAGGACTAACCATATATAGGGTGAAAAGGACTGTTGCTTTCACATCAGTGTGTTCAACCTGTTAGCTTACAGTGGAAAGGGACATAAGGACGACATCTTCAGATAGAAATGATGCATGCATAAATGTGTATAGAAAGATGATAGATGCACACATATATAGGAACTAAACCTGTGATTACATATGCATATATACACACATGTACATGTATATACACATATGTGTGTATGTATATGTATGTATCTATCTATTTATCTATCTATCATATCTATATTTAGCCATCCTGCACTGGTAGAGGTATCTATCTCTGTACATAGATATATTTATCCCTCTCCGATTGCAGGTTGTTCTCTGTAACTTGCAGTCTCAGAGAATTGCCTACATTACTGACAAGTTAAGTGACTTTGACTGAGTCATACTTTTGGCATGTTTCTAGAAGGGACTGGAACTCAGATCTTTCTGGCTTCAAGGCCAACTCACTATCCTCTAAGTTTACTCCATCCTACCTCTATAAATAGCTGTGTAGATAGATAGATGGATAGATAGAGAGACAGACAGACAGATAGACAGATAGATAGATAGATAGATAGATAGATAGATAGATAGATAGATAGATACATAGATAGATAGATAGATAGATAGATAGATAGATAGATAGATAGATTGATTGATAGACTGAAAGATGTACTGAAGTCAATTCCAACGGCTCACAGAATTCAATTGTGCAATTTTCAGTGTGAATATTCACACCTCTGAATTTGGCAAATGCTACAAATCAAGGCTTGATTTGTTTTGTTTACTGGCCAGACTTAAGAAAGTTATAGAGAAAATGTCAATAATGCAGATTAAATTTTAAAGTGTGTCATGTATACTTCTCCCCCCAGAGAGATGCTTCTTATTTACCCAGCATACCCCTAGATAGAGATAAACAGATAATAGAGTGATAGATATGGATAGTTTATTTAGATCTAGATATAATTACACATTTCTATGACTCTTTTTGCAACCAATCTTATTCCTATTTTTCAGTTTTTACTTGCGCACTTCATTTTAATTATTATAAATTAGTAGCTCAGCACCTGTTACTACCCAAGAAGTGTTAGTATAGTAGCTATGCAGAACAGTTGAGGAGAAAACAAAAAGTGTTACTTTTCATCGGAGCAGGAGAAATACTACTTTAAATAAGTGATTACAAACATCCTTTCTGAGTCACTGCCAGCAGCATTTCAGAGGGTGGCCCACACAGTCGCATTTCTTTGACAGCCCCTTATTGGCTTCCCTCCATAATCATGGCAACACATTCAAGCAACATCCAGAATAACAGAATGATTCATAGGCTCTACTATATGATTATTGGATCATAGGATATAGAGCAAGAAGTAACTTAGGAAATGATCTAATTCAAGCTCCTCCTTTTTAGAGGTGAATAAAATGAGGCCCAAAGAAGTTAAGCAATTTTGTTAATATTGTTACTCCCTCTACCAATGCAGATTTCACTCCTTTTGTAGTTAGTTTTCTGAGGTCATATATGTAAAATTGGAAAAGACCTCAGAAGCCACCGAGTCAGATTCCCACCTTTTCCAGATTAGGAAACTGAGGACCAAGATTACAGAAATAGTAAATAATAGAGGTAGGATTTGAATCCAGGTCCTCTGACTTCACAGCCAACGCTCTTTCCACTCTCCCCTTTTCTGACATACTGTGACACTTCCCTTATTCCACATCATAACCTTGTGGCCTGCTGATGTACCTCTCTGAACATAAACAGAGGTAGGTTAGGATAACAGACAGATTCAGTCCAATGACAAGCCCAAAGTCTTTTCAGCTCAATCGAACATGCCAGAGGTTCTGCTCCAAAGGACAAGTATAGTCTATATAAGCACATATCATAGTGTTCCAAAGTACCACAATAGTCTATGAGAACCTAGGGCCATATCTATGCTGTGATGGGGCATTGGAGCAATAGTTGAATACAGCTCTTTTGTCAGACAGGCCAAATATTCCATGATATCAAAACCAGCCATTTAATGCAGTTAAGACACCAGATCACTTCAGGAAAAGATGAAGACTTTGGTTGGACTGGCAACTAGTAAATAAATTCCTATTTATTCCAGGAGATATCACCTTGTGTAGCTACAATCTTACAGGAAAGTGGAAACTGACCTCGTGACTCTTAGCATCTTACCTTGTAGAGGAGCAGTTTCTGAGATAGAGAACAGCTTCTATTCAGAAAAGAGAACCACTGGCTAATTTGTATCCTGACTTGTTAAAATTATCATGTTGGACTAAAACACATATTTAATTCATGTCTGCTATACATTTTACACTTCTTGCTTTTAACTTTTGGATACATGTGGCTCATGTACTGTAGGAAAAGTTACAAGAGAAGAAAATAGCCTTGATAATTTTTATCACCAATTTTGAAACCAAAACATGAATTGATAGTGATGGTGTCTTTGCAGAATCATGAACAACAAAAACAACGATTTGCACATATCAAAGTTAGAGCTTGTTTAGCACCATTCTGGGCACATAGGAAGCCTCAACCAATTCTTGTGTATTGATTGGAAAATGTAGAGGTTGCTCACTATTTCACTTGCTACTACTATTAACTTGACAAAATAACTAGTGATAGAGAGAAAAAAAATGGCTAAGTTCAATAAGTTCTATTTCTTAGGTACTTAATTTTATCACATTCCTTTGAGATTCTTCAAAATCTTTCTTTGTTCTGACTCAATTAACTGTCATTGATATACTTATCTCCCTCGCTGTATACTTTAAACATTCATTGATATATTGAATGTCAATCTTAGAAGTGATACCCAGAGAAAGGCACTGACGTGTTTGTCTTCGTCTAAGCTAGGAATTAGCTATTGGTTATTTTTAAATCATCTTATCCAGTTTTACTTCATGCCAAATTTTACTTCCTAACTAGAGGTTTTCCACATTTTCATAGTGGCTTTTTGAAAGCCCTTTTAAATATTTACAAACTTTTTTTTTTCTTTTCCTGACTTTTTAGAGTATTCTTGCAATGTAGTAAAACAAAACACTCTTAATAAATGCTACTTGTTAACACTTTGTTAATCAGCCTATAACTTCAGAGTTGTGTATGTGTACCTGCAATATCACTGGAGTATAGAATTCGCAGTAAAAAAAATTCTGTCCACCAATGCAGATAGAAATTCATCTATATTTTATAGCTTTTAGAAATTTGCCTGGAGCACAAAAAGGTAAGGGTCACTTAGCTAGTATGTGTCAGAGGCAGGACTTGAATCCAGATTTATTCATTGTGCACCATGTTGCCTTTTTGACTTCGAGGTCACTCAGATTTTTTTTAAACAATCTCAAAACACAACTCTAGAATTATTTACCTCACTTAACACCATTTTTGAGACAAGTATAATGCTAGTCATGTTTCAGTCTACTCATCAGAGTGTTATTAATTTTTAATAATAAATCATATATTTTCATAATAACTCAGCTTCTTCAGTCCTTTGATCATTTGGAGGCATTTGAGACATGTTATATATCAGTCAGGGATTTACTGAACAATGTGGAAGAGCAAAGTGGCAGGAAACACAAGCAGCCAATATGTGACCATCCATGAGAGGAGAGGAGAGAAAGGAACATATGCAAATAGTTGTAAGATTGGACTGGAAGATGCCTTTCTGGCAGGGAACAGGTAAATATAGCTATTGTTTGCATTAAGGCCTTGGCAACAATCTAACTGGAGATCAAAAAAGGGGGGAAAGTCTATAAAGCAGTTTTCCTTAGGAAACACTTCACCTCACCCTGCCCCTTCAATTCTCAGATGAATACTGAGGATGACGGATGCGAATAGGTAAACTGTCATGACAGAGAGCGTGGAAAATAACAAATGGCAAGGCCATACAGATCTAAGCATCTCAGTTTCAGCAGGTTTAAACAATGGAAGGAATTAAAAATCAAAAGGGAGGATGTTCAACCTTAGGGCATAACTGAAATTTGTTTGGATTTGACACTAACATTCCACAACTTTACAACAATTTTATCATTGTGAATGATGAAACTGAACAGATCTTACTATTCCTAGATTGGCAGTTTTATGAGTTGCTGTACTACACATATACACATAAGTATACATATATACATATACATACATACATACATTTGTACACACACACATGACCTTGCTTCCATCTTCTGTAAATATACATTTAAAATCTGAGTTGATCACTGAAGTCGAATTGGGACAATGAAGACCCCTTGCCACCATATCAAATCACTGTGGAGAGATTCCTCCTTTTCTTCATCACTGGAATAATTTATCTCTGTGTCATCAGAATTTTGACCTTGGGAGCTTCTTCCCCTTGAAAGATATCTCTGTATCTAGAATCAGTGTGGAGTAGTGGATAGAAAACTGGCCTTAAACTCAGGAAGACCATGGTCAAATCCTCCCTAGACACATACCAGCTCTATGACCCTGAACACTAGTCACCTAAACTCACTCTCAGTTCTCTACATGACTCTTAAAGACTTTCAGTTGCAGAGAAGATGGCCCATCTGCATTGGTACAGGGCGTTTCCTTACCTGGGATTTCTCTGTATGAATGACGTCAGATCTAGTCCCTATTCTCTGTGTCTATCTCTGTCCATCTATCTATCTATCCTAGCGGCCATGCAGATGACAAGGCACTTGAATTAGGCTAATATTCAGATGACAAACAGCCTACCATCACACCTGAATTCAAGGTCTTTCCAGTTTGACTGTTTGACAGACTTTTCATTCCTCTGACAAAGCCTTTTGAGATCCTAGGGCCACCAACATCCAAAAATGAAGCATCAGCAGACTTTGGCGAACGGACGTGATTCACAGTTGAAATATGGCAATGAAAGAGTATACTTTATTCCAAAAAAACAGATTAGATTAAAGTAGTGGTGTGTTGTTGTTCAGTTGTTTTCAGTCATGTCTGACTCTTTATGACCCCATTTGGGGTTTTCTTGGCAAAGACACTAGAATGGTTTGCCATTTCCGTCTCCAGCTCAATTTTACAAATGAGGAAACTGAGGCAAACAGGATCAAGTTATGTCTGAGACCAGATTTGAAGATGTGGTCCTGACTTTAGGCCCAGCTCTCTGTGCACTTCACCACCTAGCTGCCCCAGTAGTGATGCAGCACCATCATATATCATATATACATACACACACACACACACACATATATATTCATGAAACCCCTGCATTCAGAGTAGGGGTGGGGTTGGGGAATACAGTGTAAAACATGTAAATGAAGATTAGAGGAAGGAGAAATGGAAGTGTGTCGCATTGTTATTATATTGAAAAATCACCAGTCTTATGGGAGGCAATAGATGATGAATTCTTTTTTTAAAAATTTTCTTTTTTATTATGAATATAAATATCAACAGATGTGAACATATCAATATACAAAAGGCAGAAAGTGAGATTGTGTATGAAAGTATGACCATGTGTGGTGTACAGCTTTTTATTTTTTTTATCTTTAGATTCTTTTAAAAATGTTTTATTTGTTTTTAGTTTTCAACATTCACTTTTATAAGATTTTGAGTTCTCAATTTTTCTGCCTTCCCTCTCCTTGCCACTTCCCAAGACAGCATGCAATTTGATATAGGCTGTATATGTACAATCTAAATGATGAATTCTGCAGGCAGATCACAAAGCTGGAAATATAATCAAGGTCAAACAGTAAGAGCTATCTGGAGATCTGTTGGAATCCTCACCCAAAATCATGCGACCAGAAATTCTTGACTTGCCCTGTTGATCAAAGTCTTCCTTCCAAGGGTAGAACAAGCAACAAATGGAAATGCTATTAAGACCTGATTCTGATCAATAAGAAGGGACTGGTTATTGAAGTAGAAATGATTTGAACCTTGGGAAGAAGTGACTACATCATCTTACAGTTTGTGATAGGTGGTGGGGGGAGGGGAGAGGTGAGGAGGAGGGGATGCAAGGGAGAGTTTTCATCATTCCTCTATTATTTCTTAGCTTATTTAATCTGATCTTACCCTTCTCAAAATTTTCATAGAACTTTGAATGGTTTTCATTTGTCTCTGTCATATTCTTCCTTGTAACATGCTTATTTGTACATGTGTCTTAGGAACCCTTGATTAGACTTCTCAAAAGCACAGATTTTGTCATTTTCCATCTTTATACCCTGGTGCCTAGTATAGTGTTTAGCAAATCACCATAATCATCACCTCTACCATCATCATCATCACCAAGAGCAGCAGCAACATCACCATCATCATCATCACTACCACCACCACCACCATCACCAGCAGCATCACCATCACCACCACCATCACCAGGAGCATCACCATCACCACCACCATCACCATCACCATCACCACCACCATCACCAGGAGCATCACCATCACCACCACCATCACCAGGAGCATCACCATCACCATCACCACCACTATCAGCAGCAGCATCACCATCATCATTATCATCACCAGCAGCAGAATCACCATCACCACCACCATCAGCAGCAGCAGCCTCATCATCATCATCATCAGCATCAGTACACCATCATTATCATCATCCCCATCCTTATCCTTCTCAGAACTCCAACCTTCAACTACAGATGCAGCCCTGTGACATAGATAATGCAAGTATTATTATCCCCATTTAACAGATGAGTAAGCCGAGACTCTGAGAGGTTAGGTGACTTGCTCAAGATTACATATCTATGAAGTGTCTTCATCAGGATATGAAACCAGATCCCCTAACTATAAGTCCAGTATACTTTCCCATAATACTAGGCTACCTTTCACATGAAAGGCATTTAATAAAAAATGTTGAATTGAATGTTGGAAGAACAGATTTCAAAAAATTCATATAAAGGAAAAACAGGGTCCCCTGATGCAAGACACTATAGAGGAAGATGGCTCAAAAGTAATGAGACTTTCAAGAATGGAATTATATTGTGAAAACGACAAATTCCAGTAAGGATAAAAAGGAAGTTTGTATAAATAGAGCTGATATGGCTGCAAAGGGGACTCATTAACTCTTCATATTTGAAAAAGTAATATATAGAAGATGGAAGAAGGTGGAAATCTTTGATGTGAGGTGGGGCTAAGATGGTGGAGAAAAAGCAGCAACTCTCTTGAGTTCTCCCCCGACCTCCACCAAACACCTTTAAATACCTTTAAATAATGCAATAAAACCAATTCCTGGAGCATCAGAACCCACAAAAGAATAGGGTGAAATAATTTTCCAGCCAAAGACAACTTATAAGGTAGGCAGCAAAGGTCTGTCGCACATGGGTGAGAGTGGAGCACAGCAGTGCAGGCCCCAGCAAACCAGGAGCAGGCCTTGGGAGCCACTGACTCATCAGCAGCAACAACTGCTTCTGGAGCTCTCAGCCCACAGACAGTAAAGGGGTCAAACAACTGGTCAGAGGATTACAAGGGGCTCTTCGCTGGCACTGGGGGCAGGACTCTGCTGCTTTGCCCATACTCAGATTGGGGTCACAGTCCTGGCATGGCAGTTCCAGGGCAAGGAGGAGCACTAGTATAGCGGAGCTTGTGGCCACAGTGGAGGGGGGACGCTCCTTGCAGTTCCAGGGTACAAAAGAGGAGTACAGGCCAGGAGAGCAGTAAACATCTCTCCTTAGATCATACCACCTTGGAAGAACTGAAAACTTACAAATCCCTAGAAATGTGAGTCAGGAAATACCTGACTTGAAGAAGTGAATTTGAAGATCAATCAAAAAAGCAATTAAGTCACAGGTATATAAGAACAGTATGTAATGCATTATAAATGAGTATGATTATACTCTATTAATGGCATAAGGAATGGCATCAAGGAAATATATGATTGGAAAAAATACAGGCTTGTCATATAGTAAGAATAAGGGAAAGCTAAAGGCTAGCCTGCATCACAGCTGGAATTAGCACTGGGAACCTGGAACTGTACTCCACATGCCAACATCTTCATATGTTGCCCCATCACCCTTTAAATACCAGTTGTCATTTCATTCCATCTACTCCCTCCCAAAGTTATCATATCCCTCTCTGGGGCTACATTCCTTCTACATCCATGTAGAGTATACCTACCTCTGCCCCGTCCACCTCCATTCCCAAGGAGAATCCCCCACCCCCACCCCCACCCCCACTCCAGGAGACTGAGAAGACTTAGAGACAAATCCAGATCACCAGTGAAAGCACTGGCCCCTTCACTGTATCCCACAGAAAACAGCCCTATCCTTCCTCAGGTGATGGTCCTCTTTTGCCCTCCCTTTCCACTATATCCTATGAAAATGTTCTTCTGTTGTGGTGCAGTGGTGTTAAATTAAAAGGAAAAAAAGATCCCTGGTCTTAAAATTAGAGGATATGAGTTCCAATGCTAATTCTACTACATATTAGCTGGTAAACTTGGGTTACTTTGCTTTTCTATGTTTCAGTTTTCCTTCAGTTTATATGGCCTCCAAAGCACCTTGCAGCTCCAAATCTGTGATCCTAGATTTCTTTGTCTAAGAATTTATCCATCTTCTGGTGCTCACTGAAAGCTAGCTTTCTCCTGAAAATGCCCTGCTTCTTGATACGCTTGCTAGAACAAGTTGCTCTTTCCCTCATACCGTTTTTGTACACGGGGTCAAGAAGAGAACTTGGCACACACCTTGCAATCCACTACCACTCGCCTTCTATCAGTGTAATAGTCTGGCACACATGCAGGTCCCATCAGCTTGCCAAGATGGCCTCTCCTCATGGAGGATGCTAGGGTGGCTGCTTCTGGGATGATTGGAGCATGTGTGAATATTACGTAACTGCTTCCAATTGGTCTGCCACGTGGTTGGGAGGAGCCTTTTTCTAATGCCAGCATCGTCAGCATCTTCAAAAGAGCACAACTTAGCTCTGGCCTTTTCTTACTGAACTTGCATCTGGAAGAACAAAGTGACTCCTTTATGAGTGACATTCAATGAGACAATGTGGTAAGGGTGATGACCTTAGTGCCTCTGAGGCCATACGGTCCCCAAGAAATGGGCCCTCCCTGTTTTTTGTTCGTTTGTTTGTTTGTTCTTTTTCATCCTGGGTGCAAGGAACAGAGTCTAGACCTTGAGACTTTCAAAGGCTGGAAACACAAGCCCCAGGAATCTGGTGGTCCAGGAAACTAGGCCAGGAGTTCCAGCCAGTGCAGTATTGATGCTGCAAGATCATCATCAGGAGTGACCTTTGGTACTCCATGCCAGAGGAAGGACCCATGTGGTAATGATGCCACCTTTGACATAAACTTGGCAGGACCAATGTTATGTGGAAATTGAGCTAGAATTTGAGACTGATTTCCCCCTCCCTGCCAGAGACCAAGGTGGTATAGGGGGTGTTATACCCTCTAGGTGACTGGGTGGAAATGTTTGTTCTTATATCTATGAGGTACCTATGTCTTTGTAAAAGATACCTGATGTATCTTAAATACTTAAATCAAACTGAGGGTGCTAGTCTCTGACCTCCCAAAACAGGCAGAAATACAGAGTTTTGGGGCACTCAGGACAATAGAGACACATTCTCAAGCCCCTTAGGGTATCCTAAACTCTGAGGGGTGATGTAGCCTTCCTGGTTCAGAGAGAAAGGGAAAGAGCATACATGTTCCATCACTATTGCTCAACAACTACTCCTCCTTTACAATTTACTTAATCTTGTCCAGATCATGACTGTGGTCATTTATGGATATCCAGGCCACTTTCTTTCTTTTTTTCAAAAGGTGTAGTTCATCAAGCACCCTTTAAACAGATTTCTCAACCTCAACCCATCCTTCCATTTAAATTGCCTTGCCTCAAAATTTTCAACCTCAATTCTCATGACTTCTGTCTCCAATCTAGTTCAACCACATACAGAAGTTATGCTTTAGACAAAGCTCTAACTCAATTGAAATTATTTCACTTGTCAGAATTCATAGGTATTGCTCTATTTTGTTTGCTATATTGACATCTATTCAACAAGAGAACTAAAGAAAGAAAGCCCCGTGGCATTTTGGGTGGCTTCCCTGTGGCAGATTTTATGAAGAGACAGGAACACAGGATGAACAGACATAGCTGGGTTGTGAATTGCATCATTGGAGGGAAGATTCAGTGATGAGATCACAGACCTATAAAAGTAAGTATAAAGCATATTTTATGTGAATAATGAATTCATTCATCAAGCACATCCTTGATCAGGATCTATAAAGCTTTCACAATCAAGCTTTCCCAAATGACATTCAAGGGTGAACCACAACTTTACAGTCATATAAGCAAATAAGGGTGACAGAATGAGAGACCAAAGAAGTCACCTATCCAAGTACAGGCTGGGTAAAATATGGATATAAAATAACTCATATGGGAAAAATTTCATATTAGGCTCTAAGTTTAATAAGAATCAGCAGTGTGTTACTGTTGTTGTTGTTGTTCAGTCATGTTGGACTCTTTATGACCCCATTGGGATTTTCATGGTAAAGACACTGGGGTGGTTTGCCATTTCCTTCTCTAGCTCATTTTACAGTTGAGGAAACTGCAAACAGGGTTAAGTGACTTGCCCAGGATCACACAGCTAGTAAGTGCCTGAATTCAGATTTGAACACATGAAGATGAGTCTTCCTGACTCCAGGCCTGGCGCTCTATCCACTGTGCCACCTAGCTTCCCAGTGAAGCATAATAGCTACCTTCAACTATTTGCAGGGTTGTTTTGTCTGATTCCATGGTGCATAACTAGGAGTAATAGGTAAAAGTTACAAGAAATAGATTTGGGCTCAAAATAAGGATTCTAATCAAATTCTAGAGCAATCCAAAATGGAATAGGCTGCTTCAGGAAGTGCTGAGTTCCCTGCCGCTGGAGGACTTCAAGCAAATGTTGAGTGGCCATTTATTAGGTGATGTTGCAGCAGGGATTTGTGTTCAGGTTTGTAATCTAAATCAGGTTTATAAATCTGTGAATCAGAAATAATTAAGTTTTAATACCTCACTTCTCCATACCCAACCCCTCCAGTATGCCCCTCCAAATATGTAATTTTAATAAATTAACATTCATTTTGTAGACAAGCCATTTCTTTATCTTTCTACTATATACTTATTCTTATCTCTCACTGTAGTATGGAGATAACCATGAGCCTCCAAAGGATATGCTGAGCTCAAGAATGGGTTCAGCACTGTTTATGTGTGGAGCACACGAGCTAAATGCAAGAAGATTCATTCTCAAAGGGCCAGCCTCCAGGGAGAAGCTTTCTTTCTGCCAGAGCAATGCACTAATTCATCAACTAAAGCATGAATCTCCATTGTGGGGAGGAATATTCTTATTGATAAAGGCACAGACCTTTAAAATATAGAAGTAATGTTTAACCACCATGGACGTGGCCACCATGACTTATGTAGCTGCCTCCTGTTACCACTACTGAGGGCTTCTCTTCCTATTGGTGAGTGATCCCAGCAACTTCCATTTGAGGGAAGTACTGCAGACCAGCCATTCTTGATTTTCCAGGCTACTCCATCATGCTTCAGCAACCTACTGGATATGTTCCTTTGGGCCTCTTCTCCCATTGGTTAGTTCTCCCAGGAACCTTTCCTCATTCTCAAGATTACCAGTACCCTGCCCAAGTACATCCCCCCACCCTTTTCAATTCCCTCTTAAATACTGTCTTCCCCCATTAGAATGTAAGCTCCCTGTGGGCAAGGTTGTTTTTTTTCTTTTGCTTGTATTTGTATCCTCAGGGCTTAGCACAGTGCCAGTCACTTTATGGTTGTTGTCCTTTTACTGGAAGAGGACCAAAATGGCATAGCGATATGTCAGGGGCAAGGTATAATATGTCCAGCTATGGTTGATTACACTAACATAAGCTTGTAAGGTTCTACCACAGGTTGGGCACAAATAGTCTGTATGAACATTTGGAATGGATATATCTCTAAATTTTCACATCTCATATTTCTTTTGAGCTACTGCAACTCTGCTTTGCTTAGAGCACGATGCCTTTTTTGATGTGGGTATGTCATACTGGGCAGTCCTGTATCAGTGTTTCCCATGTCTTATGATTATTAAGTTCTTTGGAAATACCTTGAGAGTGTCCTTTTATCACTTCTTCTGACCTCCATGTGAGCACTTACCCTGTGTGAGTTTTCCATAAAATAGTCTTTTAGGCAAACTTCCATTTGGCATTTGAACAACTTAGCCAGCCCATTGAAACTGTGCTCTTTGAAGTTGGGTTTAAATACTTGGCTTTTCAGTCTGAGAAAGAATCTCCTGTACCTTATTTTGCCAGAATCAGAATCTTCATAGTATAATTCAAATGGAAGTGATTCAATTTCCTGGCATGGCACTGCAATACTGTCCAGGTTTCACAGTCACACATCAATGAGGTCAGCACAATGGTTCTGTAGACCTTCAGTTTGGTAGGCAGTCTAATAACTCTTCTCTTCCACACTTTCCTTCGGAGCCTCCCAAACACTGAGCTAGGTCTCACAATGTCTGCATCGACCTCGTCATCTACATGTACATCCCTGGAAAGTATACTGATAAGCTAAATGAACTTAGCTGCATTCAGAATATCTCCATGTGCTGTAACTGATGGTTCTCCGTATGGATGGTACAGTGCTGGCTGGTGGAGAACTCTGTTTTCTTGGTGCTAATTGTCAGGCCAAAATTGGCACAAGTGGCAGAGAACTAATTCATACTCTATTGTATCTCAGTCTCAGAGGCTGCATTGAGTGCACAATCATTCACGAACAAAAAGTCACCCACCAACTCTCTCCACTTTGGTCTGGGTTTGTAGCCTTTTCAAGTTAAATAATTTACCTTCTGTGCAGTAGCTGACTTTGATGTCATTTTTGTCCTCATTGAAGGCATCTGACAACATTGCTGAAAACATCACGCATGGGAGCAAGTGCACAGCCTAGCTTCACTCCACTGGTGACTGAGTAAATATGAAAACATTATCCAGAATCCAGAATCCGTGTATACATGCTGCCATGACTGACTGATCTTATTTGAGGTTGAAGGCTCAGATGCAATGTCTTATTCTTACCCACAGGGTCATATACTCCAACCCACATCCATAGGATATACCAACACAAAATTTTCTATGGTTCTCAGTCACTTCTATCCCCAGCTCTGCTTTTTGGGACAGCAGTATTTTTCTCAGTTGAGAGTATGGTCAGTCTGAATTTATCCAATTATAATCTTGACTCAGTTTCCATCAACTGAGAAAACTCTGCCCTCCTCCCTATATGTTGCCATTTTAATGGACCTTAATCACATGAACACGATCAGTGAAGTCAAATCCACAAGTGTGGTCAAAATCTTTATTCAAGAGAAGTAAACCAAGTAAAATAAAATAATCACCTGTGTAAGCTGCACACATGCCCATTGCTCCTCTCTCATTCAGGCAAATCTTACCTAGGATATAGGCATGCCCCCCAACTTAGGAGTTTCTGGACATCCTCCATATGCTTTTCCAATCATGGCTTCTTGAATGGTAAAAGTCTGGGGTTGAGATGGGGGAGGGGGCAAGGGCAGTGGGATGTGGGGGTAGGAGGAGGGAGGTGGAGATAGATCCAGAGCAATGATTCTTCCTCCAACTGTTTTTCCTGGGTGCCAACTGCTTAGCTCTGGCCATTCCTCCAGATTACCGTACTCACAATTTCATCTTGAACTTGCTTCTACCTTCAGGAAGAAGCCCAGCTTTTATGGCCTTAGTATAGGAATAGCCATTTTTCATCTCTTGGCCTCTCCTCATCTGTCCTGAAAAAATTCCATATCTGCTTTTCCTTACATCCTTCAGTCCTAAGCCAATGGCTCCTTTCTCATCATTTTTTTAGTATGGGTAGTGGCAACCTGAAATACAAACTCCTGGTTTGTTCACTCTTCCCTTTCCCTGATGGTGCAGGCTAAGAAGAGGTAGCTTATGTAGGCATTTATGCATCATTTTTTAAGAAGGTAATCAAAGATTACTCATTTTAGTTTTCCCTGATTTACCTATTCAGGAACATATGATTAAAAAAACCACTTTCCTAGTTAAGGACCTAACACTTATTAAGTTCTTACTATGTGCTAAGCACCACGCCAAAACTGGGGATATAAAGAAAGGTAAAAGACAATATTTGCTCTTTAGACACTTACACTCTAATGGGGAGGTAAGAGAAGGCATGAAATAAGGAACTGCATTTTATTTTTACTGTGGATTCAGGCATTATGCAAGGTAGAGTGGATTTCTGTTCCTCAAATTTCTAAAATTAAGATTTCTGGATCATTTCTACATGTGACTTTGAAATCTGTCTATAATAGTAATTCAAACATCTTTGACCTTCCAAATCTCAGAGGGATCTAAAACCACTAATTGAAAAACCACATGACCTTCCTGATTCCCACAATTTAAAGCCTAATTAGATAATTACACATAGATGATAAATGCAATTTACTACAAATGTCTGGGTTTGATTGTTTGTGATTTCAAATAATATTTTTATTGTCCATTGTTGTTACTATTATTAATAGAAATAGTAGAGAGGCAATTTGGTGTCATAGATACAAGGTAAGCTTTGAAGTCGGGAAGGTCTGGGACTCTAGGTACATTTTGCTTCTGACTCCTACTAGCTGTGCGACTATAAGCAAGTCATATAATCTCTTAAGGCTCCAGATATCTCTCTAAATAAGTTGCCTAAAATGAGAAAATCACAAGTTTAGAAATCCCTTTCTACCCCTACCCCAAATTAGGATCAATCATCATTACGACCCAATTGATCTATCTCAAATCATTCCCCTAAAAGGAGACTAGTCACCTCTCCTAATCACAGACTTACCCATTCATGACTGTTGTTGTTCTTGAGTCATCTCAGTCAGAACTGACTCTTTATGATGCCCTTTGAGGTTTTCTTGGCAAAAATACTAGAGTGGTTTGCTATTTCCTTCTCCAGCTCATTTTAAAGATGAGGAAACAGGCAAACCGGATTAAGTGACTTGCCCAGGGTTATACAGCTAGGAAGTATATGAAGCCACATTTGAACTCAGGAAGATGAGTCTTCCTAACTCCAGGCCTGGGACTCTATCCACTCTGTCATCTAACTGCCTCATCCAATTCAATAACTACTCACTATTATTGACCAGCTATCAAATTCTTGGACTTAGAGCTGGACTTTAGTGAAGTTTTTTTTGTATCTGTCACTACTTATTCTACACTCAAAAAAAATCTGTTTTCACTTTTCCACCTTCATCATCCTGATTTTTAAAATTGCTCTTCAAGTTTCTCTCATGATCCCAATTTTCAACATTTTGTTTTATCACAAGTAAGACACTTTGACAGAAAAAAGATAATGTGTCTTTCCTCCTTTCTAGTCACTGTATCTCACACCACTTTTTCCCCTAGGTCCACTTCTTTTTCCCATCATTTTCTCCTCTCCTCTATTCCCTTGCTGTACTTTTTATCCCTATTCTCTACCTGTCTCTCTGTTTCTCTGAGGCACTATGTGAGTGACTGTTATTGTTATAATTATCATCATGTTCTTTTTCTCTGTCTTTATCTACAATATTTCATGTTGCCCAGCATAGGCACATCCTACTGTTTCAAAGATAACTCAGTAGAAGCGAAGACAACTTCATTACATTAAAGACAGACAATAGTTCTAAAGGGGAGAGTGGGCAGGCTGTATCGGTCAGTCAGTCAACCAATAAGCACTTATTAAGCACCTACTATGTGCCAAGCACTGTACTAATTGCTGAGGATACAAAGAAAGGCCAAAAAACCCCAACGAACAAACCAGAAAAACCAGTCCCTGCTCACAAGGAGCTCATAGACTAAGAGACACAATGTAAACAGCTACATACAAAAAGGACACAGAGAGGCCAACATGAGGATAGTTTCAGGGGAATGCAAGAAGATTAGGGAGGACTGAGAAAGGCTTTTTGCAGAAGATGGGCATTTAGCTTACACTTGAAGGAAGACACGCAAGTGGAGATGAGGAGGGAGAGAGTTCCAGGCATGGAGAGCAGCTGATGAAAAACTTTTGAGTTGGGAAATAAGAGGATTGTGGATGAAGAATAGCAAGGAGGCCAGTGTCACTAGATTTTAGAGTATGTCAAGGAGAGTAAGGTGTAAGAAGACTGGAAAGGTGTTCATATTGGGAACTGAAGGTGACTTTTAAAAATATTCCAGTATTTTTTTAAATTTAATTCTTGCTATCAATCACATTAGGTTTAGGTCAATTTACACTATTATCCTTACTTCTTTCTCATCAATATTACAGATCATACTATATTTCTTTTCTGAAATGATCTGGTACAATGGCATATAGATAACATGCAGAATCATTTATTCAAAATATGTCTATGAAAATATACAAAAGATGATCATCTTGGACCTGTGAGTTACCATTACTAAGTGCCGTTACTCAGTTGTCTGATTCAACTTACTATTTTTTCAACTGAACAAGTCTCAATGCTCTTTCCATTCTGAAGTCGAAGGTCTTAGAAAAGTCAACATTCAGTCTATGACTATAGATATTATTTCAATATCCCTTATCTTCATCCTAACATTTTTTTAAAAAAAATGTTAATGTATCACCATAGGACTCTTTCACCCAAACCACTCTCTGTCCCTCTATCCTGATGCTGATCCTTCACCCTCCAAACTTGAAAGATCCCAGGCTACTGAGCCATACGTCCTCCAGGTCAGTGTCCAGCCAGCTGCTGTGCACATACCTCCCCATCCCATTTTTTCCTCCTCTCTATTCTGAGTGTTATAGTCAGACCAAACCTAGCATTGCTTCTGGAAAGGATGTTGTCCATTAAATGTACTCTTATTTCAATAACTAGTCCTTTTGACTTCCCTAAAACAACTTTCACTAGCTACTAACTCCTTTATATTTGTAGTCTCTGAGAACAAGGATTTTCTTCCTTTTGCAAAGGCTTTTTTCACTTCATTCATTCATTCATTGAAGCTTCCTGGTATACTGAATGGAAAAGAGCCAGCTTAGGAGGCAGGAGGAGCTACATTCACGTCCTGTCTCCGACATATGTTATTCCATGACCCTGACCAAATCACCCCAACCCTCAGTGCTCTAGGCAACTCTCTAAAAAGTGCATACCTACATTAGTAGAGAGATTTTCTATACCTCAGAGTTCCCTATATCAATAGGTCTAGCGCCTATCCTATTCATTCATATGTATTGCCCAGAGAGTGCCCTTGACCCTCAAGGGAGGAAGGGGAAGAAACAAATAGCAATATTAAGAGATAAATAATCTCAAAATTATGTATATATATATGTGTGTATATATATATATATATATATATATATATATATATATATATATATATATATAGAGAGAGAGAGAGAGAGAGAGAGAGAGAGAGAGGGAGAGAGAGAGGTACACAGTGTAATTTCATATCACATCTTGATGTTCAATTAGATTATAATCAGGATAAACTATTGCCTGTCATCATTAACCTTTGAAACTCTAGCGAGCTCTCTAGCAACTTAAATAGCTTTTAAAAATAAATCAACAAATATTGATTAATGCTTGCAAATGAAAAAGGAGATAGTTTCTGCCCTGAGGAAGCTTACATTCTAATGGGGATGACCAGGTGAGATCAAATAGATCTTTCAGAGAGATACAGCTACACACAAGTATATGGATATGCATGCATACACATGTGAATACGCACACATATTTATGTATACATGCACATGTGTATATGTATACGCATGTAGGTATTTATATACATAATGTGTATATACATATTATATATGTATAATGTGCACGTACATGCTCTGTGTGTGTGTTGTTGTTGTTGTTGTTGTTCAGTTGTTTCATTCATGCTTGACTCTTCCTGAACCCATTTGGGGTTTTCTTGCTGAAGATACTAAAGTAGTTTGCTATTTCCTTCTCCAGCTCATTTTACAGGTGAGGAACTGAAGCAAACAGGGCTAATTGACTTGCCCAGGGTCACTAAGTCTGAGAACAGATTTGAATTCAGGAAGATGACTCCTCCTGACTTCTGGCCTGGCACTCTATCCACTGCACCACCTCGTTGCCAATATCTATATCTATCATCTATGATTATATATCCACACATACAAACATAAACATACTATGCATATTATATACACATGTGCATATATGTGTATATATATATATAGATCTAAATCTAGATAGATAAATAGATAGATAGATAGATAGATAGATAGATAGATAGATAGATAGATGGTTGGATGGATGGATAGATAGATAGATAGATAGATAGATAGATAGATAGATAGATAGATGGATGGAGGGATGTTTAAATCACAAGTAGCAACTGAGGAAATAAGAAAGACCTCTTGCCAAGGTGGTGTTTTAAAGAAATATTGAAGGAAGCCAGGGATGCTAAGAGTCTGAGGTGAGGAGGGAGGGTACTCTAGGAATGCGGGAAAGCCAGTGGAAAGGCATGACAGTGGTGGAGATTGAGTGTTGATCACAGGGAACAGCAACTAGCCTAAAGACAGACGGTGGAGAGGGAAGTAATGAGGAGGAAGACTGAAAAGGTAAAAGGGTTTTATGCTTTTATTTTCAAACATCAAAATTTATTTTTTCAAGCAAAAGTTTCTTTTTCCAAGAGAATTCTAAAGATTTTATACCTGTATGAACAGATAACTTGATATTTAGAAATTTACTTCTGAACCTAGGATCATAGGAGATATTACTCAGTTTCCTCTTTAGACTTGAAAGTCCCTTTGATATGCAAAAGAAGCTTGATTGTCTCTTTGTGTCATGGGAAATTAGATCTATCTTATTCCAAGCTTCTTGAAAAATTAGAATTCGAAGCTTTCATATTTCCTGCTTTCCCATTCTTTTCTATCTATCCCACAACCTAGCATTTTGATCCAGTTGTGCCCTTGTCAGAATAATAAAGGAAACAAACTTATGTGAAAAAAAAACCTTTTAGTATCTAAGTTAAAAACAGGCAAATGACCAGGATTTATAATAAAGACATTTTAATTTTAATATGAAATTTGAAAGAACATGCATTTTTAAAATAATCTCTTTTCTTCAGTATCAAGAAAGGGAAATTCCTAACTTCCTTTTCTACAGAGGGAATGTCTTGAGAAAGAGTTTTCTATTTTTATGGGCCATCATGCTTATCTTGTGCTGCTAAAAGTGAAAAAAGATCATGTTGTATTTTCATAACTCCAGGCATAAATACCATCTTTTGGTACTTATCCTATGAATTGGATGATAATACGCCAATCATTAGATCAGGACTGAGGGGTAAAGTTCCTTTACCTAAAACAATCATTACAATCTACAAAGCTGATAAATTAAGGGGAATTATTATTTTTATAAAATCATATACTGCTTTATAAAAGATTCACTATGGAATTTCATTAAATAATGAGTTAATTTAGTACACTGAAAATATTTTAACTACCAGAAATTAATTTGTATGTAGCTTTTTGAAAACCCCATTCACTGTATCAAGCAAGGGTGTACTTGTTCTAAGAGCTATCATTTGCCAATTTTCTGACTTTAAAGCTTAATAATAACATTGTTCTAGCTTTTTAAGATTTGCAAAGTGCTTCACATATGTCATCTCACTTGATCCTAAAAACCTTATGAAGGTAAGCAGCGCTGGCATTCTTGTCTCTGATTAATAGATGAGGCAAGGAAGATTCAGGGGAGCTGTGAGTTGCACATTGTCACACAGCTCATCAGTATCTGAGGCAAGATTTGAAACCAGGTGTCTTTTGACTTCAGACCCAGCACTCTGTCAACTACAGCACAGTTCCTCTCATGTGATGCAATAAACATGCTCAAGACTAGTTTAAATTAGCGAAAAAAGGCTGGATTATAGGGGAGCTGAAATTCTTTTGTCCATCTATCTACATAGTAACTCAAGCTAGATATTTACAAAGTATTTCTTGTAGAATAATATCTGCATTAATGAACAGAAGATGGCCATTTGTAATGAGCATATGGATTATGTGTATGCAAATGCAAGAAATTAAGAGCTTTAAAATTTAAACATATTGCCTTGAATCTCATTTACATTATTACTTTACTAACTTTACCCACTTTCATAGTTTATGGTAAATTTCTGCCCAGTCCTGGTTAAATTAGCACTAATTCTTAATTAGTGGAACTTAAAGCAGTAAAAATTTATTGTTTTCATGTAATAGTTTTTTGGTGCATTATAAGACAAGAAGAAGCAATAAAAATGGCATCCCTTTGCATGGCATTTTCATTAATTAAGCTTTGTTGAACTGCAACCAGAGCCAGATAAGAGAACTGTGACCCACACCCAACATTTAGGAAAATCTCCATGATATAAAGTTAAGAGCAATGGCCAATGAGATGACTTGGTTATGGCATAGGACTAATAAGTCCAAGGCTGCAAATTAGATCTCTGTGTATGCCAGAAAGCTTTGCTCCATGGTCACAGACTAAACCCCTAAGTCCAGTCAACCATCTGGCAGTTGCTGCTGTTAGTTATAGTGAAGGGTAAGTAACAGAATGTTCATTACTCTTTGCAAACTAATCACTTCTCACCAAAAAATAAATAAATAAATCCAAACAAAGACATTTTTAAAATAGCCACCACCTCTACATAAAATAGTAGAAATATAGATAATAGAGTGCCTTACCCATTCATCCTAAGAGTAGGGATCAAGGTAATAAATGTCAGGTACCAGATCTCTTCCCATAAAGCACATTCTTTTTTATTCCTATAAATATCAAGGGTCTGACGTTCTTGAACCTGATCTCTGAGTCAATTCCCCAAATCCCTGGCTTTCTTGCTCCTCTCCCAAACACTTGAAAATTTTGCCACTACAAGAATAGTTGTGACAGCTGGGTACTTGATTAAATTTCTTGAGAGCATGATATAAGAGCCCATTGTAGAAATCTTAGCTGCAAAGAAAAAGAGCAAAGCAAAAAAAAAAATCAACTTTGAGGCAGGGCAGGAAACAGCTCTGAAATTTTTACTATCAATTAAAAAATAGCAAGAGATTTACTCAAAGTCAGCCAACAAGCATTTACAAGTTGCTCTCTACCCTGCTACTTCCCAGAAAAGAAGCACCCAAAGAGGTCGTTTCTTTTAAATAGGTTACATTGTGATAATCATAAAAAAACTGATTGCAGTTTAATGATAATTGTCCATAGGCAGAAATGAGAAAGAAGAGCATTCTAGGCATGGGAGACAGACAGAGAAAATCCTCAGAGCCAAGAGATGGAGTGTCTTGGTCTTGGAACATCCAGGAAGCTAATATCACTGGATCTAAGAGTAAGGTGCAAGAAAGGTAAGAAGGGGCTCAGTTATGAAGGGCTTTAACAGAGGGTTTTGTATCTGATCCTGTAGGTAAGCTAGGGTTAAGTATGACCTGGATGGTGAACTAGTAAAGGAAACTGAAAAGCAGTCAGTCACATGGATAAGGGGAGATCAGTAGAGAGCAATGTCACATAAACCTAGAAAGGAGAGAACATCCAGAAGAGGATGATAGACAGTGTGAAAGTTTACAAAGAATTCAAGAAGTATCAGGATTGAGGTCATTGGTGACTTTGGAGAGAGGAGATTCAGTTGAATGACAAGGTTGGAAACTAGACTTCAGAGGGCTTACAAGACAATGAGGAGAGGAAGTGGAGGCACCTAGAACAGATTAGATTCTCAAGGTTTTTAGCCCAAAGAAAAAAAATACTAGGGGAGGAGAGAGAAAGAAAATGGTAGAGAGATAGGATGATAGCAGGGATGGTAAGTTCAAGTAAGAGTATTTTAAGGATGAATGAGAGAGATGGATGTCTTAGTAGTGGGGAAGGAGCTAATAGATAGAGAGAAATAGAGAGAAAGTGGGATGATAGAAGGAAGCTGAGAAAATGGAAAGGATCAAGAATGAGGAAGGGGGATTTATTTTATCAAGGAGAAGGCCCCCTCTTCATGAGAGACAAGAGTGAAGAAGTAAATAGTAGGTGAAGATGTAAAAAATAAAAAACCCTATGGGGAAAAAATTGTAATTCATTAATCTCCAAATTGTTCTTTCATTGCAAAAGTCTCAAAAGAATACATAAGTTATTTAAAAATCTCAGGGAATACAATAAAATAATGTGTGGTAGTAACCACAAATAAATCATTCATGATTTTGTTCTATTCATTAATTTGTTCATTTATTCATGAAACACTTATTAAACTCCTAATATGTGCAAAACACCAAGAGATACAGAGATAACTAAGCAGCACCTTGAGTAGCTGCTTAATAGGTGCTCATCTGATAGAATACAGTCCCTGACTTCAAAGTGCGTATAATAGGTATACAAATAACTATGGTAAAATTAGAATATAATAATTGTAAATAAGAAGTGTAAGCACGATGCCATAAGAGAGAGGAGGAAGGGGTCACTTACAGCTAGGTAGATGAAGACAGCTTTCATAGCTGGGGTATTGAAGTAGAATTTCAACAGGTGGAAGTAAAAACAGCAGAGAACATTCTAGGTATAGAGATTACGGCAATGGCTAGCAAGAAATTACCACTTTCACTGGAACATACAACACAGAAGCTACAGTGGCAAATAAGGCCTCATGTGAAAGCAGAAACATTTTTTAAAAATATATGTACAGGTGTATTTTAAGTGATGTCAATGATCCCAAGCTATTTCCTGACTCAAGAAGATATAAATGAGCTGTGATTTTTACACCAATGGATGTAGTACTCATAACAGAGAGTCATAGATCCACTGAAATACTGAATTATATGTATTCAGTCATCAATGAATTTGGAAAAAAAAAAGAGAGAGAAATTTACAAGATTTGGTTTGTTCTATCTGTGCACATTATTTTAGGACTATTCCCAACTACTAAATTTGTGAAAACATTGACAATCAATTTCTAAAAATTTCCTAGTGGTAGAACCAGGATAAGCAGTAAGTAAACGAGTAAAATAGAGAAGACTGAGCAGTAACCAGCCTTTGAGAAGATTTGGAATGTTGCCTTAAAGCAGTTTTTTTAATTGTGCTGGTTGAAACAACATTCCTACATCAAAATGTTTGTGTTGTGATCAGTCAGACACTGAATATGGAAATCTACACTTGGATTTCTAAAAAGTTTATTCACTGGCAAGTGCTTGCAATGTAGATGTGACCCCTGAGTATGCTGTTCCCATAGACTTCTTAGAATTTTCAGGATTTTTTTATGCAATAGGATACAAACTCCTTATTTTCGTAAACTGACTCCTTGTTAATCACAAAGTTTTGTAAATCTTAGCATCAGAGGATCATAGGCTCATAGGTTTAGAGTTTAGAAAGGGTACTTAGTAGTCATTGAGTCCAATTTTATCATTTTACAATTGAAGAAAGTGAGGCAGATAGCAGTTAAGTGATTTACTCAGGGTCACACAGCTGATAAAGGCTGAATCTAATTTTATTATAAGTAATTAAGATATTTAACTGAGTACTCTGTACTTAATTGTACAAGAAGATAATAACAACTACTGGCATTTATGTAGTACTTTATGGTTTGCAAAGCACTTTATATGTTTTCTGATCTTCACAGCCATTATCTCCACTTTACAGATTAAGAAACTGAGGTTGAAAGAGTTTGTGACTTGTCCAGGGTCACACAACTAAGTATCTGAGGCAGGATTTGAACTCAGATCTTCCGGACTCCAAGTCCAGAATTCTAATCATTGGGATATCTAATCACAGGAAAATATTCTAATACCCCAATGGATCATCTGTATTGAGTATTCCCCTTCAGGCAAACACACTGTAATCTCCATACCTGACCAGCATATGTGACTCCTGTCCATATCCTTCCATAAGTTCGTCACATTTCACCCCCATGTGCTAAGGTCCTTCTGCCAGTGCTCTTGATGTCAAGAGGACACTATCTATCTAATTAGATCTTTAATGATTCATTTTAAATCCCTTTATGACAGTCATTTCTATGATTTCTATGTTTCATTTTTTTTCAAATGACACATGTGGTCATTGTAACCAATGAATCCTGTTGTATTCTTATTTTTTCTACTCTCTTATGTCATAATTTGTAGTACTCCATAGATTAAAACTATGAAACATTCTTATTTCTATGTATTAAATGAGTTATTGCACCTTTAATGCACTATCTTAACTAACATATGTAAGAGAAATTCACCCTGTGTTTTAATTCTTTATTGCATTTTGATTTTTGTGTCTTGTATGGCATACATACCTGTAATTGCTTTATGATGGCTGGCTACCAATAACACAATTATAGTTATATAAACCATATGAGACACAAAAATCAACATGCATATAAACCCATCCATTCTAACACTATTAAAGGTCTGTGTGTCTGACCCTGTTGATTCTATTCATTAACATGAGCATTTTGAGACTAAAAGGAATAGGCTAGATTTATCTTAATCTCAACTATTCAAGTAAAAAAGTCATCTTAGAGAATTTACTACACAAGCAAACCCAGACTTTAAGATTCTTTTTTCTTAGGAAGCAATCAGGGTTAAATGATTTGCCCAGGGTCATACAGCAAGCATGTGTCAGACTGGATTTGAACTCAGGTCTTCCTGATTCCAGGACCAGTGCTCTATCCATTATGTCACCTAGCTGCCCCACCTTAAGATTCTTACTAGTAGATAAAGGACTGAATAGTTAGAAGAACTCCCGTCTAGTCCGTGCACTACCATACTAGCTAAATGTGTGATCTTAGGGAAGCCATTTAACATTTTGGGCCGCATCTGAAAATTGATGAGGATGGATAACATAAGTGATCTCACAGATGCCTTCCAAGTCCTTGAGTCCATTAGTCAATCATTAGATCTAGGCCAGGGATGGGGAACCTATAACCTCGAGGCCGCATGTGGCACTCTAGGTCCTCAAGTGTAACCCTTTGACTGAATCCCAATTTCACAGAATAAATCCCATTAATAAAAGGATTTGTTCTGTAAAACTAGATTCAGTCAAAAGGCTGCAGCCGAGGACCTATGAGGCCACATATGGCCTCGAGGCTGCAGGTTCCCCATCTCTGATCAAGGCCTTTCTTAATGCCACAGGATTGCCATTTCTGAAAGTTCTATAATTACCACTTTCAATACCCCCTCATGCCATTCCCCTTTGTCCATGTCACTGCAAGACTGTGAGTAGAATATACAGACTAACCCCCTGCATGCTCCTTTCTTGATGTGTAGAGTGGTCTTTAAGCAGAGGGGGATCATGTTAGAATGGGCAAACTCCCCATTCCTTTGAAATTGCTAAGATGGTGAAGATCCTTTACAGAGAGCAAAAATCTCATGTAGATAAATTGGTGTATACACTTGGAAAGAGCCCTTAAGTAATTAGAAACCCTCTAGTTTCTCTTTTTTTTGCTATTATCCTTTTGTTAAGGAAGGTGATTCTCCAAGCACACTTAATGGACAGAGTTTATCTCTCCCTTGATATTCCTCCTGCTAGTCAGACCTATACATGAATGAAGAAGAGACTCACTTGGTAATTGGTGGCTACATTCATGAGTGATGGGGAAGGAAACAAAATAAAGCAGAAAAAGCTGGACTCATATCAAGATAAATATTTGGGAGTCTCCCCCCTATTTCATGACCATTTCACATCATAGCAATCAGGTGTCTTCCACGGCTTCAGCTGTCTTATTAGTGATCCTATCTTACCACGTCTAGACCAAGGCCCTATCCATATAGAGGAATGCGTAGCCAAGTGCCCCAGGCATGAATCTGTGCCCAGAAGAAACATACACATCATCTGTAGGGTCCTTAAATAGCTTACTTCCTTCACACAAAGGGGGTGAATCACGATAAACATATAGAGGGATGTATAACCAAATCCACAGCTAAGTAACTCACAAAAACCATAACTGTTTATAAACTGCTACATGAATATTCACCCTAATGATTGTACAGTAATCAGCTTATAGTATACACAACAGAACAATAGAAATCTGTGGCTTACAGATTGCAGAAATGAATAAATCATTATTTTTTAAAGATGTAACTAAAGATAACACATTTTTTTCTTTTATGTTCTCAAGTGGGATAAATATAAGAGGAAGCAATTATAAGAAAAGCAACAATTTAGACTTCAGCGTCTGTTCCTACAGATTTATAGAAAAAAGAGTAGTCTTCACATTACTTCATCACTCAATTTAGATTAGAGTTCTTGTATTGGCCTCTGAATGAATCAAAAACAAAACACAGGCTTACTTTGCTTTCCAGTTTTCTGAAATAGAATGGCTTTTGAAAGAGATGTTTATATCACATTAGCCTTATTCCTAGCCTGAAGCTTTGAACATTTTGTGGCAGATACCTAAGTTTGCTTTCTAAAATATGGGATAAAATAATACACTCTGCATAGAGTAAGATGGAATTATGATGTCATAGGCACATGTTATGTGACAGTTATGTCATTAAGGACCAACTAGGTAGAGAATCTAAAGAAACCAGAATGAGAACTATCAAAGAAGGAAAACCTGCTACCATAGTAAGGCCAAGGGATGAGTACCACTGATGAAAAAACTTTGTACTATTTAATGTCATCCATATGGCTTATTGCTCAGTTTTTTACCTCTAAAAAAGTCTAAGTTGGGCATCATTTAAGATGCAGGGCAGCCTGCTCTGTTTGAAAGAACATAGGCAAATGATATTGGTAATTTGAAATGGAATGGAATATTCTCTGGACTTCAGGCATAAATATTTCACTACATATGTGTTGTTGTCCGACTGAATCTAAAATGGCTGTTTGGCAGGATGGTGTTGCTTGGTGACCGAGTGTATGTCTCCTAGACCACAGAATGATCTGAATATCAGGCCTGATTCCTTCATAATGTTCTTGAATGGTCAAATACATTGAAGGATACATTTGTTTCTCAAAATGCCCTACTGTCATATACTATCAGTAAATATTTATTAATACTATGGTTTTGTAACCAGTTGGGATTAGGCTTCATTAAGAGCTCTATTCTAAAGCTTACTATATATCATGTATGGAAAATAAAAAAACAAAACCAAGTATTTTTACTATGAGACTACAAGACAATCCTTGCTTCAATTAAGTCTATGTTGTATGTCTAGTCTGTGCAACCTCCCAGTTGCTATCAGTCTCTCTTTCTTTCATTAGAATCAAGTAGTTAATTAGCCCCAGCCTGTCCTCTCCCCTTCTCTCTTTTCCTTTAACGCAGCAGTAATGATGTCTAATTACCAGCAGCAGTGGATTACTGCACGGTCAGGAGCAAATCTCTCTGGCTGACAGCAAAACTGAGCAACAAACCCCAACACCTCCAGTAGCTAAGAATTATTCTTGGAACTGGACTGGAAAGGTATCTTACCTGCCCCCCCCCTGCTTTTTTTAAACTAGTATATCTTTGGAGTCAAAATAGTGATTTTTTTTTCATTGAGTGAGTATGCTCCTATTGAAAATTATCAATGGGCATTTCAAAGAGAGAAATAATGATTTTCATATGTGGAGAAACAAATGGTATAAGAAACCTGGTTTGGGGGGGTTTAAAGAAAAAAAAAACTCTGATACAGAGGTGGACTGTTTCTACTAGCAGAAGGGGCTTACCTTTCTGTGACAACGGCAGCATAAAAATTTCATAAACCACCATAGAGCAGTAGGGTTGTTCATGAATTATAAACCTCTTCAACATTTTGATGCAGTCTTGAATGGGAGGCAGAGCTTTTAAGCTCTAGACAAAAACCATTGTCTTCTCACCACCTGAAAGTTGGATGGCTTTTTCTCTAAAACTTCCAGATGTGCTTTGCTTTAAGGAAAACCAAAATGAATTCACTAACTTATCATGAGCTTTAGAATAATTTCTGTAATAATCTTGAACTATGCCATGACAACTCAAACTCAGTGTGTCCTTAGTAAAGGTGTTTCTGAGGAGGTTGATGTTTGGCATTCACTTTTATCTCACAAATTCACATGATTTTGATGTCATATTTAGGATTATGTATACATATTTTCAAATGACTAGATTCAAATCATAATCAGCTCACTCAGCTCACACATACGTGAAGCCACCTGATAGGTTACCAGAGGGAAATAAGTTTTCCCTGGAAGAAGGAAGGTAGAAAAAGTTTCTGGCACCAAAAATTTTCTCTAAAACACATCTCATTCTGGTCAAAAGATCTTTTATGTCTTTATTAAGTACCTTTTTTATAAGGTGGATTATTCTTTTGTTTGTCTTTAATTAGTCTAGTCATGTCCAAATGACAAGTCCATTTACTTATAAATTATGATTTCTATTATCAGCTAATTTTTAAAACAGATTTCCAATTCTTAAAATTACAATTTCATAAAGTAAAAAACTGTTGATATTCATTCTACTATTTCTACAATAAATATAGATCATTTGAATATTCAACTAAGCTCTACAAATTATGCCTACATTAAATAGTGGGGTGGAGGGTGGATGTCAATTTAACAATTGTCTTGAGTAAAGCCAAAGGTAAAGGAAAGGTCTGACTCATAGATACACCAAGTAAAACAACACAGTTTCTATACTTAGTTTATGTCATTTACTTCCATTTCCCATTTTCCTAGTGCCCAGACACCCATAAAATACGCCCACCAAAAAAGACATTCTTATTTGAAAAGAAGAAATTGTTTCAAAGGTAAACCAGCCTTCTTACTAATACCTTGGAAAAAAAACTACATTCAAATATTTTCATTTTCCTCTATCATGGTGAAGGTAGAGTGGCTCCCTAGAAGTCTCCTCTTTTGCATACTCTAGGGATATTGTAAACAATGACTGCCAGTAGTAAATAAGGATGCTTAAGAAACCAGAAAGTCAAGGTAGAAATGAAAAGATGGATGTGTTACCTTCTGTCATCTCCCAAATCAGGAGGCTACCTACCGTGGCATGATGTAGAAAAGAAAAGCATTATTAATTTGACATATGCAAACCTACTTGTGGCCCATAGTTCCCATCTTCTTAAATAGGAAATTCTGGTGCTCCTGCTGCTACCCAACATTATAGCTCTTCTGCTATGAGAAAGAACCAAGTCTAGCTTTCCAGGCTCAGATCTCGCAAAGCTGGCAATGCTAGTGGTTCTCAGCGACTGTGCTTAAAGCAAGCTTCATAGCTGTGAGAGACTTGAGCAATCCCAGAAAGAGTAAGCAATAAATACAGCATTTGATCGCGCTCAGAGCCCGTGTCTCTCTTTGTTGATCATCGTCTAACTGCTTCTTTATTTGCGGAGGGGGAGCGAACACACCCGCATATCTAAAATCTAACCAGTCATCGCAATAATCCAGGCGTGCGTGCCTGCCGGCTGCCCCGCGTCTCCCAGGCTGTGGTCTAACAATAAAACCTGATATCCTGGGGAAACCCCCAAATCAACGACCAGCGCCACACTCGGGCTTTGTGCCAATAAGGAGACACTATACACTATCGATCAGAATCGTACATTATCAAACCGGGCAGTGGCGGCGGTGGGATGAGGCTGTGGCCTTTATGTGGCGGGCAGGACACACGCCAGACGGGCAGCTGAGGAGACGGGACAATAGCCCACCCCCAAAGCCGACTCCTGCCCGGAGAGAAGCTGCAGAGGAGGGTGCGGGGAAGGGAAAGGGAAAGGGGAAGGAGGGGACTCGAAGTGTATCAGGGCTGTGCAATAAAGGACCACAAAGACTTAACTGTGGGGAGAAACGTGCCTGGCAAATGCGATATAGGGATGACTGGGGGCGGGCAGGTGGAGGGGGGGAGGGAGAGAAACGAGCCAACTGTGGCTTCCCCCTTCCCCTCCAGGCTGCCTCGGTGGGTCGCTCGGCGGACAAACACGAGAGGAAGGCAGGGACTTCACTAACCGTGGTTTTGACCGGCACGAAGAGCACTTGCTTGCCACCTCCACCATTGACCTCGTCCGAGTGGCCGAGCTGGAAACCTTTCGATTTGACCCAGAATTTAAATTTGGCATTATCCGTGGAGCTCGACTCGGAGCCGTTCAAGAGCTGGACGATCCGGTCGTATTTTTTACGGGTCACCGTCTTGGTCTTTCCGGAGTCTCCGTAAGTCCGGAGGCACCAGTCCTGAAACTGACGGTACATGTCCCGGTCGCTCTCCATGATCCCCTCGGAGACAGCCGGATACCACCCTCCACGCCACGCCACGCCACGCCACCGAAATGGGCCGCCTGGATTTTCCAAATGTACTTTGCACCTGTTCACCTAGTGCTCATGAAAAATGCATCCACTACCACAATGTGGAACAAGAGGAGGTCCCGCTTGCAATCAGATCCTGGCTTTAGGGGGCTGGGGTGGGGGAGGGAGGAGAGGGTCCGGGTCAGGGAAGGGGGGTGGGGAGCAATCAGTGCCGAGATCTACCAAGTCTCTTGTTCATTTTTAATTGCACTGGCTTACAGAAGAGGGGAAGACGGGGGTCTCTGAAGCTTTTCTTATCCTTCTACGTGATCAGTCTCTTTAATGTTGTTCAGCCAGGACCATCCCAACGTCTCCAACAGCGTCTAGCCCAGAGGGGTTTGGTTTAAAATAACTAAAACCCAATATCTTGGTGTACTAAAAATGCAAAATGTTTACTTGTGTTCAGGCCTAGGATAGCATCCCTCCTCTAGGTCCCATCCCAGATAGCGCAGGTTTAAAAAAAAAAAAAAAAAGGAGCCTGCCCTCCTCAAATCTCCAAGGGCTTTTTCTCTCCTGATTGTCCTGGAGGATTGATCCTTTCCCTAAAGCAGCCTCTATCCTGGCTGCAAACACTGGAGGGCAAATTGGTCGCTTGAGCTCACCCCCTTCCAGGGTCCTGCTTCTCCTTTGCGCTCACTGCTTTGGGCATTAAGGTGCTAAGAGCAGTGAAAGTTCTTACCTGTCATCTTATACACCTATCAGAATTTGTTTCACAGTAACAGAATTCTTTCTTTTTTAAAAAATACCTTGAAATTTAAGCTCACCATATTCATCTGGGCTGAATTTCAGCTCCACATCTATGTCCTACTAGTTAAACCCCAGGATATAAGCTATTCATATATTGATATTCATATGGAGTTTGTACATGATCAACTATTGGACGGAAGAGAAATTTCAATTCCAGTTGGATGTTGGTAAATGAAAGAAGGCGGCTGTCGGTGTGTCTGCCAGTTTAATAATGGTGCACACATGTAGGACTCCTCTGGTTTATCCTCCCGTCTCCGCTAAACTGGTCACAAGACATTGAAGTAAGTTTATGGTACAAAAGCTCAGAAAACCTTTGTTTAAAATAAAAGCTTGATTATTTTTCTCCCTTTGCTTGGCCAATAGTTTCAAATTCATACATTCGGTTTCTGGTTTCTTTTTTCCCCCTGCCACGTAATGAACACCCCCTCCTCTGATGAAAGTGGCCAAATTGTGAGTTCCGCCGGATGATTTTCCCAGGCAAATGTAGTGTGCGGCTCCTCCATTCAATATTTCATTCCACTTACTAAAGAGGTAGAAATTGGGGAGTTCCCATCTTCCTCGTGCAGTAGCTGCAATCCTTCCCCTTTTATTATACTCTGTTAAGGCATGAACTCGTCCAGTTCAGCTGCTTTCTTAAGTAGACTGCCAGACAAGTGCACAAATGCCTAGTCCAATTCAAATGCCGTATTTCCCCTGTCTTCTGTATCCAGAGCGAAAACAAGAAGTAGGGACGAAGAGTCTTTGCACCCACCGCGCAGCAGTCTTGTCCCAGCACTTGCAAAATGGTCAGTGCCTCCCTCTCCCATGAAGCCTGTGTGTGTGCGTGTGTGTGTTTGTGTGTGTGTGGCGAGAGAGAGAGGGAGAGACAGAGAGAGGAAAGAGTGTGTATGAATGTATGAGAAGGTCTCGCGCAGCGGCTGTGGAGCAGGGACTGACAGCCCAGGCTGAGCTCGAACAGCTCCACACACTAAACCTCTCGCCTCTCCACGCCCCCCCCCCCCGCCCCAACTCCCTTCTCCTCCCGCCCCCCTCCCCAGCCCCTTCCAAGCTCCCTGATTGGCCAGTGGGACAAAAGTTTCTGTGGAGACGGCTGGGCGCTGACGTCACGGGCAGAATTGTCCCATTTAGGGATCCCGGGGGCAGTGCGCATGCTGCAGGCTGCAGGTTAGAGACAGGGAGGAGGCAACAGAAGTGGTAGCAGCGGGCCAGGCAGCAGCCAGGTGGCAGAAAGGAGCAGGCAGCATCCAGGTGGGGGGATGACTCCAGCAGGGTTTCCATGGAGATTCCTCTGGGTCTAGCCTAAAAACAGCAGATCAGCTGACACCATTAGCTCAGGACCTAATTACTGCTTATTGGAGCAACAAATGAAGGAAAGGGACAGCTGCAAGGGGAAGAGAGTTTTTGTCCCCCCCACCCCCCACCCCCCTTCCCTCTCCACATCTCTCTTAGAGTCCCGGGTGAATTCTCACATTAACTTGCAGGGATTCCTGCAACAACAGCTTCCTTGCGCCCCAGGCCACCCTGACTGTTTTTATTTTTCACCCTTTTGTGTAAGAAAACATTTTATTCTAAAATAAATTGTCCTGAGTTGTGGTTGTTACTGTACAGAAGAATAGACACGCATCTGAAAAAATTCTATGCTTTCCATTAGCACATCTGGAAGACTAGTGAATATAATGCATCTGGAATAGAAACAGACCATCTCTATTGAATTAGCATCTATCTCTGGGACATTCACCCATATTTCATTTCATTTCAGTATCTTAAGTGGTAAAAACAGAGGAGAAACTAGCAACAGGATGGGAGAATACTTTAAATCAGCTTTCTAAATGAGGAAATGTCTTTTGGTGATCCAGGGGAGAGAGGACCTGCTTTAACATGAATGTTTTAACTGTGGGTTCATTGGGGAAAAGTCCAAATCAGGAATAGCCAATTCTGCAACATCCTGAATGGAGGTTTCTCCAAGGAATCCAGAGGAATGGGTGGTCCTGGACTGTTAATTCAGTATGCACAGTGTTGTCCAAAGAGCATACTTTCTTTCTCCTGCTGTATAATTCCCTCATTATTATGGCTATTTCATTTCCAAATACTGAAATCCTTGGCGAAGATTTCTCTCACCTGCAAAGCCTTCCTTCCTCATCTTCTACTTTCTGAATTCTATTCATTGTTCAAGATCCATTTCAAGTCTTTCTGGCAGAGGATGCCTTCCTTGATTACTCTGAACCCCTACACCACTTATTATCTGTATTTCTCACTTGGTACTTGATCACAAGCTACCCTGTATTGCTTTAAATAACAAAAGAAATTTAAATAAAAAGTAAAATACTCTTCATTTGTGTATGTCTTACCTCAAGTTAGACTCCAAGAAGCTCTGAGGCAGAGGTTTCTGCTCTTTGTGTCCTCCAGAAGGTCTATGCATAATACATTGCTCATAGTGTGCTCATAATTTCATTTTATTTTTATGAAGGTATGAAGGAGAAAGTGAGCAGTAGGCTTCCAGAAGTGGACATTTATGCTTTTTGTCAATTGTTAACTTTTGACATTGGGGTGATACCTTGAAGTCCCCATACTGCTAGGAATTAAACACAGTGAATTTTATTTGAGGACATACAGTAAAAGGTTAGTTTCCTGACTCTAGCAACACTAACCTAAGCTTATGGATGTTCAGAAATGAAGATCTATTAAAACTAGAAAAAAGTAGCTTTAGTATGATTAAAGGAAAAGAAATCACTTTCATTGCTATAAATGTATATTAAGTATATTAAGAATTTCAATCCACTTTCCTCACAACTCTGGGAGGTAGATAATGCAAGTATTGTTACTGCTATTTTACAAATAGGGAAACTGAGGCTTAGATAAGTTAACTCATGTCCATGACTTTACTTCTAAATAGGTACGTGAAGTACATATTCAAATCCGTCTCTATATTAATTAGAGAAATGCAAATTGAAATGACTCTGAGGTACCACTTAACATCAGATTGGCTAATATGACAGAAAAGGAAAATGACAAATGTTGGAGTGGATGTGAGAAAATTGGGACACTACTAATGCACTATTAGAGTTGTGATCTGATCCAACCATTCTGGAGAGCAATTTAGAACTACCTCCAAATGGCTATAAAACTGTGCATACGCTTTGACCCAGCAATACCACTAGTAGGTCTTTATCCTAAAGAGATTTTAAAAAGGAAAAGGACCCATATATAAAAAAATATTTATAACAGTTCTTTTTGTGGTGGCAAAGAATTGGAAATTGAGGGGATGCCCATCATTTGGGGACTGGCTGAACAAGATATGGTATATTAGTGTGATGGAAAACTATTGTGCTATAAGAAATGATGAGAGGGACAATTGCAGGAAAACCTAGAAAGACTTACATGAACTGATACAAAGTGAAGTGAACAGAACCAGGAGAACCCTGTACACAGCAACATTGTATGATGATCAACTGTGAATGACTTAGCCATTCTCAGCAATACAATGATCTAAGATAAGACAATTGAAAAGGATTTATGATGAAAAATGCTACCCAGCTCCAGAGAAGGAACTGAAGGAGTCTGAAGGAGGTTGAAACATACCTTTTTTTAAACTTTTTTATGGGAAGTTCTTCTCTTTTTGGGTCCATGTTTTCTTTTACATGGTTAATATGGAAATATATTTTGCGTGACTGAACATACATAACCTATATCAAATTCTTGCCTTCTCAATGAGAGGTGAGGGGAAGGGAGAGAATCAGGAACTCAAACATTTTTAAAACAGATTTTAAAAATTGTTTTTAATATATGATTTGAAAAAAGTAAATTAAGAAAAAAAATCCAGGTCTGTATACTCCAAATCCAGCAGTCTTTTCCATCACTCTGTACTGCTTTTCACAGATAAATAGATGAGACTTTAAAATAAATATCTTGAGTTCTACTATTTCACAAATACATGTTTATGATTTTTTACACCTAAATGGGGGTGACTGGCACATGTCAAATTGAAAAATTCAAAAGAATTGTTTGGTTTGTATTAAAGCAAATGCGATTTTCTTTGTGTATTCCAAATCAATAGTTGAAAATAATATTACAAGAAACTTGCTCTTTGTGAGAAACTATAGGAATGCCATTTTCTTATAATGGTAGAATCTTACTTTAACAGATCAAAAAATTAGAGGAATCCATGTTATAATGTGCAAGCACTTAACATGCTGACATATGAGCTCCAGCTTATAATCCTTGGTCTTCTATGCTGACAGTGCAAAAGATCTTTGGAGTTTCCTGAAATTTCGTGCTGGCCTTTCTTGTTTTATACTTCAAATTGGCAGTTGAATAGCAGAGTACCGTGTATATAGGGTCATTATGCAGAGACTTTCCAGAAAGGGTTAGGACCTTATGCAGTAAATGACCTGGCTATCATAAATATTCAGAAATCCTCATATCTCTTTTTCTTTAAAAACATCCCTTAAAATAACTGTTGATTCTTTTTTTGAGTTAACCTCCCTCACTCCCCCCATAGAACTCTGCGAAAAAGAAGCAAAGTTAAGCAAAATAAATGAATACATTGATTATGTTTACCAACATATGCCTGGTGCTTTTTCCAGATATAGGGGTTATAAACTGTGTCCTTATAACCAAGATTTACACTTTTTTCTGTAGCCATGCAATGCAAGCCATGCTTTTAGAAAACAACAATATTAGGGGATTGGACTTGTTGCATGATTTTATATGAATAAGTGTCTTTTCAGTCACCTTTATAAGAATAGAATTTGGTGAATAAAATTTAAGAATAGTTTTGTATGTATGTACCCACAGTACATATTTTAGTCTATGATGTCATTTAATTAAAATTTTTCACATTAAAAAGCATCATTAGCTTTGTATCAAGAAGTTAAGAAGCTATGTGGCATAATAGATGAAATCTGTACCTAGAGCTGAGAAGACCTGGGTTTGGGTTCTATCTGAGAGTTGAGAGAGAGAGAGAGAGAGAGAGAGAGAGAGATGGAGAGAGAGAGATGGAGAGAGAGAGATAGAACACAGGAGGGGGGAGGGAGAGACACAGGCAGAGACACAGAGAGACAGAGAGAGACAGAGACAGAAAGACAAAGACACACAGAGACAGTGACAGAGAGACAGAGAGACACACACACACACACACACAGAGACACAGAGAGAAAGACAGACACATATAACAAGAGAGCCTGAGCAAGCTCCAAGCTCCTTAACACCACTGAATCTCAACTTACTCATTTTTAAAATGGGAATAATAATATCTATCTCACAGGGCTGTTGTGAGGATCAAATGGAATAATCTAATAATAGCATCTACCTCATGAGTTTGTTGTGAGAATTAAATGAAATAATTTTAAAATACTTTGCAACTTAAATCACTGTAAAAATATGAGCTATTATGATTAGAAACAAGTACTGGACACGATAGAATTAACATGTTGTTGGCGGTTGTTTTTTGCCATGCCTCTCTTACGAAGGGATATTCTCCCATGATTTTATTCTCATTCAGCAATACATACTGTGGAGAAGTCCACACAACTATCTCTTTTTAATGGCATGTGATATACAAATGTGAGGCAAGACACTTCAATTCTTAAAAGAGACAATATTTCATCACTATGTATAATCTCTCTCTCCCCTGGTGCAGATCTTATTGCTGTAGCTGAAACACATACACACAAACACATTGGTGGCTAACTTGCTGGTAATGAACTCCGCACTTAGCTAGTTAGTAAGGATTTTATTCACTCTGCTATACTGCCTAGAAGATATCATCTAGGAAATGTTTGATCAGAGAAGAAGTCAGGTTGATCATGTAAATTAAATTAATTTTTTCAATTAACAAGCATTTATTTTCTATCCTTTCCACCTCCCCCACTGGGAAAAATAAGCAAAAGCTGTGTAATAAATATACATAGTCAAGCATAGAAATTCTCATATTGTAGATGTCCAGAAATATGTATCTCATTCTGTATAATTAGTCCATCATTTCACTTTCAGGAGGTGGCTAGTGTTTTTTTTTTAATTTTTTCAATTAAAAAGCTTTTTAAAAATTAAAAAAAATCAAAGAACAAACATTTATGGCCTGGTCACATAGTATGGGGGAGGAATAACAGAATATCAGTCCAAGAGTAACACTGGTGGCCACTGATTATTGAGACTTAGAATAAAGCCTTCAGCACTTTGAGTGGATTCTCTATGAAGGAATAATGAGAGGACCTGCAAAAGAAGCAGTCACAATAAGAAGGTATGGATGAGTTTGAACTGATTCCAAATGAAATCAGAAAGCCATTGAAGAATTGACTCTGTAGCTACTAAATGAATTAAATGAAAGAAAATACTTATTAAGCATCAACTTTGTTCCAAGAACTATGCTAACTGCTAGGGATACAAATAAATAGAACAAAAGGACTTCCTGTTCTCAGAGGGGAGACTACATATAAACGATAGAGAGACAGAGAGGTAGAGGCAGACAGAGGGACAGATGGACAGAGAGACAGACTGACAGAGATAGCAAGAGAGAGAGCTATAGAGCCACAAAGAGAGACAGACATACAGAGACAGACAGAAACACAGAGAAAGACAGAGAGAGAGACAGACAGACAGACACAGAGAGAGAGACACAGAGTTCCAGTTTTCCTTAGGATTCACAAATAAGTCAGATGATAGTTCCCAGAGATCTGAAAGGTAAAGAAGCAGGGTAAATGCCAAGAAGGCCCAGATGACTTTGGAGGTAGTGGTAGGGTACATTCCATCATTCCAGCTCACTAGAAGGCTTATAACTGGCAACTACCAGCTCATCCAACTGTTACAAATGCCAACATTTCTCTTCCCTCTTGGAATCAGAAAATCTGGGAATCATCAAGAGAGGGCCAAAGCATAGCACCTGCTGGATGGTCCTTGATAGTGTCTTGGTAGCCATCCCCTTTCAGGGGAAAGATTGATGATCTTCTCTCCCAAAACTTCAAAACCTGATTTTTATGAGGAAAATCCACACAATGCTGGAGTGAAAGAACCTGGACTGGATGAATATAGGAAACCATTGCCATCCAAGATGATTCAGGAAAAGTTGTCCTGGTCTTTCACTGTCACCTATTGGGAAAAGTTTGAGAAAACTAGATTTTTTTTCTAGAGCTAACATGTCTTAGATTCCTACCAAATACCTTTTAGCTTAATTCTTTAGCAGATCCAAATCCCTGCATTAGTTCCAAAACTGACCTTCTGGGAAGTCTTCTTTATTTGAAACATGGCTGTTCCTCCTCCAATCTGTTCCAGACTTAATCAGCTCTTTCAGACTTATGAGGTCGTGATCTTCATCTCTGAGGCTGGTTCTGAAGCAAATATACCCCTGAAGAAGACGTGGGTTACTGGACAAACTCTTCATCCCTATATAGGTTGTGATTCACAGACTCATAGAACTAGAAAGTACTTCCATATCATGTAGTTTAACCCCTTTATTTTATAAATGAAGAAATTAAGATTCAGAGAGGCAAAACTACTTAGCATTCTAAAACTTTGTAATCTATTTATCTGTAATTAGAATAATAATGATAATAATACCAAGAGGTACTTTAAGGTTTGCAGAGTGACTTACAAATATTATCTCATTTAGTCTTCACAACCTAGGAGGTTAGGTGCATTATTATCCCCATTTGACAGATGAGGAAACTAAGGCAGATAAAAGGTAAATGACTTGCCCAGGGTCACACAGCTAGTGAGTGTGAGGCTGAATTTGAGCTTAGGTCTTTCTGCGTCCAGAACCAGAGCGTATCTATTGCGCCACCTAGCTGCCAATACTTACTCAGTATTTCAGTACTTCAGTAGATCTATAATTTAATTGATATAAGTAATCCTTTTTTTTTTTTTTTGGTTTGAATTGAAAGTCATGACTTCTCATCCTGTGTGAGTCCCATCCATGTGTCCAATAATTTCTCCAACAAGTACTGACCCAAGTCAGTCAATCAATCAACCAGCATTCCTTTTTATATTTTGTGGGTACCTGACTGGATTAACACCACATCTAAAGTTTTGAAAATCAATATACATTCTAGTAATGTTAGTAGATTGTCAGTGGCCAACTCAATTAACAACTGATTGAAAAACAAAGAAGTAAACGCTGGATTTGGAGTTAGGAAAACTGAGTCTGAATCCCCACTCCCCTCCCCTCCACACTTTACTAGCTATGTAAACAAGACAAATAAGTTCCCTGTGCTGTGGTTTCTTCATCTGTAAAATGATTATAATTAATAGTTGTACCACCTACTTTAAAGGGTTGTGGAACAAAGCACTTTGTAAACCTTAAAACCCTCTGAAGATCTGAGGTATTATTATATTATTCAACTGCAGTTATTCTTTACCTGTACCTCCCAATTTAGATTTTTCGATTTACCTATCATAAAATGCATTGGCCAGTGATTTTGACCCTCCATGAATATTATGTACAACCTGGAAAGGTGGAGATCCAAGTCATTGAGTATTTGTAAATCCAAGGTGGAGTTTTCCAGTGCAAACTGCCTCGAGATTCAGAGCTACATATTTTACACAGATGAGAGGTTATTGGGTTCTTTAAACATGTGCTCTGAAAGAAAGAGAGGACCATGGGCTGGAAAAACATTCTTGAAAATCATGAGCCGGCCTACTCCAAGAATAGGTGAGTGAAGTGGCATCTATGGAAGGCAACGTATGTTGGGTTTTAAAGGAAAGCCATGCCCCACAAAGGGAGTGAGTTGCCAGGAAAGCCCTGCCCAGCAAAGGAAGTGGGAAGGAGTTCCTCTGACTCCTGCGCATTCCTCACCATCCCCCAACTGATAATTCAAGCAGCTTTTACTTACCAGTGCCACCTGATGGCTATATTTTTTCTCTCTTTCAAATGTTTCAAAATGTATTTATTCACCTTCCCTGCAAATTCCCATAATTTCCACCCCCACAATCACTTCCTCCTTGCTGATGAGAATCAGCTGATGAGAATCAGAAGCGAAGCTTCCCTCATGGTTCCTTTATATTTTGAAGAGTAAAATCACCTGAAAATCTCTGCGGGTATGCTGCTTCACTCCTTCAAAGATAAGCACCTGCTTTGTCCTCTAGAGACACATTCCCTTCCCCATGGCAAAGAGATTTAAAACTGTTTCTTAGCTCCCAGTGTTAAGTGATCCTTATTCTTCCCTTTCTCCTCAGTATGACATTCTTTCATCTTCTACCCTTCTGACATGTCAGGATTTTCCCAGGGTCCTTAAGGTCCTTTTTCTTCTCTGTTTTCATATTATAGTAAAGCCCTTCTTCCATATTAAAAATGAAATATTTCATTTTTTCCTGAAAACCTGGAAAATAGGAGAATATTTCTAATGATCCATTATCTGGTAAATGGGAGACCAGACTAATTTTTGAACATGAGATAAGAGTTATTTGACTGAGACAGAAATAAAAACATTACTATAGTCTATTTGGGTCACTAAAAAAAGTCCCTATTCTCTACACCTGTGGGAAGTGAGATTTTCAAGCCTTGAGATTTCTTGTTGACAGTTTCCTTGAGGAATAGCGTTGAAAAACCCGTTGGAGGAGGGCACCAATTGGAGTGTTTTCAACTCTCAGGTTGTTACTCTCCACACCTTCTCACTTTGCTAGCACCTCGATAGCCACAGCTGATTTTTGATCACATCTCACTAAATCTTCTATGTACGTGTCTCATCAAGTTGTGTTATGAATATACATTGTTTTAACAATTCTTTTTTCTTGAAATTTGCTACATCTTTCATCCTGTTTCTTTATTCTTCAACTTAAGTTCTTTTTGTCCCATGATCCTACTCCCTAAGTCCTTATCTTATTCTTTCCCTCAGGTTCTTCTTGAGTTCTCCTTCAGTTCTAACCCCTCTCTTCCTTTATCCTTCCAATGGTCAGTGATGTGTTGGTAAATGTTTAACACCCAACTCTCCAGGAAAAAAATGCTTGACATACTTTTAAGTTTAATCTACAATATTAACATTTTCTCCATCACTTTCCTAAGTCTAAACAATCAAAAATCAAATCAAGTCTAGACAATCAAAAAATAATAAATCCATCCCTGATTTGTAGCATTTGCTGATTTCAATGTGTAAAATTTAATAATTGGCTCCAATGAGATGGTTTGGGCTAGTTCCAGCACACACTTGACTTTAGACATCCCCTTCCTATATCTTCAGGCCTTCTCTTTCTCTTCCCTTTACTCTATCTCAAATCCTCCAAAATTTTCCATATCCACAACCAATTTCTGACATTTGCAATTCCCCAAACATCCCAACATCCTTTGCAATTCCTTCTCCTTTTCCTGGATAAGATATTGGATGATGGATTTTAGAACAATGGGCCTAACCAAATAATATTAAATTTAATAAAGATAAATGCAAATTTCTGTATACTTGAGGTCTTAAAATCAACTATACAAATATGTAAGAACAATTTCTTTGTAAAGATCGGGGATTTTAGTGGACTATGAGATCAATATGAGTCAACAGCATGAAATGGATGCCCCAAAAGCTAATGTTATAGTAGGTTGCTGGTAGAGAGGGATATTATCCAGAATGAAGAACTTAATCATTTCGTCACACTTGGACAACTCAGTCTAGTTCCAGCCTTCACATATTAGACAAATTGGTGAGTGTCCAAAAGTGGGCAATGAGAAGACTAGAGAACAAGTTATTTCAAGGGACTAGGGAGTTTAAATTGGAGAAGGCTGGATGGATGGGGGAGGGGAGTGGATAATGAGAACTGCCTTCAATTATTTCTAGGACTGCCATATGGAAGTAGGATTAGATTTGTTCTACTTGGCCCCAGAGGGTGGAATTGAGAATAAATAGCATGTTCTTAGTTGCCAAGTGCCAGTTCTTATCATAATGCAAGGAAAAGCTTCCTAAGGAAATTACACAAAATGGAAAGGACATCTTTAAGAGATAGTGAGGATCTCCCTCACTGGAGGTCTCTAAGAAGAGGCTGGACAACCATTTGTCTGGTATATCAGATTCTTGTTCTAATATAGCTAGACTAGATGGTGTCTGAAGTCCTTTCCAGCATAGTTTCTTTGATTCTCTTTCATCTGAACTTCTCCTACTTCTAAGTGGTTTAGGAGGCAGGTGGGTGTTGTAGTGTGTTAGACCACTGGACCCATGAAGAGTTTACGTGTTTTTTTACAATCTTGTTTTTACATTCTTTTGATGATTTTTCCTACTTTCTCTTCATTTTTTTGCATTCCAATCCTGTTTTTCTTTTTCAGACAACCCATTGTTAATAGGAGTGTTTCTGTCTTTTTTTCTAAATTCACTAGTGTCTGGTTAGTTCTTTAAGAATCACAATTGGTCATTATCTCTTTGGTATTTTACTTATTTGCTTGCTCTTCAGAACCGTTTTGGTTTAAGTGTTTGAACTGCTTCATTATCATTTGGAGGGGTCACATTATTTTTTAGTGATGTCTTTACCTTTCTCAATGGATTTAGACTTAGTTCCCTTTGTTGTGAAGAGAGAATTTTTCTTCAAATGCCCATTCATTTCTCCCCAATACTCAGCCCTTACTGATTTAAAATGATTATTCTGCTAGTTTTTCTATGGTATCCAAACTAAACAGAAAAACTAAATGGATGAAAATGATTATTTTCAGAACTAAGATAAGCTATGGATTGTCAGTCCTTTGATATATTAAACTGATGCAGATATATGATCCAGGCACCCAGTGAATTGGGCCCAGAAATGAACAGAAGTGAAAGGGTGAGGTGCATTGCATTTTGGAAATTGTTTAGTGCCTTGATGTTTGAAAGCTTCTCCCAGGTGCAAAAGAATAATTAATAATAACAATGTTTTGATGCAAATATTCCTACAGCGATGCTATATGATTACTAATTCTGGACAGGGACAGGGATTGGGTCTGTGATATCACTGATATAGATAACTGCTTGTTGAGACAACTCCTTCCACTAATGTAGGCTTGTCACCTTCTCTGAAACTTAATGCAGTGCACTGGTTTGCTCAGAGTCATATAATTAGTATGTATCAGAGGTTCCTGCCCAGATCTTAGGTCTAGGTCTTTCTAACTTCAAGGCCAGTTTTCTAAATTTACTCCATACTATCTCTCTAAGTTTAGAACATTCCAGTTTTAGGTGTGAATAATGGAAAGCACAATGGAGGGATAAGCCATGGGTGCAAATAGGCTCCAGTATATGCTCAGGTTAGTGGTCCAATGGATAGAGTTTTGGACCTGGAATCAGGAAGATTCATCTTTCTTCCTGAGTTCGAATCTGGCCTTGAACACTTACCAGCTGTGTGACCCTGTGTATGTCACTTAATCCTGTTTGCCTCAGTTTTCTCATCTGTAAAATGAGCTGGAGAAGGAAATGGTAAATAGCTCCAGTATATTTGCCAAGAAAACCCCAAATGGAGTCACTAAGAGTCAGACACAACTGAAACAACTGAACAACAACATATGCTCAGAAATGACTTCCATGGAAAAAGTGACATAAGAGATAACACTGAGAAAAATTGTGGATAGAAAAGGAGGTGAGATGATCAAGTAGTGGGAGAAAAGGATAATAAACTTATATTTCAAAAGTAGCCTTGGTGGATATGAAATGTTCAAAGACCTAGGGAAAAACTGAGGGGAAGCTTATTTGGCATCTGAAGTATAGCTTAAGTTTGGGAAGGGTTATCACCTGAAGGCTGGCTAAGAGGTGTCAACCGAACCAAATCTGTAGTTGGTCGGGGCCAACAGAGCAGGCTAGAGACAGGAACAGAAATTTATTGTGGAGAGATCTCAATACTTGTACCAAAGGCTATGCCAAAAGCTGTAGCCCTTACAATGACGGGTAATAGCAACAATGAACAAGTTTGATTCATAGCAGCGCTTCATGGCCAGAAGATGGGTGCTTTTCTGGTACTTGTCCAACTCAGAGAAGCTCAGAGAACACCTGGTGCTGGTCAAAGCAATAGAATAATTATATGATTTTGCCAAAAGGTTAAATCATCCAGAGGATGAGCTCAAAGGATTGTTGTTATGCTAAGCTTAGGGCCCAGCCTGCCTGATCAGCCTTAGGTCTGAAAAATGGGGGGTCTCCTAATATCTCGATGGAGGTGATAAAAAGTTTTTTATCACAGTAACTCACAAATACTATCTACTATGGCCTGGAGGGATTTTGCTCTACATTGCCAGAGTTTCCACACCAAGGATCAAGGATCTTTTCAAGAATTCAAGAAGTCTCCAATGCATATGAATTTTATGCCAAGGCCCACTGGGATATTTGCTTTCCCAAGTCAGACGTGCATAGGCCATTATTGTCTATATCTGAAACTAATGTCTGAGCTCAGGTGGTTCTCCTGTGAAAAGCAATCCCCAGGGGCTATGGATTCAGTTGAAATGTTTATTCCTAGAGTTAGAGTTCACCTGAAAGTAACAACTGCAGAACAGTATCCTAAGAACTATATTATCCCCGTAAGTGGAGAACTAATGCTGCTACCTAGGCATCATAAAGGGAAGGATTCAAGGGAAGTCACAGTAAGAGATGGGTAAACACATTTGTATTGTTTAAAGGTAGCCTCTACATTCCATGCCAGAGAAAGAATTTTCAAATAGCTGCAAAAGGATGCCTCTCCCCATGCCCCCTGTAATGTTAATGGAATATAAGATCTTCCTTGTCCATTAATAGACCCATGTGACCGCAAGTGTTCAATCACAGCTGTGATACATCTTGAGTCACATAGAGCCCATTGGAGGAGTAAGTTGCCTAAGGAGGAGCTTGCTTAAGGGGAGGTTTGCTTATAGGGAGGCTTGCTTGTAGGAAGGCTTTCACACCTTTTGGTACTAAGCTAATTAAGTACTTAGTATTATGATGTTTTCAGGCTCTGAGCCTATTAGCCAAAAGTGTATATATATTTTGAGGTTGGTATTTTGCTTTGGAGGCTTGCTCATGAGAAGGACCTCTTGATTCCCTGGACAGGACTCTGAGTAGCCATTTGTTAAGAGCTCCCTGACTACTCAGATATTGATACTCCCTGATCTGTTGGTATACATAGGTTGAATTACTTTGTTCAGACAGTTGGAGTCCTGTCTGTTGAACCTCTGTACTAATTTCTCTGCTTGTATTTTTTACACATTCAGGGAGCTGACCTTTCCCCTGAACTAGTGAATGATTTATATATGTTTGATTAAAGTAAGATTATTGACCCCCTTAAAGTTGCCTTTCCTTTGAGAAAGTAGATCAAAGAACCTGTGCTAGAAGGACATCCTGGGTGTGCCAGGGTGCTTGCTGCTACACCCCCACCCCCACCCCTGCAAAAGAAAGCTGTTCAGTTAATGGACAGTTAGTGGAGGATGAGAGAATGGATCAAAATTTCTGGTCAAGATGGCTACATGAGCAGGAAGCAAATTATGCACCCCCCATATACATCCTTCAGTGCAGAGGTTCCCAAACTTATTTGGTCTACTGCCTGTTTTTCCAAAAAAGAAAGAAAATCCTCAGCGCTCTCCTGGAAATCTACTTTTTAAAACCATTTTAAGGGTTTTGTTGAAATTTGTATCATTTAAAAAATGTAGAATTTAAAAAAACAATCCATTTTAAATTTAATAATTTATTATAAACTTGTGGGGTTTTTTCCTGCATTGAAATTTTGAGGACACAGCATTGCATCATGTCACCATATAGTATCATATTGTAAACAAGTCATTACACACACATATTCCTACTGATATATGCTGGACTTCCCAGCAATGTGAGACACACTTGCCTACCATACTTGCTTGTGAAGACCTGTTGGTGGACTTGACCACTGATCAGTTATAACTTGCATTTTGTGTGTTTATTTGGAAAATAATATATTCACTGCAACTTTAACTCTGTTACACAACAGATGAAATACGTACTAATGGTTTTTCAAAATTTTCTTCTCCTCTTCTTTCTTTATGCTTCCACTGCCCCCTTATTTTTATCCAACACTCCCCAGCTGTACCCAAGGGTACTACCACCCCCCTGGATCATTCCAGTTCCCCCCAGGGGGTGGTATCACCTACTTTGGGAACCTCTGCTAGTAAAAACATGAACATTGTACCAGACTTAATAATAATCAAGAAATCCAATGATAATTTACAATAAGTGACTTCCTTTACAGAAATGTGCCAAAGTCAGCCAGAAACCTGCAGATAATAGGAAGGGGGTTGCTAGCAAAATCACCATCAGCCTAACAAAGAAAAACACAGACTCCTAACCAGTGACAAGTCAGACAAACATAGCCTGAAAGGCTCTGTGTCTGGTCAGTAAGAGTACAAGACCTCTGAGAGAAAACCTTAGCAAGGTCAGAATGTGGTGGGATGGATAGAAAGCTTCAGGGTATCCAGAAAGCTCCAGAGTGAGGACCTTGGAATTCCAGCTGCCTGACAGCAGCCAGAGCTACTTACAGCATTCAGTGCTCAGAGTGGTATGGAAGCATTCAGCCTGTAACAGCCCAGACAGACATTCAACCTCCATCCAGGGCAATCAGTCATGGCCAATGCAAATACCTCATACTGGGAAACAGCAGAGATTCACAGTCCTGAGACATCACAGAGGGACCCAAGGATCCAAAACTCTGAACCTCAAAGGTCCATGAGGGACTAAACCTGGGAGGAAGAGGCCAGCTCAGGAACCCAGGTGACCCAAGGAAAGACCAAGGAGAGCCAACCACCACAGCCAAAAGCATAACAGAAGGTGAAGCCTATTCCAGACCCAAAGCCTCAGTTCAAAAGTAATCATGCAAATAATTTTTGTCTTTCTCCAAGAAGCACATTGAATTAGGGAATCATCTTCTCTCTCTAGAAAGTCTAATCCCTGGGCAGCTTTCCCAACAAGAACCCACATCCCTAAGCCTCAGTTAACTAATTATCATGCATTTTCTGGGTCCTATCAGCAAGGTACCATTGGGTCCATTCCTATGCCTAATAGGTAATACCTTTCAGAAATCTACCAAGGAAAGGCTTCACTTGTTGATCTCATCAGGTTAATGGGGAAATTAGAGAGCCCTCTGATTTGTTCCCTTTATAACAAGAAACCTGGGTTGTATGTCTAGTACAAACACTAGTTTTGTGACATTGGATAAGTCACTAAACATATTTTGACCTCAGTTTCCTCTTCTATAAAGTATAAGAATTTGGCTAAAGATCCGTAAGACCTCTAAAACCTATTCAAACAATAATAAAATGCTTCTGTGGCACCTTGCCCATCCACTCTCCAAATTGTAGGCAGGTTTCCTAGAGGATGGTTACCCCAGACTTAAGGTGCTCTTTTGGTTCTTAAAACTTAACTCACAGATTCCCACTGATGTGTTGAAAACATTTATCAAATGTCATTTTCTGCCCAGAATTATTATGAGCACTAAGCTACAAATATTTTTGGGAGGTCAAATGGATCAGGGTCTAACCATAGGGTATTGACACATTCTTTCCAGTAGCAGTAATAGCCAATTTGATTACAGTTCCAGAGCTAGAAAGTGGGCAAGAGGGACAAGTAGAAGGAGTGGGGAGGGTACATGTGCTTCAACAGAGTAGAGGGCAAGGTCTAGTGAAGGTTGCAGTAGCAGGCAATGCAGATGACAAGAAAAGGGCTTGGGAGGAAAATGAAGCCAGTTGAGACTGTCTAGATATAGTGGGCCATGTAATGCACTTACCAATCAAAGCAGAAAAGACAGGAGGATGTCAGTTCCAAACCTAAGAGGATTGAGTCACTCAAAAGAGTTTATTAAATGGTAAGAAAATGGCTAGAGGGCATCAATAGTCAGCAAGGGGATGCAAGTATCTCAAAATAAAGGCATTTACTGGAAGAGCATACTAAGAAGACTTACAATAGACTACTCTTTGCCTCTTCCTCTCATCCCCCAATAAACTTAGGACACTTTCTCCAGTATATGTTTACACCATTAATAGGGATTGTGAGAAAGTACAGAAATCAGAAATGAGGGAAATTGAGGTGGGTGGGTAATTCAGACCTATGATGTTACTAGTACCCTTTGGTGTTCTCTCATGGTGTCCTACACTTCCCTATGCACATCACTCATTGAGCCTATTCCATTGCTCTGCTGGTTGACCATGATCTCTGAAGCTTCAGGAAATAAATTTTTTTAGAATTTTAGAATTTTAAAAATTTTAGAGTTTTAGAATTTTTTAATTTTAGAATTAATTTTTTAGAAATTTTAGAATAAATTTTTTAGAAAAAATCCTGTGGCTAGCTCACAGTTACATTCTTTCAGGAACAACCAGAGCTCTTACTGGAGAACCAGTGAGAAGATTCTTTGAGAAGTGTGCTGAAGTCTACCCCTTCAGAGACATGTTCTAAGATCCACTATCTCCCAAGTTGTATACTTGAATTTCCTCCTAAAACAAACTTTCCTCCTGTGAAGTACATAATGGCAACGTTTTCCACCCAACCCAAATTATGGTGACTGTTACATGCTGGCCTTAAGGTCATTCTCCAGTGAGAGATCAGCTCCTGGTTTCCTTTCCTCCCCAACACCTTGTGGTAGAGTACTTCAACACTCATGTTGATGTTCCCTTAGACACCCTAACTTCCAATGTCCTCAGTCTCCACAAATGCCATGACTTACTTCCTCAGTCCATATCTGCCACATACAGGGGGTGGTTGTATACTTTAGACTTCTTCATTACTCATAAGTGTTCCATTTCCCCAATAAAAAGTTCAGACATTCATCTATCTGACCACAAACTCCAGTCATTCTGCTGCTCCTTATGCCTCTCCCCTCCTAATCCTCTTTGCTCTCACTTGTATTCTGCACACATATCTAATCTGTTCTTAAGTCTTATCTGTTCTACCTTCACAAATATCTCTTGGATATGTGTCTTCTTTACTCATACAGCTGCTACCCCAGTATAGGCCCTCACTATTGTTGTTATTCAGTCATTTTCAGTCTTGTCTGACTCCTTGTGACCCCATTTGGGCTTTTCTCAGCAGAAATACTGGAGCGGTTTGCCATTTCCTTCTCTAGCTCATTTTACAGATGAAGAAACAGGATTAAATGACTTGTCCAGGGTCAAACAGCTAGTAAGGGTCTAAGGTCAGATTTGAACTCAGGGAGATGAGTTTTTCTGACTCCAGGCCTGAACATTCTATCTATTGTACCACCTAGCAGTCCTCTTCACCTCACTTTTTAGACCTACCTTCCTCCCACGTCAATCCATTTTCCACTTAACTGCCAAAGGTATTTTCTTAAATCTCAAGTCTGACCATGTCACCCCCCTACTCAATAAACTTCACTCTCTAAGTTATCTCTAAGGTCCAAAAGAAACTCATCTGTTTGGAATATAAAGCTCTTTACAACCTGTTCCCTTCCTTCCTGGTCAGTGTTATATTCTTCACTCTGCTCCCACACATATACTCCATAATCTAGCTCTGTAGGCCTTTTTACTATTACTCATATACAGTGCTCCCTCTCCCTTCCCTCCTTGTGTACCTTCCCTTTGTCTGTCCTGTATACATGACTTGATTCTTGCCAGAAATGTGAGGAGGGATTCTGACTGTTGAAGAACTTGGAGATGAGTCTCTTTTGTATATTTTTTCAGGTTAAAAACAGTAAGACAACTGTCTCATGTATCCAAAGTTGCTCTAGCTTCAGTGTCTTCAGGGGAGATGAAGATTTCTTTTGGGAGAAACACAAGCTGAATCATAATGTTCCCAGAGGAAATCCTGGGTGGTAGGAAAAGAAACCAAAATCTAAAGTTCCTAGTGAGAAGCTGCTTGGTGGGGAAAGGTGCCAGAGAGATTGTTGTTAGGATAGGCCTTCAACATGAACCAGGTCAGTTATGTCAGGGACCAGTGACCAAATGACATGTGTTCCATTTGTTTAACGAGAGTAATGGAGGACCCAAATTAACATTAAGAATTCTCCCATTTTACCTGATGAAAGTGTGGGGCATAACTGTTGGTAGAGTTGTGAACTGATCTAACAATTCTGCAGAGCAATTTAGAACTAGGTCCAAAGGGCTATAAAGCTGTACATACCCTTTGATCCAGCAATACTACCACCAGGTCTGTATCCCAAAGAGATTTTTTTAAAAAAAGGAAAAGGACTCGTATGTACAAAAATATTTATAGCACCTCTGTTTGTAGTGGCAAAGAATTGGAAATTGACGGGATACCCATTGATTGAGGAATGGCTGAACAAGTTGTGCATATGATTTTGATGGAAAACTATTGAGTCATAAGAAATGATGAGAAGGATACCTTCAGAGAAGTCTCGAAAGACTTATATGAACTGATACAAAGTGAAGTGAGTAGAAGCATGAGAACATTGTACAAGTAAGTAACAGCAATATTGTGCAATGATCAACTGTGAATGACTTAGCTATTCTTGGCAATAAAATGATCCAAGACAGTTATGAAAGATCTATGATGAAAAATGTTATTCACTTCCAGAGAAAGAATTGCACATCGCAACATACTTTTTTTGCTTTCTTTGTTTTTCTTGTTTTTTTTTTTTTGGTCTGTATTTTCATTCACAACATGACTAATATGGAAATATGTTTTACATGACTGCATATGTATAACCTATATCAAATTGCTTGCCTTTTCACTAACTAGGGATGAGAGAGATGGAGGGAGAAAGTGAAACCACAGAACTCAACATTTAAAAAAAAAGAAAGTTAATTTTTGTCTACATGCAATTGGGGAAAAATAAAATATTTGAAAATAAAAAAAAGAACTTCTAGGACATGGGCCAATTTGAGGCAACTGGACATCTCCTTGTGGCACGTAAGCATGCTCACTCTCATTCTACTGGTCTGTATGAGCTCTGAGCCTAGGAGGCCTAGGACTCTGTGTTATATCTATATAATAATAATAATAATAATAATAATAATGAATATTGCTTGTGGTCTAACAACATTTATTCACCAATCTTGAGTCAAATAAATAAATAAATAAATTAAGAGGCAAGAGCCTGGGTATAACAGCTTATTTTCATCTTAGTTATGTGCTAACTTGCTATTTTTAAAGGAGATTTCTCCCATTATGGCAGAATATAGGTATTCTTCCAAAAATATTTTATGGCTACCACAGAGACACAGGATGAGACACTTTGCCTTCAAGTTTCTCACTCCTTTTCAATTTTATTTTCTAATAATAACTGAACATGTATGCTGCACTGCAGACCATACATGCATTGCTTCTCAGACTGTAGGAATTCTCACTATATTTTACATATATGACTCACACAATCTATCTCCATTGTTATCTTGCAGTGGAAGGAAAGCTGGATACTAATTCCACCCTTAGCTTCAATCCATACAGTCAAATCGGTTATAGAATATTCCTGTGTTCTTGTGGCTTCCCATTACTTCCTCTAATTCATTTCCATAGAAACCCCTAGGCAGCACATTCATGTCCTAGGGCTACATCTCCTAATTCTGTCAGACTGATCAGCAATGAAAATATTCATAAAGTTTCAAGTTTGGCACTCTGGGGAAATGCATTTTGTTGTTGTTGTTTTATTTTATAAAACACATTGTTCCAACCAACTCTTTCCTTTCCAAGTACGTTTCCCCCCCATCTCTAGAGAAGACTAACACGTCTTGTAGGAGTGCCTTGACCTCCACTCTTCTCCCAGCCCAGCTTCCCCAGTCTCATTTCATTTGCCTGCATCCCCAGCCTTGACCCCATGGCCTGCCCCGTTAGTGATTCACTAGCCACCCCCGCAGAATCTCTGACTGTCCAGAACCTCTCCCGTTTCCAGTCTGTTCCTCCTCAAATGTGGTTGAATATCCCCCACCGTGTGATTCCTCTGCCCTTTACAAGCTGCAGAGAACAGAGAGGGTAAGGACACTGAGTCATGAATTTCTTTCAACTGCTATACATTTATGATAAAAAAGCCTTTGCCAAGTCCTTGCTACTCAACAATCTCTCACCTCGACATTGATTTACTCTCCTTCACCATAGTAACTGCTCCAAACCTTTCATTTTCTCTTCAGATATCTCTTGCAACCCCATCCCTCCTGACATGAATCATAGTAGATTTTTGTAATCTTTTGGTTATGGGCTAAAAAGAAATGTGGAGGTGGTATGTGTCTAGAGCATTGTCTCTTAGGGTATGTAGTTTGGTAAACAGTGGAAATCTGAAGAACCCTAACTCCTATAATCCCAACTCTTCTTTAATTTATTTAATACTACTACTTTTTGTCTAGACTTTTGATTCAATTATTATGGAGAATTCTCTCTCTACCAATGCAGATTTTGCAACTAATAGGTTTAGAGAGTTGCACTGAGATGTTAAATGACTTTCCCAGGATCATACAGCAATGACATGTCAGAAGAAAGACTTGGACCTCACCCCCTATCAACTACCACACTACCTCTCGATTGGATTTATGATTCAGAAAACCTGAGATCTACGACTGTAATATATGCTATTCCCTGTCAGGGGAAAAGCAGTGGGGTTTATTTTCCTTAATGATTTTGAGGAATGTGGCAATTACCCTTTCTGTTTCCATAATAGTAATAATTATAATTCATCTTTATACGGTCCTTTAAGGTTTTCCTGTGTGCTTTCCTTGTGACTATGAGCTAGAGAGTTCATGTTTTATTATCATCTGAATTTTGTAGGTAAGGAACCTGAAGCTAACAAGTATTAAGTGACTAATCAATGGCCAAACAGAAAAAAAGAGCCTAAACTGTCATTTGGACTGATCCTGACTCCAGGTACCTCAGTTACACATATTATCTCTAATTTGGGGTCAAATGCCCCAACAGCATCTTCAAAGTGTATTAAATATCCACTGTGCCTATTGACATCTAGTCTTGGTATCCAAGCTTGATGAGACTCTCAGCAAGAGCCATATAGTAGAGATACTATAACACAAAAAAGAATCATTTCCAATATAGGGACTACGAAGAACTGGTTGTTATCACCACAAGGACCACTACTCTTTCATGATTTAAAGTAAATATTTGTCAGAACTAAAGATTCATTGTTAGCTAAAGCCGGAAGCGAAGAAGAATTAGAAAAATCATTAATTAGAGTCCTGCTTCTATTGCCAAGTCTAAATTTGTTTGTCTTAACTAAAGTAGTCTGCCTTCATTAAAATCAAGAGAGAAGTGTCCTCACATTGCCTTCATTAAAGTCAAGGTCAGAGTGCCTATCAGGAAAAAAAAATAGTGTAGATAAATTTCAAGAGGAAATTTAAGTTTCACACATCTACCAAAGATCCAGGCTTAGTCAATATTTTTCCCATACTGACTTTTCTAATCAAGGTATAAAGTCATCTTTAAGCTAATGATTATATTTCATAGTAGAAGTCTACATAGATATTTGATCTAGGAATTTGTTCATTGATCTTCCCTAATGTTTGCTAGTTTGCTGATGGTTTTTTCTCTGTTAGTGAGTACTATAGATCACAAAATTTTAGATTTAAGAAAAGGTCAAATAGATCAGAATCACAGGATTAGATGATAATAGATGAAGAACAAGAAGCCACCTAAAAGGTCATTTAGTCCATTCTTCTCATTTTACACTTGAGGAAATCAAGGCCCACAGTATTCCCAAGGTCACAAAGGTAGTAATTACCTACAGGCTAAATTTCTTCAATTAGAATCACAGCATCTCAGACATAAACCTGTCACAGAAAAAGAATCCAAGAATCCCCTTTTCTAACATTACAGATAAGTGGTAATATATCACCTTATTGAATGTATTCAGCAAAAGAGAAAGTTTTTCTTTCTCTAAAGGTAGCCTTGTACTTATCAAGGTAGTCTTATGCTTATAGCAAATATACCCTTATAGCAAATTCTAATTGTTTAGGAGTTTTACCTTATTTATAGATCTGCCTCTCAGCAATCTCCACGCCTTCCTATGGGCTCCTTAGTACTAACTTTCAGGGCCAAGCCATTACACACAGCAGTTCTACAGATATCTTAAAGATAGCTACCATTTCCCTATTTATACTCCATTTCAGGGATTTTCCCCTTACTCTACTTTGCTATCTCCTAAGCTGTTTGTTATATCTTTATGAAGAACTATATCCATATCTTTATCAATGTATATCTAGAGACAGCAAAACTCCCTAAGTTAAAATAAAAAAAAATTTCTGTGTGAAAGTAAAAGTTGTGAATTATGAATTATTTTTTAAAGAATTATGAGTTATTTTAAAAGAAATGTAGTTGCTTTTAGGAACTTCCCATATTAAAATTACATAAACAATATTGATTTTCCCATTCCACCTGGCTCTGCCCAGGGTTAAAGTCAGAGGCTCAGGTCTTCTAAGACCCTGGCTGAAGTTGCCCAGGGTTTAATGTCATAGACTCATGACCAGAAGCTGTGGTCAGTTGTAGAATCTTTGAAAGGTCAGTAAAGGACCAGAGGCAAAGGGGCATGTTTGACAATAAGGAGAAGATCCACGCCAAGTTTTCAACATAGAGACAGAAAAGCCAGAGGCATGGTGCCTGTCTGTATATATAGAGAAGCAGTAGGATTTGGAACTAGAAACAGAAATGTTACTCCAAGGCTAAAGCCAGAGTTAGACAACTAGAGCACAATACTTGGAATCAGGAAGACTCATACTTATATCTTTATGAGTTGAAATCTGGCCTCAGACACTTACTAGCTCTGTGACCCTGGGAAAGTCACTTAACCCTGTTTTCCTCAGTTTCCTCACCTGTAAAATGAATTGGAGAAGGAAATAGCAAACCATTCCAGTATCTTTGATAAGAAAAACCCAAGTGGGGTCACAAAGAATTGGACACATGACTGAACAACAACAAAAAAAGCCAGAGTTGGTGAAACCATTAATGGTGAGGTCAAAGGACAGGTCCAAATGTTTTCAAAGAGTTTGTGGCAATTTGTCAGGCTTAGTAAGATGAGAACCTCTACTATTTGTCCCACTCACCCAATATCTCCAGGTTCTTGAAGCTGTGGGAGACTTCAGCTCATCTCAATATACCCTTGGATAGGGAGCAGCTCTGTTGGGCAGATCAGTGAACATTCATGAAGATTAATGAGAAAACTGTAATTCTCACTAAATACAGCATGTCAGTGAAAATTCCAAGTCATACCACTTATTGTGAATGTTTTCCCTCAATCATGATAATGCATCTTTTATGTGAATCATAGCAAATTACAAATTGGTAGTGACTAAATTATGATTATAGGAACATAGATTCAGAACTTACAGGGACTGCAGAGGTGGTATCTAGTCAAAATTAATGAGGTATTACAAAAGAGATAATTCCATTTTACATAAAAATGACTTTTCTGAAGTTTCTTTCTACGACTAGTATTCTGTTTTGAAAACAAGTTTGAAAGACATGACAGATTATGGCCAATGATTTGCTGTATTTAAATTCTTGTTAATTTGGGAACACTAGAGTTGAAATAATATTATGTCAGCATATTATATTCTACATTTCTGATCAATTACATTAAAGCTGTAATTAGCTCAAATCTAAGTAGCCAGAACTTTCAAGTAACCAGAATGTTGAATTTTAAGAGACAGAGGCAAATGGTGTCAAGATAATTTTACTTAAAGAATTTGGACAAGCAATAACTCCAAAGGTATGATAAGAAGTCAGGTCACATTTTGCCATTTTTTCCTATAACTTCTACAATGAAAGGGTCAAATAGTTCTGATTTGCAGAATAATATAAATTAGATATAATTTCAATTACAAGTCTGGTTTTATCTTATACTATATCTAACTCTGCATTACCTTATAACATCAAAGAACAAAGGCAGATATGTAATTGATGTCTAAATTATTTAATTCTAACTAATTTGAGATATAGGTATTCTAATATATGTGTTCTCCATTTCCATAGATGACTAAAATGGAAAGAAATGGGCCTACATTGAAAAAAAGAGAGATTAAAGTTAAGAAGAAGGAAAAAAAAACCTATTCTGAGGATGATTAACCATTAAAAACTGACTAATGTTGACATTAGCTAGTCTCCTATCCCCTAAGTCAGGAAACAGGAAATTAATTTTCTTTTTAAATTCAAATAATTTTTAAGCATCTAAACTGTGAGTAGAACACTGAGCTAGGAGTGAGAAGAAATTCAAAGGTTTGATAAGACAGAGTCCTTTCTTGTAACTTATTGTATAAATTAAGGTGAAGACACATACATAGATTATAAATGCTAAATGCATTTACAAGTTACCCAAAAAAAGTACTAGGTGAGGTTGGAGGTAGGGAGGAATCTATTTTCCTTTTTATGACAAGGGGATTTGAGGGAAGGTTCCATTAAAGTAGTAGCACTTGATTTGGGCTTTAAGTGATAGTTAGCCATTCAATAGTTCAAAAGGGGAAGGAAGGACATTCTAAGTACAGTAGAGGGTCCAGAATGAACAGTGGCACCGAGTTGGGAAAGTTTTGGGCCGTCGTGGAGGATTGAGAGTAGCACAGTTTGCCTGGAGCATACAGTAGAAGTTGAAGAGCATGATGCAATAAGGCTGGAAAAGTCAGGTGATACCAATCATGGAGGCCAGTTAAGGGAACCGAAACTTTACTAAGTAGGAAGAAAGGAATTACTAAAGATTCTTTTTTTAGTAGGGGAGTAAAATGTATTTATTCATAAGAGAGATCATTCTGCCAGAGGCAGAATTCAAGAATTAGATTGGAAGGGAGAGACATTGGAGTTGGACTGAGATCTCTTAAATTAGGAGATTGTTGCATTAGGCCAGCCTGATGGTAATGAAGATAAATTTTAGGCTAGTGACAGTAGTAATAGAAAAGAGGACTTACAAGGACAAAACATGGCAAAGGTAGAATTGATAGGACTTCACACCTAACTGAATATCAGAATTGAAGGAAAATGGGAAAGCCACAGATACCAACAAGGTTTCAAATATCAGAGACTAGTTAAGTACTGGTATGACTGACAGAAAAAAATGAAGTTAGAGAATTAAAGAGGGACAGAATGAAAGAGAAGCAGAACTGAAGGGAAGCAGAATTGAGAAGCAGACATCAAGAAGACATTGAGGGAAGATGGCAGCTGAAAAGCAGGGACTAGCGTGAGCTCCCCCCCAAGTCCCTCCAAAAACCTATAAAAATGGCTCTGAAACAATTTTAGAACTGCAGAATCCACAAAAGAGCAGAGGAAAGCAGGGCTCCAGCTCAGGACAGCCTGGATGGTCTCTGGGTGAGGTTTATCCCGCATGGAGCTGGGAGCAGAGCAGAGCAGAGCAGAACAGAGCCCAGCGTGAGCAGCACGGACCAACCAGACCAGGAGCCGGGTGGAGCGTGCCCTAGTGCCCTGAATCAGTGAGCTGCAGCAGTTACCAGACTTCTCAACCCACAAACACCAAAGACAACAGAGAAGGTTAGTGGGAAAAGCTGCAGGAGTGGAAGGAGTTCGTGGTTCGGCTACCGCCCCGGGGGCAGCGGAGGTGGGGCAGCTACAGAAGTAGAGCTGCAGTTGCTTCTGGCCCCAGGCCCACCTGGTGGGAGGAATTAAGTGGCAGATCAGAGCAGGAGTGCACAGCCTGCTGAAGATCTAAGCCCAGTCCGAGTTGGGGGTTCTTGGGGAAGGAGGAGTAGTGGTGTGGCAGAGCTGGCGCATCCCCCCAAGCATGGAACATAGAACTCTACAAGCAGTCATACCCTGCTGAAAAACTCAAGGATCAAGTTAGTTGGTTGGGAATATGGCCAGGCAGCGAAAACGCACCCAGATTCAGTCTCAGACTCTGGAATCTTTCCTTAGTGACAAAGAAGACCAAAACATTCAGCCAGAAGAAGTCAACAAAGTCATAGAGTCTACAACAAAAGCCTCCAAGAAAAACATTAACTGGTCTCAAGCCATGGAAGAGCTCAAAAAGGATTTGGAAAAGCAAGTTAGAGAAGTAGAGGAAAAATTGGGAAGAGAAATGAGAAGGATTCGAGAAAACCATGAAAAACAAGTCAATGACTTGCTAAAGGAGACCCAAAAAATGTTGAAAAATACACTGAAGAAAACAACACCTTAAAAAATAGACTGACTCAAATGGCAAAAGAGCTCCAAAAAGCCAATGAGGAGAAGAATGCCTTGACAGGCAGAAATAGCCAAATGGAAAAGGAGGTCCAAAAGACCTTAATACTGAAGAAAATACTACCTTAAAAATTAGATTGGAGCAAGTGGAAGCTAGTGACTTGATGAGAAATCAAGATATTATAAAACAGAACCAAAGGAATGAACAAATGGAAGACAATGTGAAATATCTCATTGGAAAAACCACTGACCTGGAAAATAGATCCAGGAGAGATAATTGAAAAATTATTGGACTACCTGAAAGCCATGATCAAAAAAAGAGCCTAGATATCATCTTTCAAGAAATTATCAAGGAGAACTGCCCTGATATGCTAGAGCCACAGGGCAAAATAGAAATTGAAAGAATCCACCGATTGCCTCCTCAAATAGATCCCAAAAAGAAATCTAGCAATATTGGCACCAAATTCCAGAGCTCCCAGATCAAGGAGAAAATACTGCAAGCAGCCAGAGAGAAACAATTTGAGTATTGTGGAAACCTAATCAGAATAACCCAAGATCTGGCAGCTGCTACATTAAGAGATCAAAGGGCTTGGAATGCGATATTCCGGAGGTCAATGGAGCTAGGATTAAAACCTCGAATCACCTACCCAGCAAAACTGAGTATCATGCTCCAAGGCAAAATATGGATTTTCAATAAAATAGAGGACTTTCAAGCTTTCTCAGTGAAAAGACCAGAACTGAATAGAAAATTTGACTTTCAAACACAAGAATCAAGAGAAGCAAGAAGAGAAGAAAAAGAGAAGAAGAAACAGAAATTGCAAGGGACTTACTAAAGTTGAACTGTTTTGTTTACATTCCAACATGGAAAGAGATGATGTGTATGATTCATGAGACCTCAGTATTAGGGTAGCTGAAGGGAATATTCATATATATGTTTATGTATATGTATGTATATGTGAGTTTGTATGTATATGTATATATATATATATGTATATATATATATATATATAGAGAGAGAGAGAGAGAGAGAGACACACACAGAGAGAGAGAGACAGAGAGAGAGAGAGAGGGCACAGGGTGAGGTGAGGATGAAGGGAAGATATCTAAAAGAAATAAAATTAAGGGATGAGAGAGGAACATATTGAGAGAGGGAGACAGGGAGAGATAGAATGGGGTAAATTATCTCGCATAAAAGTGGCAAGAAAAAGCAGTTCTGTAGGAAGGAAAGAGAAGTCAGATGAGGGGGAATGAGTGAATTTTGCTCTCATCAGATTTGATCTGAGGAGGGAATACCATACATACTCAATTGGGTAACTTACCCCACAGGAAAAAAGGAGGAAGAAGAAGATAAAAAGGGGGGGATGATAGAAGGGAGGGAAGATGGTGGTGGAGGTAATCAGAAACAAACACTTTCGAAGGGGGACAGGGTCAAGGGAGAAAATTCAATAAAGGGGGATAGGTTAGGAAGGAGCGAAATATAGTGAGTCTTTCACAACATGAGCATTGTGGAAGGGTTATACATAATGATATGCATGTGGCCTATGTTGAATTGCTTGACTTCTTAGGGAGGGTGGGTGGGAAGGGAAGAGGGGAGAGAATTTGGAACTCAAAGTTTTAAAAACAGATGTTCAAAAACAAAAAAAAAAACGTTTTTTCATGCAACTAGAAAATAAGATACACAGACAATGGGGCGTAGACATTTATCTTGCCCTACAAGAAGGAAAGGGAAAAGGGGATGGGAGGGGAGTGGGTGACAGAAGGGAAGGCTGACTGGGGAACAGGGCAACCAGAATATATGCCATCTTGGAGTGGGGGGGAGGGTAGAAATGGGGAGAAAATTTGTAATTCAAACTCTTGTGAAAATCAATGCTTAAAACTAAATATATTAAATAAAAAAAAAGAAGACATTGAGGCAGCAGACATCTAGGGAGCGCTGAAGAACAGACAAAGAGAGAGCCAGTGTTGACAGAGCTGCAGAAGAGAGTGCTGAGTGGAGAGTTACGATGTGTGAGTGATTGTTTACAGGAAGGCCTTAGCAGGGGGGAAGGTTACATGATGATTTCGTTCCTTGCTATAATGCTGTGTTATAATTTCCTTGTTGCTGCGTTGAAGTGGGTTTACTGGTTTTAGAATATAATTACTACTACATCAAATTGGGCTAATTGGTCTTGGGATTGGATCTTCTGGGGTCTAAATAAATGTTGTACTTCCTCTGCCTTCTAAAAAGATGAAGTTAGAAGGTGGAGAAGGTTTAGGGGAAAATGATAAACCTGATTTGGACATCCCAAGATAGAGGTACTTGTAAGACATTCAGATAGTGCCGTCCTGGAGACATTTATTGGTGTAGGTCTAGAGCTCAAAAGATTCTGTTTTGGAAGGTCTTCTGAGCCTGAATACATCCTATTTAAATATATTGTCCCATTGAAAGATCTGGCATGACATATATAAGGGTGAAGTGGGCTGGGGGATGGGGAACGAACATTTTTGGATTCTGCTTCCTTGCAAAGGAAAGGCAGGGAGAATTCAAGAAGCATGCAGATTAAGGAGAGCATGGAACCACAGCAATTGCCTCCCCTCCCAAATCCCCACCCCGAATTCTTTAAAATTTGTTCCACCAAAATCTCAGGTACGTATCAGAGTATTTACTTTTTTTACTATTTAATTTTTATTATTTACTATTTATTCTTCTGTTCTTATCCATCACAAACTCTAGGATGGCCTGTACATTTTCTATCAAGGTTTCCAACATTTCGATTTTGGCAAAAAGTTGCTCCTTACTGGTGAAAATCATTTCAAAAGCAATTTCTTTCATTGCCTTCTCTACCTTTTGAAGAATAAAATGAGCATTTGGGCTAGTCAAGAAATCCAGCAGATTTCAGAATAGTTGATGTCCTTCACTGTAACTATGTTACTTCTGTGCCAAATTCATGATCCATTTCTGAAACTCATCACCCATTTCTTCTTTCTGGCCTGATGGTTTATAGTATATGTGCAAAACAGCATCCCTTTTGTTTCTTCTACCATTTGTACTGTTATATTCTCTGCCATGCATCCCCACTCTAATTCATAGATTTTCTCACATAAATATACGTCCTTGATAAACAAAGCTATTCTATTTATCCATTTTATCTCTTATATTTCAGTCATACAATAAGATACACACATATATGCGCACACACATACGCAGGAAATATATAACCAAAAATGGATACTTCCTTCCATATAGAGAAAGCATAGGATAAGATGAGCAATCCAAGTGCTGCACTGGTAAATAGAAAATATTAAAAGACCTAGAAAAAGTCTATCAGAGTATTGAGTAGATACTCATCAGAAGATTTATGGGAAGACAAGGACAAGGATCTCACAGGTTGAGAACGAACAGGTGGTGATTACACTAGAGACAAAAGTATTCACATAATATTCATATCTGTTTAAGTAAGATCCATTTGAAAAAATTCCACTCTCCCATTGACATATTCCAGATTAGATTAAATAAAGCATTTATTAAACACTTATTATGTGGCAAACATTGTGCTAATCTCTGGGGACCCCAAAATGAAAAAAAAAAGATAGTCCACTACTCTAAACAGCTTATATTCTAATTTGAGGAGACAATACATAAACGCAATGTGGAAAGTGAAGGGAAGAAGGGAAATAGTGTAGAGTTGGAGAACACTGAAGTATGTGTCTAGAAGGGGATGGGTATGACTGAGACTTCTAATGACATTCCAGTCACTAGTCATACAGTTGAATTTTACCTCCTCAAAAATGAGATCTTTAGTTCCTTTTATTATTTATACTTAGGACATTTGTTTATACACATCTTAGAACATGGATGTTATTACTGATCCTCTTCACAGATACTGTAAATTACTGAGACTCATCACTGATGTTCTTTATCAATTAATCAACCAATTAGCTAGCATTAGTTAAAGTGCTTATTATGGACCAGGCGCTGCGCTGGGTATGAGAATTAAAACACAAAAAAAGAAACAATTTCTCATCACATAGATTTTGCATTCTAACAGGAGAGACAACAAGTACATATATAGAAATTAAGAAAATAAATGTTATTCGTCCTTCATTTTCAAAGAGGACCAATGATATCATGATGTTGGGATGAAATAGAGGATGATGGGTGATGTCTTAACTTGTGTGTGAACTGGATTTAAGTGAAGCAGAGTTGCAGGAAGTTCTCAGCCTCCCTTTCTCTTCCAGAATCATTGAAGTCCAGTGGCAGGACTAAAGTCAAGATGACTGATAATGACCCTGGATGAAGTGGATGACCTTGGTGCCTTGATGACTGACCAAGCTCTAAGTATTCCACAGCACCTGCTTTATGGCCTTTGGAACAAATTATTCTCATTCATCCATTCTTCTGGGGGAAGTCTTCACATGCTTGGAGCAAACATTTCCCTAGCTTACCAATGGGTTTGAGGCCTATTGGTTGCCCTCAACCTGGCTTAAACTGTCTGCCAAGATGGTTTTACTGGGGTATGGCTGCTGAGCATGCTAAAGCTTCTCAGAGTCACAAGTGATAGATGGGTACCAAAGGTGGATAAGAAGTCCTGAAATGTCAGGAAGGGTAATATCGGCAAGTTGCAGAGTTTAGGGTAGTTTGGGAGATCAGAAAAGGCTTCATGTTTCATGTAGAAGATAACACTTGAGTTGTCTCAAAGAACAAATAGAGTTTCTATGAAGCAGAGGTAAAGAGGAAGTGGATTTCACACATGAGGCATGACCAATGCACAAGCACAGAAATGGGCAATGGTGTATTATGTGCAATCAACAGATGGGGGGGCAGTTTGACGGGACAACAGAGTGGAGGAGGAAGAATAATGTCAAAGGAGGATGGAAAGAGGTCAAGGCCACATTGTGAAGGAAAGTTAAACAGGTGAGTTTGTATTTTATCTCAGGGGCAATAGGTTGCTATAGATGTTTACTGAATCAGAGAGTTGACATGATTAGCTCTATGCTTTAGGGCAATCATTTTGACAGCAGTGTGAAGGATGGACTGGAATGGGAAGAGATTTGAGCTAGGGATACCAATTAGGAGGTCATTGAAATAACTTAGAGGAGAGGTAAGGAGGTCCTGAGTTATGATGGTATCTGTGTGATTGGAAAGGAAGGGGCATATGTGAGAAATATTGTGGGAGTTTTAATAGCAAGATTTAGCAACTGATTCAATGTGTCTTGCAAGGGAGAGTGAAGAGTCAAAGATAATACCAAGATAAACCTATGACACTGAAATAATTGTGGAGTTTTCAACAGAAATAGGGAAGTTTAGAAGAGGTGTGGGTTTGGACAGAAAGATAATGAGTTGCTGAAATACCATTTCACACCTATCAGATTGACTAACATGGTAGAAAAGAAAATGACAAATGCTAGAAAGGATGTGGAAAAATTGGGACTCTAATGCATTGTTAAGGTAGCTGTGAACCAGTTCAACCATTCAGTAGAGCAATTTGGAATTACACACAAAGGGCTATAATATTGCTTATACTCTTTGACCCAGCAATACCACTAGATTTGTATCCCAAATATTTATAGTAGCTCTTTTGTGGTGGCAAAGAATTGGAAATTGAGGGTGGGTCCATCAATTGTGCAATGTCTGAACAAGTGATGGTATATGATTGTGATGGAATACTATTGTACAGTGAGAAATGACAAGCAGCATGGTTTCAGAAAAAAAAAAACCTGGGAAGTGTTATATGAACTGATGCAAAGTGAAGTGAGCAGAACCAAGAGGTCATTGTGCACAATAACAGCAATATTGTAACAGTGATCACCTGCCAAAGACTTAGCCAGTCTGATTAAGACAATGATCCAAGGCAAATCCAAAGGAACCATGACGAAAAATGCTATTCACTTCCAGAGAGAGAGCACTGATTGCAGATTGAAGTATACTTCTTCACTTTATTTTCTTTGGGTTTTTTAACATGTGGTTTCTTTTGCAACATGGCTAATGTGGAAATATGTTTTGCATGATTTCATGTGTATAATGGATATCATATTGCTTGCCTTCTGAAGGGCTACGGAAGGAGTGAGAGGGAGAAAGAGAATTTAGAACTTAAACTTTTTAAAAAGAATATTAAAAATTTTAATGTAACTGGGAAATATTTAATGAAACAAAATATATTTAAATATTTTAGAAGAAAGATAATGTGTTGAAGACTGGGAAAGATGGTAGAGCATGATGAAGTAATATAGCCAAACTCTCTCTTATAATTGCTCCAGCAAAGGTAAAGGAAGAGCAACAGAGTGGTAATTAGTAAATCCAAGGAGAAATCAAAGTGAGTCAGTTTTCAAGTCCATGTTAGCACAGGAAGACAGCCAGACAACTGTAGGTGCCAGGGAATGGATTCATTAAGAAAGGTCCACAGAGAGCCTTTCACTAAAGTTACTGGGTTTAAATCTGTGACTATACATGGCTGTGTATTGGGTAAGGAATAGGAAGAGGAGCAAGCCAGTAATTATGTTGCTCTGACCGTAAGTAATGCCCTTGATCAAGCATAAATTAAGACTAAATCCTTACTCTCTCAGAGTATCATTTTTCTAATCTGTAAAATGGGGATAATAATACCTATAGCACCTGCTTTACAAGATTGCTTTAAAGACCAAAAGAAAAAACATATGTAAAGTAACTTCCCAACTTTGAAAACATCATATGAATACCAGCTCTTATTACTACCCTCATTATATTGATGAGAAAATTGATGCCCGGAGAGGTTACATGATTTGCCCATGGTCACACAGTCAGCAAATGACTAGATTTGTGTCCGGATTTGAACACAGGCCTGTCCTTTGACTCCAAATCCAATGCTCTGTCAGCTAACAAGTCTTAATGACAATTAAAAATTGAACTCTTCTATCAATATAAGCAAAATATCTTCAGTATTATCATTTTCACATGTCCTTTTTTTTAACCTGCCTAGTGTTTTCGTTATTCAATTGACCCATTTCTGTGATCTCTTGTGTTGTCTACCACTAATGATGCCCTGGCCATAGTTAAGATAGATTGATAAATTTCAATTAGTCCCTAAAATATGTTTCAATGCATTAAGATTATATAAACTCTCCTTATTAGTGAATGTCTTTGTGGTTTATTTGGTGTTTAATTAATACGAAATTCTTCCCATCATTTAGAAGAATAATAAAAAGAGTTCCATACTATCCTGAGTGTCTTTGACTCTCCGATTAACTTTAACCAAAATGACAATTCTTCTTAAAACATTCAAGTATTTTGCTTACCTCTAAAGAGCTGAGGATTGTTCCAAAGTAATAGTAATGCTGCAGTTACCATGATGATCAATCTTTATGCTAAACAATTTATTCAAACTCTTAATCTTATATGAGCTAGATTCCTAGTACCACCGCCACCATCCTCTCAGCCATGAAGATATTTAGTCACTTTTTTCAAGACATCATTATAATGATTTTGTACACTTTCCAACACATTGGAGGTGTTTTCTTTGAGGAACAAGCAAGAATGACATTTTAAGGTTTTGTTTCTTTAAAGAAAATCCATCTATTGGAGTACAGTGACTCTACAGACATTTACTACTCACCTACTTTGTATCAAGTGCTCTGCTAGGCATTGAGGATAGAGAGGCAAAAATCAAATATTCCCTGTTCTCCACATTCTATTAGGGAAATGACATATACAGGGTGTTCCTAAAATCTGGACACTAGGCAAAAATGCATATTTTCAAGAAATGAAATGATTGAAATTTTCAACAACATTTTATTTAATTGGAATATTAACAAACAACATCTTCAACTTCAAATAGCATCATATGATTTCATATTCATATTTCAAGAGTGAATGTGCTAAAATTGATGGCAATGTGGAGTTATTGAGTTATTGCAATGAATTCACATGAATCTTGCAAAGCACATCAACCTTTGCATCACAAATGATGGAAATCATATTGAAGATACTATTTGTTAATATTCCAATTAAATAAAATGTTGAAAATTTCATTCATTTCATTTCTTGAAAATATTTATGTTGTCTATGTGTCCAGACTTTAGGAACACCCTGTACATATATACAAAATATATACAAATTAATTTCAGGGGAAGGTATTAGCAGCTAAGGAGATCAGGAATGGCCTTAAATAGGCAGGGATGCCTCAGCTTAACTTTAAAGGAAGCTAGACATTCTAGAGTTGAGGAAGGGGTATATTCCGGTACAGGCAATGGCACAGAGATGGGAGATGGAAGCATTTCTTTAAGAGAAGCCAGTCTAGCTATAGCATAGAATATACGATAGGGAATAGTATTTTAGAAGCCTAGAAAGGCTTGCTGGAACTTTACCATTTTAAGTAGAGACAATAGAGAGCCACTCAAACTTCTGGAGCAGGAGAGTGGCTTAGTCAGAGATATACGTTACATTATCACTTTACTATCTGTATAGAGAATGCATTGGAAAGGAAAGAAACCTAAAGCAGGGATACCAAGACCTGAACTAGCATAAGTGGAGAGAAAGAGGCAGATATTAGAGATGTTGTGGAGGTAAGATTAAGACTTAGCAACTGAATACATACCTTAGAACATGAGGGTTGAGTAAAACTGTAAAATTGAGAACTGGAGTGATTGAAAGTGGTAGAAGTTGGGAAGAGTGAATAGAATTGGTGGTGGTAGTAAAGGCAACCATTCCAGTTTATGAAACTTATCCTTTCTTCTCTTTTGCTATTTCCAATAAAGATGTATGAAGAGACATTACTGAAGATCAATGTAACACACTGATGGTTGTGCCCCTGTGAATGGCGCAGTTGGCCTTTGAGGTTCATTGCTGACCTCTCCCCTCTCTTTTGTCTCTGGGGCTTTATGTAGTCACATCCTGTAACAACAACTGATTCATTTTTACCTGAGGCAATATAATATCCCCTCAAGCCCATGCTGTTTTATAGAGTTTATATTAAAAGAAGTTAGGAGCAATAAAAGTTCAAAACATTTAGGCAGAGGTTTGGATCTGCCCAAATTCAAATTTATGTTCATCTCTAGCTAACCTCTGGCATTTATAGAGTGGAGGCAAACATTCAGACTACTGGGAAATGTATAGGTAAATAAACATATCAAGCATGTTATGATATTTGTTATTGGGCAGGAACAAGAAGGGAAGTTGGTGGAAGAGCAAAGCTTTTCTTGGAACTTCCGTCAGCTTGAAGAAAGCATCATTGGGGCTCTGAGATGCCAACAGGGGATGACATCGATCCCAAACTCTCTCTTCTTTGGAATAACTCAATTCACCTTTTGCTTTTTCCTTTTTCTTAGGGTTGTTCCTAGGAATAGAAAGGCTGACTATTGTGGCTGCTATTCAACTGTTGAGATCCCTACCACTTCCTCTCTTTCTGTTTCTTAAATATTGTGTATATTTCTTTAGGAACTCTGTGGTCTCAGTCAATTCAACTTCAAAGACAGAGGTTCAGAGGTTCAAAAGTCTGGCTCAAAGATCAAGACAGTCCCAAGTGGCTTCTAAGGGCAGAGATGAAAATGCTTGTTCTGGGCAGTTTTCAGAGGAAGAAATTAAAGATACCTGTAGTCATATGAAAAAATGTTCTAAATCACTATTGATTAGAGAAATGCAAATCCAAGCCACTCTTAAGTACCACATCTCTCCTATCAGATTGGCTAACATGACAAAACAGGAAAATGATAAAGCTGGAGAGGATGTGGGAAAATTGGAACACTGTCACATTGTTGGTGGAGTTGTGAACTGATCCAGCCATTCTGGAGGGCAATTTGGAACTATGCCCAAAGGGCTACAAAAATGTGCATACTTTTTGACCAGCAATACCACTTCTAGGGCTGTATCCCAAAGAGATCACACAAGTGGGAAAAGGACCCACATGTGCAAAAATATTTATAGCAGTTCTTTTTGTGGTGGCAAAGAATTGGAAATCAAGGGGATGCCCATCAATTGGGGAATGGCTGAACAAGTTGTGGTATATGAATGTGTGGTTTATGAATGTAATGGTATACTATTGTGCTATAAGAATGAGGAGCAGGCAGCCTTCATTATAACCTGGAAAGACTTATGTGATCAATGCTGAGTGAGGGGAGCAGAACCAGGAGGTCATTATACACAATTACAGACACATGGTATCTGTAAGGACCGACTTTAATAGACTTGGCTCTTCTGCTCAATGCAAGGTTCAAAGATAACTCCAAAAGAATCATAATGGAAAAAGCTATGCACATCCAGAGGAAGAATTATGGAGTCTGGATGCAGATTGAGGCAAACTATAGCTCCCTTTTTTCCTTCTTTTTTGCTTTCATTTCTTCTTTCTCATGATTCATTCCATTGATTATAATTCTTCTTTACAACTCAACTATTATGTAAATAAGTTCAATGTGAAGGTATATGTAGAACCTATATCAGATTACATGCTGTCTTGGGGAGAGGAGAGGGAGGGAGAGAAAATTTGGAACTCAAAAATTTGTGGAACTGAGTGTTGTGAACTAAAAATAAAAAAAATGAATTAAGAAAGAAAATGCTTGTTCCTCTGAACTACAAATCTCAAGACACCAGTCAATTCTCAAACTTTTTATATATAGTTGTTCCAGGCTCACATTCTGTGTATCAGCACACTAACTATAGCAGGGATGACTCAGTAAGAGTTTATAGATCATGAACTGTTTGGTAGGAGCATGATGCCATGTCTGATATGGATTTCTGTTCATGCCTCTGATCCTGCTACAGGGCTGCATAGAGGGATTAGGAAGTAAGAATTGTGCCACAGTTTAGGTACCAGAGCTTAAAGATAAGGGTTGAGACCATGTGATCCTAGCCTGGCCTTCTCGGAGTCCTTCAGAAGTCAGGGGTGATGGGCCAGCCTTTTTTCATCAATATGTATCTGGTACATTAATGGTCCCAATGGCAAATATCTATGGTGATATTAATTGTACATAAATATTATAAGTAGTTTGGGATGGAGAGATAAGAAATAGAGTTGGAAATTTTAAGTCCAAATATACCTTCAAGGTCTGGATTACAAGGGAGATAATCATCTAAGGAGGACTAGATGGGCTCCCATTTTCTGGGTTGAAATGAGAACTCTATGTATAAAAACTTCTGCTTGGAAAATAGAACACAATACACATTGAAGCAACCACATGAAATTCATGCAACTACAATTCAAACCTGTTTCAAAATAATAGCTAGCATTTATATAGGGAAGGGAAAGGGAACAAGCATTTATATAGTGCCTACTATATACAAGGCATTGTGTTAAGTGCTTTTTACAAATATATCATTTGATCCTCACAACAACTCTACAAGATGGATGCTTTTTATAATCCCCATTTTACAATTGGTTAAACTGACGCAAACAGTGGTTAAATGACTTGCCCAAGTGAGGCCAAATTCTAAGCCAGGTCATTTTGACTCCAGGACCAGCACTCTATCCCCTGCTTTACCAGTTACCTCAGCTTTAAGGTCTGCTAAACACAGAACTTACTTAGCACAGGATCTGGCACATAGTACGGCATAATCAATGCTTACTTTTGACATGCTGTCTCACTTAACCTTCACAACAGTGCTGTGATATTGGAACTCTTATTATCCCCATTTTGCAGAAGAAGAAACTGAGACTGAGAAAGATATTAAGTAACTTGCCCAGGATCACACAGCTAAATTGGTGCCTGAGGCAAAATTTGAACTTGTTTGCCTAACTCCAAGTTCAGTTTTCTATCCATTATCCAGCTATACGTAGCTGCCCAAAATAGTTAACTAGCAAAATTCAATCATTTTGATCCTACAAAACATAGAATTCCAACTAGCAAGTGTCGAGGAGGAAAACAAGACAAAGAAACAAGGAAAACAAAATCAATATGGACAATGTTCCCTATTAACTAAGCAGGCCATGCCCTCATCTTCCCTCTTTAGTCAACCCAGGTTGCAGGGGGGCATTTGGCAGCCTAAGTGAAGTAGCTGATGGTGTACATTCGGTTAGATGTTCAAAGGGAGGAAAGATAAGAGCCAGAAAGGGATGTTTTCCATAAGGCCTTCAAGGGAAAGGACAGATAGTTCATTCCATCGGTTATAATTCTTCTTTACAACTTGACTATTGCGAAAATAAGTTTAATGTGTAGGTATATGTAGAACCTATATCGAATTACATGCCATCTTGGGGGGGGAGGGGAGAAAATTTGGAGCTCAAAAACTTGTGGAACTGAGTGTTGTAAGCTAAAAATAAAAAATAAAATTAAAAAAGTGAGAAAGGACAGAAGCTTTCCCCTTCCAATCCTCACTGGCTGCAGAAAGAATATGTGAAAGGAAGGTCATTGTCTAAATCTAATTCACTGGTTCCCAATGGGACCTCATTAAAAAGTAATCTCCAGGTAGCCTGCGCTTTCCCAGAAGATAAATTCCCCTCCCCACCCCACACCCCTTTCGAAAAATTCAGTATATATATGTTAACCAGAAGTCTCTAAGGTTCTTGGAATTTCTATTAAGAATTCCAGTTGCTACTCCAGGAATGTTTTTTTTTCAGTCCTAGTTTGCGGTAACACTTCCAAGCTATCATTAAATTTGCTCGGTTTTCATCCTGGCTGCAAAAGAAATGGTCATTTAGTGTCTTTAGCTTCCTTTATCACCAAGACTATGATGGAAAATGGATACCTTTGGTCCATGAGCAGCTATTCTCTCTCCCCCCGCCCCCCTCTCTCTCTCTCTATCAACTACCACTTCTGTGTCCACTGACAGAATTATTAGTGAATCTTTGACCATGTACTAACCTACAGGTCCACTATTGGACCCTATAATTATCAATGACTGTTCTGCTTGTTAACTTGTATGGTTCTAAATTTATCACTCAGAAGAAGTTATTGTCACAAAAACACCATCCCCACTGCTGTGTCAGGCTGGCAATTTCCTGCCCCATTGTTTGGTTCTCTACGGATCATTTCCATGTCAAGGAGTTTTTGAATCTGATCATTATCTACTGCTATTCATTTGCACTACTCTCCTTAATTAATGAAAATGTCACCGGATTTAGAGAAAATGTACATCATCATCACCAACACTGATTGAATGAATGTCTACTGCATGCAAAGTGTTGTGTTAGGCATTGCATATGTAGAAACTGTAAGGCACAATCACTACCCCTAAGGAGTTTGCAATCTATCTGGAGAGATGGGGCATTTACAATAAAGGACACTTAATATTTGTACTTTTCTAGAAATGATTCATTTTTTCAAATTGCTACAAAGGGCCTCAAAGAAATACTGTATTAAAATGCTCATGTCCCAGAAGGAAACCAGATTTATTTCTTTTTAATTTTTCTTATCTAATTATGGAAGACCTGAGGAGGAAAAAAAAGGTGCTTTTTATCATGTTTTTTTTTGAAAGGTTAATGTTTTTCAGATACTGTGATCATTTCCTGGCTTAGACAAAGATTACCTGCATGACCTTATCATTGCCATGTAAATGATTCCTAGATCAACATATTCAGCCCTAATCTGGACTTCCAGTCTGGCATCCCCAATGGCCCTTTTGGCATCTCAAACAGATTATCCCGTATGCAAACTCAACATGTCCAAAAGAGAACTTGGGTTTTCCCCCCAAATAAATCCCTCCTCTATTCAATTTCTCTATTACTGCTGAGGGAACTACCATCCCAGTTATCCAGGCTTGCAACCTTGGTGTCATCTTGAACTCCTCTCTCTCACTCCTATATCCAATATGTTGCCAAGTCTTGTCATTTCTACCTTTACAACATCTCTTGTATTCATTCCCTTCTCTCCACTCACAGTCACTATCTTGGTGCAAGCTCTCATTAATCCTTACTCTTGGATATATTGTAACAGCCTTCTGATTGGTTTCCCTGCCTCAAGTTTTCCCCTGACTTCTACCCATCCTCCATGTAGTTGCCAAAATGAGTTTCCTAAAGCATAGGAATAACTTTGCCCTTCCCCTTTTCCTACCCCTTCCCTGACTCAGTAGACCCCAATGGTTCCTAGTTGCCTCTGTGATGAAATATAACACGCTATCTCTAATATTGAAAGCCCTTCACAACTTTGCACCTTCCTATCTTTTGAGTCTTCTTACACTTCACTCTCCTCCATGTACGTTACAAATCTTTTGACTGCTCCTAAAACATGACACCCCTCCCACAGTTCAGTGCCTTTTCACTATCTTTCCCTTATACCCAGAATGTTCTTTCTCTTCCCCTGCACCTCCTGGCTTCCCTGGCTTCATTTAAGACTCAGTTCGAATTCTACCTTCTGCAGGAGGCATTTTCCAGTCTTCCTATCTTCTAATGCTACATTTCATCTGCTCTGTATGTATATTATACGTACATAGTTATTTGCATGCTGTCTTCCCCATTAGAATGTGAATTCCTTTTGAGCAGGGATCATGTCTTTGCCTTTCTCTGTTTCCTCCACATTTAGCCCAGTACCTGTATGTAAAAGCAATTTAGATTTTCAGATCTTTCCCACCCATTAATAGGCCATGTGACCTGCTTACATCACAGGAAGCCTAAGTCACATGTGATGGGAGGAGCTTCCTGATAGGAAAAGGAAGTTATGTCACAGGAAATGCAGAGAGAGCAGTTATGGGTGCTAATGGCTGTTGTGATAGCTAGAGTTGAATAGGTTGTGACTTAGCTATACTGTGAGTTTGTTTTTGTGAAGACCCCAGCAAGGGGTCAGAGAGGTTTTGGGATGGCGAGGCTCCATGTTGTGATATTGTACATGGAATGTTTTACTGCTCTGATAGATAAGATAAATGGCTTGTGGGATCTGGTTCTCTGGTGTCTGAATAAATGGTTTACTTCTTCCACCTTGTATGTGGAGAGTCTCGTATGCTTTGCACTACAGAACTACAGAGGCATTTTGACCATTATCATCTACATTGTTATTATTGCCTGACTGATACACTGTAACATGGCAAGCACTTAATAAATGAATGTTGACTGACCTACCGACCTTTATGTATACCAATCAAATACCTCTGATGTAAAGTTTTGTTCATCTTAAACTCATGATAAATTTTTATCATAAACATTAATTAATTACTGATAACAACATCTCTATAAGTTGTTTTAACTTTCCAGTCTTTTGACACCTCACTCCCCAACATGCACTTTTTAGTCCAATGATACTGGCCTCCTGGCTGTCCCAAGAACAAGACACTCCATCTCTTGGCTCCGGGCATTTTCTTTCATTGTCCCCCATTTCTAGGATGCTCCCCTTCCTCGACTCTGCCTACTGATTTCTCTGATTTTCGTTAAGTGGTAACTAAAAAGACATTTTTTAGAGGAAGGCTTTCCCAACCCTTCTTAATTCCAGTGCCTTCCCTCTGTTAATTATTTCCTATTCATCCAATATATAGCTTGCTAAATATTAGTATATATATATATATATATATATATATATATATATATATATATATATTTGTTTGCATGTTGTGTCCCCCACTTACAAGGTTCTTGAGGGCAGAGACTGTCTTTTGCCTCTTTTTATATCCCCAATGCTTAACATATTGCTTGGCATATAGTAAGTACTTAATAAATGTTTCTTGATAGATAGATTGTTATTAGTTAATATTTATCAAAAGCTTTTATCAAATGTTCTGAATCCTGTCTATTATTAAAACAAAGGATCAACTCTTATCTTTCAATATGACAACTTAAAGTAAGCAGCATAGAAGATAAACACACTATATAGACACTGAAGAAGAAATATTTTTGCCTTCAGCCATTTTTTCCATTCTACATTCTGTGCGTTTTATAGTAGTAGTGAGGCAACTAAAAGATAATTTTGTACCAAAGGAGATCAGAAATGCAACAGTACTTCCAACTCAGTGCAATGTTCCAATCTTCTGGATCACATTTTTTTCATAGAAGGGCCATGGGTTTTTTCTTTAGTGTTTTGATAGTCAATTATATGTAATACTTGTCATACGTGTGACCTGTATTGGAATCTTCCTCTCTCCTTCCCCAACATTCATCTTTTCTCCCTCTGCCCATGCTGACTTAGGAAAATGGCCTACTTTCCAACTCTAGGGAACAGTATGATATAACCTTTACTTGAGCTGTCAATTAGGACAAATTAGATAGATAAAGATAGATAAGGCCTCTATTGAGCACTTACTAAGTGCCAGGACACTGTGCTAAGTACTGGAGAAAACAAATAAAAGGAATAAGAAAGAGTTCTTGCCCTCAAGGAGCTTACATTTTAGAGGTCGAAGAGAGCATGTGGGGGTGGAGTGGGTAAAATATTCACACAGGGCTGGAAGGGAAGGTGGGGAGTTGGTCTGGCCTGGAGTATCATGGGCTGGTTCTGGTTTGAAAAGAGCGGGCATATTTAATTGGAAGAATAAGTCTGGAAGGAAACATTGCCAGCTTAAGAAGGCCTTCTAGGACAGAGGTAGAGAGGTGGTCTGAGGCATCAACTTTATGTAATTTGAATAATCTCACCCAAATAACTGGAGGTAGTGCTTCAGTGAAAAGAGCCCCAGAAGATTCATTTAAATCCTGCCTCTCTTACTTACCATCTGTGTGATGTTGGGCAAATCACCTAACTGTTCTGAGTGTCTCAGTTTCTTCATTTATAAAACAAAGGATTTTTCACCTGATGGTCTTTAAAGTTTCTTCTAGCTCTAAATGTATAATGCTACGCTCTTTAATGCTTAAGGACTATAAAATAGGCCACCCTTGGGGTTTTACATAATGGGAAGTGTCTTATCAGTGAAACCAGAGGGGGAAAGTACATTGGAGGTGGAAGAATGATCATCTATCTACCTGAGACTTGGGACCTTTATTAAACAGGATTAGAAAAAACAAGAATTATAAGGAATATCTCAAAGAACAGTTTCAAGGATGGAGGGTATGCAACTCAGAATCACAGGATATCACAGCTGGAAGGGAACTCAGAGGACATCTAGTTCAGCTTACACCTGACCAAGAATGCACCCTATAAAATCGGCCCCACCATCAGCCAGCCATCACTTTTGAACAACTTTATATTGGGGATGGTTATTCTTCCAAGGAGCTTAAATCTGCCTCTTAGACATTTCCACCAATTTCCCTCAGTTCTTGCTTCTGAGGCCAACCTAAATATGTCTAATACCTCTTCCATTTGACAGATTGTTGGATACTTAAAGACAATTATTTTTCTTTTCCCAGGCAAAGCATTTTCATTCTTTTCAACCAGTCCTTGAATTCCCTAATTTTAGTACCCTTTTTCTGGATGAATTGTAGTAAGAGTAAGTCCCTTGTCTGGTGCTCTGTTGCTAAAGCCATGAATCTAGCTCAGAGAGATCTGTGAGCCCAGCTAGATGGCAGTGGGTTACCTAATGGCCATGATAGCATCTTAGGAAAGGATACCTGCAAAAGGTTTCCATGAGTGGGTAGCCTTGCAAACATGTCTCAAGTATATATACTTTAGTGAGTCCAGGGATTTGCTGCTGCCAGTTCAAACTAGCTCTCAAGACCCTATTGTTAAATATTCAGTGTGAGCATTTTCAACTCAGAAATTGGCAAAGGCTACAACTCAGGGCCTGATTTATTGTTTTGTTGACAGTCTAGAGTCTTAAGATAGAGAAAATGTTAATTATGCAGATTAAACTTTCAATTGTATTGTATGTACATTTCTTTTTTCTGAGAGCTAGTTGTTAAACATTTATCAGTGCAGTATTAGCTGAAGACTCTATGAGAGGAAACCATGAGTGGCTATGAAGGGTGAATACCAAGAAGATGGCGTGAGTGGCCCCTCTAAATAAGGATAGAAAGAAACTAAAATATTCTTTTAAAAATTCCATATACACAAAAATATAACCATGGAATATATTGAGATATATGTATATGTATGTATATTTATTTGTGTATGTGTTTATATATGTATTTATACATACACACAGATATATATATATATATGTGTGTGTGTGTGTGTGTGTGTGTGTGTGTATATATGTGTGTATAAATGATGTATCAAAGGAAAACTGATTAAACCTTAATGTTTTATTAAAAGGGAAATGGCAATCAAAGAATAATGTACACTCCACAATAAACAAAGAAAAGTATGTCCATTATTATCCTAGTATGAAGATTCCCTCATGCTGGGATAGATCATGGCTCCTTTCAGGTAGCCTTGATTTGGCAGTCAGGGAGGCAATGAAAAACTTTTCACAGCTTTTCTTTTTCTATTATTCCTTCCTTCCTTCCTTCCTTCCTTCCTTTCTTTCTTCCTTCCTTCCTTCCTTCCTTCCTTCCTTCCTTCCTTCCTTCCTTTCTTCCTTCCTTCCTTCCTTCCTTCCTCCCTCCCTCCGTCCCTCCCTCTCTCTCTCTCTCTCTCTCTCTCTCTCTCTATCTCTCTCTCTCTGTCTGTCTTTCTCTCTCTTTCTTTCTTTCTTTTCTGTGTTGTGGCAGTAGGAGAAGCAAGACTTTCTCTAATGTTAACCCTGGTCATTTGTGCTATGGGCATCTCTCATACAAGGGCTGCTTATATCCTCATATGTGTCTTAATGGTGGGGACACTTGCATCACTGTTGTAGGCTACACCCCTACTGCACTTTCTTACCTGTATGATTTATCTTTTCATGTGGTTTATTTGTCCTTCATTTGGAAGAGCACCAAGGACATCCTGGGTGATGTCTTGACTTGTGTGTGAAAGGTGTAAGACTCAACAAGACCAGCAACAAGAGCTGCCTGCACAGGTTCTTTGATCTGCTTTACTAAGGAAAGCAACGTCAAGGGGTTAACAATCTCACTTTAATCACACATACAAGTATCGTTCATTTAGTTCAGGAGAAAAAGCTAGCAACCTGAACTTCAGAGCAAATACAAACAAATTAGAAATTACAAACATCAACAGACAGATCTTGTCTGATTCAAATCACAATTCATAGTTACCAAGAAAGCAACAACATCTGAGTTTACAAGCCAGGGAACTCTTAATGTTGGCTGTCCAGAGTCTCTTCAAGTCACACGCCACTCTTTCAGTGAGTGAGACCCCCAAAAGTCAAATGCCAAACTTGGGTCTTATATCCTGTCTCAGGGTCAAAGGCCGTCATAATGTGTGACTCAAATCCACATGGCCTAAAAGCTTCTGACGTCACAACCATGTGACTCAAACCCATGTAAACTAGGCTTTCCCTTGAGGCAAGGAGGTCATCAAAGACTCCTGATCCAATCAAAGAAAGAAAGGCTACACTCTTCAAGGGCACTTGATTAAATATGTGCTAAAAGAGAAAACAGTAAAAGAAAGTCCCACCTTAATTACTGATACAGGCAGAGTTGCACAAAGTAGTCAGCTTCACTCTCTCTTCCAGAGTCATTGAAGTCCAGTGGCAAGACAAAAGTCAGGATGACTGGCAATAGCCCAAGATGCAGTGGATGACTTTGGCATCTTCCATGTCTGACCAAGTTCTAAGCACTGCACAATGCCTGCTTCAGCCACCTTCATGGCTGTTGGAACAAATTTTTCTCATCCACCCATTGTGCTGGGAGAAGTCTTCACATGCTTCAGGTAGACATTCCTTTAACTCACCAATGGGTTTGAGACCTCTCAATTACCCTCAATCTGGCTTACCCCATTTGCCAAGATGGTTTTTACCAAGGTCTGGCTGTTGTGCATGCTACAGCTTCTTGGAGCCACAGGTGAGAGTTGGATGATTAGTGGACGTGATAGGTGGATGAACAGCCCTGAAAAGGGCTTGGCAAGCTCTCATACCAGAGGTGCTAGTGTCTCCTGAATACCCCATATACCCATATAGAGATCCACCCAAGATATTGGAGGCTCTTTTCTGGTTCTTTTGATATCTACAGGGTTGAACATCTATGTGTATATGATAAAGGATGATGGAATCATAGGCTTAAGAACTGTAGGAGGGGAGGGAGGATCATCTAGTCTGAATTCACTTTATGGGAACTCCTCTGGATTTCTCTATCATGCTCCAGAAAATTCTTCATCCTAGAAAACCACTTCAGCCCTGGAATTCATGCCTTGGGAGTATCCTAAGCTCTTGCCTATATTGGATGTCTACTCTCAAAATCCCCATTCATATAGAGTGCCCAGTACAGTCATCTCTTCATTTCTTACTGGGCTACAATACAATTTGGACTCCTCCACTGTAACCCCTCCCCACCAGTGTACGTTCCTCCCACTGTGCCCTCCAGTCCTTTGCAGCTTCCTTTTATTTAGCCACTGGAGGGCAGGAACTTTCTTATTTTTGTTTGGATTGTACTCCCAACTTAGCATAGTGCTTGGCATACAGAAAGCAATGTAAATAGAAGCTTGTAGACTGAATACAGATGGGGAAACTAAGTCCCAGACAAATAACTTGTCCAATGTCACACAGAGAGTAAATGACAGAGCTTGGATTTGAATTTAGGTCCTCTGACTGAATGTCTCTGATACTTGTCATATCATTTTTTTCAATAGTAACTACTTACACTGTTGCAGGATTCATTTTTTGCCTTAATTCCTCCATTTGACTTTAGCTTAACTTTAGCGGAACTTTTAAAGGTCCATGGCATTTTCAAAGAGCCCCTTTTAGAACTAAAAGAAACATTCTTCAGCAGTTAGTTGATAATTTTTTCTCTTGCTTTGAAAACCTTGTTCATTCAGCTTTCTTTTCAAAATTAAACATCTAGTCTGTTCTGGCTGCTTTGCCTTCCTGAAGAAATTTAGCCTTCCAAGTGACAAATTTATGACCATATGAAAATAGAACCCTGGAAATGTGAAATGTGGTATTTCTGTAAACTTTCAAGTGACACATCATATGAACATCAGAGCTTAAATGTTCTGAAATAACACCACACAGATATATGTATATGTATATATGCTATTGCAGATTTAAATGTACATATCTAAACACTCAGGCAATTGTAGAAGTAGGGAGAGCTTGAGGAAGAAAAGAGATGGGAAGGCAATAAAACTATTCGGGTACTTATATTGTTATATGTTCTATAAATCATATTGAGGTGAATGCCAACTGGTTTTTTCCTCTATTACAGGTAATGGATTTTCTCAGATGTATGTGTGTGTGTATATATGTATGTGTAGGTATATACATACATATATATATATATGTGTGTGTGTGTATGTATATGTATATGTATGTGTGTGTATATGTGTATGTGTATATATGTATATATGTGTATATATGTATATATGTATATACACACATATGTATGTATGTACGTATACACATATATATTTATATATACATATACACATACCCATATATCTATCCACGGATGATCATATGTGTACATATCCACATATGTGTATGTATACATGTATATATACACACATATGTATGTATTCATACACACACATATCCACTTGCTCTTGAAAGAATTATTTAGATATCTGTATCCAATGTTGGCTTTACATTCCTATATTGATAGTTACCTGAGTTTTCTGATTTGAGGATGCATCAGACAGGAGCTCCTAGAACCAAACATTATCTGAAGGTTATCCTACCACCTCCATTATAGAGCAATTCTTTTGAATCATAAAGGCTTTTTGATCTTCAGGAGTTCCCTACTGGAATACCAATACCCTCTGGAAGGGTCCATGCATTTTGCCCATATCATCTAATAATTTAGTTATCATTTACCAATTTGGAAGGGATTAGGAGCGATGAGCACAAGGGAAAAGTTAGGAAGGCCAAGATTCCTGAGGTGGAGGAGTGTCAGGAAGAAAGATAGAAAAAATATGCTCCTAAGTGAAGGGGAAAGGATAATGGACCATCCAGGACCACTTCATGATTGCCCCCAGAGATTTCCGTGTTTCCAGGTAAAGAGATACCAGTACAGAAGCCCGCCACACATATGTGTTGTAGGATGTAGTGAATGCATAACACACAGGGGATGGAAATTGGAGAGTGTAGTCCAGCAGATCTTTTTTTTTGAAACTTTAAATTTATTTTTTTTTATTTTTAGTTTATAACACTCAGTTCTACAAGTTTCTAAGTTCCAAATTTTCTCCCCTCCCTCTCCTCCTCCCTCCCCCCCAAGATGGCATGTAATGCAATATAGGTTCTACATATACCTTCTCATTAAACTTATTTACAGCCCAGAAAATCTTAGGAGAATATTCCATCATCTGTGGTGTCACATCCTCTTTCACTTCATCAGTAATCACACTATGAAATTCAATTAAATTTGCTGAAACATTCCTGTGCATGTGTGCAAGTAAGACAGCACCCATCCTTAAGTGAGGGAGAGGTTTTCCTCAGCATATAAATGCATACTGTGATGCCAGCTTTGCTTTTTGCCTATCCTATTGTAAAGGACTTCCAAACTCCCCACCTCTCACCTATCGTTACCTTCTCTAATCCATACTTGGTACCACTGACTAAGTAATCTTCTTTTTTTTTTTTGAAGCTTAACATTAATTTAAATTTATTTATTTAACATATTTAGTTTTCAGCATTGATTTTCACAAGAGTTTGAATTACAAATTTTCTCCCCATTTCTACCCTCCCCCCCACTCCAAGATGGCATGTATTTTGGTTGCCCTGTTCCCCAGTCAGCCCTCCCCTCTATCACCCCCCCACCCCTCTCATCCCCTTTTCCCTTCCTTTCTTGTAGGGCAAGATAAATTTCTATGCCCCATTGCCCGCATATCTTATTTTCTAGTTGCATGCAAAAACTTTTTTTTTTGTTTTTGAACATCTGTTTTTAAAACTTTGAGTTCCAAATTCTCTCCCCTCTTCCTTTCTCACCCACCCTCCATAAGAAGTCAAGTAATTCAACACAGGCCACATGTGTATCATTATGTGTAACCCTTCTGCAATACTCATGTTGTGAAAGACTAACTATATTTTGCTCCTTCCCAACCCATCCCGCTTTATTGAATTTTCTCCCTTGACCCTGAACCCTTTCCAAATTGTTTGTTTTGGATTACCTCCACCCCCATCTGCCCTCCCCACCATCATCCCCCTGCCTTTTATTTTTTTATCTTCCTCCCTCTTCTTTCCTGTGGGGTAAGATACCCAACTGAGTATGTATGGTATTCCCTCCTCAGGCCAAATCTGATGAGAGCAAGGTTCACTCATTCCCCCCTCACCTGCCCTCTTCCCTTCTCCCACAGAACTGCTTCCTCTTGCCACCTTTATGTGAGATAATCCACCCCATTCTATCTCTCCCTATCTCCCTCTCTCAGTATGTTGCTCTCTCATCCCTTAATTTGATTTTATTTCTTTTAGATATCTCCCCTTCATCTTCAACTCACCCTGTGTCTGCTCTCTCTCTCTCTCTTTTACATATATATATATATATATATATATATATATATATATATGCATATTCCCTTCAGCTACCCTAATACTGAGGTCTTATGAATCATACATGTCATCTTTCCATGTTGGAATGTAAACAAAACAGTTCAACTTTAGTAAGTCCCTTGCAATTTCTGTTTCTTGATTACTTTTCATGCTTCTCTTGATTCTTGTAGCTAAAAGTCAAATTTTCTATTCAGTTCTGGTCTTTTCACTGAGAAAGCTTCAAAGTCCTCTATTTTATTGAAAATCCGTATTTTGCCTTGGAGCATGATACTCAGTTTTGCTGGGTAGGTGATTCTAGGTTTTAATCCTAGCTCCATTGACCTCCAGAATATCGCATTCCAAGCCCTTTCATCTCTTAATGTAGCAGCTGCCAGATCTTGGGTTATTCTGATTGGGTTTCCACAATACTCAAATTGTTTCTTTCTGGCTGCTTGCAGTATTTTCTCCTTGATCTGGGAGCTCTGGAATTTGGCGACAATATTCCTAGGAGATTTCTTTTTGGGATCTATTTGAGGAGGCGATCGATGGATTCTTTCAATTTCTATTTTGCCCTGTGGCACTTGAATATCAGGACAGTTTTCCTTGATTATTTCTTGAAAGATGATATCTAGGGTCTTTTTTTGATGGCTTTCAGGTAGTCCAATAATTTTTAAATTATCTCTCCTGGAACTATTTTCCAGGTCAGTGGTTTTTCCAATGAGATATTTGACATTGTCTTCCATTTTTTCATTCCTTTGGTTCTGTTTTATAATATCTTGATTTCTCATCAAGTCACTAGCTTCCACTTGCTCCAATCTAATTTTTAAAGTAGTATTTTCTTCAGTGGTCTTTTGGACCTCCTTTTCCATTTGACTAATTCTGCCTTTCAAGGCATTCTTCTCCTCATTGTCTTTTTGGAGCTCTTTTGTCATTTGAGTTAGTCTATTTTTTAAGGTGTTGTTTTCTTCAGTGTATTTTTCAGTATGTTTTTGGGTCTCCTTTAGCAAGTCATTGACTTGTTTTTCATGGTTTTCTCGCATCATTCTCATTTCTCTTCCCAGTTTTTCCTCTACTTCTCTAACTTGCTTTTCCAAATCCTTTTTGAGCTCTTCCATGGCCTGGGACCAGTTCCTGTTTTCCTTAGAGGCTTTTGTTGTAGGCTCTTTGACTTTGTTGTCTTCTTTAGGCTGTATGTTTTGGTCTTCTTTGTCACCAAAGAAAGAATCCAAAGTCTGAGACTGAATCTGAGTGTGCCATATTCCCAACCAACTAACTTGACCCTTGAGTTTTTCAGTAGGGTATGACTGTTTGTAGACTAACGAGTTCTATGTTCCACATTTGGGTGGGGAGGTGCCAGCTCTGTCACACCAGCACTACTCCTTCCCCAAGAACCCCCAACCCGGACTGGGCTTAGATCTTCAGCAGGCTGTGCACTCCTGCTCTGATCTGCCACTTAATTCCTCCCACCAGGTGGGCCTGGGGCCAGAAGCGGCAGCAGCTGTAGCTGCCCCACCTCCGCTGCCCCCGGGGCTGGAAGCCGAACCGCAAACTCCTTCCACTCCCGCAGCTTTTCCCACTAACCTTCTCCACAGTCTTTGGTGTTTGTGGGTTGAGGAGTCTGGTAACTGCCGCAGCTCACTGATTCAGGGCGCTAGGGCCCCCTCCGCCCGGATTCTGGTCTGGTTGTTCCACCGCTCAGGCTGGGTTCTGCTCCACTCCATTCCCAGCTCCCAGCTCCCAGCTCCCAGCTACGTGTGGGATAGGCCTCACCCAGAGACCATCCAGGCTGACCTGGGCTGGAGCCCTGCTTCCCTCTGCTGTTTTGTTTTGTTGTGCCATTCTAGAATTGGTTCAGAGCCATTTTTTATAGGTTTTTGGAGGGACTCAGTACGGAGCTCATGCTAGTCCCTGCTTTCCAGCCACCATCTTGGCTCCACCCCTCTAAGTAATCTTCTAAATGTATAGGCTTACTTATGTTACTTGCCTACTTAATTTTTTTCACTGGCTCCCCATTGCCTACAGAAAAGAAATATTAACTTCACTTCTTGGCATTCAAAGTCCTCCAAAATATGGATCCAGGTTATTTTTTCAGCCATTTCCTTTCTCACACTTCATGCATTTTAGACTCATGGCAAACTGGATTACTTGCTATTCTCCATTCAAATCCTGCCCCTTCTTGCCTCTGTGAATTTGTCCTCTGTTCCCCATGCCTAGAATGTCTCCTTGCTATCATTACCCTCCCAACTTTGTATTATTTTCTATAGAATTTAATTTAAAATCATTGTCTCACTTTATATTTAACGGTCCGACAGCCCTTGCCATAATGAGCACACCTATAGCCCAACATTGACCCCAACTTTCACCCAACTCAGTTATGAGAGAAAAGTAGAAGAAAGTTCTTTGTGAAAGAAATACTGGAATTATAGCACCAACAAATGTTGAATCAATCAGTGAACATTTTTATTGGCTTATTTTGTTTCAAGCACTTTGTTAGAATAGTCCCTATCCTCAAGGAGCTTACACTATATTAGGGGGAATAGAGATGTATATGTATACATATGTGTACATATGTGTGCATATGTGTGTGTGCATATATGCATAAACACATATGTATACGTGCATGTGTGTGTGTGTGTGTATTTGATTAATTGATTAGAATGAAGCCATGAAAACCCAGAGAATCCAGGACGACAGGGTGATAAAAAGTGCCAAATGCTTTGGGTAGGTCAAGAAGGATGTGATTTGAAAAAGAAAGCCCATTGGATTTGACCATTAAGACATTACTGGTGACTTTGGAAACAGCAATTTCATTTGAATGGTGATTCAAACCAGATTTCAAGGAGAAATAAGAGAAAGAAGTAGAACAATGAACGTAGATATCTTATCAAGAGCATTAGACATCATGCTGTACCATGGGTTGCAGGATTGGGTAAGTTAATTCTGAAAAAAACGTATTAGGGATATGTTAGTTATCTCTAGGTATTTGAAGGACTTTCTTGTGGATGGGACATTTGACTTGTTTTGCTTATCCCCACAAGGCAGAATGGAAAATGGAAAAATGAGTAAAAGTTGCAAAGCGCAGATTTCAGCCCAATGTTATTAAAAAAAAACCCAACCCTCCTAATTTTTGTTGTTTAGTCCTTTTAGTTGTGATGAGCCCTTTTGAGGTTTTCTTGGCAAAGATATTGGAATGGTTTGCCATTTCCTTCTCCAGCTCATTATACAGATGAGGAAACTGGGACAAACAGGGTTAAGTGATTTTCCCAGGGCCGCACAACTTCTAAATATCCGGGGCCAGATTTGAACTCATGAAGATGAGTCTTCCTGATTTCAAGCTCAGCGCTCTATCCACATCACCACCTAGCCGCCCCTCCCTTGTAATTAGAATTGTCCAAAAATGCAATGGGCTGTCTTTTGAGATGATGGACTACTCTTCATTAAAGGAAATAAAATAAAGGCTAGATGATCACTTGTTGGAGATATTGTAGAGAGTATTATGATACATATCATACTAAAAGACCTCTGATACTCTTTCCAAACTTTGGTATCTTGTCTGTTATTTGGCATTTTGGTGCAAGTTACTGTGTTCTTGTGCCATGTGACAGCTGTAGGAATGTCACAGTGACATCGCTTGCATAATTTCTGCTGTGTACTCTTCTAGAACACAGTAATTCCTGAGCATATTTCAGCCCTGTTAAAGGGTGTATCAATTACTCCAAAATAGATAAGGTGCCACAGACTTAATTAATGGTCTGATGTTTCGAGGCCTTTTTTATTTACTTCTTGATAGAACATTCACCCATTAGAATTATTAGTCTTTATGCTTGGGCCCTTGCCCTGTAATCAGCCAATTAAATCTCTATTGGCATACAATCAGTGTCATAAATCCTCATGCTTGAAAAGTATTTCTGAATCTTGTACCAGATAAATAAATCTCTGATTATTTGTGGAACACTAATAGAGAAGAAATGGGTAGTCATTTTGAGAGCACTCCCGGCTGCCTTCAGCCTTTTACTAAAAGTAGGTAGTAGGGAAGGAATAGAAGATTTGCTTCACCCACAAATTTAAACTATCAGCGTTTATGCGCTTTCACTGCATTCAAGTCAAAAAATATTTCTGAAACACGTATTATGTGCCCAGCACAGTGCTGAGTACTGGGGACATAAAGCAAGGCAAAAAGCCCCAAAGACAAACAAAAAAAATTAGTCCTTGATTTCAAGGAGTTCACAATATAATGGCAGAGACAACATGAAAGTGACTATATAAAACAGGATATGCACAGGTTAAATTACAAATAATCTCAGAAGGAAAGCGCCAAGATTAAGGAGGACTGGAAAGGCTTTTTGCAGAAGGTAAGACTAGTTGAGACTTGAAGGAAGTCAGGGAAGCCAGGAATTAGAGATGAGGAGAGAGAGAGTTCCAGACATGGGAGACAGCCAATGAAAATGCCCAGAGTCAGGAGATGTGTGAAGACCCACAAGGAGGTCAGCATCACTGAATCTCAGAGTACAGGCTAAGGCGTAAGGTATGATGAGACTGGAAAGGTAGGAAGAAGCCAGGTTAATGCAAGCAGAGGACTTTATATTTGATCTTGGATGTAAAAAAGGAAGACATTAAAGTCTATCAAATGGGGTGGTGGTGGGGGGTGACATGGTCAGATAGGCATTTTAGGAAGATTAATTTAATAGCTGAATAGGGTATGGGGAGAAACTTCTGACAGGGAAAACAACCAACAGGCTATTGTAATAGTCTAGGCTTGCACTAGGACGGTGGCATTGGTAGAGGAGAGGAGGGGATGTATATAAGAGATGCAATGAAGGGAGAAACAACAGCAATTAACAACTAATTGGATATGGGAGATGAGAACATGTAAGGAGTATAACGGCAAGCAGGGTGACACTTATTGCTGTTTTTTGTTTGAGTGCTTCTCAGCACTAAGGCAATTGAGTGCCTTTGATTGAGTCTTGCCTTTGTTTCAATCAAGAGTCTTTGATGACCTGCTTAAGAAACAAGAAAGCCCCAGGCCCCACACTTTTTTGCTAAGTAGGATATATATATATGTTCTGAGGTTGGTGTTTTGTTTTGGGAGCTTCACTCATTGGAAGAGTGGTCATGTGGTGTAGCCAGACAAAACTCTGGGTGACTGTTAAGGAACCCTTCCAGCTTTGAAACCCAGATGTTGGTGCTTCTCTGTCTGGTAACTATGTATTGTGATTTGGTCAGATAGATAGAAGCCTGCGTATTGGTTTCTGTTATTCTCGCTGCTTGTAATTTCTGTTTGTATTTTCTCTGAAAGTTGAGGGTGCTGACTTTTTCCCCTGAACTAAGTGAACGATATATGTATGTTTAATTAAAGTAAGATTGTTAACCCCTTAAAGTTGCTTTCCTTAGAAAAGAAGATCAAAGAATCTGTGCTGGTAGCCCTCCTGTGTGCTAGTGTTATTGGCCTTACATAGCCACAGTAGCAGTAAGCAACATTGTTGTTACAAAGAGTAGAGGATTAGCCCTAGGTTTTGAATGTGGGTGACCCTTGACAGTAACAGGGAAGTTATGAAGAAGGGAGACTCAAGGAAAATGATAATGTGTTTAACTTGGGATATGTTGAGTTTTAAGATGACTATGATTCACCCAGTTTGAGAAGTCCAAAAGGCAGCCAGAAATGCAAGACTGAAGGTCAAAGGAGAGGTAAAGGCTGGACAAATAGATCTGGAAATCATCGGTTTCAAGTGTAACAGGTTGGTCCTATCAACAGTCAGGACCATGGGGACTTATTTCTCCAACAGAAAACTGCTGAAAGGTGAAAATTACAGGCCCGACTCAGCACTGTGTGTCTCCTTAATCCTTCTGGTGGTCTGTCTAGGAAGTACTTGTCAATCACTACCTGCTCATATGCATCCACTCAATGGTCACAACTTTTGGTCATTACATGCTGCTAACATTTTCTCAGACCTCAAGTTCACAGATTTAAAAATTACTGATGCCCATGTGTATCTTCTTTCTGACTTAGAGTCTTACAAAGTTGTCTAGAAACTAAGAGATTAAGTGAGTGGTCCAAGACTGTGCAGGCAATATTTTTCAGTCAGTCAGTGAAACAGCTAATAAGCACTTACTAAATGCTGACTATATGTCAGGCAATATGCTAAGGGCTGAGGATACAAAGAAAGACAAAGGACAATCGCTGCCTTCAAGAAGTTCACAGTATAATGAGGGATACAACAAGTAAACAAATATGTACAAACAAACTACATACAAGATAAATAGGAAATAATTAGGAGAGGGAAGCGGCTAGAATTATAAAGGGTTAAGAAGGGCTTTCTGTAGAAGGTGGATTTATAGTTGGGACATAAAAGAAGGAGGGACTCCAATAAGCAGAGATGAGGAGAGAGCATTCTAGGCATGGGGAACAGCCAGAGAAAATGCCAGCAGCCAAGAGATAGAGCATCTTGTACATGGAACAGCCAGAAGATTGAATTGTACTGGATTGAAGAGTACATGCCAAGGAATAAGGTATAAAAAGACTAGAAAGGTAGGAGGGGACTAGGTTACGAGGAGCTCTGAATCCCAAATAGAGCATTTTGTATTTGATCTTGGAACAATAGGGAGCCACTGGAAGTTTTTGAGTGGGTGGGGCGTGTCTGATATGATTGGACCTGTGCTTTAGGAAAATCATATTGGTGGTTAAATAGAGAATGAATGGAAGTGAGGAGAAGTTTGAGGCAGACCGACCTACCAACAGGCTTTTACGTTAGTCCAGGCACGACGTGGTGAGGGCCTGTGCCAGAGTCGGAGCAGAGAAAAGGGCATATACCAGAGATATTGCAAAGGTGATGTCGACAAGCCTGGCAACAGACTGGATATGAGGGGTAGTGGTGGTGGTAAGAGATAGTGAGGAATAAAGGATGACCCCTAAGTTGTAAGTCTGAAGGACTGGGAGGATGCTGTTGCCCTTCTCTAGTAATAAGAAAGTTAGGAAGGGGGAGGATTCAGGGGGAATGATAATGAATTCTGTTTTGGGCATGTTGAGTTTAAGCTGTCTACTGGACATTTAATTGGACATGTCAGAAAGGCAGTTGGAGATGCCAAGTTAGAGGTCAGCAGAGAAGTTAGGGCAGGAGAGGGAGATTTGAGAATCATAAGCGTAGAGATGGTAATTAAATACTCTGTACTGATGAGATAACCAAGTAAAATAGTATAGAGGGAGAAGAGAAGAGAACCAAGGACAGAACTCTGTGGGGACATTTCTGGTTAGAGATCATGATGCGGATGAGGATCCAGCAAAGGAGACTGAGGAGTGACCTGATAGGTAGAAGAGTACAGAGAGAATGTTATTCTTAAAACTTAGAGAGAAGAGAGTATTAAGGAGAAAGGGGTGATGAGCAATGGCAAAGGCTGCAGAGAGGAAGGATGAGGATTGAGAAAAGGACTTGGCAATTGAGAGGTCCTTGGTAACTATGGAGAGAGGTTTCAGTATCATGATGAGGTCAGAAGCCAGATTGTAAGGGGTTAAGAAGAGAGTGAGAGAAGAGAAAGTGAATGTACCCATTGTAGATGGTCTTTTCGAAACTTTAGCCACAAAAAGAAGAAGAGATATAGATCAACTGTTAGTAGGAAAGGAAGGATTAAGTGAGGATTTTTTGAAGATGGGGGAGACATAGGAATGCTTGCAGGTAGTAGGGAAGGAGTCAGTAGACACGGGGAGACTTAAGATGAGTGATAGAATGGGGACAATTTGTTGGAGGAGATGGGATGGAATGGGATTGCTTGTACAGGTAGAAGGGTTAGCCTTGGTAAGGAGCAAGGCCACAACTTCACGTGAGCCAGGGCTAAAGAAGGAGGTAGTGTCAGAAGGCATCTGAGTAATATGAAATTAGAAAGAGTGAACACCTGTCCCCTAGTAAATGAACTGAGATAATACATACCAATTTACTATGTGTGTCATATACCCTGCAAATTAAGGCCCCCAATATATATATGTGTATATATATATATATACACACACACATATATATATATATATATTATATATATATTATATATATTCTGTAACGTAGGAGGCAAAACTTTTCAGTTTAGAGGTTAAAGAGTTTGAGAGCCATGGGAGGTTTGAGGAGGGATAAAAATATTTGGAGGGGTCACTGCAGAAAATAGTGACTTGATAAGGGAGGTATAGAAGGTATAGAAGTAGCAATGAGGGTCCAGTTAAGATAAATTTGTAGTGGACCCAGTCAGAAGGATTGTGTGATATTCTCTATTTTTGTTCAGCAGCACATGTATAGAGCAAAGATGGTGTATGATGGGAATGATCCAATTTCAGAGTTCTTGAACATGGAGGTAGCACATATGGCAAGATCAAAAGTAGGACAATCTTTGTATATGGCTGAGGTGGGGTGAAGGAGCAGGGCACGGAAATGAATAGGTTGAGGAACTATGTTTCCAAGGAGTAGCACAAAGACACAGGTTAGGCTTTGGTGAATTAGGGTGGAGATGCTCCAAAGCCTAATTTATACCTAATTTATATTTGTATGTCTTGGCCCACAGGACTACAGTGTACATATTTGTAAGGATCCTTATATATGGCTTAATGTTTTGCAGAGGGAATTTTTAGTGGGTATGTGTTGTACTAGATGGCCTCTTCCAAGACTGAGATTCTGTGATCTAGGCTGAGTCCCTTGTCTAACAGACAAGAACACAAAAATCCAAAGAAATTAAATAGCTTGCCAAAAGTTGTTGGATTATGATACACTAAATACTTCTAACAGGAGAGGCCAAAGGAAAGTAAAGGAAAGATGTTGTGGGACATTTAGAGCTGTTCTTATATGGTAGTAAAGTTAGGTTCTAAGTGAAGAAATTCGGAGTGGCTAAGAAACAATGGACGACAGTGTAATGTAGTGGAACACTAACTGGCTTTGGCCCCAGAGGATCAGGGTCAGAATCTCGGGCCTGCTATTTATTATCAGTGTGACCTTGGACCTTCAACCTTCTATTGGCTTCATGTTCACTTTTATTTGTCCTTCATTTTGAAGGGCACCAATGACGTTACTGGTGGTGTTTTGACTTGTGCGTGAATTGGATTTAAGTGAAGCTGAGTTGTATGAAGTTGTTGGCCAGCCTTACTCTCTCTTCTAGACTCATCAAAGTCCAGCGGCAGGACAAAAGTCATGATGACTGGTGATGGTCCAGATTGCAGTGGGTGACTTTGGCATTTTTGGTGTCTGCCCAAGCTCTAAGAGCTCCATAGTGCCTGTTTCTGCCACCTTCATGGCCTTTGGAACAAATTGATTTCGTCGGCCCATTCCACCATGCGTAGACAATTCCTAACTCACCAATGGATTTAAGGACTGCCAGTTACCCTTACTACTTGGTCAGTGGTGTCGACTGGTCATTCTTCTCTGGAGCCAAGACATTCCTAATTAGAGACAGGATTATAGGATTATAAGATGACAAAACAGAACAACTACAATACACAACAGCACAGCATAGGATTTAGAGCTGACAGGTACCTTAGGGCACACCAATCATTTTATAAACAAGACTCAGAGAAGTAGCAGAGTTTACCTCAGGTTATCTAACTACTAGGCAAGAGAACTACGATTTAAACCCAAATCCTCTGACTCTGAAGCCAGTGCTCATGCAATGATCCCACACTATTTCTCTCAAATACTTCATAGGTAATTAGGCATTTTATGGGGAAAGAAGGGGAAAATTTTAAATAGATAAAGTAATTTAATATATTTCCACTAGTATAATTATTCCATATCATAGTACATTACTTCCTTCTCCTTTTTTCAGTATGCATTCATACATTCTCTCTTCTTTTTTTGTACATGCTTTTCAAAAGATATAAGAGTGTTGATGAGTTTCCTGATCAGACCAAATCTGGAGTATCTGGTGTAGTTCTGCATGCTACCCTTTAGGAAGGATATTGAAAAGCTGGAGAACATCCAGACAAGAGCACCTAGTATTATGAAGGACTTTGAATTCATGTCATTTGAAGACTAGTTGAAGGAAAATTCAGTCTAGAGAAGAGAAGACAGGGTGGAGGGGATCATATTCATGTTTAACGGTTTGAAGGCTGTCATTTGGAAGATGAGTTAGATTTATTTTGTTTAATGCCAAAAGGCAGAACCAGGAGACATGGGTAGAAGTTTGAAATAGGCAGATTTAAGTTCAATGTCAGGAAAAACTCCTAGAGCTTATCAAAGTGTGTGACACATAGTAGGCACTTACTAGATGCTTGATGACTTGACTTCCTAACAATTCAAGCCGACCCAAAACAGAATAGAGTGCTTCAGGAAGTGATAACTTTTTCATCACTGGAGGTCTTCAAGTAAAGGCTGGATGACCATTTGTGTGTGCTGTGATCAGAATTCTTTTTTCAAGTACAGAATTGACCAGATTGCCCCTGACGCCCGTTTCAATTCTGAGATTCTCTAATTCTGTGAAAAACTATCGGCGTCTTAATTTGTTATTGTTATTATTATTATCATTACTACCAGTAGTAGTGAAAATAAAAATAAAGTAGTGGCTTGACCATTAAATAAATCTAACTGTAAACAGGCAATTGATCATTGTACAAACTAAAACTGCATAATTATACCTTCTGGATGGTATCGAAATAATTGAGAAACAAAGGTTTGCCCAAGATTTCCATTCCTTGTCCTTGACTAAAGATCATTCCCACAAACCCAGTAGGGGAGATCATGAATGCCTGTACATGAAGATGAGTGCATAGAGTCGTGGATATATATGTATTTGCTGAAGTTAAGCAGAGTTGTCACCTCAGTTGTCGTAAATATTAAGATTCGCTACACAAAATTTAAGAAGTAAAAGATAGTCAATTTTATAAAGTAGTTCAGTAAAGGAGTCGCTGAACTAAAGCTCTACGGTAAAATGTTATATTCCATGGAGAGACCAAGATCATTGTTAAGATTTCTTCCTCTAAATATGGGATTTAAAGAGAGATTATATTGAATTCTTTTCTTCTTCTCTGTCTGTTCTCAAATATCTATAATATTTTGGCACTTAAAATTGAAGAATCTTAGCTGGATTGGTAAATTTTAATGCTATATTTATTATCTTTTCTCAGGCCTAGAACAGTAAATTCTTAATTAAGGTATAATTATAAATATGGACTAATGAATTTAATATTTTTTTCTCCCATTAAAAAAAAACCCTCTGAATTTTTCTCCTTTGCAAATTCAGGGTACTCCAAATGTGCATGTGGAGGCCTGCAGAGTTGGGAAAAAAGCTCTTTCTTTTAAAGACAAATTTGAAAATGCCTTAGGATGGTCATACCCTCCTCTTACACTTTTGTCCTCTCTGGTGAGCAATGCAGCTCAGGTTAGGCCCAATCTCCATCTTTACTAAGTTAATCACCCCAGGCCATCCCTGGAAAACAAGTAATTCAGCAGTGACACTGTGGATACAGATGGCCCCTTTAGTCAGCTTTGAAAGTGCCGAGTGAATGTCTGGCATTGCTGCAGCAGCAGGCCAGGCTGGACAAAAGCCTGGGCGCATACAGATGCCCGGCCACTTGTATTAATTCCTCTTTCTGTCATTTACAGCTCTTGTCATTTATTATTCAACTCAGTACTGTATTGGGGGCCTCAATTTGCAGGGTATATGACACACATAGTAAATTGGTATGTATTATCTCAGTTCATTTACTAGGGGACAGGTGTTCACATCATAAGAACCAACAGCCCAATCGACAGTAATTGGTGCCTTGGCTAGCAGTCTGAGCCTAGAGGGCAAGGTCTAGAAGTGCATGAAGAATGAACCAATAATAATTTCCACATGCAGCATAGTGCATTTTACTGGAGGCTCTCAAAGCACATTTTAGGCATTCATTCATCCTCACCGTACAACTGCCTGCGCTTGGTCTAACTCCAGTTCTATACAGAAGAAAACAAAGGCCCATAGTAGCTAATTCAAGATCACAGGGTGAAACAATGGAAGAACCAGGAGGAAAATCTCAAGGGACTTGAACCCTAGTGCCCCCTGGAGACGCGTGCCCCTCCCCTTCTCTCATTATTTAATTTCTTAACTGGAATTTAGTGGAGGAAGCCAGTCTCGGTGAATCGAATGCCATTAATTTCAAAAAGTTAGAGAGTCCATACATAGGGCGTATAGCCCTGTATTAAGTACAGAACAAAAAAGTCCCTAAGTGATACATAGAGACAGAGACAACTTAAGGATAGATACAAGGAAAACATGAAGTACTCAGGGTATGGAATATAAACTAATAAATGCTATTCAATGCAGAAGTGTAGTAGGTAAACTATGATAAGACTGAGTATGAAATGAAAAAAATTCTAGGCTCTAGCTTTGACCTGTGCCCTGTGTGTTTATATGTATGTATATGTTTAGAGTCTCTCAGATAGTCATGTTCACATATGAAATTCACTTAAAATGCAAAATTAAAAAATCCTTTCCCTGAAGATATTCTTAATGAGAGGAAAGAAAATGGAACTCTTGCCCTGAGGCCAAGGTGAAAAGACATAATTAAAATACTGCATCGGAAAAAAAAGCACCCAACCTCCCAGATGTCATTCAGGTTCTACATAGTAACAAATAGTAATCTATTTAAAAGCTTACATACTCAATTAATTCTGGCCCCTATTTATACCTAATTCAGTTATCTAGCCTCTCTCAAGAAATTCCAAATAAGTTGGGTAAATAGAGTTAAGAGAGCATGACTTTTTTTGGCTTTCTCTTTTCTATTCAGAAATATGACTAGAGCAGGGTGACTGGGTCTTGCCCCAGATCCTGACATGGTAGAGGTGGTATATGTCCTCCTGGCCAAGATAGATAAATAATCAAACAACTTATTTTTAAAAGGTGAAGATGACATATAAAATGAAGTTTAAAAGACAGTGAGGAAGGTACTTGTGAGGGGAAGTCAAGAAGCAGTCCAGGGAATCATGAGCTAATCTAGGCATAAAGTGAGCATGGTGGGCATGAGTACTTTATTAAATAGAAGTTCCAGGGATGAACTCAACAATCAGAAGAAAAGACTATAGATGTGGAGCCTTTACCAGTGGGAGAAAGCTGCTGGGGCAAAGGTTGAGAAATAGTCTCAAAAGTCATGGGCTGAGCTAGGTTTCAAGTAGACTGTCAAAAACTGGAAATTGCTGGTCCCATTGACCAGTGTTCCACTGACTCACGTACCTGTGGAAGTGAGGTCATGGGCCAGCCAGTGGAAAAAGGGGAAGAGAGAGAAGCGAATCACTCCATCTCTCAGAGCAAATTTTCATCTCCACAGTCAGACAGGCTTCTGTGTGTATTGCCTGCTTGCCCTCCACCCCCATCATCCTACTTATATATCACCTCTCCTGCCTCAAGGTTATTCTCTCTGCCACTGCTATGCCCTGCAGCCCCCAGCCCCAACCCCTGGATGTTTTTGCCCCAGGTAAAATAATTCACAATTATGTTTCAATTTATGTTCACATGGGATATGCAAAATAGGAATGTGAAGGGACTGGATGTAATTTTGATTTTAACCAGAAAATATGAGTTTTGTCACCACTTTGTGCAATGGGGAAATGATCATTCTTCATTAACCCTATTGACTTCAAATCTAATTACTTCGATGGCTCTATGATCTCACTGATACGAGTTCTTTCTTCAATGGCCTTGATCTCAACCCAGCCATCTGATTTGACTTTTGTCAATGTCTTTCTATAAAGTCTCCATCAAAAGTCCACCCAACATCCTTCCCCCAAATCTGTTGACATTACTTGTATACTGTTAAGGAATATTAAGGGGTTCTCTGAAACTGTCTTTTTGAGTTGCCATATTTTCCAGAAACACTGGATCCAGAGTATGCAGGAGGCCCTGAATAGGTCAAGGATGAACTCTGCCTGCAGGTGACATAATTTGTTGCTGTTTGCATCCCAAACTGGACTCCCAGTGTGTCCTTGGGTATCAAGACAGGCACTAGTCAGTCTGCACTCGGCTGGGAAACTGCTTGTGCAGCTGGGACTCTAGTAGATAAGCAGACCATCCTATCTTCATGGTCTAGCAGTTCCCACAGGAAAAGAGTGTGGCTTTTGCCATCACCTTGCTTTTCCCCTTCAGGAGGGGTTTTGTCCTTTGTCCCCCTTTACTGTACCTTTCCCCCTCCCATGCCATACCCCTTTAGGTGGAGATTTAGGGTGTCCCCTCCTCCTTTTGTCCTACTGTCATAAATATGCAAACTTCTATATGGATTGTGAAGTCTTTGGGTTCCACATTCATGTTAATTTCCAGTTTTCATATAAGCTTCATGAAGTTGTGATTTCCTGTTCACAATACAGTCCATGGATTGTCCATTTGTTATCTCTCTCTCTCTCTCTCTCTCTCTCACACACACACACACACACACACACACACACAGGCATGCACGTACAAAATAATAGCATTTATATGACCCATCCTCCTCATTTTTCCTGCACATGTCTCTTTGATGACATTTTTTCGGGTTTTTTTTTTTTGGAAGAAATGTTTGCATTGTAGTGTATTTATGCCCATCACAATCTTTTTGACCTACTGTTATGAAGGATCAAATGACTAGTACATGACTCTGTTCCAAAAATTAAATTTCTTTTGAGAATTTTAGGAAGCCCTTGAAATGATTGTAAGCATCTTTAGCTATAACAAAATCAGTCCTTTAGGCTTCACCTAAACATACAGCTAAATAAAAATATGTAGTT